>NC_136916.1:122760360-123468449 GCF_949752795.1 Hyperoodon ampullatus | reverse complement strand
TTAATGAAAATATCGTGACCTACTTTTCTTTTGAGAGGTCTTAAAATGCAAGTTTATTTTTCTGATTCCAATAATTCAAGTATTATTTTAAACAATCTTTTTTTTTGGCATGCATGATGTATTCTGCAGAATAAAGCTTATAGGGATTTCATACTTTGACATCTTGTCTTCTATAAGTAGATAAAATGTTAAAAAAGAAAATAACTATGATGAATCAGGAATATTAAAGAAAGAACATGTCACACTGAAAGAATTTATGTCACAAGTAGATTCATTTTGAATAAATATGTACAAAGACAATTGAAAGCAATAGGATATATAGGGCAAAGGATTTATGTCATAAAGAATGTGGCTTCCTATCAACTTCTTTTGTTAATGCAAATGAGTAATTTGATCATTCTGAAGGCATGCTATTAATGTTATTAATGCTAAGATAAAGCAAATATAATTGTTTGTAACAAAATTATTTGTCTTACAAAATTGTCAATAGAGATTTTGCTAAGTAAATAATATTCTATTTACAATAGACAAAAAATATTTGTGCAGTTTTGTGTTACCAATATCAGATTTTCTGTTTAGTTAAAGCTTCTTCTCTTAAATCTGAGGTTTTTGAAGAAGTATGTTTCAGATGTTAAGTTTAAGATTAATTACTGTGTGATCAGAATTCTCTCCACAAGTCATAAGATCTCTTTATGTCAGGAAAGAGTTTTTATTCATTGAATCAACATTTTTTAATCAAAAATACTGTTGAAGTATTGCTTATATAACAGTGAATAAGACAAAATATTACTTTACATTCTGAGAGGAAGATATACAAAAGAAAAATAACTGAATTAATATAAAATATCCTATTAGAAAGTCATAAAACCTATGAAGACAGGCAAAGGAACTAGAACTCTTAGAGTGTTCATTAGGGACAAATCATATAGGTCCTTATACAGTATTCTCAGAGTGATAGAAATTTGTGGGAAATTTTGGAACAAGAAGTAACATCATCTAATTTTAAGTTAGTAAAAGAAAATAAATTTCATATACCATTATATGAGGTGATGTTGGTTTGGTCAAATATAAGAGCATAAAAATTACAGAGAAGTGACAATACTAGGCATCTAGTTTACAGGTAGAAATGACAAGACTTGCTAAGGTGTAGAGAGACATAGACTATGAGAGAATGAGACAATTCAAGGATAATTTATTTTGGCTTTTTGGGGTCTGAGTAACTGAATAAGTGTTATTTACTGAGCTAGAAAATATTAGAGAAGGTACGGGTTAGATTTGCTTATTAATATCAAAATGAAGATTCTTAATATGAATATGGCAGACATGGCATAGATTTGTGACAGCTTCACTTCCCATCAATCATGTAGGTTATTTTGTTTTCATTAATGCAGCACCTAATTATTGCCCTCTATAATAAAAGTCTTTGATAAAAACTTAGTCTACAGTTAGTATTTAAAGCAAGCCATGAAACTTGTTTAGATTAAACAGAGTTTTTTTTTTAATAAAGAAAAGTTCTTGAAGAGTTAGTCTTGGGAAATTCTATTATTTACTAATTAGAAATAAAATAATCCAACAAAATAAATGAGGAGAAACACATAACGAGGCAGGAGGAAACCAGGAGAGTATGGTGTTGTATAGTATGGGGTAAAACATAAAGAAGAAGGAAATAATCAACAATAGCAAATGCTGCATGGCTGAATACCATAAGGACTGGAAATTATTTATTAGATTTCCTGACATAGAAGTCATTGTGAACAATAAGGAACTGAATCCATGGAATTGGACACATATGTTTGATTGAAGTGGATTTAAGAGAAAATAGGAGGTAAAGAATTGAAGTTGGTGAGTATATAATAATTAGAGGAATTTTGATATAAAGAGCTATGAAGAATATGAGATATGGTGAAGAGTTACAGAGAATTGAAGCATTTGTTTTTCTTTTTACTGGGACATATCTCAGCATGTTTCTCTGCTCATAGGAATGATTCAAGTAGAGAAAAAAAATGTAATAGAGAGGGTGTTAATTGCTAGATCAGCATCCTTATGTTGATGATAGGGAATGGATCCAGGGTTCAAGGGGAGGGGCTGGACACAGACAGGTCATATACAGCATTAAATGAACATGAAATTTGTACAAATACCTGTGAATTTTTAGGATTTAGGTGGGAAGATGACTTTTCTTCAGATAAAGTGAACTACAGGTGAGGGCATTAGGTAAGAGTTAAAGAGTAGGGAAGGGTGAAGCGTTCAAGAAAGAAAAGGTAGGAGGTAGTTTAATTGAAGGATGGGAGGATATATTATCTAGATTTGGTATCAATGTTATCAATGTGAGATTTTCCCCAAATATTGCAGTTGGATCTAGAAAGAATGGAATTACAGTAGATTTTGTATTGACTTGAGAGGTTAAGGCCCAGGATTTAGTCTGTCCTTCCAAATCTAATCAAGTAATCTCTGGTAAGTCATCTAAACTCAGTGGACCTCCAACACCTCGTTTAACAAAAAGATAACATGTCCTGAGATTTTACTGTATACCAAGCCAGTGAGTTTAATAGGGATCATCTCATCAAATACTCAAAACCATCTGTGTCAATGTTGTTATTGTTTATTTTATATATTAACTACAAATTTTAAAGAAGGTAAGGAACTGATCCAACAAGATTTAGCTAGCAAGTGTCAGAGTTTGAAATATCACCCTGATGCAGAGTTCTAGAAGATGAATACTTAACCTCAAATTGTACTGCTTCCTTAACTGCATTTTAGCCTCATAAAAAGGGTCAAAAATAAAGCACAACTGAAAAAAAAAAAAAAAAAAAAAAGCCCATTCGTTTAAAGGAATAGATGCCACGGATAACTTTTGAGAAAGAGATAGCAAACTTTTTCTGTGAAAGTCCAGATGTAAATATTTCAGTCTTTGGGTACAATATATCTGTGTTACAACTACTCAACTTGTCCACTGTAGCAAAATAGCAGCCATAGACAATATGAAAATGAATGGACATGTCTATTCTAATAAATCATTGTTTTGTTTTGTTTTGCGGTACGCGGGCCTCTCACTGTTGTGGCCTCTCCCGTTGCGGAGCACAGGCTCCGGACGCGCAGGCTCAGTGGCCATGGCTCACGAGCCGCTCCGCGGCATGCGGGATCCTCCCGGACCGGGGCATTAACTCATGTCCCCTCCATCAGCAGGCGGACTCCCAACCACTGCACCACCAGGGAAGCCCCAATCATTTTTTACTATGGGGCATAATCTGCTTCTCACTGAACTAAGTGATAGTCTTTGGTGAGCTAACTGAAATGAAAGCCATTGTGAAATTCCTTAAGGATGAAATTTACAAGTTTAATTATACCCTATTTGCCAGTGACTAGGCTCAAAGAGGTCCTTACAGTTGAGTTATACTGATAGAAATGTTTGACTCTAGGAGTTTTTTAAGGTATTAAGAAGAGAATAAAAAATAGGAGATACTTAGGAGAAGGGGAAGCTATAACAAGGAAACAAATTAAATGCTAGAAAAAAATTTACAATAGAGTGAAAGACGAAATGAGAATGTAACTGAAAGAACTTGATACAGTATCAAATATTTTAATTGATTTTGCTTTGAATTGTTACATAAGAGTTTAAAGTAAATCAACACCTTAAAATTTTTAGAAGGTATTGCTATTTAGAAGGTATGATATATCAAATGCCATGTCATACAACCATAGTTTATTAAGGTAAAAAAATGACTTTAAATTCAGTAATACAGCAGCTTCAAAAATTTCATTTGCTATGTACTCTCATATTCAGAGTCTTTCCAGGTGTTTTCGAGACTGTGTTAAATAATTTATAATTATGGTAACATCAACATCTTCCGAGGCAATTCATTCCGTTTTTGAATATTCCTGAGTTAGAAAGTTATTCCACTATGACAAAAGAAATCTAATCTTTTTTTCTTTAATAGTCTTTCAGATATTTAAATATAGGTATAGCATACTTTAACCATTAATGAAAACTGCAGTCAAGTACACTAAACATAGAAAAATTAGAAACACATAAAACTTTGAATTCCACTTCAGCTATTTAATAGATAAGGCAGAAGGCACATATTACAATAAAATTAATTGGAAACCATGAGGATAAATAAATTTATTGACACAGTACTTTTGAGAATGCTGAAGACTAGGTTATTCATTAACATTGCTGTAAGGATAAAGACGGTTGAAGACTATTAATAAATCAGTTTCCATAAATATTCAAAGAATAAAATCATGGGGTATGTGGTTAGTGAATTTCCAAATCTGTTATACCACTAAATAATCTGTATCTTGCAGTTATGAAAAGTTTTTTTTGCAGAAAAAAGCAAGCATTCTCCTATGATAGTGTTTCTTACAAAAATATATGCTTTGGTAGCATATGTAATATAGCTTTTTGTGTCCATGCTCTAGTCATTACATTCTTGCTTTATAAGGCTATTATAAGGAAATTGAACTTGGAGAAAATTGAGCTTATAATGTATACACCATCTGTATGATGACTAACACATTATCTGAAATATCATTCAATTATATCTATAATTCCAATAATATTAAGGGATATAAATCCACTTGATAGAAAAAAATTAAAAACCTTTGTTTTCATTTCCTCTCTAAATTCTCTTGAGAAATTAAATTGGCAGTTTTAACAGATGTACTTTAAACTCATAAGAAATTTTTTTCTTTTGAAACTATATGTCATACTATGACTTCTCTTTAAGCAATTTCTTAACTACACCCACAGTTTTAAAAATTGCATTTACTGAGGTAAAATTTATATACAATAAATGTTTCTAAAGATTTTCATTTATTTAAGCTCTTGCTTCCTGTTGGTATTAGTTCTTTTCATTCAGAAGTACTCCTTTAGCATTCCTTAGGGAGCTGGTCAATTGAGGAGAGTATCTTTTGTCTTCCTTTACCTGAAATTCTCATAATTTTGCCTTCATCCTTAATATATATTTTTAATGGATAAACAATTATGAATTTTCCTTTTTTTCTTTAAGCACTTTAATGATGTTCCATTGTTTTTTGGTCTACCATGGTTTGTGATGAGACGTCCATGTATATTTGAATTGTTTCTCTCTCTGTATATTGTATTCCTCTAGCTGCTTTAAAGATTTTTCCTTTTATCTTTGGCTTTCTGTAGCTTGACTATAATTTGCCTACTTATAATTTTCTTGGTATTTATCTTGTTTTGGGTTCATTGACTCTTGAATCTGTAATTTTTTTTTCTTTTACAAATTTTGGGTAGTTCTTAGCCATAATAACTTTATTTTTCTGCCCCTTTCTCGCTCTTGTTCTCTGGTACTCAAAGTACATGTATGTTGCATTTTGACATTATCCCACAGATTTAGGTTTTATTCGTTTTTAAATCTCTGTTTCCTGCTTCATTTGATTGGATAATTTGTATTAATCTGTCTTTAACTCTTTCTTCTGTGTCTCTATTCTGTTTTTAAATATATTCTGGTAATTTTTATTTTAGTCATTGGAAATTTCAATTCTAAAATCTTCAATGCAAGAAAGCCATTTCTTTGCTAGATTTTCTATCATTTTATTTATTATAAATATGTTTGCATTTCTTTACCTCATTGACCATAGTTATAATATGTTATGTAAAACTGTTGTTTGATAATTCCATCATCAGAGTAATAGCAGGGTTGACATCTGTTGACTTTTTTTTTCCTTTTGAGTCTTGTGATATTTAGTATGTCAAGTCATTTTAGATTGAATCCTGGTCATTGTAAATGGTTATGTTGTTGGGACTTTGTATACTATTATATTCCTCCAAAATGGTGATGTGTTTGATTTTATAGACAATTAATGTAGAGTCAAACTGTAAATTTTGTTACACCTATGCAGAGGAATTGTTCAGATTCCAGTTTAGAGTGATTTTAATCTCCTCACATATAAGTGGTTCATGATCAGAAACAGACTTTGGCAGTTTATATGCAAAATCTGAGGTTCTAGTTTTTTCAGCTATCTCTTACCAATGATTCTCTCTCAAGCTCAAATGTTTTTTGTTGTCCTAGGCTTCTTCCTCTTTTTACTATGTCCAGAAAGGCGACGGGCTTTCTCTCATAGTTTGAAGCACCTCAAAAAAATACAATTATGATTCAGTCTGCCCCCAGTATTTATAGCTGTTATTTACAAGATTGTTAATTTTTTAGGAACTTTCTCTGCATTATACACTTATTCAAATTTGATTATGTTTTAATTTGTATTTATTTCAAAATATTTCCTGTTGTCTTTGATTTTTTTACTTTACCATGATTGATTTAGCAGCATGTTTAATTTTCAAACAAATGGGGATTTCCCAGTGGTGTTTCTACTGCTTAATACTAATTTGATATTGTTCTTTACAAATAACATACTCTGAATAATTTGTCTTTTTATTTTCAATATTTCCCAGTTTCATTGAAAAATAATTGATATATAAAATTGTGTAAGTTTAAGGTGTACAATATGATGATTTGATACAAGTATATATTGCAAAATGCTTGTGACAAGTTTCGTTATCAACATATATCACATCATACTCTTACAATCTTTTTTTCTTCATGAAAATATTCAAGGTCTACTTCCTTAGCAACTTTAAAGTGTATGATACAGTATTGCTAACTATAGTCAACCTTCTTTCCTATTGGTCCCTAACACATTCATCTTATAACTGAAAGCTTGTATCCATTGAGCAACATCTCATTGTATCCCCCACTCCCCAACCTCCAGTCCTACTCTTGGTTTCTGTGAGTCTGGCTTTTTTTTTTTTTTTTTTTTTTAAGATTCCATATATAAGTGAGATCATGTAGTATTTGTCTTTGTCTGACTTATTTTACTCAGCATAATGACCTCAAGGTACGTCCGTCTATTTTGCCACTAATAGCAGGATCTCCTTTCTCATGGGTGAATAATATCCCATTGTTTGTGATATATATCACATTTCTTAATCCATTCATTAGTGTCCATTCAGTGGACACTAAGATTGTTTTCATGTTTGTCTATTGTGAATAATGCTGCAACAATCATGGTGTGCAAATCTCACTGAGATTTTTGATTTCACTTCCTTCAGATATATACCTAAAGGTGGAATTGCTGGACCATTTAGTAGTTCTGTTTTTAATTTTTTTAGAAATATACTGTTTTCTACAGTGGTTTTACCAATTTATATTCCCAACAACAGTGAACAAGAGTTCCCTTTTCTTTATACCCTTGTTAACGCTTGTTATCTTCTTTTTTTTATGATAATCATTCTAATAGAAGTGAGGCAATATATCGTGGTTTTGATTTGCATTTTTCTGATGATTAGTGATATTGAATATCTTCTCATGTATCTATTAGTCAAACATCTTTTTGGAAAAATGACTATTTAGGACCTCTGCCAATTTTTAAATTAGATTATTTGGTTTTCTGAGTACTATGAGGCCTTCATATGTTTTGGATATTAATCCCTTATTAGATATATGGTCTAGAGATATATTCCCCTATTCCATAGGTTGCCTCTTTGTTGCTTGTTTCTTTTGCTTGCAGAAGCTTTTGAGTTTGATGGAATTCCTCTTGTTTATCTTTACTTTTGTTGCTGTGCTTTTGGTGTCATATCCAAAAAAAATTTTGGCCAGAATAATGTCAGGGAGCTTTCCCCTGTGTTTTCTTCTAGGAGCTTTATGGATACAGGTCTTACATTTCAATCTTTAATCCATTTCAAGTTAATTTTTGTGAGGGATATTACATAGGAGTCCAATTCCATTCCTTTGCATGTGGCTGTCTTGTTTTACCAGTGCCAT
This sequence comes from Hyperoodon ampullatus, assembly GCF_949752795.1. Taxonomy (NCBI): domain Eukaryota; kingdom Metazoa; phylum Chordata; class Mammalia; order Artiodactyla; family Ziphiidae; genus Hyperoodon; species Hyperoodon ampullatus. The sequence goes on along the minus strand of NC_136916.1, from coordinate 123,460,662 downwards.
TTATTGAACTGACTGCCCCTTCTCCACTGAGTATTCTTGGCTCCCTTGTTAAATATTGGCATGTGCATGACATCTCCATTTCTGGGATCTGTATTCTGTTCCATTGTTCCATGTGTCTGATTTTCTACCAGTATCATACTGTATGGAATATTATAGCTTTTTAGTAGAATTTGAAATTAAGAAGTGTGATGCATCCAGCTTTGTTCTTTTTTAAGTTTGCTTTGGCTATTCTGAGTCTTTGTGGTTCCATATGAATTTTAGATATTTTTCCCCCATTGCTATGAAAAATGCCATTGAATTTTTCTTTTTTTATCTTTAACTCTGTCTGCATTTTTTTTTTTACATCTTTATTGGAGTATAATTGCTTTACAATGATGTGTTAGTTTCTGCTTTATAACAAAGTGAAGCAGTTATACATATACATATGTTCCCATATCTCCTCCCTCTTGCTTCTCCCTCCCTCCCACCCTCCCTATCCTACCCATCCAGGTGGTCACAAAGCACCTAGCTGATCTCACTCTGCTATGTGGCTGCTTCCCACTAGCTATCTGTTTTACGTTTGGTAGTGTATATATCTCCATGCCACTTTCTCACTTTGTCACAGCTTACCCTTCCCCCTCCCCATATCCTCAAGCTCATTCTCTAGTAGGTCTGTGTCTTTATTCCTCTCTTACCCCAGGTTCTTCATGATATTTTTTTTCTTAGATTCCATATATATGTGTAAACATATGGTATTTGTATTCCTCTTTCTGACTTACTTCACTCTGTATGACAGACTCTAGATCCATCCACCTCACTACAAATAACTCAATGTCATTTCTTTTTATGGCTGAGTAATATTCCATTGCATATTTGTGCCACATCTTCTTTATCCATTCATCTGATGATGGACACTTAGGTGGTTTCCATCTCCTGGCTATTGTAAATAGAGCTGCAATGAACATTTTGGTACATGACTTTTTGAATTATGGTTTGCTCAGGGTATATGCCCAGTAGTGGGATTGCTGGGTCATATGGTAGTTCTATTTGTAGTTTTTTAAGGAACCTCCATACTGTTCTCCATAGTGGCTATAACAATTCACATTCCCACCAGCAGTGCAAGAGTGTTCCCTTTTCTCCACACCCTCTCCAGCATTTATTGTTTCTAGAATTTTTGATGATGGCCATTCTGACTGGTGTGAGATGATATGTCATTGTAGTTTTGATTTGCATTTCTCTAATGATTAATGATGGTGAGCATTCTTTCATGTGTTTGTTGGCAATCTGTATATCTTCTTTGGAGAAATGTCTATTTAGGTCTTCTGCCCATTTTTGGATTGGATTGTTTGTTTTTTTGTTATTGAGCTGCAAGGGCTGCTTGTAAATTTTGGAGATTAATCCTTTGTCAGTTGCTTCATTTGCAAATATTTTCTCTCATTCTGAGGGTTGTCTTTTGGTATTGTTTATGGTTTCCTTTGCTGTGCAAAAGCTTTTAAGTTTCATTCGGTCCCATTTGTTTATTTTTGTTTTTATTTCTATTTCTCTAGGAGCTGGGTCAAAAAGGATCTTGCTGTGATTTATGTCATAGGCTGTTCTGCCTATGTTTTCCTCTGAGCGTTTGATAGTGTCTGGCCTTATATTTAGGTCTTTAATCCATTTTGAGCTTATTTTTGTGTATGGTGTTAGGGATTGTTCTAATCATACTTTTACATGTACCTGTCCAGTTTTCCCAGCACCACTTATTGAAGAGTCTGTCCTTTCTCCACTGTACATTCCTGCCTCCTTTATCAAAGATAATGTGACCATATGTGCATGGGTTTATCTCTGGGCTTTCTATCCTGTTCCATTGGTCTACATTTCTGTTTTTGTGCCAGTAGAATACTGTCTTGATTATTGTAGGTTTGTAGTATAGTCTGAAGTCCAGGAGGCTGATTCCTCCAGCTCCGTTTTTCGTTCTCAAGATTGCTTTGGCTATTCGGGGTCTTTTGTGTTTCCATACAAATTGTGAAATTTTTTGTTCTAGTTCTGTGAAAAATGCCAGTGGTAGTTTAATAGGGATTGCATTGAATCTGTAGATTGCTTTGGGTAGTAGAGTCATTTTCACAATGTTAATTCTTCCAATCCAAGAACATGGTATATCTCTCCATCTATTTGTATCATCTTTCATTTCCTTCATCAGTGTCTTATAATTTTCTGCATACAGGTCTTTTGTCTCCTTAGGTAGGTTAATTCCTAGATATTCTATTCTTTTTGTCGCAGTGGTAAATGGGAGTGTTTCCTTGATTTCACTTTCAGATTTTTCATCCTTAATGTATAGGAATGCCAGAGATTTCTGGGAATTAATTTTGTATCCTTCTTCTTTACCAAAATCATTGATTAGCTCTAGTAGTTTTCTGGTGGTATCTTTAGGATTCTCTATGTATAGTATCATGTCATCTGCAAATGTGACAGCTTTACTTCTTCTTTCCTGATTTGGATTCCTTCTATTTCCTTTTCTTCTCTGATTACTGTGGCTAAAACTTCCAAGACTATGTTGAATAATAGTGGTGAGAGTGGGCAACCTTGTCTTGTTCCTGATCTTAGTGGAAATGGTTTCAGTTTTTCACCATTGAGGACGATGTTGGCTGTGGGTTTGTCATATGTGGACTTTATTATGTTGAGGAAAGTTCCCTCTATGGCTACTTTCTGCAGGGTTTTTATCATAAATGGGTGTTGAATTTTGTTGAAAGCTTTCTCTGCGTCTATTGAGATGATCATATGGTTTTACTCCTTCAATTTGTTAATATGGTGTATAACGTTGACTGATTTGCATATATTGAAGAATCCTTGCATTCCTGGAATAAGCCCCACTTGATTATGGTGTATGATCCTTTTAATGTGCTGTTGGATTCTGTTTACTAGTATTTTGTTGAGGATTTTTGCATCTATGTTCATCAGTGATATTGGCCTGTAGTTTTCTTTCTTTGTGACATTCTTGTCTGGTTTTGGTATCAGGGTGATGGTGGCCTCGTAGAATGAGTTTGGGAGTGTTCCTCCCTCCAGTGTATTTTGGAAGAGTTTGAGAAGGATGGGTGTTAGCTCTCCTCTAAATGTTTGATAGAATTCCCCTGTAAAGCCATCTGGTCCTGGGCTTTTGTTGGAAGATTTTTAATCACAGTTTCAATTTCAGTGCTTGTGATTGGCCTGTTCATATTTTCTATTTATTCCTGATTCAGTCCTGGCAGGTTGTGCATTTGTAAGAATTTGTCCATTTCTCCCAGGTTGTACATTTTATTGGCATAGAGTAGCTTGTAGTAATCTCTCATGATCTTTTGTATCTCTGCAGTGTCAGTTGTTACTTCTTCTTTTTCATTTCTAATTCTATTGCTTTGAGTCTTCTCCCTTTTTTTCTTGATGAGTCTGGCTAATGGTTTATCAATTTTGTTTATCTTCTCAAAGAACCAGCTTTTAGTTTTATTGATCTTTGCTATTGTTTCCTTCATTTCTTTTTCATTTATTTCTTATCTTTATGATTTATTTCCTTCTGCTAACTTTGGGGTTTTTTTGTTCTTTCTCTAATTGCTTTAGATGCAAGATTAGATTGTTTATTAGAGATTTTTCTTGTTTCTTGAGGCAGGATTGTATTGCTATAAACTTCCCTCTTAGAACTTCTTTTGTTGCATCCCATAGGTTATGGATTGTCATATCTCCATTGTCATTTGTTTCTAGGTATTTTTTTTTAATTTCCCCTTTGGTTTCTTCAGTGATCACTTCATTATTAAGTAGTGTATTGTTTAGCCTCCATGTGTTTGTAGTTTTTTTGTGTGTGTGTGTTTGTAGTTTTTACAGATATTTTCCTGTAATTGATATCTAGTCTCACAGCATTGTGGTCAGAAAAGATACTTGATACAATTTCAATTTTCTTAAATTTACCAAGGCTTAGTTTGTGACCCAAGATATGATCTATCCTGGAGAATGTTCCATGAGCACTTGAGAAAAATGTGTATTCTGTTGTTTTTCAGTGCAATGTCCTATAAATATCAATTAAGTCCATCTTGTTTAATGTGTCATTTAAAGCTTGTGTTTTCTTATTTATTTTCATTTTGGATGATGTGTCCATTGGTGAAAGTGGGGTGTTAAAGTCCCCTACTATGAATGTGTTACTGTCAATTTCCCCTTTTATGGCTGTTAGTATTTGCCTTATGTATTGAGGTGCTCCTATGTTGGGTGCATAAATATTTACAATTGTTATATCTTCTTGGATCGATCCCTTGATCATTATGTAGTGTCCTTCTTTGTCTCTTCTAGTAGTCTTTATTTTAAAGTCTATTTTGTCTGATATGAGGATTGCTACTCCAGCTTTCTTTTGGTTTCCATTTGCATGGAATATCTTTTTCCATCCCCTTACTTTCAGTCTGTATGTGTCTCTAGGTCTGAAGTGGGTCTCTTGTAGACAGCATATATATGGGTCTTGTTTTTGTATCCATTCAGCCAATCTGTGTCTTTTGGTGGGAGCATTTAGTCCATTTACATTTAAGGTAATTATTGATATGTATGTTCCTATTCCCATTTCCTTAATTGTTTTGGGTTCATTATTGTAGGTCTTTTCCTTCTGTTGTGTTTCTTGCCTAGAGAAGTTCCTTTAGAATTTGTTGTAAAGCTAGTTTGGTGGTGCTGAACTCTCTCAGCTTTTGCCTGTCTGTAAAGGTTTTAATTTCTCCATCAAATCTGAATGAGATCCTTGCTGAGCAGAGTAATCTTGGTTGTAGGTTTTTTTCCTTCATCACTTTAAATATGTCCTGCCAGTCCCTTCTGGCTTGCAGAGTTTCTGTTGAAAGATCAGCTGTTAACCTTATGGGGATTCCCTTGCATGTTATTTGTTTTTTTCCCTTGATGCTTTTAATGTTTTCTTTGTATTTTATTTTTGACAGTTTGATCAATATGTGTCTTGGCATGTTTCTCCTTGGATTTGTCCTGTACAGGACTCTCTGTGCTTCCTGGACTTGATTAACTATTTCCTTTCCCATATTAGGGACATTTTCAACTATAATCTCTTCAAGTATTTGCTCAGTCCCTTTCTATTTCTCTTCTTCTTCTGGAACCCCTATAATTCGAATATTGTTGCATTTAATGTTGTCCCAGAGGTCTCTGGGACTGTCCTCAGTTCTTTTCATTCTTTTTTCTTTATTCTGCTCTGCAGTATTTACTTCCACTATTTTATCTTCTAGGTCACTTATCCGTTCTTCTGCCTCAGTTATTCTGCTATTGATCCCTTCTAGAGTAATTTTAATTTCATTTATTGTGTTGTTCATTGTTGCTTGTTTCCTCTTTAGTTCTTCTAGGTCCTTGTTAAATGTTTCTTGCTTTTTCTTTACTCTATTTCCAAGATTTTGGATCATCTTCACTATCATTATTCTGATTTCTTTTTCAGGTAGACTGCTTATTTCCTCTTCATTTGTTAGGTCTGGTGGGTTTTTATCTTGCTCCTTCATCTGCTGTGTGTGTTTTCTGTCTTCTTATTTTGCTTATCTTATTGTGTTTGGGGTCTCCTTTTTGCAGGCTGCAGGTTCGTAGTTCCCGTTGTTTTTGGTGTCTGTCCCCAGTGACTAAGTTTGGTTCAGTGGGTTCTGTAGGCTTCCTGTTGGAGGGGACTGGTGCCTCTGTTCTGGTGGATGAGGCTGGATCTTGTCTTTCTGGTGGGCAGACCTATGTCTGGTGGTGTGTTTTTGGGTGTCTGTGGACTTATTATGATTTTAGGCAGCCTCTCTGCTAATGGGTGGGGTTGTGTTCATGTCTTGCTAGTTGTTTGGCATAGCGTATCCAGCCCTGTAGCTTGCTGGTCGTTGAGTGAAGCTGGGTGCTGGTGTTGAGATGGAGGTCTCTGGGAGATTTTCGCTGTTTTATATTATGTGGAGCTGGGAGGTCTCTTGTGGACCAGTGTCCTGAAGTTGGCTCTCCCATCTCAGAGGCACAGCACTGACTCCTGGCTGTAGCACCAAGAGCCTTTCATCCCCATGGCTCAGAATAAAAGGGAGAAAAATTAGAAAGAAAGAAGAAAGAGAGAGAGAGAGAGAGAGAGAGAGAAGGATAGAGAGGGAGAGAGAGAGAGGGAGAGACAGAAAGAAAATAAAGATAAAATAAAATAAAATTATTAAAATAAAAAATAATTGTTAAGAAAAAATAATTTTAAGTAAAAAACAAACAAAAAAAAAACGGACGGATAGAACCCTAGGAAAAATAGTGAAAGCAAAGCTATACAGACAGAATGTCACACAGAAGCATACACATACACACTCACAAAAATAGGGAAAGGGGAAAAAATCATAAATCTTGCTCTCAAAGTCCACCTCCTCAATTTGGGATGATTCGTTGTCTATTCATGTATTCCACAGATGCAGGGTACATCAAGTTGAGTGTGGAGATTTAATCCACTGCTCCTTAGGCTGCTGGGACAGATTTCCCTTTCTCTTCTTTGTACACACAGCTCCCGGGACTCAGCTTTTGATTTGGCCCCGCTGGAGGGTGTCTGTTTTTTGCTCAGACAGGCCAGGGTTAAAGGATCACCTGACTCGGGGGCTCTGGCTCACTCAGGCCGGGGGGAGGGAGGGGTGCGGATGCGGGGGGAGCCTGCGGTGGTAAAGGCCGTTGGGACGTTGCACCAGACTGAGGCGCGCTGTACGTTCTCCTCGGGAAGTTTTCCCTGGATCCCAGGACCCTGGCAGTGGCGGGCTGCACAGGCTCCCCGGAAGGGAGGTGTGGATAGTGACCTGTGCTCACCCACAGGCTTCTTGGTGGCGGCAGCAGCAGCCTTAGCGTCTCAGGCCTGTCTCTGGGGTCTGCGCTTTTAGCCGCGGCTCGCATCTGTCTCTGGAGCTCCTTTAAGCAGCGCTTTGAATCCCCTCTCCTCGCGCACCAGGAAACAAAGAGGGAAGAAAAAGTCTCTTGTTTCTTCGGCAGGTCCAGACTTTTCCCCGGACTCCCTCCTGGCTATCCGTGGTGCACTAACCCCCTGCAGGCTGTGTTCACGCCGCCAACCCCAGTCCTCTCCCTGCGCTCAGACCGAAACCCCGAGCCTCAGCTCCCAGCCCCGCCCGCCCCGGCTGGTGAGCAGACAAGCCTCTGGCTGGTGTGTGCTGGTCAGCACCGCTCCTCTGTGCGGAAACCTCTCCGCTTTGCCCTCTGCACCTCTGTGGCTGTGCTCTCCTCCGCAGCCCTGAAGCTTCACCCCTCCGCCACCCGCAGTCTCCGCCCACGAAGGGGCTTCCTAGTGTGTGGAAACCTTTCCTCCTTCACGGCTCCCTTCCAGTGGTGCAGGTCCCTTCCCTACTCTTTTGTCTCTGTTTATTCTTTTTTCTTTTGCCCTACCCAGGTACATGGGGAGTTTCTTGCCTTTTCGGGGGTCTGAGGTCTTCTGCTAGCGTTCAGTAGGTGTTCTGTAGGAGTTGTTCCACGTGTAGATGTATTTCTGGTGTATCTGTGGGGAAGAAGGTGATCTCCACATATTACTCTTCCGCCATCTTCCCCCCTGCTCGCCATTGAATTTAATAGGTATTACATTGATTCTGTAAATGGCTTTGAGTAATATGGACATTTTAACAATATTCTTCAGATTAATGAACATGGCATATCATTCCATTTATTTGTGTCTTCCTCAGTATCTTTCAACAGTGTCTTATAATTTTCTGTGTAGACAACTTTCATTGCTTTTGTTAAATTTATTCTTATGTATTTTATTGAATTTGATGCTATTGTAAATGAGATTGTCTTGTTAATTTCTATGTTTGACAGTTTGCTGTTAATGAGTAGAAATAAAAATGATTTTTGTATGTTGATTTTTGTATCCTGATGTTTACTGAGTTTACTTATTAGTTATAAATTTTTTAGTTTTTTATGGAGACTGTAGGGTTTTCTATGTATAAGATAATGTCATCTGCAAAGATGATTTCACTTCTTCTATTCCAGTTTGAATCTTTTTATTTCTTTTTCTTAATTGCTCTGGCTAGAACTTCCATTACTCTATTAAATAAGAGTGGTGAGAAGTCTTCTTCCTGATCATAGAGAAAATTTTTTTCAATTTCCACTGTTGAATGTGATGTTAGATGTGGCTTTGTCATAAATGTCCTCTATTATGTTGAGGTAAGTCAGTCTATATTCATTTTGTTGAGAGCTTTCATCATGAGAGGGTGTTGAAGGGAGTCAAAAAGTACAAACATCTAGTTATAAATAAGTCATGGGGATGTAATGCACAGCATGGTGACTATAGTTAATAATACTGTATTGCCGTTTGAAAGTTGCTAAAAGGGTAGATCTTAAAATACCTCATCACAAGGGAAAAAACTGTTTTTGTGACTATTTTATGGTGACAGATATTAAGTAGGCTTATTGTGGTGATCATTTCACAATAGTGTACACAAATTTTGAATCATTTTGTTGTACACCCGAAAGTAATATAATGTTAAATGTCAATTATACCTAATTAAAAAACAATAAAAATAAATGAGAAGGAAAGAAAGAGTGTTGAATTTTGTCAAACACTTTTTCTGCATTTATTGAGAGGCTCGGATAATTTCTATCCTTCATTCTATTAATGTAGTGTATCACATTTATTGATTTGCCTATGTTGAACCATTTTTGCATCCCAGGGATAAATCCCACTTGATCATTGTATATGATCCTTTTTTTGTGCTGTTGAAGATGGTTTGATAGAATTTTGTTGAGAATTTTTGTGCCTATATTCATCAGGGATACTGTCTTGTAGTTTTCTTATAATATTCTTGTTTGGCTTTTGAATCAGTGTTATGCTGGCCTTGTAATGTGAGTTTGGGAGTATTATTTCCTCTTCAGTTTTTTGAAAGAGTTTGAGAAAGATTGGCATTAATTTGTCTATAAATGTTGGTAAAATTCACCATTGAAACCATCTTGTCTTGGGTTTTTCTTTGTTGGGAGGCTTTGATTACTGTTTCATCTCCATAGTCATTATTGGTCTGTTCAGATTTTCTACTTTTTATGATTCAGTCTTGGTAGTTTGTGTATTTCTAGGAAATTATCCATTTCTTCTAGGTTATCCAATTTGCTATTGCATAATTCTTTGTAGTAGCCTCTTTAAAAATGTATTGAAATATAATGACATATAAAATTATATTAGTTTTAGGTGTACAACATAATGATTCAGTATTTGTATATATTGCAAAATGATCACAATTAATCAACATCTGTCACCACATATAGTTACACATTTTTCCCTGTGATGAGAACTTTTAAGATCTCTCTTAGCAGCTTTCAAACATGCAAGACAATATCATTAATTATAGTCACCATGCTGTACCTTACACACATAACTTATTTACTTTACAACCAAAAGCTTGTACCTTCTGACCCCCTTCACCCCTTTACCTACTTGAGTCCATCCTTTGCCTTTACAACAACCAATAAGTGAGATCCTATGGTATTTGTCTTCCTGTCTGACTTATTTTACTTAGCAAATGCCCTCAAGGTCCATTCATGTTCTCTCAAATGACAATATTCCATTCTTTTTTTTTTTTTTTTGGAGAAATCATATATCATTTTATATATGTATAGTTTTCTCTCCTTTTTCTTGGTTAATCTAGTTAAAAGTTAGTCTGTTTTCTCTTTTCAATAAACCAGTGGGGTTTTTCACTGTCTATAATGGGGTCTGCAGTTGGCCAGCTTGTTACCAGGTGCTTGGTATGGTGTGGATCCTGTCTGGTCATTGGATGGATGACCACCATTGAGTGTTGCCTCTAATACACTGTTCAATAAGGTGGCAGTGAGACAAGGGCCTGTTTCAGAGTCCAAGGTTGGGACCTCAGACATGGACCTATTGCCTTGTCACTGGGTGAGTCCCTGAATGTGTAGGACTGGCCCTGAACTATGGCTCAGAAGGGTTGGAACTGAGCCCAGGACTGTTTCAGGTTCCACAGCCAAGAATGAGGTTTGCATACTTTGGAGGCATGAATAGATGTGCCTCCTACCAGGTCCATGTGTGGGTTGAACTCGTCCCTGACCATGGCTGGAAAGACTAGAGCTGAAGATATGGCCCTATACAAATTTCCTGAGGCACAGATATGAGTGTCTCCCGTCAGGTCCCTGTGCTGTAGGACTGCTCACGGACCACAGGTGGGAAGAGTTGGGGCCAAGTGTAGTACCCTTTCAGAATCTTCTGGGTTGTAGACATGAATATTTCCCATGGGGCCCTGGAACCCCAGGACTGCTAGCAGATTATCAGTGTGAGGAAAGTGACACTGTATATAAAGCCCCTTTCTGATCTCTGGGGGTCCAGATGGGAATTTCTCCTGCTTGATCCCTGTGTCAGAAGACTTGCTCACAGACTACTACCACGTAGTACAGGGCCCTTTCAGGATCTGCAGAGGAACACACAGGAGTGTCTCCTTCACGATCCCTGTGCCAGCAAGACGAGAGTGTCTCCAGCAAGATTCTTATTTTTGGATTGTGGCAGAGATGGGCTAGAGCCCAGTTATAGAGCCATTTAAAAATCTACAGTCTGACCAAGTTTAGTGGGCTTATCTCCAGAGGTTTCCAGAGGTTTTCTAGAGAAAAACTATGCATTGATTTGTTTTTTTTCCCAATTTAAAAAAAAAATCTCAAATAATATGGACTCCTATTTATAAAAACCTTGGTGAAACAACAATAACACAAGAACATCAACAAAAAACAACAAAACTCAGTTAAAATATGTTGCTTAGGAACAATTTTCCAGCATTCTTTACACAACTCAGTTTTATAGAAATTTTGGGAGAGAATCAGAAAACCGTATTTTACTTCATTTTTTTCAAGTAATTTTATTTAATTTCATATATGAGCATACATAGAAGTATCTTATGTAAGTGCATAAATGCAATAATCACTGACATACCTGTTCTTATTATAGTTATTCCCCTCCACATAATTACTCCCCACTTGAGGCAATAAATATTAACCAGCTAATAAGTACTAATTTGTGTCCTATATTATCCTCTGTACTTACATGCTAATGTAACTATATAGATATCAATATAAAAAACATACATAAACACATGTATGTTTATAAATAATGGTATATTCTCATAATGGAATAATAGCCATTGTAAAGATCACATTGAACAATGGCCTGATAAGTGACAAAGCAGGAATATTTTTCTTAAGTGGTAGGCTTAAAAATAATCTTTTTTTTTAAGCTACATATAAGGAGATGTCAGATCTTGCTTAATACAATGAGAAGGAAAAAACTTCACTATATTGGTCAATGCAATATCTTTATAAAAGTCTACAAAGCTGATAAATGAGAGGGCCCTACTCTGTGTGTCCAAAGGGCATGCACTCTATCATCTCTTCTATCAACATATCCAATGCTTATAAAAATAAAAAGGAAGGTAAATCTTTATCAGAAACAGATGCTAGAGTTTTATCCTCTTTAAGATAAAATATAAAACTAAAAAAATATATTTCCCCTTCTAAAGAGAAATCTGTGTGTGTGGTGTGCGACTTCTCTACAGATATGTTTGGAATATGAAGAAATATGCAAATATAAACATACACACATTTTCATGTCCAAAATATGTTTCTTAAAAATATATTTAATGTTTGAAAAGTTCATGAGAAATTTGTACAGAAAAATGTAGGTCTGATTACAGACTGGTTTCTTTGTGGATATCAATAGAAATTTTTTAGGATTTCCATATAAATAACTTTTTTCTTTCTTTTAACATGAAAATTGTACATATTGAATCAATTGTAAGGATATGAAACAAGGAACAATTTCAGAAAATTCTAACACTTCCAGTTTTCTTTCTATATCGAATAATATTTCTACTAGGATTCCTAATATAAGTAAGTTCTGAATAGCTTTTAAAAAAATATTTTCCTGGTTCTTTTTATTCATCAATAGTTTCTAAATTTGAATTCAAATATCAGAGTAGTAGAGCAGGTTATTAAAGCAAGAATATAGTTGAGATTGATAATATTCTGTTTCTGCAGCTTAGTGAGTTAAGATATTGGGGACAGCATTACCTTTTTTTTTATAAGTAATTTATGCATGATCCATAAATCTGAAAGCTAGACCTCCAACCTTGGCAGACTAAACATATTTCCACTGTCTCATTTGCCCTGTTTATTTCTTGATCCCCTTTCTGAGGTTGAAGGATTGAAACAAAAGCTCAAAAGTGGCTGTGCAACTCTGCCTTCTACCCGTATCTTTGCCAATACTGAATTCTCTCCCATCTGTGCCTGTTTGGCTGCCTAAAGCTGTCCTTCAAATCAATAGGCAGACTGGGACTCTTAGCAGATATGTATACATAAACACTTAATTTTACTGAACAAGAAGAATCTGCATAAACTGTATCATAGAGGGCATAGACATAAAAATTATTGATTTTTAAAAATATGAATATATTGTAGAAGTTGAGAATAGAGGGAGGAAACAAAAACTTTAAACAGCTTGTTGGAAAGCTATTTGTTGAATCTATACTCTGCATTTCAAGAGGGATTTTATGCAGCATAAAATAAAATATAAGGTAAATTGGAGAGCAAAGAATGCAAGCAAAATAAAGATATGCTTTGAAAGTCTTAGAAGCAATAAATATTTCCAGGAATATGAGCTAAAGCTTCTTTGTAAATGGATATATATTTTAACACTCTATTGCCTGCTGACTAAGTTGAAAGAGGAAATATTCTGGTCCAAATAGTAATCATTGCTGACAAAAGGAGTACGGACATTTATATGCAGAGAGATACTTTTTGTCCCAGAAGTAAATTTAAGATTTTATTATGCGGTTGCCTTCTTTAGGGACATTTGGAAATGTAATGAATATTGTCTCCTCTACCACCAGGAACTTATTTTTGTTCTTGGTTCAGTAACTGCAATATAAGATGTGATTAAAATTTTAGAGCCAGTTATTTCAGCCAACTAAGCACATTCCTTTACCTTTACCCATATGGTTATTTCACTGGACTTCCTACCTACATCCATATTCATACCCATGGCATTCTTTCATAAAGCCACCCTTTGCGTTTATTTCAATATGGTTCAATACCTTTCTTCACAGGGCTGTAATCTGTCTCCTCGTAAACAGTTTTATTGTGTTTGTGGATCATGCAATCTCTTCTGGGGAAAAAAAATCTCTTTATTCTTAACTTTCAGTAGTATTTAATGTCCTCACTGCAATGGAATATAGTTTTTTCTCAGAAGAAATAAAATCACAGTTATTTCAAAGACTCTTCCTACTTTCACCTCCACAAAATTGAAGGGAAATTATGTAAATGATTTGTGAATAATACAGCCCACCTCTTGTATTAAACAAGGAAGCATTGTATTTCAGCATTTTTCTTTTGCCTTTTTAAAAGGCTCTTTCCTCTTAACTGCAGGCTAGCCACTTTCCTCTTTTTACTTTTGCTATTGCCTGCTATGCTCTAAGATATACATCTCTCTTTGATAAACAGTTTAGACCACATTGCTTTACTTTTAATTAGGAAATTATTCTTGAAAAATTCAGCACTTGTTTTGGTAATTTTTTCCTCAACATCTGGTGCACAGAGTTCCTTGAAACCTTTGATTTTTGAGAATTTCAGTCCTATTTTATTTTATCTCCTTGTAGGAAGGTGACAACAGAAGTGTCATCAGTGCTTAATATTTTAGTCTTCCTAAGATCTTGGTGAAATTCCTCTCTTGATTTACTATGTCTTACCCTTCCAGTGTTAGGATTACATTGCCTCAAGCAGTTCATCTTAACCACATTATCACAGCATCTCTCTCTGACTCACTGTGTTCAGACTCCATCCACCTTTGTTTCTTCATCTAGTCAAGATTTCATTAACATGTCCTTCAAAAATTGAGTTGTAACTCAGTTTCCCTTTTCTATACAGCTGTTAATCGATACAAAATAGCAATAGGTATTCATATTTTATAAATTTATGGAATGCATTTTACCAATTAATTTATAGATAGTTCAATGCAGGATAAGGTTAATCTTTGGAAAAAATTGATATATAAACATACTTAAAATGGATAAATAAGTAATACATTATTATCTAATTGGGAAGGATATTTGCATTATATTTGTATAATGTTTTAGATCGTCACATTCATTAAAATTAGCCTTGTAGTATAAATAGTGCATGTATTATCTCAAAAAATTACAATTGAGAAGAAAGGCTAAAGAAAAACATTAAGTATATAGTCAAAGCCCCTGGCAAAGTTTGAAGCCAGAATAATATCAGACAAAATAGAGAGTAATAGAAAAGCATTGCTAAATAGAGGGTAATTTGATAATGATTAATGATACACTCATCAGAAAGATGTAACTACAAAGAAAAATATAATAATCTATAATGTAAGATTTTAATATACCACTCTCAGTACCTGATATATGAATCATACAAAACAACAAACATCATGAAAGTTTAACCAATTCAATGAGCAAACATGATCCGGTAGACACATATAAAACACTGTGCGGACACTTGCAGTATAATTTTTTTTTATAATACATCAAATGGTTTTTAAAATTGACTAAATGCTGAGCCATAGAAAAAGTCTTAATACATTTCAAAGGGCTAAAATCTTACATCATATTGTCTTTGATCAGATAGAAAATTCCATGTATCTGGCAATGTACTCTTAAATATTGCTTGAAAAAAGTTACAATGGATATTTGAAAATATATTTACCTGAAAAACGGACAAACAAAATTTGTTGGACCCAGCTAGAGCAATTTTTAAAGGGAAGCTAATGGCTGTAAATCCATATGCTAAAATTTAAAAAGTCTAAGATATCAAAATGCTATGCATCCATCTCAAGAAAATGATATGCAAATTAAATTCTAAGAAATTAGGACAATGGGAATAATAGATTGAGCAAAAAATAATGACATAAATAATACAATAGAGGAAATCAACCAAACAAATTGCTCTCTGGAAAGATTAATAAAATATATTTACACTTTCTAAGACAAATCAAGAAAGATAAGAGAAGACAAAAATATCCAATCTCAGATAAAAAAGGGGAGAATACTGTAAATGCTAGAGATATTAAAAAGATAAAACTTAAGTCAACAAATGTGAAAAATTTAGATTTTATCATATTGCTTGAATTATGCAACATCAAAACTCACACAAGAGAAAATAGAAATCCTGAATAGCTTGCTATTTAAAAAAATTGAATCTATACTTAAAAATCTTCCAACAAATAAAACTACATAACAGAATTATATTACCCATTATTTCTGGCAAATATTTAAGGAAAAAATAATTCCAAAATCATGCAAATATTTCTAGAGAATAAAGAGAGGAAGCATCCAAATACAGTTGACCCTTGAGCAATGGGGGAGTTAAGGGTAAAGACACTCCATGCAATTGAAGTCTACATATAACTTATAGCCAGCCCTCCACATATGCAGTTCTTCCAAATCCTTGTTTCTTCTGTATCTGCAGTTCCACATTCATGGATTCAACCAACCCCAGATTGTGTAGGATTGTAATATTTACTACTGAAAACTCTGCTTATAAGTGGACCTGCACAGTTCAACCCTGATGTAAAGGGTCAACTGTACTTTTTTAAAAATTAAATAAATTTGACATGTAACATTGTGTAAATTTAATGTGTACATGTTTCTTTGGTACATTTAGGTGTTGTAGTATGATTGTCATAGCAATATTTATCATATTACACAATGACAGTATGATATTGTTGTCTATATTCATTATACTCTGCATCAGATTTTGATAACTTATTTACTACTTCTTGCACATATGTACCCTTAAACAACACCAGTCTTATCCCCCAACCCCCAGCCACTTGTAACCACCAATTTATTCTTTTTTTTTAATGAATTTGACTTTATTAGATTTCACATAGTAGTGATATCATACAACACTTGTCCTTTGTCTGACATCTCACTTAGCATAATGTGCTCAAGGTCTATCCATGTTGTCACAAATGGCAGGATTATCTTCCTTTCTCATAACTGAATTATATTCCACTGTGTATGTATGCTGCATCTTTTTAATCCATTATTCCTTTGGTGGGCATTTAGGTTGTTTCCATATATTGACTAATGTGACTAATGCTATAATAAACATGGAATGCATGAAATTGAAATTCTGTTTTCATTTTCTTTGGGTATATACCCAGAAGTGGAGTTGCTGGATCATATAGTAGATCTATTTTTAATTTCTTAAGGAATCTCCATATTATTTTCCACAGTGGTTCAACCAATTTACTTTCCTGCTAATGGTGTATAAGGACCTCCTTTTCACAACATCCTTGCCAGCACTTGTTGTTTCTTCTCTTCTTGATAACCACTCTAACTGGTGTGAGATAATATTTCACTGTGGTTTTGATTTACATTTCCCTGATGATTAGTGATGTTGAGCCTCTTTTCATGTGCCTGTTGGTCATACTGATAATCCTCTTTTGAAAAATGTCTATTTAGTTCTTCTGCCCATTTTTTAATTGGATTGTTTCAGTGACGAGTTGTTGTTGTTAAGTTCTATAAGTTCCTTTCTTGGGTTATTAACCCATTGTTCAACATATGATTTGCAAAATTTTTCTCACATTCTGTAGATTGTCTTTTCATTTTATTAATTATTTATTTTGTTGTGCAAAGCTTTTGAGTTTGATGTAGTCCCATTTACCTATTTTTGCTTTTGTTGTTTGTACTTTTGGCATCATGTTCAAAAAATCTTTACCAAGACCAATATCAAGTATATTCTTCCCTATGTTTTCTTCTAGAAGATTTATGTTATCCGGTCTTATGTTTAAGTCTTTGATCCACATCAAGTTAATTTTTGTGAGTGTTCTGATATGGCGGTCCAATTTCATAGTTCTACCTGTGTTTCTCCAGTTTTCCCAGCACCATATGTTAAAGAGACTATTCATTTCCCACTGGATGTCCTTGGCTCTCTACCAGTTGATGGTATATGCTGGGATTTAGTTCTGGGCTCTTGATTCTATTCCATTGGTCTATGTGTCTGTTTTGTGCCAATACCATACTGTTATTATTACTGTGGCTTTGTTGTGTAGCTTGAAATCCAGAAATGTGATACCTCCAGGTTTGTTCTTTTCTTCTCAGAATTTCTTTGGCTATTCAGGGTCTTTCCTGGTTCCAGGCAAATTTTAGGATTGTTTCTTCTTTTTCTTTGAAGAATGCCTCTGTATTTTCATGGGGATTACATTGGTTCTGTAGAAGCATTAGATAGTATGGAATCTTTTTAAAAATATTAATTCTTCCAATCTATGAACAGTGGGATGTCTTTTCATTTGTTTGTGTCTTCTTTGATTTCTTTCAGTAAAGTCTCATAGTTTTCATTGCATAGATCTTTCACTTGCTTAGTTAAATTTATTTCTAAGTATTTTATTGTTTTTGATACTATTGTGAATGAGACCTTTTTTTAAAATTTCTTTTTTAGATGTTTTGTTGTCAGTGTATAGAACACAAATGATTTTTGTATGTTGATTTTGTATCCTACAACTTTACTGAAATTATTGTTTAGTTACCACCATTTTTGATTGACTTTTTGAGATTTTCTGTATATAAAAATGTATTAGCAAATAATGATAATTATACTTTTTCTTTTCAATTCGGATGTCTTTTGTTTCTTTGTCTTGCCTAATTGCTCTAGGCAGGATTTCTGGTTCTGTACTGAATAGAAGTGGTGAGTGTGGGCATCCTTGTCTTGTTCTTGATCTTAGAGGAAAACTTTCAATTTTTCTCCATTCAGCGTAATGTTAGCTGTTAGTTTGTAGTATGTGACCTTTATTACATTGAGGTTTGTTCCTTCTATACTCAATCTGTTAAGGGTTTTTATCATGAAAAGATGTTATATTTTTGTCAGATGCTTTTCCTGCCTCTATTGAGATGATCACATAATTTTTATCTCTCATTTTATTGATATGATATATTAATTTATTGATTTGCATAAGTTGAACTGTCCTTAAATCCCATGGATAAATCCCACTTGGTGATGGTGTATAAACCTTTTCATATGTTCTTGAATTAAGTTTGCCCGTGTTTTGTTCAGAATTTTTGCACTGATATTCATCAAGGATATTGGTCTATAGTTTTCTTGTGGTATTGTTATCTGGTATTGGTAATGGTGGCTTCATAGAATGGGTTTGGAAGTGTTCCCTCCTCAAGAACAAGTTAAGAAGACATTCTATAGACTATCAAAACTTAGTATTTAAGATGATGTGGCATTGAATAAATGATAGACAAAGGTCAACTGAAAAGAATTAGTGAGTACACTAACAGCCCAATACTTATACATAGTCTTAATTTAGGACAGAGACAGTGGGGGAAAATGGTATTTTAATAAATGGTGCTGAGTCATTTGAATGTCTATACAAAGGACAGTAAATCTTGGCTTGTTTTGGTAATGTCACCCCCATACTCAAACTTGATGATTTGATCCAAGGACTCATAAGAATTGATAGCAGGTTTTATATATATATGATAAGCAAACAGATAAAGAACAACAGAAACAGGAAAAAAAAGATAAGCATTGGGCAAACTTCTCGGGAATAAGATACAGGCTTCCATGTTCTTCCACTTCTGGTACTGGATAGAATGCATTTATCTCTGGCCTCTGACTTTCTGGGACACATGAAAAGTGTCCCTTCTCAGGGTGTTGATGGAAGGCTGGTCACATAAGCATATCCTGTTATGTGACCAGCCATGGTAACTGATACACAGGAACCCCAAAATGAAAACTGGTGCACATTATCGATCTTGGTGTTTGTGCAAAACAAAACTGATAAGTTGATATGGCACAGCTTATTATTCCAGATGTAAAGAAGCATCAGTCATTAACATAAAGAACCTTCCAAGGAGCACATTCTTGGGTGTTAGCCAAGGGTTCATGATGGTTCCAGGCAGCTTTGAAGACATGTGAGGACTGAGCAAACAGACCTGTTATGTTAATTCTTTTTCACACAATCCTATCTCACACCAAAAATTAATTACAAGTAGAGTATAGATTTAAATAGAAAAACAAAGTAACAAAATTTATAGAAGATAATAGATATTGCCTTTACCTTAGAATAAGGAATGATTTCTTAAATGGGGAACACAATGTATAACCATAAAGCAATGACTGACAAATTAGGTTTAAATTAATAATTTATATTCATCAAAAATAGAGTTAACATTTGTAAAAGGAAAAGCACAGATCAGAGAAGACATTTGCAAAACATATACCTAATGAAAGAACTCCTACAAATCAGTGATAAATCCGCAGAGAAAATGTGCAAAATACTTGAACAGGCTTCACAAAAGAGAATGTTTAAACAGGCAATGAAAGTATGAAAGTTTACTCAGCCTCATTACTAACCAGGGAAATGCAGATTTAAAACCATAATGATGTATCGCTACTTACCCACCAGATAGGCTAAAATTAAAATGCTTGAAATTAAAAAATATTGGTGATGATATGGACAAATTAAAAGTCTTATGTATTGCTGGTGGAAATGGGATTTTATATAGTCACTTTGGAAAGCTGTTTGCTATTATCTACTGAATATCCTTAATATCCTTTGATCTAAAAAATATTTTTTCTGAGAATATAGCTAACATAAATGCATGTATATGTTTGCCAAAAGATACACATGAAAGAGAGGATAGTAGCATTATCCATATAGGCCAAAAGCTAGAAAAAACTACACTGTACATCAATAAAAGAACAGATAAATAATTTATGGCTTATTTATATGAAATATTTTACACAATGATAAAAATAATTGAAATCTACTTGCATATATTCACATGGAAGAATTTTCCAACATTATGATGAGTGAAAAAACTAGATAATAGATGTATATTATGTAATTCAATTTATATAAAGTTAGAAACAAGCAAAATCATAACTGCAGTTTTTGAAATCTGGTTAATGACTACCTTTAAGGAAGAATGAAATGATAAATATTGGATTCAGGAAGGGAAATTCAAAGTGTCAGTGTTATACTATTCCTTTTTTTATGTTACACTGAAACATCTTTGTTTATGTAACAGTGGCCATCTTTCATTGAGCAAACTACTTGCTTTATCTCATTTGAGTTTAGAAACTGTCCAGGAAAATAAATTATGTATTTATTGTTTTTTAAATGTGGGCAATTCAAAACAACATGGTTGATTTGATTAAAAATCAATTTCATTATAAGTGCATGAGCTAGCTTAAAGAAATGAAGGAAAATATCAACCAGGCTTTGGAAACCACGCAAACCAGAATAGCTCTTAGGATTCAGTTTTCAGTAGTAAATTAACATGTTCTTCTGTAGGCAACACTGGGGAAAAAAATCAGCTCATTTCCTTCCTTTTGCCACTATATTAACTTCTTATTGCAACCTTAACAAATTACCACACACTAAGTGGCTTTAAGCAACACATATTTATTCTCCTAAAGTTCTGGAAGTTGGAAGTAAAAAATGGATCTGCAATCAGGTGTTTTTCCTGTAGGCTGTAGTAGAGACAGTGTTCCTCACCTTTTCCAGCTTCTAGGGAATACCTACATTCCTTAGCTCATGGCCTTTCTCCATCTTCAAAGTCTGCAGTATAGTGTAATCTCTCCCTGGCATCTACTTCGATTCTTATATATTCTAACTCTGATCTTCCTGCCTCTCTCTTATAAAAAACTTTGTGATTGCATTGGACCTGCCCAGACGATGAAGGATAATCTCCCCTTCTCAAGATTCTGCAAAGTCCCTTTTACTTAGCAAGATAATATATTCACAGGTTCTGGGGATTAGGATATAGACATCTCTGTGGGGCATTGTTCAGCAAACCACGGTCATTTTGATTAAACTGGGCCTTCTAAGGGGATAATTTATTTCAGTTATTCCATATGTCTAATTTTTCTTGAGGAATGGCTAAGTACCAAGATTGAGCAGACAATCAAATTCATATAATATTTCAGGGATTGCTATTATCGTGTGTGTGTATGTTTGTGTGTACAAATCATAGCTTTTCAGGTTTTATAGGGTGTAATTAGGTTAACATCCCCTCATGTTGTGATCACTTCAAAGAAATGTGATAGTCACATCACATAAAATTTGGTGTGGATATCAAAACTGATGACACCACTCATGAACCAAGAGGGTAGGTAAAGGTCTATTATTAACATAATGAGGCTTTCTGGGAGGAACAAGGCTGACTCCCAAGCAGGTCTAGAAATGGCTTGAGATGGCAAGGAAAGGAGACTGGCTGGGATTTTACTGTGGTTAGAGGGTAGGACTGAGTTGATGGTTCTCCTGCACATTCAGCCTAGGGTCAAAGGAGGGAGCACTCAGGCTCTTTTATCAGCTGGCCCAGATGAGGGGCCAAAAGGAAAGGGAGTATCGGGCCTGAAAACTCTATGAAGTAACTCAGGTCCCATGAACAATTAAGATTTAGTTGTAAGATAATAGAATACTTCCCGTCCCCCTACATCTTGCCACCAATCAACAAGGTTCCAATGTGTTAACAGTGGATTACTCAGCCAAAAGGCACAGACACTATTTAAGAATTTCTTAAGGAAACCCCGAGACAACAGGGAAGAAAGAAAAAAGAAAGCAAACATACTACAGGAAATTTAAGCCCTAGGCACCTATGCTAAAGCAACCACTGAATATGCCAACAACAAACCAGTTTATCATAAAACCTCATTAAAAACCCAATTATCTTGGTTCTTACTACTTGATACATTATGTCCAGGTTTCACGAAAAATTTACAAGTTGTGCTAAAGAGCAAAGGAAAACACTGAACGATTTTGGCTAAGCTAAGGACCAGTTGTGCCCACCTGGCTGCTGGAGCTGTTCTGCAGTACCAGCTGAGCAGAACCCAAAGCAGATGTAGTTACTCCACTTATTGGGCAGAACTTAAGGCCATCTCCTAACTCTGGCAAAACTCCCTTAGATTAACCTTGGTATATTTTTCTACTGATTCTTGGGCTGTTCCCAATTGCCTCACTGTTTGATCTGCCCTTGAAAAATAAAATAATGGCAAATTGTAGACACCGCTCTTTGGGGCCATGAAATGTGGAAACGAATTATGGCTATTTATATAAATACCTGGGTAATTCATGTGGATATCCATGGTAAAATATCATTTTCTGATGCAACTGACTAGAAACAAGCTGCTGATCAAGCCTGCACTCCTCAGATTGTGACCATTACTGCCTAGATCAATCATCGTACTAGACATGGAAACATATCCACTACTTTAAACTGAGCTACCACTGTATGATAGACCTGTGACTCCCGCCAAAAGTTTACTAGGTTATCTCCCAGTGGAGGAGATCTCATTGCACTAGGTGTTTCCCGTTTGTGTTCCACATCTGCATATTGACTATATCAAGCCTTTGACCCCAGCTCAAGGCCACACATCATGTCTCACCACTGTTGATACCTTTTCAGGTTGTTATTACTGTTCCAGTCTGACCAACTGACCTGAGCTACAATGTGGTGCACCCTGAAACTACTCTGTATCATTTTTTTTACTTTTATTAATCATTTACAGTCTAACAATGGTATTTTTTTAATCTCAAAAGCAATTTAACAATACACTGATAGTTAAGATATTCAGTGGACCTTCTTCACTTCCTATCATCTACTGGTTTCTTTTATTGTTGCACATTGGAATATCGTCCTCCAAAAATGACAAAAAGACTTCTTAATCTACCTCCTCCACCTCTTTGTGGTCTATACACATTAGAAAGACAGTTTCGTCGCTGAATGCAGCTACCTCCAGGAAGGAATAATCTCTTCTTGGTTGCTTGCTGGGCTGCTATCAGGATAAAAATTGGAACATTAAATAGACCTATTTTGAAAATTTATTATTTCAGGCTCTCCTGTTTCCCATGGGAAATGTGAGATCCTGTGCCGTCTATATTTGATTTTTTTTCTTAAAGCCTATATTAAATAATAATAAATGATAATGAAGAACTTTGTACAAACTACTAAATTAATAGACTTCTACAGATTAAAGAGATATTATTAAGCTTTTTGTTGTTGCTGTTGCTTTTGATATTTTTGCTTTTTCCTTTGATTGGAAGTGATCCTCTAAAAAATGTAACACATATTAATAGGGGTTGAGGATACTTCTGATCCCTACCAAATGGTGGAGCAAACAGTCACTTAGATATTTGAATTTTTGGCACACAGAACATACAGCCAATCACAAAGTGGATATGTCAATGCATTAAATTCTAGAAACATCTATCTCCTTCTTTTAATCTCAATATTAAATATAATTAAATGAAATGACCATTGGTCATTTCCTAAATTTGCCATCTGTATGGGCTCACTTTCTCTCTCTCAATGACGCTAGATTTTCCCTACATTTTAGACCTATTTCTGTTCCCCAAAAAACCCTGATTTTCTTCTACGCTGGTGCTGGTTTATTTTATTTCACTTGCTTTTTGTTGTTGTTGTTGTTGTTGTTGACTTGGTTTGGAAGCCAAGATTCTGGATCAAATTGCATGATTCTTAACTAGATATGAGTTTGTAAGAGCATTTGATTTTCATTATTTCTTGGCTATGGTATCCTGGTTTACACCTGGTTGAATTCATTTTGTCATATTCCCCTATCTTTATGGAGATAGAACGGTGCTCAAAAAACAATTTCTTAATTTATTAATACATTAGTGAAGAATCCTCACAGATTTTTGACCATCCTTCTTCAATTTTTCCACCTTACCTATTATGACTAAAGGTTGGGAGGAGAGAATAAAGTTTATTGTCCCAGGAAATGATTGGGCCTACAACCATGATGAAGGAAGAGAGAAAGTAGATTTCAAGTACATTCGTTTTATTAATAAAGCTAAAGTCAAAACACTCTTTTAAATCTTGATGTTGGCACATGCCCTGTGCACTCAACCAAAATTATGTTTTGATGACGGAGAATAAGAAGACATACTCAGGGTCATTATCTGTATGTTCCCCAGTTCTTCCAGAAAAACTAAGTGGCATTGTTTTGTAATGCTTTACTTCACCAATACGTGTATGCTTTGAATGTATTTAACTCAACATATCAATAGTTAAAGTGATAAGAATTGATGATGTATTCCATTCAAGGATGACCTTAATAAAGTTTGAAAACTAATCTTCAGAATCTCTGTATCCTTGGAATGCCACTCTACTTAAGGAAATAAATCTCTGATGAAATTTAGCCTGGTATAACAGAGAAAAGCCCTAATATGAATTACTTTTGGAGCAGTTTGCCATATTTTATTCTCCTTTCCTGTCATGATTTACCTTAGTACAAACCCTGAGAGTACCATCATTTTCCATTACAGCTATTTAAACAATAAATTAATTTATGCAAATGTGCTAATAATTTTCTTTCTCTGATAATATAATTACTTTTGAACAGGGTCGTTCTGGAGATATAGTGGTTCATATCACACAAATGACAGTAACAGGGAATTTACACTTTCCAGATTACAGTGGGTTATGTAATACTTTGGTTCTTCTCAAAATGTGTCCCATAAAGAACAGTTACTCTGAATTTACAACTGGCTCTTTTCTAACCATTAAGTTAAATGGCAGTTGTTTTGTCTTTCTCAGCCCTTGGTTTGTCTCTCAAGACTTTCTCAGAATTTACTTTCTTGTAAATACAGACATGCAGAAACACAAATGACTATTAAACATGCAACTAAGTATTAAACTTTATACTAATTAGGAAATAAAATAAAACTATAACAGATATGTAACACTTAAAAAATATATATATATATATTTTTTTAAGAAACTGCTTTTTATTTATTTATTTATTTATTTTTGGCTGTGCTGGGTCTTCGTTTCTGTGCAAGGGCTTTCTCTAGTTGCGGCAAGCAGGGGCCACTCTTCATCGCGGAGCACGGGCCTTTCACTGTCGCGGCCTCTCTTGTTGCGGGGCACAGGCTCCAGACGCGCAGGCTCAGTAGTTGTGGCTCACAGGCCTAGTTGCTCCGCGGCATGTGGGATCTTCTCAGACCTGGGCTTGAACCCGTGTCCCCTACATTGGCAGGCAGATTCTCAACCACTGCGCCACCAGGGAAGCCCTTAAAATATTTTTAAGGAAATATTTTTTTTAGGAAATATTTTTAAGGAAAGATACAGTTGACCCTTGAACCATATGGGTTTGAACTGTGCAGGTCCACTTACACACAGATTTTTTTTTGTTTTTCAATAATAAATACTTCAGTACTACAAAATCCCTGCTTGATTGAATCTGATGATGCAGAAGCTCGGATAAGGAGGAATCATTTATGTGGAGGAAGCTTAAATACAGAGGGCCAACTATAAGTTGGATTTTCGACTGCTTGGGGGGCTGGTGCCACTAACACTTTGTTCAAGGGTCAACTGTATTTTCATTGTAACTGAATAGAATATATACTGGTAAATGTCTACTGAAGATACACTTTTCTTCCTCCTTAGTAAAAACTTTTTTCTGAATTTTTATGGATAACAATGCATCCATTAGGAAACCTTTTTATTTAAAATTTAACCTTTATGATGTATAATTGATGTACAAAAAATTGCATGCATTTAATGTGTTCATCTTGCTGAGTTTGGACATATGCATACACTGGTGATATTTCACCATAGTTAAGATACTAAACACATCCATCTCCTCCCAAAACTTCCTTCTGTTTGTGTGTATGTGTGGTAAGAACACTTAATGTGAGATCTATCCTCTTATTTTAAAGTGCACAATAGTATATTGTTAACTATAGGTACTATGTTGTACAGTAGATTGCATCTGGGTTTGGTCATGTGATGTAGTTCTAGCAAATGATGTGAAGGTGATTGTGGTGATGAGATTTCAGATAAGGCTGTTAAAGACAATGTACCGGCAAAATTTCCTAGAAAGTGCTTTCTCTTTGCCCTTCCTTTCTTCCTTGTTTCTTTCTGAAAACTGATCACAAGTATGGCATGAGAGCATCTTTCTTACACTTGAGTATTAAAATCAGCAAATCATAGGATGCTGGCACAATGAGATAGAAAGAGACTGAGTCTCTGATAATCATGGAAGAGCTACAGAAGCCTTGTACTACCTACTTCTGGACTTCTTTTATATAAAAATTAAGCATTTATTGTATTCATTCACTTTTATTTTAGGCTTTTTGTTTTATGCAGTTGCCTAATTCAAATGCATGCACTAATTCTGGGGAAATAGATTAAACAATCTCACTGGTTGTTTTGTTTCTGCATTTAGGACAATTACTCAAATGTTTTAAAATACTTAAAAGTTGTGCATTTTAATTACCTTTATGCAAAATATAAGGTTTTTCTCTTTAGCTTCTTAGTTTATGGACTTTTTTCCCCCAACTTTATTAAGATAATTTACATATAACATTGTTCATTATTTAAGGTGTACAACATGTTGATTTGATACACTTATATATTGAAAATTGATTACCACTACAGCATTTATTAACACCTGCATCACAATACATAGTCACCATTTCCTTTTTTGTTGTGAGAATATTTAAGGTCTACTCTTTCAGCAGCTAGAGTATATTCATTATGCTGTGCATCAGATCCCCAGACCTTATTCATCTTTTAGCTGAAACTTTATACTCTTTGACCAATATCTCCTCTTTTTCCCCAACCCCCTGCCTCTGGTAACTACCATTTTAGTCTGTTTCTATGAAGTTGACTTTTTAAAAATTTGTATATAAGTGATATCATACAGAGTTTACCTTTCTCTGTCTGACTTGCTTCCCTTAGCATAGTGACCTCAAAGTCCATTCATATAGTTGAAAATGACAGGATGTCCTTTTTTCGCATGGCTAAATAATATTCCATTGCATATATATATATATATACACCATATCTTCTTCATCTACTTATCCATTGACTGGCACTTAGGTTGTTTCCATATCTTGGATATTGGGAGAAAAATGCAGCAATAAACATGGGAGAGCAGATGTCTCTCTAATATTCCCTTTTCATATTTTTTAATCTATACCCAGAAGTAGAATGCTGGATCATATGGTGGTTCTATTTTTAATTTTTTGAGGAACCTCCATACTGTTTTCCAGAGTGGATGAACAAATTTACATTTCCACAAACAATGAAACAGTGTTCCCTTTTCTCATCAGTATTGCTATTTCTTGCCTTTTTGATGACATCCATTCTAAAAGGTATGAGGAAATATCTCATTGTGGTTTTGATTTGCAGTTCCTTGATGATTAGTGATGTTGAGTACCTTTTTGTGTACTTGTCCATTTGTATATCTTCTTTGGAAAAATTTCAGTACCTCTGCAAATTTTTAAACAGGAGCAATATACACATTAGACCAGATGGACTTTACAGATATTTATAAAACATTCCATCCAACAGCAGCAGAATACATGTTCTTCTTAAGTGCATACAGCATATTCTCCAGGATAGATCATATGTTTTGCCACAAAACAAATCTTAAATTTAAGAATTTTGAAATCATATGAAGCATCATTTCTGTACACAGTGGTATGAAAGTAGAAAACAGTTATAAGAAGAAAACTAGAAAATTCACAAAAATATAAAGGTTAAACAACATGCTTATAAACAATCAATGAGTCAAAGAAGAAATCAAAAGAGAAATTCAAATATCTTGAAACAAATGAAAATGAAAACATGACATACCAAAATGTATGAAAGGTATTTATAGCAACAAATACCTTCATTAATAAAAAAGAATAATCTTGATTTGTCTTCTTCCCTCATACTCACATCCAAATAATGAGAATTCTTCTGGTTTCTCCTTGTAATACATTCAGATACCAATCCTTCATTACTATGTCTCTTGCTACCATCCTAAACTAACCTGACAGCACCTAAATTTCTCTCCTAGGCCAATGAAATAAAATTCTAAGGGATCTTCCTTCTCTTACTCCTTCATTCTCCTGTCCATAGAGCAGCTAGAGGAAGAGGCTGGAGATGATGGGATTTTTAAAAGCTCCCCCCAACAATATATCTGCTTTTATTTTTATTTGATTGCCTCTTCTTCAATTGTATTTTATTTGTCTTTTGCCTCTCTCCCTCTCTAGTTATTAGCATGCTCTTACAGAGGCTTATTTCTGTTGTTTTTGTTGTTGTTGCTGAATCTCAAATATTACTATAACATCTGACACATAAAGATTTTAATACACATTTGTTGAATGGATGCATGGATTGTGAAACTTAGAATAAACCTATATGCTTAATATCAGCAAAGTGTTTAAATGAATTATGGGAAATCCATTCAGTGAACACTTTGCTGCTGTATAAATAATTATATAACATTTTGTTTTATTTTAAATGAAATTTACTTTTAAGAAGAGATTTAGTTTCATTTTTAAAAGTTGTAAAGATAGTACAGAGAGTTCTCATGTAACCCAAACACAGTTTCAGCTGTTATTAACATTATTACATTTGTATGGTACATTTCTTACAAATAATGGATGAATATAAATACATTATTATTAGCTAAGCATATTTTATTCAGATTTCCTTAAATTTTACCTAATATCTTTTTCACTCCCAGATCCCATCCAGAATATCACATTATTCATAATTTTCTATCATTCGTCATTCCATCATTCAAGTTCATTCATCATTTCTTTTTCAGGTACTCTTGGCTGTGCAAGTTTTCCAGATGTTCCTTGTTTTTGATGACCTTGACAGCTTTGAAGAGCACTGGCCAGGTATTTTATAGAGTGACCTTCTATTGAGATTTTTCTGATATTTTTTCTTACCGTGAATCAAAGGTTATAGCGTTTGGGATAAAGAACATAGAGGTAAAGTGCCATTTTCATCACATAATACCAAAGGCACATACTATCAACATGACTTACAACAGTTGGTGATGACCTTGAGCACTTGGCTGACATAGTGTTTGTCAAGCTTTTTTGTTGTAAAGGTACTCTTCTTTACCTCTGTCATGCTGTACTCCTTAGAAGGAAGTTACTAGGCTTAGCCCACAGGTGAGGAGTAGGGAATTATGTTCTGCCTCCTTGAAGACAGAGTATCTATGTAAATTATTTAGAATTGTTCTACATTGTAGGTTTACCCTCATTTTTATCCAGGTTATTTATTTATATCAGTATGGATTCATGTGTATTTATTCTACATTTTGGGTTATAATTAAATGTAACTTTATTTTGTCATTCAAATTACTGAAGAGCTTTGAACTTTGGGAGGTTTTTCAGTTGTCTCCTGTGTCATTTGGCATACTACAACCATTGTGCCTGTTATTTTGCATACTCCCTTACTTTCTGATATTATGAGTTCTCCCAGCTCATGTATATTTCATAATATCAGTCATTTCTCTTAGGAGCGTGGGTTTTTAAAATTAGAGAGTGGTGTTAGAAACCAAGACGTACGTGCTAGGTGTGTTTCTTGCCTATTGTCATTGCTTTCAGTTTTCCTCAAATGACAGAGCAAGGAAATATATGCTCTATAGTAACATATATATATATATATATATATATATATATATGCATGTATATCTATCAATATATGTGTATGTTACAGTCTGTGTTTATATTAAGCTAAACTTGATCTCATAATGACGTCTCAAACTCTAATGTATCCGTTACCAAATGAGTCATTCCAGTTCCCCTCTCCTTGCTTATCTGCAATTTCCCACTCTAACAGTGAGAAAACTGGCTTCAATTGTCTGCCATCCATTTACCTAATTGTTCAGTTCCAGTATATATTTATAGTGGTACCAGAATTGTTAACCAATA
Organism: Hyperoodon ampullatus; assembly: GCF_949752795.1. Lineage (NCBI taxonomy): Eukaryota > Metazoa > Chordata > Mammalia > Artiodactyla > Ziphiidae > Hyperoodon > Hyperoodon ampullatus. Next base: position 123,431,024 of record NC_136916.1, on the reverse strand, counting down.
TCCTCTGGGGTTTAACTTTATCAGCTAGTGTACCTTGCTTATATAGTCTTTAATTTTAGATAGTCCACTCATTTCCAAACTTAGGTCAGTGCCTGTTTTACCTACCCAGTTCAGTGAGATTTCTTCATACATTTGTGGTATATTTGGCTTCTTGATTACCTCATATTATGAATTAGGAAGTGTTCTCTCTGCTTCTATTTTCTAGAAGAGGTTATGGATAATTGGTATAATTATTTTCTTAAATGTTCTTTAAATCATTTATAAAACAATCTGTGCCTGATTATTTTTTTAGAGGGCTTATTAGTTATTGAATCAATTTCCTCATAGATATAGGCCTATTAAAATTATGTATGTTTCCTTGCATGCTTTTTGGTAGCATGAGTTCTTCACACAATTGGTCTATTTTATCTAAGATATCAAATTTGTGGATATTGTGTTGTGTATAGTGTTCCTTACCATCCTTAACAATTTTAATAAATAGAAAATATACTAAAGATAAATACTTTGAGGTGGAAACTCCATTCTATCTCATTTTTGCTTGCGATTGATGCAAATGAAGTGACTGACAAAAGCATTCCTGTTGGGTAATTAAAAAAAAAACAACTAAAATTTAATTTGGGTTCTAAAGCACATTTTAGTCACCAGTAATACTAAGAAAGATTATCAGCTCATATATATATGTTCACTCTTCCAATCGTGTAAAAATTAATGGGATTTATAAATCAAAGCAAAAGTCTTTCAAAGGTCTTTCTGGCATCCAAGTAAGGGAGTAGTCACAAGAAATTAAAAGTTCAAAATAAATTTTAAATCCCTTATTGAATATACTGAATATCAATATGGAAATCCTGCTAAATTGCCTTTCTTCAGGAACTAAGCATATATTGTATAATTAGAGTGATGTAATGTGCTACCATGGTAACACAGGAGTTTATTTTGCAGCTGAATTTCTAAATTGAAATAATAAAACTTATCAATCATTTTTATTTTCACAAAGTGGTCTATAGGATCCTTACATTTCACATTTGCATGTAGTATAAAACATACATTCATATGTGTGGCAAAAAATGTGTGCATTTTTGTTAAGTATAGACATCATAAACCATAAGAACACTCAATTCAGTACTCAGATTTCCTTGGTTAAATTTAGAACCATCTCTACATTAATATATGACAATTTATGTTTTTAAACATACAGCTCTCTATAGAAATAAAAGAAAATGATTATAATTTATTGTACATTTACTCTGAGCATAATAATCTTACATATTTGAGATGTTATCGTATTTAATTTCATCAGAAAAGTTTTGTTTAGGTATTATTATCTCTATTTTCCTGGTTTCAATGGGTATGACACTTGCTAAATCCATACAATTAATAAATTTATGAGCTCTGCTTTAAATTCAGGTATTCTTGATCTCAGGCCCAAATATAAAGCACTGTACAGTACCATCTATTATAATAGGTTTTCCAAATACTCACATAAAATAGGAATTTGAAAGTTATACATTGTAGTATTATGATGTATCCCTGAGAAAGTTGTTACAAGTAAGCATATGATGAATATGAAATTTGTTATTAAAATGTGGAAGATAATTTTTTATAAAATAAAGCATTAATCTCTTTTATAAATGTAGATTCATATAGAAGATTCATTTATAGAAGACTGTGCCTATACCCATCAAAATCTATGCTGCATTCTTAGCTTTACTGCTTAACATCTAGGTGACATGAGACAATTTATTCAAGTGTTTTTTCCCCTAGTTTTATTAAAAACAAAATAAATATAATGAAAGTATATTTATTATGGGTTTGTTGGGAGGTGTATTAAGGTTATCCAGAGAAACAGAATCAATAGAGTGGATAGATGGATGGATGAATGGATGAGTGGATGGATGGATGGATAGATAGATAGATAAACATATAGATATAAGAAGAGATTTATTATAGGAATTGGCTCAGGTGATTATAGAGACCAAAAAGTCCCATGCTCTGACACCTGCACTCTGAGAACCAGGAAAGCCAGTGATGTAATTCAGTATGAGTTTGAAGGATCAGAACTAGGAGCACTGATGTCAAAGTGCAGGAGGAGATGTGTCCCAGCTCAAGAAAAGAAAGCAAATTCACTCACCTTTCTGTTCTATTCTGACCCTCATTGGATTGGATGCTGCCCAACCATATTGGTGAGGATGTACTTGGTTATCTTCTTTACTCAGATTCAAAGACCCTCACAGACACAATCAGAAATAATGATTTTACAGCTACCTGGGCATCCCTTAGCCCAATCAAGTTGACATGTTATATTAACCGTCACAGGTGAATTAAGTGAATTAATGCATATAAATTACTTTTGAAATTGCTTGCCACAAAATAAGCAATAATAATATAACTGTTATCTACAACACATGCTATCAGATTTCTTGAGTTGGGATCATAAAAAGTTAATCCATGAGTTTTGTGGATTTGCTGTAAGAGATGTTTGATGTATTACTTCGCTAATGTGATTTGACATAAGGATTCCTGTTAATTATTTACACAGACTTACTGGGAAATATGGAGGATAATTAATATAATGAGTGACATCATCAAGCAGCAATAATTTAGCTGGAATCACAATAGTAGATGCAGTCTAGGAATAAGAAGTATGAATTTTACAAATGTAAATTTGTCTTTATATAATATAAGGAATGTCCCATATAATGGTCCGAATTACCATACCACTGTACTCTTTACTATCAAAAGGTTGTTTTTCAGGAGTAGCATTATATTTATTATTTTATATTAGCTATTAATAAAATTATGTATCATTTGCAAGATCTGACTTGAAGGGAGCAGATCATACTTTTCATATAGTTTAGTTCTGACCCTGCTAACAGCATGATCTATCATCCCATCTTATGTGAGAGAGCAAGTTACTCCATAAAATATTGGCAGTGTTTGAGTAGAGGATTTTGATGCACAGATGAAGATAATTAGTAATTAATAATTAATTATAATTAATAATTAAAAGCTGTTTGGACCAAAATCTTGTTACCAGAAAAGGAAGACATCAGACAGGAGAAATAAACTACTCACATAATATTTCTGAGCCTCGGTATTTGCATATACCTCCACTACACATATAATTTCAGGGCCTCAGCAATCATGGTGAATGAGGGCTTTTATTTCTACCAACTAACTAGTTTTAAAAACTTTACCAGACAACCTCTCTTTTTCCTATTGAAAAGAGAAACAACACATTTCACCTGGTGATCCTCTCGATTAAGTCTTTATTTACTATGTTACAGATAATGGCATATGGGTTGGAGAGGATAAACTAAACATAAACAGAGTGGTATCTTCTTCCTTTTCAGCAACTGCTTTACTTCCTTCTTAGACTTTACGATATTATATCATAAATATTTATTATTCTTTGTTTCTAGATTCTCAACCCATACTCATTCTTCAAATTTTAATATTTATGTACTCTCAGTGAGGCTCTGCTTCCCTAACCCACTTCCACTGGTTGTCTCCAACTAGTTTTCTCATTTGCCTAGCATTATTTGTATTAATATTTTCAAAGCATCATGACCTTTGAATTTTTTGTTGTTGTTTGTTTAAGATAGTTGACTTAAATATTAGGTTCAGGTACAACATAGTGATTCAATATACATTATGCACCACAAAATGTTATTACCGTATTATTGACTATATTCCCTGTGCTGTACATTACATTCCTGTGACTTATTTATTTTATAACTTGTAGTTTGTACCTGTTAATCCCCTTCACCTATCTGGCCCATCCTTCCACCCTCCTCTGCTCTGGCAACCACAGGTTTGTTCTCTTTATCCATTCATCTGTTGATGGACACTTAGGTTGCTTCTATATCTTGGCTATTGTAAATAATGTTGTGATGAACATTGGGGTGCATGTATCTTTTTGAATTAGTGTTTATGTTTACTTCAGATCCAGAAGTAAAATAGCTGGATCATATAGTAGTTCTATTTTTAATTTTTTGAGGACCCTCCGAACTGTTTTCCATAGTGACTGTACCAATTTACATTCCCACGAATAGTGCACAAGGGTTTCATTTTGTCCACATCCTCACCAAAACTTATAGTTTGCCTTTTTGATAATAGCCATTCTGATAGGTGTGAGGTGGTATCTCATTACAGTTTTGTTTGCATTACTTGATGATTAGCAATGTTAATCATATTTTCATGTGCCTGTTGACCACCTGTATGTCTTCTTTGAAAAATGCCTATTCAGGTCCTCTGCCTATTTTTTAATTGGATTTTTTTGTTGATATGGAGTTATATGTGTTCTTTATATATTTGGGGTATAAACACTTTATTGGACATATAATTTGAAAATTTCTTTTATCATTCAGTAGGTTGCCTTTTGTTTGTTGATGGTATTCTTCACTGTGCAAAAATTTTAATTTCCATTTGTTAATTTTTTCTGTTGTTGCCCTTGCCTGAGGAGATATATCCAAAATGTACTCATAAGACCAATGTCAAGGAGTGTACTTACTGTGTTTTTTTTTTTTTTTTTTTTTTTTTTTTTTTTTGTTTGCGGTACGCGGGCCTCTCACCGTTGTGGCCTCTCCCGTTGTGGAGCACAGGCTCCGGGCACACAGGCTCAGCGGCCATGGCTCACGGGCCCAGCCACTCCGCGGCATGTGGGATCTTCCCAGACCGGGGCACGAACCCGTGTCCCCTGCATTGGCAGGCGGACTCTCAAACACTGCGCCACCAGGGAAGCCCCTTACTGTGTTTTTATCTAGGAATTTTATAGTTTCAGGTCTTACATTTATGTCTTTAATCCATTTTGAGTTTATTTTTGTATATTGTATGTGAAAATGGTCTAGTTTCATTCTTTCACATGTAGCTGTCCAGTTTTCTCATAACTACTTATTGAAGAGACTGTCTTTTCCCCATTGTATTTGCCTTCTTTGTTGTAGATTAATTGACCATATATGTTTGGGTTTATCTCTGCCCTCTCTGTTCTGTTTCATTGATCTTTGTGTCTGTTTTTGTGCCAGTACCATACTGGTTTGATTACTATAACTTTGTAGTATAGTTTGAAGTCAGGGAGTATAATGTCTCCAGCTTTGTTCTTTTTTCTAAAGAGTGCTTTAGATATTCAGGCTTTTTGTGGCTCCATATAAATTTGGGGTTTATTTGTTCTATTTCTGTGGAAAATGCCATGAGTATTTTGCTAGAGATTGCACTGAATCCATAGATTGCTTTGGGTAGTATGGACATTTTATCAATACAGTTGAGCCTTGAACAACAAGAGTTTGAACCATGTGGGTCTTCTTCTACACAGAATTTTTTCAATAGTAAATACTACAGTACTACACAATCTATAGTTGGTTGAATCTATGGACATGGAACCATAGGTACAGAGGGCCAACTGTAAAGTTATACAGGGATTTTTGACTGCATGGGTGGTTGGTGCCCCTAACTCCCATATAGTTCAAGGGTCAACTGTATTAAATTTTCTGATCCATGAGCACAGTAGATCTTTCCATTTATTTGTGTCATCTTCAGTTTCTTTCATCAATGTCTTATAGTTTTTACAGTACAGGTCTTTCACCTCCTTGGTTAAATTTATTGCTAGGCATTTTATTCTTTTTGATGTGGTGGTAAATGGGATTTTTTTCTTGATTTCTCTTTCTGATAATTCACTGTTAGTGTATAGATATGCACCAGATTTCTGTATATTGTCTCTTGTAACTTTACTGAATTCATTTATTTGTTATAATAGTCTTTGGAAGGAATGTATAGGGTTTTTAATTTATAGTATCTCATCTGCACAGAGTGACAGTTTTGCCTCCTCTCTTCCAATTTGTATGGCTATTATTCTTTTTCTTGCCTGATTACTGTGACTAGGACTTCCAAACTCATTCTACAAGGCTAGCATTGCCCTGACACCAAAACCAAACAAAGATACTATTAAAAAAAAAAAAGAAAATTACAGGCCAATATCCCTGATGAACATAGACAAAAAAAAAAGTCCTCAAAAAATATTAGCAAACCAGTGAAGGGGGCTTGTCCTCTCAACACTGGTCCACAGGGACAGGGTGCCCAATGGGGGATTTGAACACCTTTCTCCTATAAAGGATTTCCAAGTTTGTGATGCCCCTTTTTGCTTGTGGGTTGCCAGTTGGAAGTGTGGGTCCTGACTATATTGCATCTCTGCCACTCCTACTCATCTCAATGTGTTGTTTCTTTATATCCTTAAGTGTAAAAGAGGTGTTCTGCTAGTTTTTTAGGTTGTTCTGAGTGAGTTGGTCTATATGCGGTTTTAGTTTTGTTGTGTCTATGGGAGGAGTTGGGCTTAGGATCATTCTACTCCACCATCTTGATCCTGCCCTTTGAATTTAATTATTGACAATTATATATACACACACACGTGTGTGTGTGAGAGAGAGAGAATGACAAAGCTTGTTGTTTCTATTTAATCCAGAGAGTTTTGAAATTCACCATTATCAATTAACTCAATTTATGTATAATTTGTTAAATACTAAATACTTGTATACTAAGAGTACTATGTTAAATAGTGAAATGGAGATTAAAAAGTAAAGGAGAAAATTAAAACCCACATAGATCTTGGAGTAAGGTAGGCCTGGCTTTAAATATCAGGTTTGAAAATAGATATGTAATTTGAGTACTTTTCACCACCTGCCCATTTACTGCTATGATACAAAGCACAGTCATCTCAAACCTGGATTCTTACAACAGCCTCTTATAGCTCTTCCTGCTTTAGTGCCTGCCCCCTAGGTTCATTTTCAACACTGCATCCAGAATGATTTTTTTTTTTTTTTTTTTTTTTTTTTTGCGGTATGCGGGCCTCTCACTGTTGTGTCCTCTCCCGTTGAGGAGCACAAGCTCCGGGCGCGCAGGCTCAGCGGCCATGGCTCACGGGAGCAGCTGCTCCGCGGCATGTGGGATCCTCCCGGACCGGGGCACAAACCCATGTCCCCTGCATCGGCAGGTGGACTCCCAACCACTGTGCCACCAGGGAAGCCCCAGAATGATTTTTTAAAACAAAGTCAGATCTTTTTTCTCCTCTAAAGAAAATACTACAGTGGGGAATACTTCTCACTCACAATAAATGCCAAAATTCTTGGAATGGCTTATGAGGTTCTACAAACTGTGCTTTCCACACTCTACCCCTAACTCTTTGATCTCATCACTTACTACTTTTTCCTGAGTCTCCCTCAGGCCCCTCACCTACTTCAGATCTTAACTCAAATGACACTGTTTCACAGAGCATCTCCTAGCTACACTATCTAAATTGAGATTACTCTCAAATACTACCTGTGCCATTTCCCTGCTTTATTTTTTAGAGCTTATCAACATCTATATTATACATTGTATTTGTTAATACTGATATTTTATTTATATGGCCACCAGAATGTACACCACATGAGCTTTTGTTCTGTTTTATTGCTTTATTCCCCAAGCCTAGCCTAGTAGGCACTCAAGAATAATTTTTGAATAAATGAATTGCAGTGCTGCTAATTTTTAGATATGTGATGTCAAATTCTTCTCAATAATCTGAGCCTCAGAATCTTAATCTTTTTAAAGACTATAATATTATAATAATCATAATATCACTGTGAAGATTACGTATAATTCACCAAGGGCTTAGTGTAGAGTAAATGATGATTTTATTGGTAGCAATTATTACTATTACTGGCTATTATTATGTCACTACTACTAATTATTAGTCTATTACTAGTTATTATAATAACCTAGTTGATTTTAGCTACCTTTTTGTTTGAAACCATTACAATAAAGAAATACCCTCAAATGAAACCAAATCTGAATTTTAAAGTATGAATAAAATAATATCTATCCTCCTATTGTAAAAATGTAGAAAACCAAACAACTGTTAGATGACAGTTTTCAAACACTGGACGACAGTCAGCAAAGAACTGTGCTCTATCACTAAGAGAAGGAAAACCTAGGAATGCCCTGGCTTTCTGCCTGGAGAGAATCTCCAGGCAGCAAAGCTGAGAAGGGAAAAGAGAGTCCAGCAGTTTTTTTGAGTTGAAAAGACAAAGAACAGAGTTCAAGGAAGCAGACTGAACATGAATTTTCAGGGCAAGTGCTGGGAAGGAGAGAGATGCCGAGACAGAGCTTCAGAAATCAGTAAAGCATCCTCTTGAGCTTATATCCACAGGGTGAAATTTCATGAATTCAAGCAAAGAACAAATGCCAGGAAAGAATAATTTCAGGAAAGCCATGAACCACACAATTCCTAGAACACATAAAGGTTTATAAATCATTCAAGTTCACATCAGCCAGAGTAGAACAACCTTATGAATATATAGAGCATTCACTAGACATCAGAAAGGTTCACTGCTTAGTAGTAGACTATAGGCTTTATTCCAGAAGTTCCCTGAAAAAAAGTGTATAAATAAGCTTCAAAATGTTCAGCTGATCTATAGATAACTGCCTGCCAGAACAAAATTAAAATCTTTAATTTTTTTAAATTCAGCTTTTAAAAATGTAAAATTAGAAATATTTTCTCATCATGAAATTTACTAATCAGACAAATAAGCAAGAAAATATTACACATAAAATGAGAAAAATAGCCAATAAGAGCATGATTCCTAATCATAAATTCATAAAGTATAAATTCATAAAGATTATGAATGTGCTCAGTGATTTAAATAAAATAATATAATAAGGAGAAAAATAAAGATATTAATAAAAACCCAAATATCTGAAATAAACCTTTTCTGGATGGTATTATTCAGAGTGGACACAGTAGATTTAAATAGTAGTGAACTTGAAGATATATCAATGGAAATTATCTAAATCACAGAGAAAAAAAGACTAATTATCTGCCCTATAATTATGCTTAAAACATAATTAAAAGCATCAGTGACTTGTAGGACAGTATTAAATGTTCTAGTGCATGTATAATTGGAATCGACAAAGGAAGGTTGAGGAGGGAGGAAGAAAACACATTTGCATAAACAATAGCCAAAAATTTTCCAAATTGGATGAAAACTATAAACCCAGAATTCTAATTTAGTCTGTGACTGTCAAGCTGGAAATATATTTTTTTAAAAAATGAACAAACATACACATCCCAATTCATGTCATAAATTATTTCCAGAAAGACACATTATGTATAGAAAATCAGAGGTAAGGAAAACCAAATAATCAATGCTGCTGTATTCAGAAGACAACAGAATGATATATTTGCAGTGCTTAAAGATTAAAGAAAAAGTAAAAACTTTTCTAGAATTCTGTGGTTTAACAAACATGGTACAACCATAACATGAAATAGTACTCAGCCATCAAAAGGAACCAACCATTAATAGATGGGGCAACTTAAATAAACCTTAAGAGAATTAAGGTGTATGAAAAAAGATAATTTCAAGTGAATACTTACTGTATGATTCCATTTATATAATATTCATAAGATATTATTATAGAGAAAGAAAACATATGGGTGGTTGCTAGTGGTTAAAGATGGGGGTAGTTGAGGATGCCTTTAAAGAAATAAGAAAGGGAAAAGGAAAGAAATAGGAAGAAAGGGATTTTAAAAGGGAGCTTTTGATGATAGTAGTTTTGTAACTTAATTGGGGTAGTAGGTACATGAAGCTACACACATAATAAAATTGCATAGATTTATACACACACCCACACAGAGAAACACACACAAATGAGTGAATATGTAACTGGTGAAATCTGATTATACAAAGTGGATTGTACCAATTGTGTCTTTGATGTTGTACTATACATACACAAGGTATTAACTTTAGAGGAACCCGAGTGAAGAGTGTATGTGGCCTTGCTGTCTACTTATGAGTTACTTCCTTTGAATCTATAATTATTAGATATTATAATAAATAGTTTTTGAAAAGTGAGGCACATAGAGATGAAGGATAAAAAGGGAACCTAGATTTTTATATTAAAATAAAATATCTTTCAAAATAATGAAATATCAAATAAAAAAAGTTGACAGGATCTACTATGACCATTAGATCTGAACTATAAGAAATGTCAAAAGAAGTTATTTAGCGCAAACAAAAATAATATTAAATAAAATCATGGATCTATGCAAAGAAATACAGCTCCAGAGTTGGAAAATATGTGAGTAAATGTAAAAGACATTTTCATATTTTTAATCTCCTTGAAAGATAATTATCTATTTAAAACAGAAATAACCATGTGGGATTTAGAGCACAGGTATAAAAAGCCTGTGCCAACCCTAGGACAAAGGTTATGAGGATACTGGACAAACTAGGACAAACTGGGACCAACACTAGTATAAAGGATATGAGGGTGCAAAGGAGGAATACTGATAGAAATCTGTAACAATCTCTTCTCTTTAATACACTTTTGCTAAATCTTCCTCTGGTAGACATTGTGGGCAACCCCCCCACCAGTTTTTGGCCACTATATTTTCTGAATTTAAGCAAAATGTATATAAAATAATTTTACTATTAACAATTTATATGCAAAATTGTTATACTATCAACTTACATTAATAAATAGGGATGCATCAATTAGAATAAGTATATGTATTATAAAAATTCAACTTTAATTGAAATGCTGTATATGTTAATAGTATGCCCTTGAGCTACTCGAGAAACAGTTTTGAGTTTTACATAAGCCGTTGAGGGAGTGTGAAAGTGAAGTCAATAGACTTCTTGAACAAGGGAATTCCGCTCATCAGTATTCCATTTTGCAGTTACTTTACTTGAACATAGATTAGAGAAGATTCTTTGTGACTGTTAATCATTAACATTTTTTGTTTTAACGTAAGGTCTAATGATTCTTCACACTGTGAATTTTATAAGTTGAATGAATATGGACACTGTTGGTACTACATTGTATTATAAAAATAATGTTTCAATATTTCTGTGAAAATATATAATCATGACACAATTTGCATAACCTGACTTTGAACCATCAGAGCTGTTTCGGTTGGATACCACAACAGGTAATTTAGGTTCATATTGGTCACTGCACTCAATTTATACAAGTGTTTTGAAACTTTATCATTTGGTGGACCAGATAGACCACTAAGATAGCTAAACTGAGTAGTTTAGCAGAGTCACGGCTCATTTGTTTATGTTTATACTAAGCAACCAGTAATAGAAATGTCAGAGAATAAAAATGGTCACTGCAAGTATACAGGCCTTGTCTGTATGTCAGTTCAGTTGAAAGTGATTTGGAGAGTTCACAAGCTTATTTGATAACAATAAGACTAAAGAACTGAAATAAAGTTTCAGGTCTGTTGCTTATATTTTGTTATTCTGTTCTGATAGAGAGCCATGCAATGGATGTGGTTAGTGGAAGTATAAATGAAGAAAAGAGTGGTTCTCTTCTGTGCGTCTTATCTTAGCAAGTTAGAAATATACAATATGTGATCTCTATGTAAACTATGTTACCTAAATTATTTGAATACCTCATTAATTTAGCAAACCTTTTAAAATGCTTTCTATGCTTCTAGAATATACAAACACTTGGATTGTTATATTTGGTTTAATCACTTCCCTAATTTCCTGTGCTTTATAGAAAAAGTCATAATCCACTGAAACAAGCATGTAAGACCCATCAAACTCTGATTTGGGGGTAACTGTCCCATCATTATCCTTAGTCAACTTTGGCTCTAGCCTTCGTTAGTCATTCTTTCCTTAAGATGATCTTTTTGAAACAGTTTCTTAGCATCCTAGGGTTTTGTTTTGTTTTGTTTCCAAAATGGCAAGGGCTCCATTAATGGTGGGGTTGGGGTGGGGTGGAGGTGATGAATGAGTGGGATTTGCTTCCCCTCACACCAACCAAAGAGATAGCTTTTTTTCCACCCCTGTATTTTTTGCTGTTTCATTTCCTGCCCTAATTTTTACTCTGGGCATTCTTCGGGTAAAAAAGAAGATTCTGTGTTTAAAATTTAGATTGAAAGTATGCATTCGGTAAATTTCTCCCTTTCTACTTATTCATATCAGCTTATATGTTTTCTACAGTTTTCTCAATCTCTTTTAGTTTGAGAGAGTATGGATTTATTATTTTGAAGATGCATACTTTGTTTTTAGATCATTTAAAAATGATACATATGTCAGCATGGACCTCTAAGCAATTCATTCATTGCATAAATATTTATTTAATGATAACTAAGTGCAGGCACTGTTCTAGGTGTTGTACATCCACCAGTGATTTAAACAAAGACTCTTGCCCTTGGAGACATTATAGTCCAGCAGGAAGAATATGGATACTTCATCATAAGCACAATAAATAAGTAAATAATATACAATACTAAGTTAAAAGGAAAAAATTTCCAGGAATAAAGAAAAGGTAGAGTAAGGATAAAAGGGAATAGAGCTTATTGGTGTAGAAAGATTGAGGGAAGTTTGCAATTTTATGTAGAATAGTCAGGAATAGATCTCATTTAGATGGTGACAGATAAGCAAAGACTTGAGAAATATAGCCAGGTTAATAATCTGAGGAGAGAACATTACAGGCAAAAAGAACAACCAGAGCAGTTTGCGGGGAGCAGGTTCACTGAGAAGAGTAAGATTACTGGAAAGGGTCATTATCCATCCAGTGAAATGAACATTTAGACATATTTTGTTTCTTATCTCTACACATAATCATAAATGTTAGTGCTGAAGGGAATCACAGAGATCAAATCTTAAGTGTTTACTTTAGAGGAAGGAAATAGTTCCAAGAGGCTAAGTGACACCTAGTGGCAAAACAGGACTGACTCTACTTGCTTATTCTACAGCCATATGATGCTCTAAGGCTTCTAAAATGGTTGAAATGCTTTTTTTTTTTTTTGGAGTGACAGCTTTTAATAAAGCCTTGGACAAATCTAAGTAAATTGCTTTCACTTGAAGGATACCTGGCTTGCCTATATATAATGCCAGATCTACTCAATGTTAAATTGTTGTTTTATTTGCAATAAAGAGCAGGTGGATATGTGAAATCCGTCATGGACCTGAGTCCCCTGGGACCTATAAAAAGCCCTGTGTGCTGGAGGCACCGTGTTAAAGCAAGTTCTGATCACTGTCTTAAAATTACCCACTGTCCCCGTGCTCAGAAGGAGTAACAGCTTATTTTTTTAATGCAATCTCTTGTAAAACATTTGATTCCCATACTGATTTTTTTTTTTTTTTTTTTTTTTGCTGAAATATAAAGGTGTGACCAGTTTGAAATGATACAACACGAGTGTAGCTACTAATATCTGGTGTTATTTTTGGAGGAAAACATACATTTATATGAGTAGCTTTCCTCATTGCATAGGAGAAGAACTACACATGTGTTAGTCTTATTAAATATCATCATTGTTGACGTGTTGAAAACAACAAAAAAGAATACTTACAAATCCAGTAAGGAGCTAATGTATATAATTGGTTGCTGTATGTTATGAATAATAACAAGTAGAAAGTACATGAATTATATAGAAGAGGTATATAATGTAACGCATTTTTGAAAATATAAGTGTCAACATAAAATAGATACAAGTAATATGGAAAAACCCAACGATGTAACAGATATTTTCATATTTATAGTGAATAGCCATATATTTTTCCCATTTGATAATTATTTTCTTCTATAATGAATATTTTTAAGTAAATGATAATACTATTATCCAACTGAAAGTTAAAATTTAACCTCTCAGAAATGAAAAAGTAGGTAAGAGATAAAACTATTAAAAAGAGGTAAAATTCTTAGTAGACATATTTTTTGTGGATGATAGAAGAGTATTACACATCACCAGAAACATAAGACAATTTAATGCCTTCATTAAACAAGTTTAATAAACTTGAACTTTTAGTGTCTGCAAGGCCAAATGATGAGTCTACCTACCCTCTCATCACCCTGTACAGCTACCAGATGCAAGCTGAAAAAATTCTCAGAACTATATCAGAGTGGCAATGGGTTAAAAACATATAAATTCCTAAGATAGTAAAATTATCTCTCTTTTTAAATTATTCAGTACCGTATAAACAGTCTGTCAACAGAACGGTATGCCTGAGGAAGAGTTAAGCATAATGGGGATTATTCGTTGGGGTCAAATGTAAGTTGGCGATATTTATTTAGAACCCACTCTCTCATAGAAAAGTGAATTTATGAACTATCATATTGATTCATTAATATAGACACATAATAGATTTAACTTTTTATAATACAGGGCTTGGTCCTGTGGATAAAAATGATGAATAATATCTTGTCTCTGCTTTCCAGAAATCAGGAAGTATGTAGTGAAAGCTATACATACAAAGTAATCACAATAATACATTTTAAATGTTTTAATAGGTATTTAAGTCAAATTCCTAGAGTAGTGCACTTGAATTAACAGTCTGCAAATGTTTTATGATAATGATAAAAAGAACAACAGACAACAGATAACAACAGCAACAATCTTTACAATAGGTAAAGATTTCAGTGGTTGAAACTTTTCCTTCACCCCCCACTTCCTGCTCCACTTGTCAGTAGGAAGATCTATGTGAGATTACATGTGATAAAATTTAGGCACAAATTAAAGGCAAAGAAGACAGTTCCAGCAAGTATGAAAAATTTGCCATTCCTTTTTTTCAGATACAAAAATGTAGTATAAATTTATACTAGCATCAGTTGTCTCTTCAATGTTTTGTAATTAAAGGAATATGGTCCCTTAAAAGCACAAAATATGTCTTCATGATAATTTTAAAGTTACATTTTTATTTTTTGTTTGACACCCTACTAAAAAATACTTATAAAATAAATCTGTACTACTATAGCTTCAAAAGTGTCCTACATACCGAACTATTAGGCTGTTAAAAAGGATGCACTTCATGATTAGATATATTTTCATTCAAAATGTGAGTTTATCCATTTAACTTCCAATGTTATGTTAAGATCTTTAACAAACATAAAAATTACTGAGCTACCAACTATTACAGCACCTTTTATTTTGATTTCTATTATAATTCTGTTTTGTAATTCTCAGTAAAATTTTCTAATTCTATGTCTGAATTGTTAATATTATTTCAATCTCATCACCTGTGATTTCCTTTTTAATGGAAGAGATTCCAGTAAAAATATCAATGTATAAAACACATGCATTTTGAATATATCTTAAAAATATTATAATATTAGATAGTAAGTTAAAATTTACTGTAATTTTAGGCTTTGTTATTTCATGTAAAATATGTCCATATTTACTGTTTTGTTTTCTAAAACCGTATTTCAATATTTCCATTGCTTAACCCTCAGTTAGGATTCTTTGATTATAGGAAACAAAGAAATCAAACTCCCATTAGCAAAAGCGTGTTTTTTTCCCCCTGACTTGGGAAGACTAGAAATAATGTGGTTTTAAGCAACACTTGATGCAGGTACTTAGAGAAATTATCAAAATCCATTCTTCCTGTTTTCCTTTCTCTCTTCCGCTTCTCAGTGTGCTGAGAAAAATGTGGTTGATAATTCCTGATTCTCATTCAGCTGGCTGTATTATCCAAATCTGCCTTTTCCTTAAGCTCCTAAAATGAAAGAAACATATATCTGGGGAAGAATAAAGATCTGTCTTAATTTAACAAATGCACAATAGAATGTGATAACTGAATGTCCTGGAGCACATTCTCAAACTTATGGCTGGGAAAGAAATATACTAGGAAGGCAGCCCCACCCCATTCACATGAATAGATGGGGGGAAGGAACAGTTACTCAAAGAAGGAAGGAGGGAGTCTCTGAACAGACAAAATCAACTCTGTTATATTAAAATATAAACTTCAAAAAGTTAGAAGCATGAAAAGAATAAAAAATAAACCTGTCAGCCATTTATTAACTAAATTGTTAATTAGGAGACTAATGAGATGGTATAGCTGATTCAAATATCACTTGAAGAACTGAGATACATATAAGTACATTAAAATGGCATGCAGAAATAAGGTGTTTTTAATAAAGAAATTTACAGTTAATACTGTTATCTTTTCTACTAGAAAAGAGACATTTACATTACATTACTCTTAGGCCTGTAATCAGTTGCTTTGCTACAAGTAAATATCAATGAATAGAAAATAAGACCAAGGTACATATGAGATAATCCTCATATGGACCTGTTAGATAAAACCCAGCACAAAACTGAAAGAACAATCCACAATCCCATTGATCTGTTTCCAAATCTGGATATTTGTTCTTAACAGGTGAAATATGCAAAACACATAATTTGGAGTCGAGGCTTTCTTTTTCTAAACTTGGCTTATTACTTTACACCAGGCACTGAATTTCTCTGATATCATGTTCTTCACATCTAAAAATCTGTCTACCAAACTTCAAATACATTGTTTCTTAGGAAGAACAATTATTTTATACTACGGTATACATAAACTTATTATCATTACACAAAACAACTTTAGTGCTCTTCTATACCAACTCTACTCAGACCTAAACAACAGATACATTTTGGTAACCATTATGTTTCAGGTACTACACTATGCTAGAAATACACAAGTGGTTAAAGTATGAGATCTTCTCTAAGTAATGTGAGGTCAATTATAAAGAAAAATGTGTAAATGAGTATTATGTTATAGAATTGCAAGTGCTATAAAGAAATATATGTAATAATTTTCAAATGAGCTTGAAGCTGGAAATTGGACATAAGCAGTCCTATCTCAGTGTTTCAAGGTGAGGGGTAAGTACTGATGGGGACTGACCTCTGAACTCAGGAAAATAGATATGTGTGGTAATAAATGTAGACAACTCTTAGCTCTCGTTATCTGTCTTCCTCGTTAGATGGTAAATTTTGAGGACAAGCAATCATGTGTCATTTTTTTTTCAGTGAAACATCTCAAGACTAAGTGTTTTGATAGCAAGTAGGTGCTCAATATTGTTCAATGAATGGGTTATAACAAAAAGATCAACATAACCAGCGACACTCATTTTATAGCTTAGTGTTCAATAATATTTAGTGATTCAAACTGAAAGTGAAACAAAACCTTACTGTATACAATAGGAGTTATATATACTTAAAAATATAGTGAGAACATTCCAAAGAGTTATAATTTAAAAAAAAATTAAGGGATTAAGTATAGCATGATTTATACTACATATTCAAAGATGCACATGTTATACTATTAACAATATATTTTAAAAACAATATTCAGTGTGGTAGATTTATTCCATTTACTTCCATAAGGAATGAATCAAATTTATTTCTCACTTTCCATCACCAGGCAACAAATAGCCCTTAGATGCTTGTCAAAATCCTAAACCAAACATCTTAACTGGTGGAAACTATTTTTAAAAAAGTATGGGATACTATCTCCAGTTTCATGGCCTGACTTGATTTGATGGAAACAAAAATCACCTGGAAATGATTTTTCCAGCTGGGAACATCTTTCAACACAGTTCTTTTCCCTTCCCTGTCAGATCTCATTTTATTCCTATATCCTTAAACACTTCAGTAACTTTTTGCTCTGTTTTATGAGAATGGCAGTGACATCCCCAAGTTTCTTCTCATCTCACTTTTGATGTTCTTATATAATTTTATGCCTCATCTTTTTCAGCAAGCACAGGGAATACTTTCAAATACTTTTTTATATCTTCCTCAACTTCAAATTGGCAAAATGTATTGTGCAATGAGAGATATTCTACTTAAATTAACAATTCATTTTATTTGATGTTCTAACCATTAGTTTTAAGTGCCTTAATTATTTTACCCTTTTTTCTGTAAAATTTTAATAAGTGTAGGTATGTATTTTTATAAGAATTATTTGCTTTCTTATGATTATTTATCTAAGTTGAGATCATTATTACAGCATCTTAGTTCACCGTTGCACATAACTCGCCAACATTCTAATAAAATACAGCAAATGAAATGTAAATTGGTATAACTTTTAAAGCTCTAAACATTGTGTTTGTTGGAGACAAACATTTTTCTTATAGTTTCTGCAGTCTTGCTTTCAGACAGAATTAAATATTCTTAGACCTGAATTTAATTTAATACTCATTTTCTGCTTTTGGTACTGTTATATTAGGCCATTGCCTAATGAGAACAAAATTATTTTCATTTTTATTATTTAAATCATTTTGTATATTCCAAACCAGAAAAACATCTTAAGGAAATTATCAAACTTCCTCTTGTGTTTTTTGTACACATTAGAAATATAAGTGTTATTATCCATCATTCGTAAATCAGTGCAGTCTTCTTTAGATTTTTCCCTATGAAATGTTGATAATAAAGAAGCAATAGAGATATATCATCTGTTTTCATTGCTGAGAAAATGAAAATAATATCTACAAAAATAATTAAAATATTTTATAAATTAAAATATTTTATAAATCAGAATGTCTTTGGCTGTCAACAAAAAAGAAGAGGAGGATTTACATATAAACTTCATTTATAAGTAGAGTGTCTCACCAAAACCAAGTATATTGCTCGGGAAATATCAAAGTTAAAATGTTAAAATATGGCTCTATGTTTCACAGCCATTAGCCCACAACCTTGATATTTTAAATTAGTAGCTTAATAACATTTGGTGATTGCCACCCATTGGGTGCAGCTTCCAAAGGGGGCTTGATAAGTAAGGGAGTACTATGATTCTACGGAGAAATTGGGATAAACGGATAGTTGGATGAGGGATTAAAACTAACTTTTGGTGAACTACTTCATAGCTGGGACTGAGCTACAAAACCTTTTAATCAACTGAAGACTCCTTGAGGTCACTTTTTTCCCTCAATTTATATTACTTAGGATACTCATAAAACATATCTACTCTTAATTTGTAAACTTAGGATACTCATAAAATATATCTACTCTTTCTAAATTATAAAATATGTAAGTGATCGGAATTTGAATATGGACAATTTGAAATTTAAATCCAGGACCCTTTGTCTTTTTCTTTTATTCTCGCCTTAAGCATGCGTAATTTGTCCAGCTGTCTCAAACCATCTTTCTTGTCTCCATATATCACCCTTAAGTTCTTTTACTCTCAGGATTGATAGTGTAATAATAGTGAGAGTGCTTTCTTTCCTAGAAACATTTCATTTAAAGGTAAATCCTTGTACTAATGTCATCAGCTGGTAAATTAGGAAGGGCTTAATTTGTTTTGGAGCTTTATATGGCTCTGTTTATTATAGTCACATTTCTTATTGTAGGGCCAACCATCCACTTCATACAGACACCTGAATTTTTGTTCCATTCTCCTAATAGAATAATCAATATAGTTAATTAATTTTAATAACAAGTTTTGCATGAGGAAATCATGCATTCAGTTCTGAGCTCCACTAACTCCTACCTTTGTGAACTTTTGAGAGCATCCATTGGCTTTGTTGCTTCATGTGTCAAAAGATTCCCTCAAATCATTGTTTGGAGAATTTGTGACAATACATTCAAAAGTGATGCAGCTTATTATAATTAAGGGCACTATGTACACAGGAAAAAATATACTAGGGAACAAATAAACCTACTATGTACCAGGCATCATTCAAATCTAGGCAGTAGATGCCAAAAATGTCTTTTGATAAAGATGTACCTTAAAACAATACTCCCAGGGATTTAGCATTGAAAGAGCCAATGTCATCCCCATCCTTCCTTCTCTTCCTTCCTTCCTTTATTCTGTTTTCCTTCCTAACTTCCCATTTTCATTTGACATTTGTAACCTTTCAATAAAAGTCCTAATTAAAATCATATTTAATCATAGCTGAAAAAATAAAAGTATGTTCAAGGAAGTATAGTTAATAACCAGAAAATGGACAAGAAAGTTGTTGAACCTTCTCCCCACATATGAAATATAACTTTTATATATATACATGCATATATATACACACACAAATATATATATATATGAGCATAAAGATGGGTTTCTATTGCTACTTTGACCTATTTATCTTATGTGCTAAAAACACAATAATTGATTTACAATAGCACTATAGAGTATTGTGAGACCTGAAAATGTAATTCCTCTTCATTACTCTTATTTATTAATTTTTTGGTGTAGGCATAGAGAATAATTGTGATAGAATAAGTTTTTAAGATGCAGAGCAATAAGTGGTGCTGAGAAAATTGGACAGCTACATGTAAAAGAATGAAATTAGAACACTTCTTAACACCATACACAAAAATAAACTCAAAAATGGATCAAAGACCTAAATGTTAAGGCCAGACACTATAAAACTCTTAGAGGAAAACAGACAGGACACTCTATGACATAAATCATAGCAAGATCCTTTTTGACCCACCTCCTAGAGTACTGGAAATAAAATTAAAAATAAACAAATGGGACCTAATGAAACTTAAAAGCTTTTGCACAGCAAAGGAAACCATAAAAAACACAAAAAGACAACCCTCAGAATGGGAGAAAGTATTTGCAAATGACAAAGGATTAATCTCCAAAATATACAAGCAGCTCATGCAGCTCAATATCAGAAAAGCAAACAACCCAATCCAGAAATGGGCAGAAGACCTAAATAGACATTTCTCCAAAGTACACATAAAGATTGCCAACAAACACATGATAAGATGCTCAACACCACTAATCATTAGAGAAATGCAAATCAGAACCACAATGAGGTATCACGTCACACCAGTCAGAATGGCCATCATCAAAAAATCTATAAACAGTAAATACTAGAGAGGGTGTGGAGAAAAGGGAACCCCCCTGCACTGTTGGTGGGAATGTAAATTGATACAGCCAGTATGGAGAACAGTATGGAGGTTCCTTAAAAAACTAAAAGTAGAACTACCATATGACCCAGCAATCCCACTACTGGGCATATACCCTGAGAAAACCATAATTCAAAAAGATACATGCATCACAATATTCATTGCAGCACTATTTACAATAGCCAGGACATGGAAGCAACTTAAATGTCCATCGACAGATGAATGGATAAAGAAGATGTGGCACATATATACAAAGGAATATTACTCAGCCATAAAAAGGAACAAAATTGAGTTATTTGTAATGAGGTGGTTGGACCTAGAGTCTGTCATACAGAGTGAAGCAAGTCAGAAAGAAAAAAACAAATACTGGATGGTAGCACACATTTATGGATTCTAAGAAAACCGTACTGATGAACCTAGTGGCAGGGCAGGAGAAAAGATGCAGATATAGAGAACGGACCTGAGGATGCAGTGGGGGAAGGGGAATCTGGGACAAAGTGAGAGAGTAGCATTGACATATATACACTACCAAATATAAAATGGATGGCTAATGGGAAGCTGCTGCACAGCACAGGGAGATCAGCTCGATGCTTTGTGACCACCTAGAGGGGTGGGATAGGGAGGGTGGGAGGGAGACTCAAGAGAGAGGGAATATGGGGATATATGTATACATATAGCTGATTTACTTTGTTGTACAGCAGAAACTAACACAACATTGTAAAGCAATTATACTCCAATAAAGATATAAAAAAATACCTGCAGAGGCAGGAATTAGAATTGATTATAGCTGGTTGTAATATGGAGAAATGTTACCTATGACAAGTCCTGATATTAGCAGAGTCTAAATCATATGGATGAGAGAAATTCCTACTAATTTCATATGATTACTATCATAATCAGAATTAAGCTGTAGCTTTAATTGTGGATTTTCCTAATTAGAGTGCCTTAATTTATGATATTGATAAGCGTTTTGATATATTTCATTTAAAATTCAATCTCACTGTTTTCTAATCTTGTCAACTAAAATGTGTTTCAAGAATATTCAAGTCCTTTTCACTCAGGACTTCTTCTATGGAAAAAGAAAGTGTAAATATCATATTTTTACAGTTTCCTTGGGGATTTGTTTTACGTTTCCCACCAACCATTATAGTAAAAGCATATAGTAAAAATATTCATCTAAGTAATTTATCATTAGTAAAGTGTTATTTCAAGACAGTGTATTCGTTATATTTTGTTACCAAATTTGGGGAATTATTTATCAGGCTATAAACCTACTGAATATGTATAATTTTGGAGGTGGTTATATTCACTTATTTGGTCAATATTGGGAATTTTTTCATCAGTCAGTTTCTTTTAATAGCATTGAAGGTGAGAATCTAAAACATAATTGTTTACATCTTCATAGATAATTATTAATTTTGCTTTCTTTAGGGTTTAAGCAAACTTTTCATATTTTTTAAAACTAGGATAAAATTCCAATAATTGTCTTTCTCAAAAGCAATTTTACCATTTCCCCTTAGCTACTCATTTAATACTGATGAGCTCTAGGATGGGATTTAGTCTCCTGATTCATTCACAAGAGATCATTAGTATACTTTATAATAAGTCAAACCAAAAGCTTAGCTGGAATAAAAATATTCTTAACAAAATAAGTGTGCCATATTTCTATTCCTCTATCTATACCTATATCTACATCTATAAAATCACTTATATTTAGCAAAAGATACCATAAAATACTCAGCAGAGAAATAGTAGATATGGGAAAATATAGATTTTTGATATGGATGGCAGCAAAAGGTATAATAAAGCAACTTGTGGAAAAATGTGCAAATTCATTCATTCATACAAGATAAGTAAATTATTGTAAACTGATAGGTCTTTCAACATATCAGACTACAAACAATGAAACAATTAAAAATTATTTATGTCATCCAGAGGCATGATTAGAAGAGTATTTACATACATGGCAGGTGTAGGCATTGTTTTGAAATTAATCAGGCAACATTTATTAAAACTAAAATCAGCAACTATACTCCAATAAAATTTTTTTAAATAAATAAAAAAATTTTAAAAACCTTAAAATTAAAAATATAGATGGTCTGTGAACTAGTTTATGCTGTCTTGGACTCTCTCAATTAAAATGAAGGCACCAGGGTGAACAGACATATAAGCAATAATGTTTATTAAATATCATCAAGAAAAATTTAAAGCAAAATACATGCCCATCAAAGGGTTTGCTGGGGGAGAGAAAGCAAAAGGAAAGAGAGGGAAAAAAACTGAAAAGGAAAAAATGGTGCATTTGATTATTATGTACATTAGAATAGTCCTTTAGTTACTTCTTTTGCTTCATCAAATAGATGAAATTCTGAACGTTGCACAATGTTGTGTGTGTGTGTGAGAGTGTGTGTGTGTGTGTGGTGAGGGAGAGGGAAAGAAAGAGGGCGAGAAGGAGGGAAGGTAATGAAGGGAAGAAGGAGAGAGTGTATAAGGTTATATTTAGAAATAAAGTAAAAATAACAAATAGTTGAATGGAATGGGTCCTATATTTCCTTATCTAACTTAATATTGCAAAGTAGCTCTCCAATTAACCCTCTCCTGGAAAGCTAAGACATTAAGAGAGGGATTGTTAGTGTTTATGTGGGTATGGGTGGTATAAAGTGGTTTTAATGTTACATTGGCTCAACTATTTAATATTACTTAGGGAGATAATATTTGGCAAGAGAAATAAAAACATTGCTTTAGTCAGAATGAGCTGACCAGTACTAATCTCAATTCTGTTGTGGATATAAAATAATGGCATTCACTTTTAAGACATACAATGTGGCATGTGTTTCTATTTGTCATGATTAGAAAGTATAAATATTTTCTGGAGTTAAAAGCCTAATACAGAGGTCTATAGTCTAGTAATATCCTAGAGTGAGAAAAGTAGATACACACTTTTTCTTCTCCTATAGAAAAAAATAGATACACACTGCCTTTTTCTAACACTCAAGAAAGTTAAAAGTTACGTCTTTATATCAGATGGACTGAAAACTCGGAGGACCTGATATAACTGTGTTTCTTTAAACAGCCTCATTTTGATGGAACATGAAAAAATGAGAGGTATTATAGTATTTGCTGAAGGAAAATGGTGGTGGCTTCAAAGATTCCGTCCTCACAGCAACCTTTTTCACATCTCCAAGTGTTGATGTAGACAGTTGAGGCTATTGGAGAGCAAAGTTTTCATAAATCCCAATACGAGAGGCTATAAACAATTTTTTCCCAGATAAAAGTACAGAATTAATTCTCACAGAAATAAAAAGAATGAAGATTTCTAAAGTTTAAATTATTTATTGGTTAGCTATATGCACATATTTACATTCTCATGTCTTTAAATGAGGCTGGAAGTCCTTAAATATTTAGAATGTAAATAGTAAGTGTTTATGAATATTACATAATTTTATGAAGGATTCTTTACACTGCAGCCTTAGACCAAAGCTTTAAGTCCATAACGTAGGATTTTACTCACTAGTTATGCCTTTATTATTTTCAGTAATTAATTATTTTAATGTGTTCTGAAATGTGTCCACATTAACATGATTTCTGGCCTGTAGAATTATGAAATTATAGGGAACTTTCCATTGTTCACAGTGCCAAAAACAGCATGATAGTATATGTGATGTACAGAAGGGCATTTAAAGTTATTCAAAAGTCTCAGAAGAAATTTCAAGACGTTGTCAGTAGGACCACCGTACACTGAATAGGCTGCATGGGAATTGAACACTAGCATTAATCTCTTCTTCATTCTACATTTTGTATTTCAATTGCATTCTATCTTTAAGATATCTGTTAAGACATTTCATCTCTGTGTCAATATGGCATGCTGATATATTTATATTGTCTTTGTAAGCAAATTAATGTTCCCCTGCTATATTGAAAAACAATATAATCAAAATAGTTCCATATGTAATCAGTATTTTGTTTTAAAGGCTACATGTTTATTGGTTTGTAGTGCCCTAATTATTTTTCTCTCCCTGAGGAGAACTTTCATAAAAGGTCATTTCTTTTCTTGAACAGGTAAATGGGATATTTACAAGTTGGCAATATGTAACCTTACAGTAGGATACCTAATGGAGTGTAGCAAAAAACAAATGAAACAATTTGACTGGCTGATAACTATTTCAAGCTATGCTAGTTTCAAGGCAATTACAGCGGTTAGAACATATCCAACTATTCAAACATTAACTGCATTTCTGTTAGTGCAAATCTATAACCATTACATGATTTAAGTAATCTTTAATAATATGAAACATTTCCCATTACTTCATGTGACATGTATAGCTAACTGGCAAAGAAAAGCTATGAAATACTGAGAAATTGTTCTCTAAATGTGACCAGATGAATTCTTGTGAGTTGTCTCAGGAATCCAGTTCAACTTCCTAAACACATTAATTTCATCAGAAAATCAAAGGGAATGGAAGAAAATAATCTTTAGAGATAAAGAATTTACTTACTATAGCTTTTCTTCATTTCTGTAAAATCCCAGTGCATAGTTTTGCATAAGCATAATTGTTGGGTTAGCACATATGTATTGACAAAAATCTAGAGCAGTGATGCTATTATTATAATAAAAATATTACAAATTTTATTGATAGTGTTATAACATCTACTTTAGTTCTTGGGTTAGTGACAATGTACTTAATTTTCTTTTCCAAAAACAGTAGGATGATATCTATACTGTGAAGTAATAGAATTATTAGGCAAATACTTCTATAACTTCCTAATATATTAGTTATGTAACACATTGTTTTGAATTCTTAACATTTTCCAGATATTCATATAGGTACTAGGGAAATAAACAAGTTACAGGCCCTATTTGTAAAGTTTTTGTGTTCTATAGGAAGAAACATAGCAGTAAATAAACATTCCACTGCTTCCTGTGATTTGGCACTGTATACAAGTATCATGAAAAGAAATGAAAATAGGATGAAGAGCTGGTGCTAATTTACCTAGGAAGGTCAAGAAAGGTATGACACATTTTATGAGGGGTACTTGAGGTGAGATGTGAAATATGGGGAAAAAAAGAGTCACATAGACATCTAGAGAAAAGCTTTCATAAAGAAAAAAAGTAAGTGTAAAGGCCATGATATGGTAATAAAGTTGGCATATCCAAGGAACGTTAAAGTGGCTGCTGGAATGGGTCACTCAGGTTCTACCCTCCCAGGACAAAAGCATTCTCACACTGCTGAGGATTGCTGAAAATTTTGCTTGAGAAAGTTGATTGTATTTATATCTATAAAAATATGATATATTTATGTCTGTTTATGTCTTTATATCTATATAAATCTATCATAAAGCTAGACCAAAGCTCTAACAAGGTAGCAGAGCTAGGGAGGAGAGCAAAAGCCAGAGTCTTATGACTACATTGAGAAGTCTGAGAGAAGAAGAGTTAAAAACAATAGAGAAGGAGCAATCAGAAAGATAGGAGCAGTGGTGTGCTGGTGAATGTTTAACGACTGACTTACAGTAGGGCAGAGGGGAGCAACTTTATAGTGCGTGTCAATTCCTGTGTTGTCAACCCTCCCACTATGGCTTATTTCAACCTATCAAAGCAAAGTCACTGGAGGCAGAGTTGGGAAGAGAGATGCAGTAGGATATTATAGAGCATTTTCACCATATATATGCAATAGACCTAAATATTCTCAAGAGCATAGTAATAGTAAAATGTAGTAAAATGACTGATTAATAAGTTTTGAGTATTTACTATTTCAGTTTTTAATATTATTTATTGTGAGTTTATATAATTTAATTTTTATAAGTGGCTCACAAAATACATGAGAATTAAAGGATCAGCTCTTATGAGCCAGTTCAAGCCAGAAAACACACCAATGGGCAGGAGACAAGTGAATTATGGAGACAGATTGAATGTCTAGAAAACAGACACTGGGAAAAAAGTCGGGAATTCAAAAGGTTTTTCGGAAGGTAATATTTTTGAAAGAAAACGTGGAGGAAGCAGAATTTTGTAAGAGAGGCTGTCAGACTGTGATATGGTCCTGACACAATCACAGCCAGACCATTGGTGAGCAAAGATTTCCTGTTACTGGAGTCCCATATTGGGAAGAAATGGCTTAGCTTTATACCATTGCCTTTCTCAGTTGTTGGCCAGGGATCATTTAAGAAGGGCATGAACTGAAAAAGAACGAACAGTGGGATGCTGTCAACCACTTTCCCTCCTTACTGCTGGGCAACGCTTCCTTTCTTGACGGGGTGTCAGAGGGGCACATCTCTGTGGCTGCCACAGTTACCATGAGGTAGGAATGACCAACCATGATAAATTATGCTTTGTAATTGAATGAGATAAACACAGAGAATTAACTCTTGGGAGTAATGAGATGTAAGTCATTGGCAGCCTTCATCAGTGGTTTTCAACCTGATCTGAGAAAGAATATGAGGTGAGAAATGAAGACTTCGAGCATAAGTGTTTCTTTAAAGAATTAAAAGGGAGTGTATTCAAACAGATTCATGCATCGAACTAAGAAACAGGGTGGTAATAGAGACATAGGAAGCATAGGAATGTTCCAAAACATTTAAAATTTTTCGTAAGCAACTTAATAAAAAAAAAAATTGTCTTTCAGAAGAAAGATAATTTGGTTGTAACAAATTTCCCCACTTTACTTAAAGAAACAGATGACTCAGTAAATAGTTCTTGGTTTTCATTATATCCATCTTTTGAAGAAAATCAGGAATAAAGAGATGGTGGGTTTTGTCCAAAAATGGCAATAGATCTACACTGGAAACCATGGGGAAATGACATTTCCTCCTAAGAGTTATATCACTTTTTGGAGCCAGAAATTCTTTCATTGAATTTGGGGATTAAATGACCTCTGTATTGAATGGTTGTTTCTACTCCAGTGGCCCTTTAATGGTGAAAGGCATTTTTAGTGAAATAAAAAGTGTTTTCATTGCAAAATGTTAACACATTTTTGGTCACTAAGCTAACAAGTAGTTGAACAAATAGTAAGACCTGTTACTCCCTTAACTGATGTGTGCCTAGCTCCCAATTTGACACATACAAAGATCTTCGTGAAAGAATATTGGTAAAATTATACAAAAAAAACTATGAAAATAAGAGGGATTTCTGTGCATTTCTAAACATCTAGATCTTATTCCTTTAAAACTGACTTTCATTTGTTCCTCAAACAAGCCAAGTTTGCTGCTGCATTTGCTGTTGCCACTGCTGCCCAGAATGCCCCACACTAGACCTTTGCATGACTGCTCATTCAGGCATCAGCTCACATTTCATCTGCTCATTAAGCCCGACATAGATCACCCAACTGAAATATACTCCAACTCCTCAGTCAAGCTCTACCACATTTTTCTCCCAGCACTTACCAGTTTCTGAAATTATCTAGTGCATTAACTTTCATTCTCCATTATACTAATGAAAACAATGACCTTCTCCTGTTCACTCCTCTATGAATGTTGCTACCAAGAAGTAAAACAGAATAGGACACATCATAGGACCTAAATAAAGAGATGCTGAATGAATGACAACTAATTTAATACCTTCTTTATAGTCTGAAGTTATTAATATTTGCTGATGTTTAAAATTAGTTTTATAAACAGCCCATTTTTCTCATCCCAAGAATGGGATATTATTATTATTTTATTTTTTGGCTGCATTGGGTCCTTGTTGCTATGCACGGGCTTTCTCTAGTTGAGACAAACGGGGGCTACTCTTTGTTGCGGTGGTTCCTCTTGTTGTGGAGCACGGGCTCTAGGCGCGTGGGCTCAGTAGGTGTGACTCATGGGCTCTAGAGTGCAGGCTCAGTAGTTGTGGCGCACGGGTTTAGTTGCTCTGCGGCATGTGGGATTTTCCCTGACCAGGGATTGAAACTGTGTCCCTTGCACTGGCAGGTGGATTCTTAACCACTGCACCACCGGGGACGCCCCAGAAATGGGTATTATGTTAACTTCTCTACTGATTTATTCGTTGTCTTCATTTTCTCTCCTTCTACATACTCTTCAAAATACTGTAACCAGGCTTAAACTGTCAACAACCACAAGTACTTCCGAAAAAAGTTAACAATAACCTCTAATTTAAAAATTGAAAAAAGGGCTTCCCTGGTGGCACAGTGGTTGAGAGTCCGCCTGCCGATGCAGGGGACACGGGTTCGTGCCCCAGTCCGGGAGGATCCCACATGCCACGGAGCGGCTAGGCCCGTGAGACATGACCACTGAGCCTGTGCGTCCGGAGCCTGTGCTCCGCAACAGGAGAGGCCACAACAGTGAGAGGCCTGCATACTGCAAAAAAAAAAAAAGAAAAAAAAAAAAAAGAAAAATAATTAAAAAAAATTTTTAAATTGAGTATTTTGGTGCTTATCGTACCATACTCAGCCTACCTTAATTTAACACTGTAGATCTTTCTTCTATTGACCTTTTCCCACTGGCTTCTGGATACTTCTTGATCAAGTTTCCCCTCCTACATCTTTAAGTATTAAATGCAAGTCTCTATCTGAAGTTGTTTCCCCTTCTGCCCACTTTGAGCTGTCAATGTTAGTCCTGTCCATATTTATCTTTTCTTTTTCTTTCCATTATAACTTCTGTCTTATCCTGTTCCATATCCCTCCTGTATTATATTTTCCTAAATTATTTCAGTAATCATTAAGCTGGGCTTCCTGAGTCTAGATTTGCCTGTATCCTCTACAAAGCTGTCAGAAGAATCTTTCTAAAATAGTAGTCATACTCTAGCTTGAAACTTTAAAATGGTTTTCTTAACCAGTTAATAAACTTCTCAACAGCAAGAAACATGAAAGATTTTGCTCTGCATCCTCAGCATGTAGTTCACAGAGGGCATTCAATAAGTGTTTAAGGAAGAAAGAGAAGGAGGAACAATTGTTCAGACGATGCCAAATTACTGTGAATAATGAATTGTCTCTTCCTCTTGAGGTAAGAAATTAGAAAAAGAGCTTTATACAAAAGGTTACAACTCTGGTATTCCCAGCTAGTGATTAAAACCTTGCAAATACAAAAAGTTCAGCAAAGTGGACATTAGAGGGTTTAATGAAATTAATTTAAATAATTATATAAATAATATATGTATATATTCATGTACCTGCATATATGCATTACACATCTACTAGAAGCAGGAAACAGCAAGAACATCAATAATTACTCCTTTTCTTCTTCCTCCATATTGTATTCAAAGAAACCAGTATCAGTGAAAAGGAAAGAAATAAGAAAGTTAGGCAAGGGTAGCAGATTTCTGCAGGGGAAAACTGGGATCAAGGGGGAATTTCTCATTTTAAATAGAAGAGCATATATTAATGCTATTGGTAAGGTTCCATTAGAAATAGACAAGTGAAGGGAAGAGAGGAGATAATCTTACACATACTTATGACATCTAATCTAGACATATTCGTAAGTGTTTTTAGATGAATTTAGAAACTTGTCCTATCAATGAAGAGTAATCCTTAGGAAGACAACACAAAGGTATATTTTACCTAATTGTCAGTATGCATAATCTTTTAAAATGATCATATTTAATATTGTAGATTATTTTGTGTTTCCTGAACAGGTCATGAGGTACAAATATTAATGTATTTATTTGAAAGTGAATATAGCTTGTTTACTCACAATGCAAACCACTATGAGAAAATAATTTTCCTGTATAGCAATATTCTAATGAAAAAAGCCATATAGCTTTCATTTACACTCTTATTTGTCCAAAGATAAAAATTTTTGGCCCCTTTTAAATTAAGGGTTTCCATTTTCTGTGCATTTTAAATGTTTTAGGAGCTTTTATATATAAAATAGTTTCATTAAATTGTTTTTTTGAGTGCTTTAAGCAGGGATGGTATAGAAAAAAGATAATATTAGTAAAAATGACTTATTTATGGTACTAGACATTTAACTATGAATAAATGGAAAATTTTCTACTTATGGTCGAACATGAAACAAGATGTTAACATATTTCCATGGATTTCCTCATGATAATTTTTATTTCTAAATTTGTGAAGGCAAAGATGAACTTAGATACAGAAAATCTAAAACACAAGACATCATGTTTCATTCCTAAACACAATATAATTTTCAGGGCCAAGGAAAACATATATTCAGCTTTGATGGAAGAATTCAAATGTTAATTTCATACCAAGAAATAAAGTTGTTTGTTGTCACTGAAATTCAAGGAGTAGAACCTCCCTGTAATTCTTCACAAGACCTACAGCTGGATTATTAGAATAATATCAGTTGTATATACTCTGCACCCTTCATCCCCAGCTGAACACTAAAATAAAAAATAAAATGGATTGTGACACAAATGATAGTGTTTGCATGTCTCATTGTTCATGAATTTGAACTATTACTGTCATTGATGTGTCCCTGTGTATTTAGACTAAATATATCAAACTGTTTCTTAAACTTCTTATATAAAGGGCCACTGAGCTCAAAGTTGTTTATTATAATCCTTTCTTTCCTGAAAACAATGGCAATATTACAGTGGAACGAATATGATAAATATTGCTATTATGTGTAGAGCTAGAGTTACATTTTATAGTAAGAAATAATAAAGTCAATGTTACTTTATATGACTTTTCCATATGACTACTGAACACATTATCCAGAAGTTAGTAAGAGTCATGCTAAACATGTGATTCAAATGAGAACAAAGATATTCATTTATTTTTTTTAAAAAAGATTACCAGCTGTACTAACTTTAAGAGACATAATGTATAATGGGTATGGTTTAAAATTTCTTTATGAAATAAGGAGAAAACTGAATCTAAAATTCTTAATTATAGTTAAATTCAATTTGTGGATTAAATGAAGCAGTCTATGATAATTCTCACCGCTCAAACTGACACACAGTACTTTTCAAAAGGGTATGCTGTGAAGGAAGAATATGTAATTTGGAAAATGTTTTTGAATCCGATAATAATTTCCTAAGACATAAATTATACAAAGGTATTATTCACATAATAAAAACTACAGAAATTATAGCTCCACAAAGATCTTGTAAGCCGGTGGTAATAGGCAGAAGATGCAATAGGGAGGTCACTCAAAGCAAATTCTGCAATTATCATGATCTATGGATGACACATATAACACAGGCAATGGATTCATATGGACCTCAGTTTAAATTCAGGCTATTCTACTGACCAGCTCCGTAACATGGGGCAGTAGCCTGGGTCAGTTTATCCTACTCCTGCCTGTTTTCTTTTTATTTATTTCTTCTTTAAAATTTTATTTATTATAGTTGATTTACAATGTGTGTTACTTTCAGGTGTACAGCAGAGTTATACATATATTCATTCTTTTTTGGATTATTTTCTCATATAGGTTATCACAGGACATTGAGTAGAGTTCCCTGTGTTATACAGTAGGTCCTTGTTGGTTATCTATCTTATATATAGTATTGTGTGTATGTTAATCCTAAACTCCTGATTTATCCCTCCCACTGATGTTTCCCCTTTGGTAATGATAAATTTGATTTTGATATCTGTAAGTCTGTTTCCGTTTTGTAAATAAGTTCATTTGTGTCATTTTAAAAATTAGATTCCACATATGAGTGATATCATATGATATTTGTCTTCCTCTGTCTTACTTCACTTAGTATGGTAATCTCTAGGTCCATCCACCTTGCTGCAATCTTTTTTATGGCCAAGTAATATTTTATTATTTATAAGTACCACATCTTCTTTATCCATTACTCTGTCAGTGGCCATTTGAGTTGCTTCCGTATCTTGGCTATTTTAAATAGTGCTGCAAAGAATATTGGGGTGCATTTATCTTTTTGAATTATGGTTTTCTCCGGATACATACCCAGGAGTGGAATTTCTGGATCATAAGGTAGTTCTATTTTAGTTTTTCGAGGAACCTCCATACTGTTCTCCATAGTGGCTGTATCAGTTACATTCCCACCAACAGTGCAAGAGGGTTCCCTTTTCTCCACACTGTCTCCAGCATTTATTGTTTGTAAACTTTTTAATGAT
Source organism: Hyperoodon ampullatus (assembly GCF_949752795.1). Lineage (NCBI taxonomy): Eukaryota > Metazoa > Chordata > Mammalia > Artiodactyla > Ziphiidae > Hyperoodon > Hyperoodon ampullatus. Next base: position 123,398,456 of record NC_136916.1, on the reverse strand, counting down.
AGCCATTCTGACTGGTGTGAGGTGATACCTCACTGTAGTTTTGATTTGCATTTCTCTGATAATTAGTGCTGTTGAGCATCTTTACATGTGCTTTTAGCCATCTGTATGTCTTCTTTGGAGAAATGTCTATTTAGATCTTCTGCTAAGTTTTCTTACCTAAAAATGAGCCACATGAAGATTCAATGGGTGTTGCAGGTAAATGACGTAGCACTGTTCTAGCACATAAAGAATATTCTAAGAAAAATTGACTTTTTTAAAAGACATTAAAAAAATTGATGTTAGATGCATTGGATATGGTATGTTTAGTAATATAATACTCTTTTATATTTAGTTCAATATTATAGTTTTTTTTATTTTGAACTTATTTTACATTTGAATGATTACTAAAAGTGGTTTCAGCTCTCCAAATATATTCTATTAATTTCCCATTTCGTCTCTTCCATAGATTAATATTTAACTTCTTTTTTAAATAAGGGAATTTTTAAATTGTGAGTATTTATATTTGTTGCATACTCTGTCAAGCCATGGTGGTTGTTAGGCTGCCAACATAGGTATTTAAAGAAAGTAGGACTAACCCTTGACTAGATAGATGAAGTTAATTATAAACCTGCCAGCCTTCATTTACCACGCTGGTATATAACTAGTATGAGTGCAGAATCTCTTGTCATTCTCTCTTAAAAATGTAGCTTTTGAATAATAAGGACTAAAACAACCAAAAATTTATACAAGTGTAACTTCTCAAATTTTACAGAGGTCCAAGAATCAAGGAGTGTTGTCTTTCAGAAATAATATGTTTCAAGGTGAATAATATTTTAGTCCAGTAGAATAAAGATTTATTTTTAAGAAATCAGAGGTGTTTCTTTCTCTGCAAAGTGTATGTCATGATATTATAGGCATACATTATTAGAAATGATCAGAAATGATTCACATATTTTCTTTCATATTTAAGCGACACCTTCCTTGTTTTAAAGGTAAAGAATCTGTAATTTAGAACTAAAGTCAAGTTTACAAGGTCAGACAGAAAATGGTCTGCTGGAATTTGAAAATAATTATAATTACAAAGCCTTCATTTTCCTCCACTTCTCTATAATAGAGCCCCTGCAAGCCAATGAACCAAATGTTATATTATTACTTAAGGAAATATTGAGATTTTGCCAGTCTTAATATGGGTTCTCATGGTTAATTTTATTCACCAGTATACTGAAATTGTTTCATAGAATCATCATGCTTTGATTTTGAAAATATAACCTGGATAGTTCAAATCTACAGCTCACAAATATAATTATTATTTACAACTTTCCTTATGCTTTGTAGGCATATTATAATTATAGTTATTCTTTAATAAAAACCTTTTAAAATAAAGTGGTAATACTTTCTTCATTATAGACATGAAGAAATGTGATATCCAGAGATGAAGTGATTTGTTAAAGCTCAAATAAAAAGCCATGGCAGAGTCAGAACTAGAGTCCTTATTTTTTACTAGGCCATTTTCCTACAGCAGATTTAGACACATTGGGAAAGAGAGAGAGAGGGAGGGAGGGAGGGAAGGAGGGATAGACAGAAAGGCTGAGAGAAATTAAAAGGAAATATTTTAAAACCAGGGAGAGTCAAAAGAAAGTTAGTGGTCTTTAACATCAATAAAAGCTGAATATGTTTCTAGTGTAATCTTTAAGGAAAAAAGGAAGAAAAAGGTCACATTTGAAACAGACAAAGAAAAGTAAATTACTTTATAACACCAGAAATAGATCATGATGTAGAGACATGTGAAAGAGAGAAAGAATGATTATATGAGAAAGTCATGCAGGACTTTGAGACAGTGAGGTCTATTTGAAGTCCAGTGCTCAAGTAGGGAATCCACTTTTAAAGTTCTACAGGAAAAACTGACTCGAGCCAGAACACAGGTGCTCTGATATCAATAAGGCAAATAGGCACGACAGCCTTAGAGTTTTCTGAAACCTGTATGATAATCTATCTTCCCTAGCTTGGGAACATGGAAGTAGTTCATAGTGATTTATTTAACTCATTGAAAACCTTTCCAACCAAACTTGCTACTCCCATCTTTCCATAATTTTTTAAAGTGTCTCTCTAAACAGTTAATTAACAAATATTATTGGGAGTTAAATGGCTAACAAGGAGAACACTAACATTCTTCCTGTTTAATGTATCACCAGACAAGTCTCTGGAAATATTATTTTATGGCTTTCTAAAAGATATTTGTGATATAATTGAGTAATGATATCAAAGACAGAAATTAGCAATATGGATCAAAGAAGCAGTGCACTGAGAGGGCAGCACCTGAAAATCCTACTGAATCATCCTAATCTAGATATTTTGCACAAGCCATGTCCTTAGAAGGATACTGAGTAGAGTTTAGAAATCTGTGATTTTAAAAGGCATCAAGTAGGAGTTAACAAAATTTCAAACATCTGAATTCAAGAAAAAATATGTTATAGAAAATAGAATTACTTTATTTGAATTGTAGGAGAGAGGATATATCTTTCAATAAATTAAAGAACTTGACTTTTGGATCTTGCCTGGAAAATATTCAAAAGTAACGGCTGAAAGTGAAAAAAGAAGAAGCAGAGATAAGGGCTTTGAGTTGCAATTTTAGGTTTATTATCCTCTTTATTACTAGTTGGCTTTGTGATCTTAGAAGAGAAACTTAGCCACTCTGAACATTATTTTTGAATCCATTCGATAATTATACATATCTCATGATATTGGTACAGTAATTTTATTAGATAATGTGTGAAAGTGCTTTGCAAATTGTATAATACTTACAAGTTAGCTGTAACAAACTCAGAATGTTGTGGATCCTTAATTCCAAAACTGGCTTGAAATCCACTACCTAGAATATTTTGGGTGTCTGATTTTCAAGCTATAGATGAGGCTTCCAGAAGTTATATGTTTCACAATGTTTTTTCACTCTTTGATGGGTTTTAACTACTTCAACAAAAAATTATTAATAGCTACCCAGAAAATATGATCATTTTTAGTTCCACAGAAGATATTGAAAAGTTTTTTCCTAACAGTTAAAAAGTAGAGTGTCTGACTTGGTTAAATTTTCTGTAATAGACTAAGCTTCTTATCTTGGATTTACTTTTTATGAGGTAATACAGACTTTTATATGTTTACCTGAGATAGAAATTTTAAATATATATATTCTCTTGAGGTAAACTTGGATGTTCAGGGAACAAATGCCATTGCTGGGTCGCATATGAAAGGTAATTGGAAGAGTTTTGGATTTTTTTTTCCATCTGGTTGATATAGAATTAGTAATGTAATGGGTTTGCACCTGGAACTTTCTGCTCGTTGCAAAATATTGGCAGTTACTGAAGCAGTAGGTTGCAGGACGTGTGGCTTCCTTCAGTTTATGGAAATACTCGGACCACACACAGACTTTGATATGCTACAAACAGGAATGCTCTATGTAAGGGTATGTGACTGAATTGTGCCTCTGCAGGGTTGGTGTCAACAGGAGCAGAGTAAGAGTCCTTGTCATATAAATATATTTGGCCTGAACTCTGCCCAAATGCCAGGGCTCTTTCATTTCTCATGGATTTTATATAGAAGCCCACGGGTAAAACAGCTGTTGTTTTGCAGGAGCTGGTATACAGCTTTAGGCAAGGGATATTAAAAAAACAAAACTAAACTAAACCTGTTTCAAAGAGAGTATCTCTTTTAACAATAGGTGAATTTATAATTCAAATGTTTGATACATCAAATTAAAATATATAGGTAAACTAGCAATTCCCTATAAAATGGACTACAAAATTACACTGTAATAATTTATTCTCTATGTCTTCATTTTAATGCCGCTTGGATCGTTTATCAAAAGCCTGCCTATAAACCAAGTCAAGGGTCAGTTGCAAAATCAAATCATAAGCTACCAAGTTGTTAAGGTGTTGAATGTCTTCTCTTATATCTCTTGGTTTCAAAGATAAATAATTTAAATTCTGGAATTCAAAGATAACTATTCATCTATTGAAAATGTAAAGAATTGGAGCATGAAGATAATTCAGCATTTTACCATGGATCTAAAGGATGATTCTGTAGACTTAAAAAAGTACAATGACCCTAATGACCTTGAGCACCATGTACCAGGGTAACAGATGACTATATGAGTTTACATATTTCTTTTTTAAGGGGCAGGTGGTGAAGACATAAATCCTGATTTAATGAGTAGTATTTTTATCCAATGATACCACAGCTATTTCTTCCTTATATCTTAAATCCCAGTAGTTGGTGAAAATATTAATGTCTTTGGGATATTTTAAGCTAAATGCAAAAACTATTGAAAATTTTTCTGGAATTAAAATTTCCCTAAATTTTTCTGTAACAACCTTCTTTAAAAAATTTTTTTTTGCAATAGTATCATTCATTCACAAAACTAACAAAATTAATGAATAACTCCCATAAACTGTATTATTTCCCTTTATTTCTAAAGTATTTCTAAAGTAACTAGCTAAGGCTGAGCTTATCACTCTTCAAAAGATACTCTCTCTTTTTTTTTTTAAATCTTATTTTGAATCGTCAGCTATTTTGTAAAGGTCAAAATATATTAATTAAAATGTACTTAGTACATCTCTCCAGAGCTTAGTTTTGTCTGTTTAGCTTTTTAAAATGCCTGTGTGTTTATCAAGTAAGATAAAATATGCTTTACAAGGAACAAGATTTTCTGAAAAATGACCTTAAGGGAGGATCCTGGGTGGCCCAGACCACAGTTGATAGGAGAGCCCAGCTTCGCTTCTCCCAACAGCAGGATTGGTGCCCAAGCTTAGTTTCCCACAGCACTCTGGGCTTCTTCAACTTGACAGGGGTATTTGTAACCACAGACAGGCTCCAATAGCCTGATTGTTCCACAATCTCCAGGTACAGAGCAGCTGGCTTTCCCAGCAATTCCTATAAACAGCTGCCACCTAAATCAATACTTCCTGATGTCAAGCTGCCCATGTATTCTCCAAATGTAAAGTAGCGTCCCTTTGATTGCCATATTGAGGGAGCTCACAGTGGGAAAGTGTCTTCCCCACTAGGTGAAACCCACACCACGTCCAAAGGACGGCCTGGCCCTGGCACCCCTCTCCATGAGTTGGTAGAGGAACTAGGGGATCTTTTTTTTTTTTTTTTAATTAGTTTCTGCTTTATAACAAAGTGAATCAGTCATACATATACATCTGTTCCCACATCCCCTCCCTCATGCATCTCCCTCCCTCCCACCCTCCCCATCCCACCCCTCCAGGCGGTCACAAAGCACCGAGCTGATCTCCCTGTGCTCTGCGGCTGCTTCCCACTATCTATCTACCTTACGTTTGGTAGTGTATATATGTCCATGCCTCTCTTTCCGTTTGTCACAGCTTACCCTTCCCCTTCCCCATATCCTCAAGTCCATTCTCAAGTAGGTCTGTGTCTTTATTCCCGTTTTACCCCTAGGTTCTTCATGACATTTTTTTTTTTTTTAAATTCCATATATATGTGTTAGCATACGGTATTTGTCTTTCTCTTTCTGACTTACTTCACTCTGTATGACAGACTCTAGGTCTATCCACCTCACTACAAATAGCTCAGTTTCGTTTCTTTTTATGGCTGAGTAATATTCCATTGTATATATGAGCCACATCTTCTTTATCCATTCATCCGATGATGGACACTTAGGTTGTTTCCAGCTCCGGGCTATTGTGAATAGAGCTGCAATGAACATTTTGGTACATGTCTCTTTTTGAATTATGGTTTTCTCAGGGTATATGCCTAGTAGTGGGATTGCTGGGTCATATGGTAGTTCTATTTGTAGTTTTTTAAGGAACCTCCATACTGTTCTCCATAGTGGCTGTACCAATTCACATTCCCACCAGCAGTGCAAGAGTGTTCCCTTTTCTCCACACCCTCTCCAGCATTTATTGTTTCTAGATTTCTTGATGATGGCCATTCTGACTGGTGTGAGATGATATCTCATTGTAGTTTTGATTTGCATTTCTCTAATGATTAATGATGTTGAGCATTCTTTCATGTGTTTGTTGGCAGTCTGTATATCTTCTTTGGAGAAATGCCTATTTAAGTCTTCTGCCCATTTTTGGATTGGGTTGTTTGTTTTTTTGCTATTGAGCTGCATGAGCTGTTTATAAATTTTGGAGATTAATCCTTTGTCAGTTGCTTCATTTGCAAATACTTTCTCCCATTCTGAGGGTTGTCTTTTGGTCTTGTTTATGGTTTCCTTTGCTGTGCAAAAGCTTTGAAGTTTCATTAGGTCCCATTTGTTTATCTTTGTTTTTATTTCCATTTCTCTAGGAGGTGGGTCCAAAAGGATCTTGCTGTGATTTATGTCATAGAGTGTTCTACCTATGTTTTCCTCTAAGAGTTTGATAGTTTCTGGCCTTACATTTAGGTCTTTAATCCATTTTGAGCTTATTTTTGTGTATGGTGTTAGGGAATGATCTAATCTCATACTTTTACATGTCCCTGTCCAGTTTTCCCAGCACCACTTATTGAAGAGGCTGTCCTTTCTCCACTGTACATTCCTGCCTCCTTTATCAAAGATAAGTTGGCCATATGTGCGTGGGTTTATCTCTGGGCTTTCTATCCTGATCCACTGATCTATCTTTCTGTTTTTATGCCAGTACCACACTGTCTTAATTACTGTAGCTTTGTACTATAGTCTGAAGTCAGGCAGCCTGATTCCTCCAGCTCCGTTTTTCGTTCTCAAGATTGCTTTGGCTATTCGGGGTCTTTTGTTTTTCCAAACAAATTTTGAAATTTTTTGTTCTACTTCTGTGAAAAATGCCAGTGGTAGTTTGATAGGGATTGCATTGAATCTGTAGATTGCTTTGGGTAGTAGAGTCATTTTCACAATATTGATTCTTCCAATCCAGGAGCATGGTATATCTCTCCATCTATTTATATCATCTTTAATTTCTTTCATCAGTGTCTTATAATTTTCTGCATACAGGTCTTTTGTCTCCTTAGGTAGGTTTATTCCTAGATATTTTATTCTTTTTGTTGCAATGGTAAATGGGAGTGTTTTCTTGATTTCATTTTCAGATTTTTCATCATTAGTGTACAGGAATGCCAGAGATTTCTGTGCATTAATTTTGTATCCTGCTACTTTACCAAATTCATTGATTAGCTCTAGTAGTTTTTCGGTAGCATCTTTAGGATTCTCTATGTATAGTATCATGTCATCTGCAAACAGTGACAGCTTTACTTCTTCTTTTCCAATTTGGATTCCTTTTATTTCCTTTTCTTCTCTGATTGCTGTGGCTAAAACTTCCAAAACTATGTTGAATAAGAGTGGTGAGAGTGGGCAGCCTTGTCTTGTTCCTGATCTTAGTGGAAATGGTTTCAGTTTTTCACCATTGAGGACAATGTTGGCTGTGGGTTTGTCATATATGGCCTTTATTATGTTGAGGAAAGTTCCCTCTATGCCTACTTTCTGCAGGGTTTTTATCATAAATGGGTGTTGAATTTTGTCGAAAGCTTTCTCTGCATCTATTGAGATGATCATATGGTTTTTCTCCTTCAACTTGTTAATATGGTGTATCACATTGATTGATTTGCGTATATTGAAGAATCCTTGCATTCCTGGAATAAACCCCACTTGATCATGGTGTATGATCCTTTTAATGTGCTGTTGGATTCTGTTTGCTAGTATTTTGTTGAGGATTTTTGCATCTATGTTCATCAGTGATATTGGCCTGTAGTTTTCTTTCTTTGTGACCTCCTTGCCTGGTTTTGGTATCAAGGTGATGGTGGCCTCATAGAATGAGTTTGGGAGTGTTCCTTCCTCTGAAATTGTTTGGAAGAGTTTGAGAAGGATGGGTGTTAGCTCTTCTCTAAATGTTTGATAGAATTCGCCTGTGAAGCCATCTGGTCCTGGGCTTTTGTTTGATGGAAGATTTTTAATCACAGTTTCAATTTCAGTGCTTGTGATTGGTCTATTCATATTTTCTATTTCTTCCTGAGTCAGTCTTGGTAGGTTGTGCATTTCTAAGAATTTGTCCATTTCTTCCAGGTTGTCCATTTTATTGGCATAGAGTTGCTTATAGTAATCTCTCATGATCTTTTGTATTTCTGCAGTGTCAGTTGTTACTTCTCCTTTTTCATTTCTAATTCTACTGATTTGAGTCTTCTCCCTTCTTTTCTTGATGAGTCTGGCTAATGGTTTGTCAATTTTGTTTATCTTCTCAAAGAACCAGCTTTTAGTTTGGTTGATCTTTGCTATCGTTTCCTTCATTTCTTTTTCATTTATTTCTGATCTGATCTTTATGATTTCTTTCCTTCTGCTAACTTTGGGGGTTTTTTGTTCTTCTTTCTCTAATTGCTTTAGGTGCAGGGTCAGGTTGTTTACTCGAAATGTTTCCTGTTTCTTAAGGTGGGATTGTATTGCTATAAACTTCCCCCTTAGAACTGCTTTTGCTGCGTCCCATAGGTTTTGGGTCGTCGTGTCTCCATTGTCATTTGTTTCTAAGTATTTCTTAATTTCCTCTTTGATTTCTTCAGTGATCACTTCATTATTGAGTAGTGTATTGTTTAGCCTCCATGTGTTTGTATTTTTTACAGATCTTTTCCTGTAATTGATGTCTAGTCTCATAGCATTGTGGGTGGAAAAGATACTTGATACAATTTCAATTTTCTTAAATTTACCAAGGCTTGATTTGTGACCCAAGATATGATCTATCCTGGAGAATGTTCCATGAGCACTTGAGAAAAATGTGTATTCTGTTGTTTTTGGGTGGAATGTCCTATAAATATCAATTAAGTCCATCTTGTTTAATGTATCATTTAAAGCTTGTGTTTCCTTATTTATTTTCATTTTGGATGATCTGTCCATTGGTGAAAGTGGGGTGTTAAAGTCCCCTACTATGATTGTGTTACTGTTGATTTCCCCTTTTATGGCTGTTAGTATTTGCCTTATGTATTGAGGTGCTCCTATGTTGGGTGCATAAATATTTACAATTGTTATATCTTCTTCTTGGATCGATCCCTTTATCGATATGTAGTGTCCTTCTTTGTCTCTTCTAATAGTCTTTATTTTAAAGTCTATTTTGTCTGATATAAGAATTGCTACTCCAGCTTTCTTTTGATTTCCATTTGCATGGAATATCTTTTTCCATCCCCTTACTTTCAATCTGTATGTGTCTCTAGGTCTGAAGTGGGTCTCTTGTAGACAGCATATATATGGGTCTTGTTTTTGTATCCATTCAGCCACTCTGTGTCTTTTGGTGGGAGCATTTAGTCCATTTACATTTAAGGTAATTATTGATATGTATGTTCCTATTCCCATTTCCTTAATGGCTTTGGGTTCGTTATTGTAGGTATAGTCCTTCTGTTGTGTTTCTTGCCTAGAGAAGTTCCTTTAGCATTTGTTGTAAAGCTGGTTTGGTGGTGCTGAACTCTCTCAGCTTTTGCTTGTCTGTAAAGGTTTTAATTTCTCCATCAAATCTGAATGAGATCCTTGCTGGGTAGAGTAATCTTGGTTGCAGGTTTCTCTCCTTCATCACTTTAATTATGTCCTGCCACTCCCTTCTGGCTTGTAGAGTTTCTGCTGAGAGATCAGCTGTTATCCTGATGGGGATTCCCTTGTGTGTTATTTGTTGTTTTTCCCTTGCTGCTTTTAATATGATTTCTTTGTGTTTAATTTTTGACAGTTTGATTAATATGTGTCTTGGCGTATTTCTTCTTGGATTTATTCTGTATGGGACTCTCTGTGCCTTCTGGACTTGATTAACTATTTCCTTTCCCATATTAGGGAAGTTTTCAACTATAATCTCTTCAAATATTTTCTCAGTCCCTTTCTTTTTCTCTTCTTCTTCTGGAACCCCTATAATTCGAATGTTGGTGCGTTTAATGTTGTCCCAGAGGTCTCTGAGACTGTCCTCTGTTCTTTTCATTCTTTTTTCTTTATTTTTCTCTGCATCAGTTATTTCCACTATTTTATCTTCCACCTCACTTATCCGTTCTTCTGCCTCAGTTATTCTGCTATTGATCCCATCTAGAGTATTTTTCATTTCATTTATTGTGTTTTTAATCGATGCTTGATTCATCTTTAGTTCTTCTAGGTCCTTGTTAACTGTTTCTTGCATATTGTCTATTCTATTTCCAAGATTTTGGATCTGGGAAATAGAATCTTGGATCAGCTTTACTATCATTATTCTGAATTCTTTTTCAGGTAGACTGCCTATTACCTCTTCATTTGTTAGGTCTGGTACGTTTTTATCTTGCTCCTTCACCTGCTGTGTGTTTTTCTGCTTTCTCATTTTGCTTATGTTACTGTGTTTGGGGTCTCCTTTTTGCAGGCTGCAGATTCGTAGTTCCCGTTGTTTTTGGTGTCTGTCCCCCGTGGCTAAGGTTGTTTCAGTAGGTTGTGTAGGCTTCCTGGTGGGGGGGACTAATGCCTGTGTTCTGGTGGTTGAAGCTCGATCTTGTCTTTCTGGTGGACAGGTCCACGTCTGGTGGTGTGTTTTGGGGTGCCTGTGGCCTTATTATGTTTTTAGGTATCCTCTCTGCTAATGGGTGGGGTTGTGTTCCTGCCTTGCTAGTTGCTTGGCATAGGGTGACCAGCACTGTAGCTTGCTGGTCGTTGACAGAAGCTGGGTGCTGGTGTTGAGATGGAGAGCCCTGGGAGATTTTCGCTGCTTGATATTATGTGGAGCTGGGAGGTCTCTTGTGGACCCGTGTCCTGAAGTTGGCTCTCCCACTTCAGAGGCACAGCACTAACTCCTGGCTGCAGCACCAAGAGCCTTTCATCCACCCGGCTCAGAATAACAGTGAGAAAAAGTAGAAAGAAATAATTAGTAGAAGAAAGAAAGAGAGATTGAAAGAAAGGAAGAAGGGAAGTAAGGAAGGAAGGAAGAAAGAAAGAAAGGAGGGAGGGAGGAAGGATGGAAAGAAAGGAAAGAAAGGAGGGAGGGAGGGAGGAATGAAAGCAAAAGGAAGAGTGAATGGAAGAAGGGAGGGAGGGAGGGAGGAAGGAAAGAAAGAAAGAAAGACAGGAGGGAGGGAGGGAGGGAGGAAGGAAAGAAAAAGAAAGTGGAAAGAAGAAGGGTGGGAGGGAGGGAGGGATGGAGGAAAGAAAAAGAAAGAAGGAAAGGAGGAGCGGAGGGAGGGAGGGAGGAAGGGAAGGGAGGAAAAAAAGAAAGAGCAGGTAAAGTAAAATAGAATAAAGTATGAAATATAGTAGCGTTATTAAAATTAAAAAGTAATTATTGAAAAAAAACACGGACCGAAAGAACCCTGGGACATATGGTGGAAGCAAAGCTATACAGAGAGAATCTTACACAGAAGATTACACATACACATTCACAAAAAGAGAGCAGGGGGAAAAATAAAAAATCTTGCTCTCCAAGTCCACCTCCTCGATTTGGGATAATTCGTTGTAAAAAGAGGAAAAGGGCGAAAAGTCTGAAATCTTGCTAAGTCCACCTCCTTAATTTGAGATAATTCGTTGTAAAAAGAGGGAAAAAAAGGGGGGGAAAGTCTTAAATCTTGTCCTCAAGGTCCACTTCCTCAATTTGGGATGATTCGCTGTCCATTCATGCACTCCACAGACGCAGGGCACATCAAATGGACCGTGGAGCTTTAATCCGCTGCCTCGGAGGCTGCACAGAGAGATTTCCCTGTCTCTGCTCTCACAGCTCCAGGGTCTCAGCCTTGGACCTGGCCCCGCCTCTGCGCGTAGGTCGCCGGAGGGCGTCCGTTCTTCGCTCAGACAGGACGGGTTTAAAGGAGCCGCTGATTCGGGGGCTCTGGCTCACTCAGGCAGAGGGGAGGGAGGGGAATGCCCTCTCCTCGCGCACCAGGCAACAAAAGGGAAAAAAGTCTCTTGCCTCTCCGGTAGCTCCAGACCCTTTCCCCGGACTCCCTCCGGGCTAGCACTAACCCCTTCAGGGTCTCTTCCTGCCGCCAGCCCCAGACCTCTCCCTGCGCTCCGACTGAAAGCCGATACCCGAGCCTCAGCTCCCAGCCCCGCCCGCGGCGGCCGAGCAGACAAGTCTCTCGGGCTGGTGTGTGCCTGAGGGCACCGATCCTCTGTGCCAAAATCTCTCTGCTTTGCCCTCCGCACCCCTGTTGCTGTGCTCTCCTCCGCTACTCCGAAGCTTTCCCCCTCCGCCACCTGCAGTCTCCGCCCTCGAAGGGGCTTGTAGTGTGTAGAAACCTTCCCTCCTTCACGGCTCCCTCCCACTGGTGCAGGTCCCGTCCATATCCTATTGTCTCTGTTTATTCTTTTTTTCTTTTGACCTACCCAGGTATGTGGGGAGTTTCTTGCCTTTTGGGGGGTCTGAGGTCTTCTGTCAGCGTTCAGTAGGTGTTCTGTTGGAGTTGTTCCACGTGTAGATGAATTTCTGATGTATCTGTGGGGAGGAAGGTGATCTCCGCGTCTTACTCTTCCGCCATCTTCCTCCGGCTCCGAACTAGGGGATCTTCATGCTGCTAGCCTGATCTTGTAATTTTTCCCTTTTACCAAGAAAGCCTGTTCCTTAACCCAAGCCAAAATTCTGTGTGACAAATAGTAGCCCTAAAAGGACCCACCTATCCAGATAATACATTTTTTCCTAATGCCATAAATATTACCCTTTTTCTGAGAAAGTTTCTGTTTTCAAGGAAAATATTTTAAAAATGTGGACAAGTTTAGTCATATATAATCTAAATTTGATGAAATTAAAACCATAGGAAGAAAAGATCTTTGTTGAGGAAATTTCACTTCATAAGTGGACAATTTCTATAAATAGTTCTATAACTATTTCAAACATACAAATAACTTGAGAGGATAGCAGCCACTTTTATTCTTTGTAAAGGAAAAATCAATACTAGACACAATGCTAAGAGTCTATGCAAGTGACAGCAATGTGAAAAACTGACCAGGTGTGGCTATGGAGAGCACATGCCCTGTCAAGGGGAGTCAGACAAGCTTCTTAAGTTCTATCTGTCCTGTGTTTATGTGAATTTTTTAAAAAGGAAACACTGCCTTATTTTAGACACTTTGGGCCTATAAAGCAAACAACATCACGTCTCTACATGCAATTTTAGGAAGATTAAGGCCAGCTGGAATATTTTGTGACTCAGTATGCAAAAATTGGTATATTGTACCTTTTTAAAGAATTTCTATTCCAAATGAATGATTTTAATACCTTGAAAGAGTGATTAACAGATTAAAGACATTGTGCTAATTTTCAGTTTTCAAAACTAATGTTTTAACAAGTATCCTTTTGATATTGTTAAAATAAACCAAAATGGAGACCAAGCTTGAGAGTCCCCCAAGCAGACAAAACCATTTAAGACACATAAGCAAAACCACATCTAGCTTATTTCATGAATGTAAGTGAAACTTAACTTAGTTTATTTCTTAGAAATACTTGTATTCATCATAAAAGAATCTTAAGTCATCCTCCTAAAATGGTATGAGATCATCACTTTTAACCAATCCCCTGCTGTCTGGAAAACCCCATTTTAATAACCAATCATTATAAAGGTTAAGCAACTAACCTTTCAGGTTATAAGCCATCCTGTTACATCATGCCCCTGAGCTTCATATCAGTTTGGATTTGAAAGTTCCCAGTTCTCGAGCTTTTCTTAAGTACACAGTATATCCTTGCAAAATACTATTTTATTGATCTAGTGTTTTAAATTTTGCTATTTCTGGATTTTTGATGATATGCTTGCTGACCTAAATGAAGACTGCTAAGGCAATATATTTATTACACTAGAGAACAGAGTCAAATTACACAGATGTTATATCACTGTCAGAAAATTAATTTATACTAAAAAATGTAATGCCTCTCAGATATAAAGTATGTTTTCAGATATATCTTCAGAAAAGTCCATAAATAGAGAATAACTATAGCTACAAGTATTGTAATGTATATTAAAATATGTAATTTAAATATGTTTTCTTAGTAAAGATGAAAAGGGGCAAGTTGTGGTAGAATTTGATAAATAGATAAATAGTTTTTAATTTTATTTTTGTTTTAGAAATAAAGCTAATTTTTGAGCTTAGCTCTCCCCTTGAATGTGGAGAGGATCCCCATAGATTTATGTTGTAGCTATTGAATTCAAGAATATATATCTATTTATATCACATGATCCAACATACAAAATATAGGTACATTCTAATAGCACATATGAAATAATAGATTACTGGTAAAAATGTGTGAGCTTTTTCAGTATATTGTGTAATATATCAAATATATTACTTCACAGCATGCATTCAAAAAAGCAACAACAATTTTAAGAAGTATATTTTGAAATTATGCTGAAGCAAGTGAAATTTTGCTAGTGTCAAGCAATTAAACTTTGATCCTGGTAGAAAGATTCCATTTCAAAATGCAAATTTGGAGCCCTTTGCAACTTCATAAAACTCTTGGTAAAGTTTTGGTTTCTAAGGGCAAAACCTTACTTGTATCTAGAGCAGTTATACCAAGTGTTTTGTCCAGTTTAATAGAAAATGCAAAGCTGAATGTACAGAAATAAAGTTTCAGCTTAACTTGACTTTGATTTGATGAAAGCAGTCAAGTTTCCAATTCCAGTTCAGTGTGTATTTGGATCTGGCTTTTCAGTTCACTAAGCCCAGCTAGTAAACCATACAAATTATCAGTAATTTGTCAGCATTTGATAAATGACTTAATGCCAGTGAGCTGCCACTGATCCTATGTCATCTGCCTCTGCCTGGGTCAGCACATTTTCCTAATGCTCTAAGAAACTTAAAAAAGACAGTATAATAAAAATCATTTACTTAAGACCTTAACCCAAGTTTGTCCAGTAAAATGTGCTTAATATGAAAATAGTACATTATAGAATATGATATGTTTGACTATGATAATCTACAGTTAACAATAATGTTAAACTACTAGGAAATGTAACAAGCAGGAAAAAAAGATAAAGCATTCATTATTCATGCATTTCTTTCAAAATAATTGTTTACCAAGCACTAGGATTTTTTTTTCTTCCAGTTATCTTATTTTCTAACATTTTATTCATAACTTACTTTAGCCTACTTACCCATACAGATGATTAGTGTAATAATGAACAAAATGGGTCACTGGTCTATCACTATATAGATTAACTTCTAAAACAGAGAATCTCCATTTTACTATAACAACCACTGCCTATTAACCTTGTTGTTGTTTAGAAGAGAGGCTACAGAAAAATGGCATGAATGACTGACTTAAACTGGGCTCCCTGAAAACACTGGCCCTGAAGCCAAAGATTACATCATAATGCTTTATTGGAAGGATGCAATCCCAAGAAAAATGGACTGAAAAATTGGAAAAGCAGTGAAGAGCAAATATAATGTGGTGTGTTATTCAGCTGGCTACAGCTTCCCAATAAACACATCTGCTTTCTCAGTCAAGTACCAGGTCTCCAGAAATGCATTATGGCACCATCAAGTTTCTGGATGGTCCTAGATTCCCTTCTCACTTGCTCAGAGTCACCCCAAGAGGCATTACCTCCCTGGCACTTCTGTGTTCTGTTGCACAGCCCTTCCAGGCACCCGCTGAAGAAGAGATCTACTGTGCATGCAGCATGGTCAGGGAGAAAGCAGAGGCAGTCTGTCGTGTCAGCCGGCCCTACATGTGAGGGCTTCTAGTTCTATGATGGCTGCAGCAACACAGAAGGCAGCTGGGGTTTTTCAACTACTGTGATGGCATAAGCCAAAGGAAAGATTATTTTTGGCCTAGAAATAATGCAATTGGCTAAAACTTGTCAGGGTGGCAGGTAAGCATATCTGGAATATAGAATAAATTTCGCCTGGTATAATGGTACAACTCAATCCATAATGATTGAAGCAAAGAGGTCAATGTATATCACTTTCAAAATTGAAGGACATAATGCAGTATAATGATCTATAATTTTAAAAGGAAAAATAAAGGTATAGGAAGAGGGGTGGTGAATATCAGGGCGAGCAGGAAAGAGAAAATAAACATGAAAATTTCAGATATCTTGCACTTGTGCTCAGAGTAAAAATACATTTGATGCTGAAATTTCTCTTCGCCTTTTTGCAAATGGGAGTGAGAAATGTTTCCACAGAAGACTAACCAACTAATCCCAGGTCCATGGGGTGTTTGGCTCATAATACGCTCAAGTTGATTTCCCTGTGCTACTTTCATTGTAGGAATCAGTTCCGTCTCTTCTTATCCTGATTTCTTTCTCCTGAGGCTGTCTCAAAAAATAAAAGGAAATAAAATAAAATAGGCACATTTTTGTAGGTTGTTCTATTCCTGATATCTTCCAAATTAGCATACCTCTTTAAAATTTTATATCCCTCTTTGTAGTTTTTTGGTTTATTTATCATGTTGTTGAATATAATGCACATATAGAAAAACTAAAACCTAAGACAAAAAATGAACTGTCAGTCTCCTGATATGGCCTCTCTCAATCATTAACCCTTCTTCCATCCTATAATTGCAAGTAATATAATAAAAGCAATGTTACGTACATACATATGCGTATATATGTAATAAGCATAATCTTATATCACTGTAGATTAGTTTTGCCAGGATTGTGTCTTTATATGTATAGAATCACACAGTTTGCATTCTTTGTGTCTGATTTCTTTGCACAAAATTATGTTGGTGAGATCCACCTATGTTTTACATGTGTAGCTCATGTATAGATAGTAGTCTTTACTGTAGATATGTAATATTCCATTGTATGAAAATATCATTATTTATATATCCATCCTACTATTGATGGATATTTGGGTTTTTTACCAGTGTTTAATTATTATGAAGCATGCCATTATGAAGAATCTATACATGTCCTTTGATACATATGTGTCTGTGATTTTGTTGAATATATCTCCAGGAATAAAATTATTAGGTGACAGTGTATGAATATCTTTTAACTCAGTGAAAAATGCCAGAGTTTTCCATGACATTTATAGCAATTTATACTCTGATCAGGAGTGTTTGAGTTTCTACTGCTTTTGTTAAAACTTGGCCTTCAGACAATTTTGGGCCATTTTGCTGTATGTTTATTGGTACATATGGACTGGTTTCACAGTGTGATTTTATTCGTTTGAGTATCTTTTCATAACTTTATTAGTCGTTTACATATTCTGTTCTTTGAAGTACTTGTTTAAAATTTTCCTCTATTATCATATTGGGTTATCTGTCTTTTTCTTATAGATATTTTGGGGTTTATTTTATTTAGATAATAGTTTTTTGTTGGTCAAATATTATGCAAATGTATTTTCTTATTTTCTGAATTGACTTTTCTCTTTCTCAATGGTAGCTTTTGATGCCCTGGTCAATTTATTAGTAGCTTTATATATGGTAAGCAATATTTGTTCCCTGTTTAAGAAATATTTTCCTAGACAAGGTTATAAATATATTATCTTTTAGAAGCTGAATGGTTTTACCTTTCATATTAGAGCTATAATTCCTCTAGGACTGTTGTTTGGAAAAGAGTGACCAGGATAAGCTTTATTTTTTTCCACTTTTAAAAAGTATAATTGATATAAAGTAAACTGTACATAGATAAAGTATATATTTTTATGAATTTGACATTTGTATAAACCTGGGAAATTATCACCACAATGAAGACAATAAATACAGTCATTGTCCACAAGAGCTTCTTTATGCCCTTTTGTAATCCATACACTTCTCCATCTCAGGTGCCACTTAGTCTCTTTGCGTCACAGTGGATTAGTTTATAATTTCTAGAACTTTATATAAATGGAATCAAATAACATGTAGTGTTTGGGGTTTTTTTGGACAGGCATTATTCATCTGATATTACTGGTTTAAGATTCATTCATGTCACATTTGCCCATTGCTTGCACCTTTACGGCTAAGTGATATCTCATTGTTATCTATTAATTTTCTGATGAGCATTTAGTTTGTTTTCAGTTTTGTCTATAAACATTCAAGTGTAAGTCTTTGTATGGCCATATGTATTCATTTATCTTGTGCGAACACCTAGGGGTAGAATGTAATTGTACTATTTTATGCTTCTACAAGCAATGCAGGAGAATTGCAATGGCTTTACCCAATTATTCTAGCACCACTTGTTGAAAACATTATCCTTTCCTCATTAAATTGTCTTGCCACTTTTTCCAAATCTGTTGAACATCTGTGTGATGTTCAAATCTGTGTGAATCTATTTACATACTCTCTACACTATTTTTCATTTTTCTATATATTTTTCTTTATGCCAATATGGCACTGTCTTGCTTACTGTAGCTTTATCATAATTCTGAAATCAGGTTGTAAAAGTCCTCCAATTTTGTTCTTCTGTTGGCTAGCCTAGAATCTTTATTTTTTCATATAAACTGTAGGACCAGCTTGCTATCTTTTTTTTTTTTTTTTTACCAAAAAACCTACTAAGGTTTTAATCAGAATTACAATGAATTTTGTGAGAATTAACAAAATCACAATATTGACTCTTCTACTCAGTGTGCATCATATACCACTCCATCCATTTAGGTCATCTTTAATTTCTGTCAGCATTTTTTGAGAGGTTTCAGTATACAAATTTTTTCCATCTTTTCAAATTTATCCTAAGCATTTAATGTGACTGTACTTAATATGTTTATTTCAATTTCCTTTTATCCATTGTTATAATATAGCAATACAATTTATTTTTATAAAAATCTTATAATTAGCAAACTTATTAAACGTATTCTGTTAGCTCTTTGTAGATTCCTTAGATTTTGTATATAGATAATGTCCTTTTTTAATAAATACAATTTTACTTCTTTTTAAAATTTTTTGGTCTGGTCTTATATTTATTCCTTTTCTAATGCCATATACAGTTCAGTACAGTCTTGATGAGAAATGGCAGGAAAAATCTTCATTTCCTTGTTACTATCTAAGGTAGAAAGCATTCAGTAGAGATTTTTTGCTAATATGTGTGGTTATTGCATCATCTTTACCAGAAAGTATCATCAAAATTATATGAATCTTAAGGGGAGACTCTTCCTTAACCAAACCTTGTGAATCTGGAAGAGCTGAAAATATTCTTTTCATCTTTATATAATTGTTTATGCTAGATGAGAATATTTGCAATTACCTAAACACATTAGGCTGGTTACTTTAAACTATTCTAAGATTCCTGACAACAAGAAATTTCAAGTTTAGTTAAGAATATGTTAGAGGCAGGTGTATTCATACTCACAAATTCTTTATCTATAGTTTAATATGGCCTAAGAGAAAAACTGATTGATCCTAGAGATTAATTGTACACTATACAGGACTGAATAATGTCATAGATCCAATAGTGTCAGTTGATGCAAACTGTGCAAGAAGCTGAAGGAGATTGTTATTCTGTGATTAATGGGCTGATACATTCTTTTCATACCTATCTCAAAAAAAAGCTAATATCATTTTGCATTCATGTGGGACAGATTCCATAACACATTTATTGTTCTCTTACAGGGATTTCGAATTATCCTGTTTGTTGTCACAACACAGGAAAAAAAAAAGACTGAGATTGTATTTATTATTAATTATATTGATAAAATGATGTTTATATCTCAAGATGAAGATCAATCTAAGACCAAGTTACAAACATGTGGTAAACACTTAATAACAAAGTCAGGCTAATTAATCTGACTAAAGTACAAGGCCCAGTGCAAATAGTAAAATCCTTAGGCATAAGTTAGTTGAAGTGACTAGAAAAATTTGACTTTATCTTACAGTCTCCATCTCTATTGAAATTCCCCATCTGTTCATGAATGTTTTCTGCCTTTTGCATTAGACCCTTTAACATGTTAATCATAGTTATTTTAAATTCCTTACCTGATAGCTCAAACATCTGGGTCGACTATGAGTCAGCTTCTGTCATTGTTGACAGTGGTTATGTATGTGTGATAATTTTTTATTCTTGCCAGGGAATGTCACATCTTCTTTTATACTAGGCTGCTAGTGTGGGGTTTGATTTACTAATCTAGTCATGGATTAAACCAAGTTTGGATTTTGTAGTGGTTATGGTTAACTTTAGTGCACAAGTGGCTTTACATTTCTCTTGCAGCTGGGGTGATGGAGGGTTTTTCTCCGTGTTTCTGCTTGCTCCTCAGTTTTCAGCCTATTCTGTGCACCTGCACTTCAGAGAATGTCTCTCTTCATCCTCTTGCCCCTTCTTCAGTGCAGTCTCCTATTTCTTTTTCCTGGTGTTTCCTGACTTGGTGGTGGTGGACAAGCTATGTTGTCTATTATCTTGATCAGTCTCAGAGCTAGGCAGGCTCTTGTCACTAAGGTCTCAAAGATGCCGCTTTCACAGTGGTCATGCCTCTCTTTCCCATGGTAGCCAAACTCTGCCTTGTATCTCTAATGAGTTTATGTAGAGAATTTCCTGCTAGTCCTTCCAAAGCTTGGAGGCTTATAATAGTATTTGGTGTAGGTTGCTTGTCACACTTTACCCACAGGAATGGTGGACTTTTTTCTATTACCCTTCTCCCACTGCCAAGAGTCATCCTCTGCATACTGGCAGTATGGACTTCATTAATTTTTCTCCAGAGCTTAAGGCTTATTTTCTGTGGGTGGAAGTGTCTAAGGGGAACTTTGTGTCTTTCCTGCAGCAGTGGCAGCATACTTCTCCAGGCCTGCACCCCAACAGAGGCCACTTTGCACCCAACACCCTTGTGAGCACCTGCTCAAAAGTCTGTAGAGTAGGTCCTGTGAGTAGGTGTAAACTGCCCTTGTGTCAGTATTTCTCAGTTTCTGTCCTTTCACATTAGTTCATACTCAACTTCAAAGCAATATCACTTCTCCCTGTTTGTATATAAATTTAGTATCATCCAACTAAAAATGCCAACAGTTATTTCTAGCTAGACAAGTTAATTTTAATTTTATATGGATAAATAAATGAGTAGGAAAGACATAAAAACTTTGAAAATGGAGATAAATCGGGGGGGGGGGGAAGCTCTGTCATATATTAAAATATATGATAAAGTTGCTTTAATTAAAATAGTACGGTTTTGATGCCTGAATAGTCATATTACCATTGGACCTGAATTGAAAGCTAAGCAATGCACCAAATTTTGCATATGACAAATGTGGTCTCTCAAATCACTGGTGAAAAGATGAAAGTCTTAATAAACTGAATTCAGAAAACCAACAAAGTAGTAATATATTTATATATCACACCATGTATTGTGAAGATGTCCACATAGATCAGTCATATAAATGTAAATATTTGAAACCATATAAGTACTAGAGAAAAAGTTATGCCTGATTTGCATTACAGCTCTAAGACTGTGGTCACAAAATGACAATAGAGAGATAAATTCAATTGATGTATACACGTGTTTATTTATTTGTGTTTTTTTTGGGGGGGTGTATATGGGGCTGTATTATTGTTTATTTGTTATGTTTTTTCCTGTAGAACATATACTCTCTCTTGGACAAATTCCTGTCCCTCCCTATTGGCTATTAGCTAACCTGCTTCATCTACTTTCCTGTAGGGTCCCTGAAGCTATTTTAGCTATCTGATTCACAGATATAACAGGGAGATCTAAAATTCTCTCTGGTCAGGGAATGCTGAGAAGTAAAAGTAATTGGAGCACTGAGCCATTATTTCTCAGTTACTGTAATATTTTGCAATTTAATTCATGGAAGGAAGAGGTAAATTCTTACCTATCATAATGTCAGTGTATTTATTCTGAAGAAATAGCATAAATATTATTAGTAGTTAAAAGCTATTATAGGAAAATGATTTTATAAAATAAATTCATACTTAATAAGAGGAGTATATTTAATTTTAAATATTTGTTGGGTAGACAGGCACATGCTGGAGTAAAACACCTGACCATACCCGAACCCACCACCCCTGTCATCCATGGCAAGGAAACTTTCCCCTTCCACTTGTACACATTTCTTATGTCAGGAGAACCAATAGAAACTGGAGAAAGGACAATGAAAATGGCTTGAATGGCCAAGGGATGTGGAACTTGCCAGGCACAAGAAGGTAAAAAGGGAACTGGAGTTATGGCAGAGGACTGGGAGATGTGGAAAGTGTAATCTGATAAAATTTAAGTTGGCGTAAGAAAAAAACTACTCTCTCCATCACCTTTTTTCTCTCCTCCCTTCTAGCCCCCAGACATGTGGGTCCGAGTTGAGTTAGGCAGACTGCAGACATTTAAACCAATATATGCAAAATTAGAATTTGAATGTAGCCTTGTCTTTGGTTTTTAAGAGCTAAAAATATAGGAGAGTTTGTTTAGTAGAAAGCATCTGGAAAGCTATGAGATCTGTCCAAGGTATCAGTGGGAAGACTGAAAGAAAAATTCATTGGAATGTGATTAAAGACAATGGAGGCAAGGCCATGTATTTAGGGATGCAGACATGGCCTTGCCATCAGGGCAAGTTTGAAAGTAAAACAGTATGATTCAGTGAAGAAAGTTTGGTTTTTTGCAAGAATATTATCTAAAAGAGCCATTCATAATTATTCCATATAGAATTTCAAAATTAAAGCATTGTCTTAATTATGATGGTCCAGAATAGTCATTACATGTAGATTTGTGTGGAAAACTCAAACGTATGAGCAATTATTTAACTTTTTAAAGAAGACACAAAGTTTTTTTATGAGTGTTAAAGTAGTAAATGACATTAAAATTTCTCTTTTCCTTAATCACTTAGGCAATAACGTCAGGAAGAAGTTTCACTACATGATAATTTTTTTCAACAGAATTTGTTATTACTATGCTTTAAAATTTTGCAAAAAGACTTTCTTTTAGTGATTCTGTCCTTTTAATCAGAAAAATGGCTGCCCCTTAGTGATGAAGCCATATATATATCAATATGTTGCATAGATTCTAGAAAACATAAAAATACATTATTTACATGACTAGAGACACATTGTTGCAGTGCTATCACGCTTGGGGGATTTCATCTCTAAGAAAATGCTCAGTCTCTAATGAATATTTATATCTCAGTTTCACTCTAATCTTAACAACATTGATGTTTTAACTAAATTCTGGAGAAGCATAAGAGATTAGAAGCTTATCAAATACTTATGAGCAGCAAACTACTGACCTAAACAAAGAAATACATGCATTAAATTATTGTGGTGCTTTACAAAGAAAAGTATATAAATAAATATGAATAAAGTGGCAACAGCATACATGATTTTTTTTTTCTACCAGGCTGGTGAATTTAACAGTATTTAATTACATACATTTTCAAAGAACTGGCACTAAGAAATATTTACTATTAGAGGGTGTTAGGAAAAATATTAAAAATTTTACCTTATAGAATATTTAGCAATAATAGAGAAAATGTTCTATACTGTGTATTAGCCACAATTAGATGGGAAAGATAAATAGTTTGGAAACTTTATTTTGAGAGGTATATAAGTAAGATATGGAGAAAAGTATAATTTAATAAGTTATGTCACACATAAATATGTATTATAATCTGTATGGTTAGAATGAATCTGGGAATATTATTGTACTTGCAATATTATTTTAACTTTGGGGTTAAAAAATGTACTTAAAAATCACTCCATTTTCCCTTCTCTCCTGCTTTACTGAAGCTCAGAAAAGGTAGGGACTTATTACTTTCTCTATTTCTGTCTCAGTCCAATCTGCTGAATGAAATACTAAAATCCTTAGAAAAGATGAGAGTAATTTCAAATCAGTCATGTACACACAGAGCAGAATTCCTGGGAAATTTTAGCAAAGTCATGCTCATACTTTAACATTTAAAATTCCTTATGTGATAACCATATGGCTTCCATATCTGTTCAGAGATTGATATTCTAAGCCATTCAGTTCACTGGAAATATCAGAGTAGACTGGGTTTTGACTAGACTGTTTTTTCAATACATCAGTTTTGCACAAAAATATGAAATTATGTTAAAAACATGTTTACTTATAGTTTGCAAATGAACACATTAATTGGGGTCACACTTGCCAGAAGTAGATTGTTTCCACATAACTCTAATCTTTGATGTTTTTACTATCTGGAATGTCATCAAATCTTATCCATTTGAAATGCTCACTGGCAGTACACACTTCTTTTTCAATTCTACATCATCATAATGGTTAATTTAATAATGGGATCCAATTTGCTTTCTGAGCATGAACATTTTAATTATGTAAAATATAAATAAAGAAATCTTCATTACAGAAATTCTTTCTCTAAAAGGTAGGGCAAACATAAATATTAATTTTTTTCTCTCATTTCATCCACCATGTTATTGGTTCTCAGGAAATAATTAAAGAATTTATTCACCTAGAATAACAAATCATCCAGATCAAATCTAGTAATTTCATAACCTTAGTGTTTAAATATCCATCTAAACATATTATATTGTTGTAACTCTTAAAACCAAATGAAATAAACAGGGTAATAAGACAATAACATTATATGAAAAAAGATATATGTGAAATAGTAAACATGAAAGTTACTGTCTGTATGATTTATAATGAAGCTGGCAATGTTTTTACTTCCAGAGACTTCCAAGTAAAGGATAAAGTTATTAACATATTTAGAGTTACAGTTACCCTGGAATGTAATATTTGAGGAAAGGTTTATGAAAATGCAATAAGCACATATATTTCTCTCTGTGTGTGCTTAGTCTATCATTTTGAGGTATATATTTTTAGATTTGTTTTTACCTTATGTTTTATATAATATATTTTTTTAATAAAACAGTGTAAATTGAAATCTAACTCTTCTTTTGGAGTCTCCTCTGTGTTCCATACTTGCGTGGTAGATGGTTTGCTCAATATCCCATTTGATTTCTAATTGACATTTTAAATGTAACATGTCCAAAGCAAATTATTTTATTTCCTTCTTCTAGTCACCCCATCTCAGTAAATAACATCACTCATTATCCCTCCTTTTGTTCAGGCAAAAATCAAGAAGTTGTCCTGTACACTCTATTTTACTTGAGCCATTTATCTAATCTTTGGGGAATTTCTGTCGACTGTGCCTCTGTGGTAGGTATTAATCTAAGATGACCCCCATGATCCCCATCTCCTGGTGCTCATGCCCTCCTGTTGATTGTGGATGAGACTGTGGTTTGCTTCTAGCCAGTAAAATATGGCAAAGATGAGGGATTTTGCAGATATAATTAAAGTCTTAAATCAGTTAGTTTTGAGTGAATAAAAATGATTATTTTTTTGGCCCTGACCTCATCAGATGAAAGCATTCAAAAGTGGCATTGAGGGGGCTTCCCTGGTGGCGCAGTGGTTGAAAGTCCGCCTGCCGATGCAGGGGACACGGGTTCGTGTCCCGGTCTGGGAGGATCCCACATGCCGTGGAGCGGCTGGGCCCGTGAGCCATGGATGCTTAGCCTGTGCGTCCGGAGCCTGTGCTCCGCAACGGGAGAGGCCACAACAGTGAGAGGCCCACATACCGCCAAAAACAAAAACAAAAACAAAAGTGGCATTGAGCCCTCTCTAAGGTTAGAGATACTCTAGGGGATAATGGGATCCAATGAGGCAATTAGGGTATATGTCTAAATACATGTAATTGTTTGAGAGTAGCTCACCAAAAAAAAAAAAAAATTGCCCCTGAAGACTGAAATTCAACCATTCTTGTTTATTTTGTTAGTAAGAATTTGCCTGTATTGAGATGAAATAACTTGGTGAAGGAAATCATATAAGACTTTCCCTTAATTAATTTTCAAACTAAATTAAATTTATACAACACTTAAATGAGATTAAGGAATTAGAGAGAGAGCCTGGTGTCGTTGCATACTTATTGCAGGAGGAGGTAGTCATACAGAATCACAGAGCCATAGAACGGGGGAAAGGGAGTTGAATATAAAGATGACCAAGTTCACATTTCTGGCTAAGGGTGAATTCAGTTCCCACACTTTCCTGAAAATATGCCACTATGTACAACTGCCGGAGACAACAAAAGTCAGAATTCAGAGCTAAATATGTCACAGGACCATCTTAATGTAGTGTTTCTTACATCCTGTGTTCCTAAATCCAGGCCTGTAAGCAGAAAGTTAAACATCTTATCCTAAGGGTGATGAGAGGAGGCTGCTTCCATAAAAACTTAAGGATTGAGGGTTAACAGCATGCATCCGTATTAAGGATGATGAGATTTGCTATTCATTTTAAAATACCTCATTGCTTTTATTATGCAGCTATTTTTGATTCCTAAATAAATGAAACCACATCATAAATATGTATGTGTGTTTATTCTCAAGGAGAGCCCAAGGGTAGTGGGGAAAATTATTCAAGTGCACAGCCCCTCTCAGTGGCACTTCAGATGGAAACACACATGCACTGGTATAAGGAGGTCAGGCTCTCTGAGAGTTAATATAGAAATCAATATTCTTCTATGTAATATAGGTGCAACATGAAAAAGACATGAGCTCTTTGGCTAGCTTCATGGGAAGGATTGCTCCTTAGGGAAATTATGCTAGCAATTGGTTCACTCATTTTGTTGGGAAATTATGCTAGCAATTGGTTCACTCATTTTGTTATTGAATTTTTGTCAGCAAACTTGTTTGTGCTTTGATCAGCAGCAACTTTTATTTATAATTGAAACCTTTTCAGTACAGGTACCATAGGAATTAAATGATAATGGGAGTGGGTAAGTGCTTACTGTTTATGAGGTAATAACTATATTAAGTCTAGAATTAACTTGGATATTGAAGTCCCCTAAGGACCTAGTAACTACTGAGTTACTAGGCAAGCCACACTCTCATTCTGATTATCAAATACATTTTGAAAAACAAATTATTTAAAGACCATAAATTCAAAATAATTTAAAAAAAACAATTTATTAGGAAGGCTAGAGATAGCAATTTTTTTTTTGACTTGGGTACTGTTTTTGATAGTATACTATCTAAGAGTCATCACTAGTCTGGCAAAACTGTTAGTATGTTTTTAAAAAAATATTTTAGCTATTCCCTATATTATTATATAAGTACCAGACACTGTGCTGGTTTTAAAGGATGCCAAGATAGATGTGCAGAATAATACTACCATGTAATGAGCATTATAGTAGAGAAAAAAAAAAAAGTGGAACCATATAAGTACAAAAGTACAGATGGATATCAGATAGTATTCACAACAAATGTTACACTTGTACTGAGATGTAAAAGATTAGAAGTTTGCCTGGAGGAAAAGTTCTCATTTCCTTTGATAACTCTAATTTTCAAAATTATTGATTTTGGATAAGTATATACATTTATACCAAAATGCTGCAAAAACTTTTCCATAAATCAAAAAAAATTGTGGTTAGTTTTCCCAGGAAATTCCAATAAATGTGAATAGGAAATAAATGCTAATATCTAATTGATATATTTAAGACTATTAACAATTTGCCTTTTTTAGGTTTTATTGCACATTTAAATATTTGACCCATTCATTTGATAGTTCTCAGTTGAAGCAAGCAAAAATATTGAGTAATAATTACTGAACAGTGTAATTTTAATCATGCGTACATTTTGAAGAAAAGATTCATGGACAAAGACTAATTTCCCAATGGTTCTCTTCCCTGTTTATTGGCAGTGTAGGTCATTAGTGTTTCCGCCATTGTTGCCTCCTTATAATTTTCTGATTCTGATCATTTTGCTCTTGCTCTGCTTCTCTTCTTGCTAATATATATATGCTTTCCCTAGATGATCTATAACCAATACATTACAATTTCTGCCTATTATCCTTCAGAATTATTCCAAAAATCTTCACTCTCTGCCCTGTACCTATTGCTATTCCCTTATTTCAAGCCTGGGATATTTTAACCATCTTCTAATTGATCTCCTTGTGACTCTTTTCTCTCTACATTAGTTCATTTTCCGTGATGCCTGTGTGATCCCCTCAAAACTCTGGTTATATCCCTTTCCCACATAAAGAACTATGGTGGTGATCTGTTGAACAGACCAGGAGGTCCACACAGCTCCTTCTCAAGCCTCTACTTTTATCTATGACCATTTCTTGACATTCTACTTTGTATTCTGTCTACCCCTGCACTACAATCATCACTATATTCTGTTCACAATAATAGTCTTACATGATATGCTTGAACATATTATGATGTTCTTTGAAAGTTGCTTGTCCTTCTCTTGAGTAACTCCAGCTCTGACTTCTAATACTTCTTGATTCTTCAGGGAATTTGTCACTAAACTTGCAGTCTTTCACTAAGCTATGCATACCTTCAAATATAATATAATGTATACATTAATGACTTAAATTTTTTGGAAGGAATTAGGTAGTACACAAACATGTGTATGTGTTTGTGTGTATGTGCATATTGAAAATAAAAGAGATAAGAAACAAGGAGAAGAACAAAGGAGGAACAAGTGGTAGAGGCAAAGAACAGAAGATAACCTGAGTAATTCAAAACAAAGTTTGGAAACTTCACTTTTGCATTTAATCCAGAGTTATCCAAACATTTGTGTGATAAGAGTAGCAAGTTATTACATTGATTTCCCTATAAATAATAACACTACAAAATTCCAAAGTTACTTTTCTATGGCCAAATCCACTTAAAAATGGAACAAAGTACTAACAAAATTTAGGCAAAATTCCCAGCAGCTTGATATTGATTATCTAGGCAATTGAAGCAAAAACAGTTTTAATGCTTGAATTAAGCAAGTGATTACTTAAACTCTTCACTTCACTTTAGCTATGGTGATAAACACCTCATTGGTTTCTCCCTAATCATACTTTTTCTGTCACAGGTCACTAAGCAGTTTCATGTATACATACTATTTAGAAACTCTATTTACTTAACTGGTAAGTTTAATACTGCACAAGAAATAAAGAAGGAGGCAAATTGTTTACATGGCCATATTATTCAGAGTCATTCTAGGAATTAATTTGGTAAATTGTCTCATACAATAGAAATAAATCTGAACACTAAGAAATCAAGAAATTACTTTTCTCATAACAAGAAATAAAAACACATACTAGTAAAACATCAACCCGCAACATTTTTCCCTCTCTATTCAGATATGCAATAAGTGCTAACCATGTGACATCCATGATATTAATAATCTATATTAGCAAAAACATGTATCATGATATTTGAACATAATTAGATTCTTAGAAAGTTCTCATAAATCTTTAAACATTGTAAATTAAGGGAATTATAATTACTTTTAATTTTAGAGGTAAACTACATTAATTAGTTTTGACTCAACTTTATTGTTAATTTTTTTAAAGCAGGCATTTCCTCTTCTGATTGATTCCCTTTACCATCGTATTATAGTTTTTAAATTTTTTCTCACTAATTTAATAAAAGTAATACATTTGTTTTAGATTTGCCAGCCATGTATCTTACAAGGACTCTGTATTTAGCATCCTTGTAGTTGTAGCATGCATTATATTTCAGCTAACTAGCTTATATGCAAAGCAATAGACTGAGCACAACCTGGCAAGACAAACCTCCTGATAGATGAAAAACACACACAGATCATTTTCAGTTCTACTTTATCATATTTGAGTGTAACCTTCCTTGAATTTACTTTCTCCCCTTATATAGTATCTTAAAATTATTTATTTTCTTATTGTCTTTTTGATCTTTGTTTTTGTTTTTAACCAGATTTATTGTGAAGTACAACACATGATGAATACATAAAACCATAAATATATTGTTTAACCAGTTATCAAAAAATGTTCAACTATATAAGATCAAAGAATGAAATACTGTTAGTAGCACAAAATCTCTCCCCCAGTGTGTCTCTTCCTAATAATTAGCCTCTCCTCTAAAATTAACTCTCCTAACTGACTTTATTGCAATTCTTCTTGCCTTTCATTTTAGGGTACTGTATCAGTCTGCTCAGGCTGCTGCTGTAACAAATTACCATAGACTGAGTAGCTTCAACAAGAAACATTTGTTTCTCACAGTTCTGGAGGCTGGGGGGTCTACAATCGAGGTGCTGGCAGATTCGGTTCTTGGTGAGAGCCAATTTCTTGGTTTGCAGACAGCTGTCTTCCCATTGCATTCTCACTTGGCAGAGAGCGCTGCTTGCAAGAGCACTAATCTCACCTTGAGGGCTCTACTCCCATGACTTAATTACCTTCCATAGGCCCTATCCCTAAATACTATCATATTGGGCATTAGGGTTTCAACCTATGAATTTTGGGGAGACACAAATTTTTCTAAGTATTCTCAGTTTTTAAATTGTATATAAATGGGATCATAGAGCATATACTATATTGTATGTCTCCCTTATTTTTTAAACTTTATTCCATAAAAATAATCAATATAATTGTATGTAACTCTTTCATTCATGTTTATTGCTGCATAATATGCCATTGGTGATTATAGCACACATTATTTTACTGTCAGTGAACAGTTTATACTATGATCTTTCTTGTATATGTTTCCTGGTACACATAAGCACACCTATCTGTAAAGTATATTCAGGAGTGGAATTGTTCACAATAGGGTATGTTCACTCTTTCTCTGTTTATACAAAAATGAATGCATCTATCAATCTATCTTTGCAGTTAATACTGGTGTAATTTTAATCAGCAATGGCTCCCTCCACATCTTCTTCTGGAAGATATGAGTTTTGAGGACTAACCTTTCTACCTGCATAAGTTCTCCAAGCTATTCCCCATCCTGCTGAAATATAACAAAGCTCAAAAAAAGAATAGATTGAGTGCAGTAACTCATTGAAATTTGATGATGGAACACATGACTAAATTATACTATAATGTGATGCTTTTTAGCTTTTGTTTAATTTTTTGGAGTGTAATTGATTTACAGTGTTGTGTTAGTTTCTACTGTACAACAAAGTGAATCAGCCATATGCATACACATATCACCTCTTTTTTAGATTTCCTTCCCATTTAGGTCACCACACAGCACTCAGCAAAATTCCCTGTGCTATACAGTAGGTGCTCATTAGTTATCTATTTTATACATGGTAGTGTATATATGTCAATCCCAATCTCCCAATCCATAACACCCCCTCTTCCCCCCTTGGTATAAGTTTGTTCTCTACATCTGTATCTCTATTTCTGCTTTTCAGATAAGTTCATCTGTACCATTTTTCTAGATTCCACATACAAGCAATATTATATGATATTTGTTTTTCTAAAAAGGAATGAAATAGTGCCATTTGCAGAGATGTGGATAGACCTAGAGACAGTCTTTTTTGCTTTTTAAATGGTTGGTATACTTTTCTGTTATTCTTATGTTAAAGTATTCCATAATAGTACATTTCCATTCTATCTGCATCAAATGCAAAGCAAATTTGAAGCTTGGCAAGTATGAAATAAAATAAGACACTTGTATTATGGCCTTTACCTCAATTCAATCAAATGGTTCAGAGGTTACTACTACTAAATTAATTGTAATTGAATCAATAAGTCACAAGTTTCCAACAACTGTTCACTGTAGAGACTAGTATTAGGAATTAGATTTTTGGCAAGAATGTCTGTAGGTTCTTTTTTTTTTTCCTTACCCCAAATGCTCTTTTGGCAACACTTTTCTTGATTTGGTGTAACAGAAGACAAACACAACCCAGGGTCATCAAGTGAAATTTACCTTGTAGCTTTCTGTTTGCAAAGTTCTTTTCTGACTAAGGGTTACAAAGCTATTACTTTTTTCATTGACATTTCTTCAGGAGACTTGCATGAGTAGAGCTGACTTTCACTATTAGATTTGTAGATATGGGACACAGAAGTTAACTAAAGGTTTCTAAGGGAAATATTTTATTTTTCACTACATCATTTGCATAGTATAGATATCATATTTGCATTATATCCATATATTTTAATGTTTTCTGTTCCTTCAGAGACCTATACGATAGTTTATTCTGCTCATTATTTGAGCCAGTTGAAAATGTCTGGATAAAAAAGGGATAGCTCTCCTAAAGAGAAATCCTCATCATTTGGCCAATGATCACCTTCCAAAATATAGGCAACAAAGCTGAAAACGTAACCTCTAACTGTTTTGGTTACACGTTGATGTGTCTTTTCTATCTCATTAGAATATACTTTCATCCATATCAAATCTAGACACATTGAGAATCAAGGGACAGTTAATTAACTATGTTTCTAAGTAAAACCAAGTGATAAATTATATATTGTATGGTGGCATTTGACTAAACTCACTAATAGCATTAAATTTTATATATTTAAATTAGCCAGAAAAATGTCTGTAAATGTTTTACTGGGAAAGTAAGTTCATACAGTAACTTGATAAAATTATTCATTCTTTAATTTATTTTTGCCAAATATGGTGATCAACAATTACCATTGGTAGGAGACAGTGGTGAGCCTAAATATAGATGTAGACATTTTCAAGGTTTACATGGTTCTTCCTTTTTCACTCTATACGATCTGATGAAGTGAATTTATTTACCCTTGCAAAATCTATTAATTAACCACACAAAATAATACTTATTGAGTCAATGCAGACCATGTTGCTCTTCACGTGAAATCTAATTCCTAATGTGTCCAGTACCTACTGGTTATCTAGACATCCTCATTTTGAGATGACAACAGATACTTAAATTCCAAATTGTCAAGATTAAACTCATTATCCTTTATTCTCTAAATATTTTCCTTTCATTGCTAACTTACATACCCAGTAACTTAGCCAAATTCATGGGCTTCATCTTTTACTCTTTTCTCCCTCTGTTACTTCACAATAGTCTCTCTGTATTTTATTAATGTTCTCTCAGAAGTATCTCTTAAATCCAAGTCTTTCTCTATGACAATGACTTAGTTCAGACCTTCACCATCTTTTTCTTTAATTATTGTACTAGATTTCTACCTGTGCTCACTTCTCCTGGTCTCATCCCCCTCTACACTGCCAGTAGGATGATATTTCTATTCTCTTAATCAGAAAAAAAGTCAAGAATCGTAACAACTTCCTGGGCATATACCCAGAGAAAACCATAATTCCAAAAGACACATGCACTCCCAATGTTCATTGCAGCACTATTTACGATTGCCAGGTCATGGAACCAACCTAAATGCCTGTTGACAGACAGATGGATAAAAAAGATGTGGTACATATATACAATGGAATATTACTCAGCCATAAAAAGGAACAAAACTGGGTCATTTGTAGAGACGTGGATGGACCTAGAGACTGTCATACAGAGTGAAGCCAGAAAGAGAAAAACAAATATCGTATATTAACACATATATGTGGAATCTGGAAAAATGGTACAGATGAACTGGTTTGCAGGGCAGAAATAGAGACACAGGTGTAGAGAACAAACGTATGGACATCAAGGGGGTAAAGCAGGGGCGGGGGTGGTGGTGGGATGAATTGGGAGATTGGGATTGACATATATACACTAATATGTATAAAATAGATAAATAATAAGAACTTGCTGTATAAGAGATAAATAAAATAATATTCAAAATATATCATAACTTCTGATGACTCTCATCTGCTCTTTACTTGTTTATAAATCCTTATCATTTAATAGACAAAATCCAAATTGGCTTTCATTGCAAATTTCCACATTCATGTTCTCTAACTCTTTAACATCACACTTATCCAGCACTTTTTTACCCTGAAATTGGACTATTTGTCCCAACCATATAAAGTTACATATAGCTTCAAGTTACATAAATCATTCATGGCTCTATATTTCTATATATGTTATCTTTTGCCATGTCTGTTTACCTTCTATCTGTCTGTAATGTAACTATCTAACCTGAAATGTTGGCTTATCTTTCATATATATTATGAAAATAGAGTTCAATAATTTGCTAAATATTTAGTGAGTACCTATAATTAAAAAGTTCTAAAATTGGCACCAGGGATACAAAGAATTGTTTTTAAATATTGCCTATTCATTCAACAAATATTTATTGATTACCAACTCTGAACAGAGCACAGTAGTTGTGGACATTCTAGATAGAGTACATTTCAATGGAGGAGAGAGAATATTTGACAAGGAGGGAGAGAGAGATAGAGGGGGGCAGGGGAGAGTTGTATGGACGTACGGACACCATCCCCCCCACACCCCTGCTTTCCCCCCTTGGTGTCCATACGTTTGTTCTCTACATCTGTGTCTCTATTTCTGCCCTGCATTGGGGCTACGAGATCTCTGGTGGTCCAATGTCCTGAACTCAGCTTTCCCACCTCAGAGGATCAGGCCTGACACCAGGTCGGAGTGCCGAGACCCTGTCAGCCACATGGCTCTGGGAATTCAGGCAAAGTTGACAGGAATCAGCTCCAAATGTTAAGCAAGAAATCAAAGATTTACTTTTTTTTTTTTTTTTTTTTTTTTGCGGTACGCGGGCCTCTCACTGTTGTGGCCTCTCCCCATTGCGGAGCACAGGCTCCGGACGCGCAGGCTCAGCAGCCATGGCTCACGGGCCTAGCCGCTCCACGGCATATGGGATCTTCCCGGACCGGGTCACGAACCCGTGTCTCCTGCATCGGCAGGCGGACTCTCAACCACTGCACCACCAGGGAGGCCCCAAAGATTTACTTTTGATTAAAGTGGAAGAAGAAGGAGAAAGAGAAGGAGGGAAAGAATGAGGCTGGATAGGAAGAGGCAGAGGTCCAGGATAAGAACAAGGAGGAGACAGAGAAGAAACGTCAGTGTAGTTGGACTCTAGTGACAGTAACAATAACAAGAGAGAGCCCAGATCACATAGAACTATGCAGAACCTAATAGGAAAACTGGACTTTAATACACCAGAACACCATTATAGGGTGTTAAACAGGGAAGTGACAGGGTCTTTCATCATCATGACATATCTCTATTCTGGAGCTGACTTGATATTGCATTAATTTCTTTACATGTCTGTGCTTCCTCCCACATATGATGCTCCTTAAGGGCAGAGAGAATCCTATATACTCAATGTGTTCATTTTGAACAAGGGAATGATTGAATGAAGAAATGAATGAAAATAACTTCAAGGGCTTTAAAATAGAGTTCTATAACTAATAAATTAGTGAGTAGTTTTATATCCCTACTTATGGCCTGAACAAAGACTAATATTATATACAAAAACTATTTTTCTCAAGGTAGGTATACTAAATGGAAGAATGCAGTAACTGCAAAAATACTTTATAATTCTCAGTCAGTGGGAAATCAGATAATTTTATCTACTGTATTTCTGAACAGAAATACTAGTAATACAGCAGAAACCAGAATAAAATAAACATTTAGAATCAACAAATAAAAAACTTCTTCACTGACCACACTTAAAACAAGCCTTTCTTAAAACATTTTTTAAAATCATTCCTTCCTTCAAAGTTATATTTTATTCATGCACACATATTGCTTATATCTTCATTTATAAAACAAGTTGTTCCTTAACACTTTTTGCTGACACCTTTAAAAATAGTCGGGAAGAAAACAGCCCAAAATAATCAGTCAGTGGAAAGCTTGGAGAGCTGCAAGTAATATCCAATGCATCCCACTAATGAGGGAAATACTGTCCAAAATGACCTTGCAGCAGATGATTTGGAGGCACTTGAAATCTTGCTTCAACAGCAGATCTGAGAGTTGTGGTTTTATTTATTTTTTGCCAAAGCTTAGCAGTTGGACACAAGAGTATTTGCTGCAGTAGTGAAAAATCAATGTGATTACCTCTTTGCCACAGGGCTACATCTGACTACAATATCCTGGACACCACATATAAGCATCACTCACAGATAATGCTGCATTGCAGGTGGGAGCTGAATGAGAACAAATAACAATGACATTTCTACTCTCAAAAAAGTTACAGATGGCATTAAGTTTTAACACAGAGTACATTAAAATAAAGGATTATGGTTATCTTTGTGGTATGAAATTAGAAACTGACTTGTTAGGGCTGCTTTTTGAGATCAGATTGAGTATATTTGGCCAAAAATGGGAGGCTCAGCTTACATAAGAATCAAGATCATATATATTTTTATTATTTTCTGTCACATTACTAAAAGAAATCATCAGCTCACTTCACCTTCCCTATATGTTCAGTTAAGAATACCTTTTCATTGAAATAGCATTTAAGATAAGATTGAAATATTAGCATCAACCTTCAGCATGTTGAAACTGGTGAGGTGTTCTTGACTTTCAGCTCCAGTGATTTGGGTAAAATGCTGCAAAGAAAGGAAACTATTTTAATTAAAGCAATTTGAGGGTTTATTTGCTGTTACAAAAGGAAACAGACTTGTAAAGCTAGAAGTGTTCATATGCTTATCACCCACATTTCTGCACTCATATTATATGTATACATGATGTTCAAAATTATATTTCCTAGTTAATAACTTATTTTTAAAATAAATAAATTTCAGGATTATTAGTGGCTAAAGACCAAACAGTAAAGCTATAATTGATTTCTCTGTTCACAGTTTTCTCAACCTTCATTTCTGTATTTTGCAAGGGAAATAGAATAACTACACCTCAGTAAATTGTTGAAAATAAATTTATACATATGAAAACCATTATCTAACAAATAGAGTATATTTATCCACTTCACTTTTAGTGCACTATTATATTGACTCAGCCGCTGGACATGCTTTGATATAAATAGCAGATAAAAGCCCTCTGACTTGGAGACATTAACCTCCATCACAACTGGTGGCTTGCTTTTAGTGATTTGGACTGTATGTAGTTCAGGCTGTTCTGTGTATAAAACTACTTAGAAATTATGTGACAGATTCAGGCCAGAATTCAGAGTCTAAATGGAAAAACTGTAAATCTGTAGGCTTAGCATTCTAAACTAAATACATGACTCAGAGCAGGTGGCTATGCATAATTACAAAACACTGTCTTAAGCTTTTAAAAATATTTATTCACCTAAGATATTAAACTGTATTAAAATAATGAAATTCTTCAGTGGAAAAAAATGTGAAGGTCTTCTGCTATGAAATATGTGCATGTATGTTTATATTTATTCATTTAATAACAGTAATTCACCACAAAAATAGGTAGAAATTTTATACCTTCTCATAAGTGAGGTTTGAGCATTGATGAATTCAGTTATTTTAGAAAGACCAGGGTAATGATTCAGGCTGGTATGAATTAAATTCAACTTCAGGATGTACAAACAAAGGCAGCATGAGAAATCTAGCTGATCTAAGGGCTCCTAAACATGAGTTTCACTCCAGTTTCAGGAATGAATTAGGACCAGAGGAAGGTGGTGGGGAGGAGCAAAGGATGGATTTTTATGTCTGAATGTCTTGCACCCTGCCATTTCATGTGGAGTGGGAATAAGATTGAGGAGTTGCACCTGGCCCAGATGAGGTGGTTTCACAGTGGTAAATCTTTAAAAAAATTATTTTCCACTGAATGAGATACTTTCCATTTTTATGATACTAATGCTTTCATCATAACAATAAACAGCCAACACAAAACAAATGGGGAAGAGTTTTTGTCCCTGTGTTTAATTCTTTTCAGGCTGTAATTTATGTCTTTTCTTTTTTGGCAATTTTATTAATTTTCTACTGTTTTTTGTTATATGTATCTACACACATATATAAAACATTTTATTTTATTTTTTCAGTATACAATATAATATTATTAACGATGATTTTAATGCCATACATTAAATCTCTAGACTTTTTCATCTTACATAATTGCTACTGTGTACTCTTTGACCAAGATCCAATGCTTGATTTGTGTACTACATACTTATCTTTTTTTTTTTTTTTTACTTTAATAGCTTCTGGACCTCAATACCCAGAATTTTAAAATATTCAGATGCATTAGTTTATAATATATTTTATATATAAAACAAATAGTATACTGAAAATAAAATAGATATTTCTCTCCCTCCAATTCTATGACCAGTTTCCTCTCCAAAGAAGTAACCAACTACAGCTGACCCTTAAACAACACAGGTTTGAGATGCAGTGTACACTTATCTTTGGATTTTTTTTCTCAATAGTAAATACTACAGTACTAAACAATTCACAGTAGTTTGAATCTGTGGACATGGAACCAAGGATACCAAGGAACCATGTGGAGGAACCACGGATTCAGAAGGCCTACTGTTAAGTTATATGCAGATTTTCTACTGGGTGGGAAGGTTGGTGCCCCTAACCCCTGTGTTGTTCAAGGGTCAACTGTATATGTTTAATATGTACCCTTCTACTTCATGATTTTATATTTATACTTTATTTATTATGTAACACTACATTGCTTTGTATGTTCTTTGAAAGTATGAGCAAATGTTATCTTCTCTTCCTCTTATTTTTCACTCAAGATTATTTATAATCTCTATACATTGATATGTATAGACTAGACAACATACTCATCTATCTACTGTTGACTGATATTTGGTTTCTCACATTTTAAAAATTATTATAAACAATGAACATCACTTCTGTTACACATACTCACTTTTCTAGAACATGCATCTAAATGTTGAAATGCTGAGTGATAACAAAAATTTCAACTTCACTAAATATTGTCAAATGTCTTTGCAAAGAGAGATACAACTTAAAATTCTAACATCAGTGTGAGAGTCTGTGCTTCACCCTCACTAAAATTTAGCATTATCAATTTTTCCTTCATGTTGTATTCTTGATAGGTATAAATTTGTATTTCATGTTTATTTTCAACTACATGTATTTAATTACTAATTAATATCTTTTGTATGCTTATTAGCTATTCAAGATTTTGATTATGCAGATTGCCTAAATTCTTACCTTCTTTTTCCATTGTTTGTCTTTTTGTCTTATTGATTTGTAGAGACATTTAGTATATTTCCATATTATTTTTAATTATTTTAGTCTTTAAGTGTAAAATTTTATTTTTTCATGTGAACATGCTTAATGTTTACCAACTTTATCAATATTTTCTTTATTAGTTATGATATTCTGCCTCCTGTATAAAGAGTTCATTTTTTACTTGACCCTACAAATGAATTTTTTAAATTTCTTTGAATAGTTTTAAAGGTGCTTTTTAATTCATTTTTTTTCACATTCAGTCCTTAAATCATTTGGAATTTACTTGATAAATATTGTGAAAATTCAAATATTTTCATTTACCAAGGCAATTTTCTCAATATTACTGATTGAATAGTTTGTTATTTTCTCACTGATATCTAATGTAAATTTTATAACATGCCTATTGATGTTAATTTCTAAATTTATCTTCATTTATATTTTTAAATATTTATGTTCATTTTGGGTTTAAATTAACTTTACAATCAATTTGTTTAGATCTATGAGTAGTCTATTGGGAATTTAATAAAATAAAATTAATATTATAGATTAATTTGGGAGAAATTTAAATGAAAACAATATTGACAAAGTAAGGCTCACTACTTATTCAGTTGCATACAGTTAACAGTGTTTTGTAATTTTACACATTATTATTTGTTGGTATCTTATAGTTTTGTGATGTTATGATTGGGATTTAAAAAATTTTTTTAATTAAAAAAATTTTTAATTGAAGTATAGTTGATTTACAGTAGCTTCAGGTGTACAGCACAGTAGGTCCTTGTTTTTTATCTATGTTATATGTAGTAGTATGTACCTGTTAATCCCAAACTCCTAATTTATCCCCTCCTTTTCCCCTTTGGTAACCATAAATTTGTTTTCTATGTCTGTGTCTATTTCTGTTTTGTATATAAGTTCATTTGTGTCTTTTTTTAGATTCCACACATAAACCATATCATTATTTAATGTTACTTTTTCTAATCAATGATTTATGATAAGTGGCAATGCTTCAGATTTTTACAAATATTCTTACTATGAGATTGATTGAATTTATGAATTCTGTAGTATGTCTGAGTGTTTTTAGTAGAAATACACTGTTTAAACAAATTAATTTCTAAAGAAGAAATTTTTTTAAAAAATCAAAGAACTATTCTCAAAACAAACAAAAATACAATAAACTACCAAGTCAAGATAATATTTTAGGAGATTTCTACTAAAATTTCAAAAATCAGATATCTCCAAATCAATTTAAATTACTCCAGAACCTAGAAAAAGGTAGAAATCTTCCAAGCACCTTTATGAAACAGTGACTTAGATACTTATAGGTGATAAGCATTGATTAAAAAAGATAATTACAGACCAATCTAAATTATGAATAGAAACACAAAATTCCTAAATAAAATAGTGAAACAATTTAACTGGGCATTATACATCCTGCCTTAGCAATTTTTTTCCTAGGTAGCTCAATGTTAGGGGATATATATCATTCAACATAGTATTAAATCTAAAGGGGAAATCATATTACTCTCTTATAGTAAGATTTTTAAACAAAATGATGAAAATAATGGCAGAAGTCTGTGGGGTTTTTTGTTGTTTTTTTAAAATGGACTTGGGTCTAAGTCATAGCACTACTGCGTGCTATTTGTGTTATTCTGAGAAGTGACTCATCCACTCTAAGTTCCTGTATTAATATTTATAAAATAGGAACTGTATTAGTCACAGCTCTTCCAGCTCAAGTAGGAGAAACCTAAACTTATTCAATATAGTTACTAAAAACAGAGTTAGTATAAAGATATAAAGTCTCTCCACGATTTCTCTTTTCCCTCATATCACTTGACCAATTCTTTCTGTTGGCTTAATTTTCAAAGTATATCTACCATTCTGGGTCTACTGCAATAAAACTTTGATTTCTGTGTTTTTGCACTTGTATTATCGAAGTGCCTCTCAAGTGTTTTGTGGTGAATGACCAATTTTTTTTGGTTTGTTTTCAATGTATCTTACACTGTCACTTTTAAAAAATACAATGAAAGTGAATGAGCTTAAAAAAAATCACACACTTTTATCTTGCCACTATGTCACAATGTTACACAAGTTTTCAAATGTTTACTCTCCATTCTTGTGCTTATCCTAGAGTGGTAAAAACAGTTCATGGACTGACACTCATCTGAGTAGGACTACTCATAACATTTTCCTCGATTTATTTGATATTGTAAAAACATAATCTAGAATATATCTCCTGTTGCTTAAAACCAAACAATGTCTTCCCATCCCAGTTAATAGAATAATAACCAAACTCTTTAGCTCAATGCAACAAGCCTTAACTTACCTGGCCTCTGTTTACTTATTCTGCCTCATTTTTGGCTACTCATTTACTTGCTCAGATCACTTTATTTACTCTGGCCTTCTGGCTCTTCTCAAACAAATTGAGCATATTCCCTGTCAAGAATACTTTTAATAAGTTTTATCAAATATACACAAAAGGTACAGAGAACAAATCAAGAAGCAGCCAAGAACCCACAGTTCTAATTGAAGTTTACATTGTAGTGTACCGTATATTTTTTCTAGATCTAATTTCTTCATTTCCAATATACATATAACCTAACATTCTGATTTTATTTTTATCATTTCATGCATATTTTAAAATGTTGATATATTAATACATTCTTGTTGTTAAAGTCCTTTAAGATGGTATTTTGCTGTAGTTTTCTTTAGTTTATCTTTTTTTAATTCTTTCCATTTCTCTTTATATTAAATGTTTACTTTGTCTTAATACTTTCCTCCAATCTTTGTAGGTCTTGCTTTTTCACAATATTCAAGTCTCTGCTCAAAATGCACTTCCTCAAAGACCACCCAAAATGGTCCCCTACAGCTACCCATACTCTGCTCAAATATGCCTTGATTTTTCTTCCTATCAATACTACCTAAAATCACAGTATTTATCTATTTGCTTGATTAATACTTGTCTCACTCATTAGGTGGGAAGCTCCATGAAGGCAGAGGCATTTTCTTGTTTACTGTTTTATCACCACAATTTTAAACTGGCACATAGTAGGTTCTTCAAATACTTAATACATGTATAGCTACATGAATTATCTCTCTGTGAACTTAATGACACACAGTCCAGACAAGCCTTAGGAAAGGGCTAAAACGAATTTAGACATCCATCAGATATTTAGGCAACTTCTCCTAT
Source organism: Hyperoodon ampullatus (assembly GCF_949752795.1). NCBI lineage: Eukaryota > Metazoa > Chordata > Mammalia > Artiodactyla > Ziphiidae > Hyperoodon > Hyperoodon ampullatus. The sequence goes on along the minus strand of NC_136916.1, from coordinate 123,356,786 downwards.
AGAGAAGTACTGTTATTTTTTACTTTTAAAAAATCTGCATATCAACATTTTATGTTTCTCAATCTACACTGAATGAAAAGTGGCATTCCAGGCTAACCAAGCTTACAATGTTCATTATGGTTCAAACTAAGCTATCATGTATTTAGATCAGTTTAATATTCCCAACAGAGAAAATGTGATTGTTCTTTCTTTGGCCAAATGTCCAAATGCCCAAGTGGCCCAGTCACCTATCTCTGAGAACCTAGATGGGTTGTGAAATCAAGAGAAGCATATGGTACATATATAGCACTTAGGATTCAAATCTAAGGATTGGGGTTATTATGAAAGCATTATTTTGAATGTATCAGATACTCACATAAAAAGTTAGTTTAAATATACTAGCATGAACATTTAAAGGTACTATGTGAAGAAGAAATAGCATGAATGAAATCACTTCTATTCCTGTTATATAGCCAACAATATATGTACAGGTTTAAGCATTTGTGTTTATTGTTGTAACAGAGATGCTTAATTTTAATTCTGTCAGTTTGAATTATGCATCTGTGTTCATGAGAAATATTGGTCTGTAACTTTTTTGTTGATAATATTTTTGTCTGGTTTAGTATTAGCATAATGCCTGGGTCATAGAATAATTTAGGAACTATTCCCTCTGCCTTATCTTCTAAAAGAGTTTGTAGAGAACTGGTTTAATTTTTTTCTTAAAATTTTGCTGGATTCACCAGTGTACCCATCTGAGCATGAAGTTTTGTGGTTTGGAAAATTACTAATTATTGATTTAATTTGTTTAATAGATATAGGTTGATTTAGATAGACTAATCTTGTGTGAGTTTAGGCAAATCTTGTCTTTTAAGGGAGAGGTGCACTTTATCCAGGATATGAAATTTGTGAACATAGCTTTCTTCATAGTATTCTTTTATTATTCTTTTAATGTTCATGGTGTCTGTAGTGATGCCCACTTTTTCATTTCTGATATTAGTAATTTATGTTTCCCTCTTTTTTTTTTTTTTTTTTTTTTTTTTGCGTTATGCGGGCCTCTCACTGTTGTGGCCTCTCCTGTTGCGGAGCACAGGCTCCGGACACACAGGCTCAGTGGCCATGGCTCACGGGCCTAGCCGCTCCGGAGCATGCAGGATCCTCCCGGACCAGGGCACGAACCCGTGTCCCCTGCATCGGCAGGCGGACTCCCAACCACTGCGCCACCAGGGAAGCCCTATGTTTCCCTCTTTTTTTAGTTCATAGCTAGAGGTTTATCCATTTTATTTATCTTTTCAAAGAACAAGCTTTAAATTTTGTTTATTTCACCTATTGATTTTATTGATTTCTGCTCTATTTTTTTCTTTTTTCTGTTTTACTTTGAACTTAATTTACTCTTCTGTTTCTAGTTAAAAGTGGAAGCTGAGATTGATTTTAGATCTTTTTTTTCATTTGTTCACAGCTTTATTGAGATATAATTGTTATATAACATCATGTAAGTTTAAAGTGTATAAGGTGTTGATCTGATACCCTTATATATTACAAAATTATTGCCACCATAGTGTTAGAGCATAGTGCCAGTGCATAGTGCCACACCTACAACACATTATATAATTATCACTTCCTTTTTGTGGTGAAGACATTTAAGGTTCACTTTCTTGGCAACTGTCTAGTATATGATAAGATATCATTAACTATAATCACTATGCTCTACCTTAGATCCTCAGAAGTTACTCATCTTATAACTGTAAATTTGAACTCTTTGGCCACCATTTGCTCTTTCCCCCCACTCCCAAGCCCCTGGTAACCACCATTCTAGTCTCTATTTCTATGAGTTCAGCTTTTTTAGATTCCATATATAAGTGAGCTCATACAGTATTTGTCTTTCTGTGTCTGATTTATTCCACTTAGAATAATGCCCTCAAGGTCCATCCATGTTGTCTCAGGCAGCAGGATGTCATTTCTCACTCCTGAATAATATTCCATTGTATATATATCCCACATCTTCTTTATTTATTCATCTGTTGATGGAACCTAGGTTATTTCTATATTTTAGTTATAGTGATTAATGCTGCAATAAATATGGGAGTGCAAATATCTTTTCAATATCCTGTTTTCATTTCCTTTGGCTGTATACCAAGAAGGGAGATTGCTGGCTTATTTGGTAGTCCTATTTTTAATTTGTTGACAAACCTTCATATTGTTTTCCATTGTGGCTGCATTAATTTACATTCCTACCAGTAGTGCACATGGTTCCTTTTCCTCAACATCCTCAACAACACTTGTTATCCTTTGTTTTTTTGATGATAGCATGTTTTGTTTTGTTTTGTTTTTTTTTTGCGGTACATGGGTCTCTCACTGTTGTGGCCTCTCCCGTTGTGGAGCACAGGCTCCGGACGCGCCGGCTCAGTGGCCATGACTCACGGGCCCAGCCGCTCCGCGGCATGTGGGATCTTCCCGGACCGGGGCACGAACCCGTGTCCCCTGCATTGGCAGGCGGACTCTCAACCACTGCGCCACCAGGGAAGCCCTGATGATAGCATTTTAACATGTGTGAGATAATATTTCATGTGGTTTTGATTTGCATTTCCCAGATGATTAGTGATGTCGAGCACCTATTTATTGTCCTATGTGGAAAAATGTCTGTTCAGTTCCTCTGACCATTTTTAATTAAACTGTTTTTTTTAAAAATATTGAGTTGTGTTAGTTATATATGTATATTGGATATCAACCCTTACCAGGTATGTGGTTAGCAAATATCTTTTTCCCATTCCAAATATTGCCTTTTCTTTTTATTGATGGTTTCCTTTGTTGTGCAGAGGTGTTTTAGTTTGATGTAGTCCCATTTGTTTATTTTTGCTTTTGTTGCCTTTGGCTTTGGGGTAAAATTCAAAGAAATCACTGCCAAGACCAATATCAAGGTAATTACCCCTATATTTTCTTCTAGAAATTTTATAATTTCAGATGTTACATTCAATTCTTCAATCAATTTTGAGTTGATTTTATGTATACTGTAAGATAGAGCTCCAGTTTTTTGTTTTGTTTTGCATGAGGCTATCCAGTTTTCTCAGCACCATTTATTGAAGACTGTTCTTTCCCCATTGTATACTTTTGGTTCCTTTGTCAAAAATAAAGTGTGCATACATGCATGTGTCTATTTCTGGCTCTTTGTATTGTTCCATTAATTTGTCTGTTTTTACACTAATACCATATTGTTTTGACTGTTATGCTTTATAATATAGTCTGAAATTAGGAAGTCTGTTGCCTCCAGCTTTGTTGTTTTTTTCTCAAGATTGCTTTGGATATTCAAGTTCTGTTGTGGTTCCATACACATTTTAGGATTATTTTTTTCTATTGCTATGGAAAATTACACTGAAATTTTGATAGGGATTGCATTATATATATGGATGGCTTGGAGTAGTATGGACATTTTAACAATGTTAATTCTTCTGATCCGTGAACATGGGATGTCTTTCCATTTGCTTGTGCCTTCTTCAATTTCTTTCATCAAAGTCTTCTAGTTTTCATTCTACAGATACTTCACTTCCTTAGATTTAAATTTATTCCTAAGTATTTTATTGTTTTTAATTGTATTGTGAATATGATAGTTTTCTTTATTTCTTTTTTAGATATTTTTATTAACATATAGAAATTTCTGTATTTTGATTTTATATTCTGCAGCTTTACTGAATTCATTGATTAGTTCCAACAGTTTTTTGATTGTGTCTTTAGGATTTTCTGTGTATAAAATTATATCATCTGCAAATTGTGACAGTTTTACTTCTTTCTTTCTGGTTTGGATGACTTTTATTTACTTTCTTACCTAATTGCTCTAGCTAGGACTTCAGCATAATGTTGAATAAAAGTTGAGAGTTAGCACCCTTGTCTTTTTCTGCTCTTAGAGGAAATGTTTTCAATCTTTCACAGTTCAGTATAGTGTTAGCTGTGGGCTTGTTGTTTTATTATGTTGAGGTGTGTTCCTTCTATACCCAAGTTGTTGAGAGATTTTTTTTCATGAAAGGGTGTTGTATTTGCCAACAGTAGCAGAACATACTTTCTTCTCAAGTGCACATAGAACATTCTACAGGATATATCACATGATAGGCCACAAAACAAGTCTTAGAAAATTTTAGAAGACTGAAATTGTACCAAGTGTCTTTTTCAACTACAGTGATATGAAAACTAGAGATCAGCAATAAGAGAAAAGATGAAAATTTTACAAGCTTGTGGAAATTAAATAACACATTCCTGAACAGCAAGCAGTCAAAATAAATCAAAAGGGAAATAAAAAACTCTCTAGAAACAAATGAAAATGAAAAGACATTACACCAAGAAGTGTGAGATGCTGCAAAATCAGTTCTGAGAGGGAAGTCTATAGTGATAAATGCACATATTAAGAAAATAGAAAGATCTCAAATAAACAACCTAACTTAACATCTCAAAGAACTAGAAAAAGAAGAAAAACAAAGCCCAAATTTAACAGAAGGAAAGAAATAACAAAGATCAGAGCAGAAATAAATGAAATAGAGGTCAGAAAAACAATAAAAAATCAGTGAAACTAAGAATATTTTTGAAAAGATTTAAAAAATTGACAAATCTTGAGCTTGATTAAATAAGAACAATGAGAGAAGACAAATAATAAAATCAGAAATGAAAGAGGACACATATATTTCTGATGAGTGATACTAGAAAAATTCATGGGAATATAGGAGACTACTATGAACAATTATTTGCTAACAAATTAGATAAACTTAGTCAAAATGGATAAATTTCAAGAAAATATAAAACCTACCAAGACTGAATCAGGAAGTAATAGAAAATCTGAACAAACCAATAGTGAGTAAGGAGTAATCAGTTTTGAATCAGTAATCAAAAACCTCCCAACACAGAAAAGTCCAGAACCAGATGGTTGCAATGGTGAATTCTACCAAATATTTAAAGAATTAATGCCAATTATCTTCAAACTCTTCCAGAAAAATGAAGAGGAGGGAACACTTCCAAACTCATTCTATGAGGCCAGCATTACCTTGATACCAAAGCCAGATAGGGACAAAATAAAATGAAAGAAAAAATATATATCAGTATCCCTAATGAATATACAGGCATGCCTTGGAGATGTTTTCAGTTTGATTCCAGACTACCACAATAAAGAGAATATAGCAGTAAAGAAAGTCACAGGAATTTTTTGGTTTCTCAGTCTGTATATGTTACATTTACACTATACTGTAGTCTATGAAGTGTGCAATAGCATTATGTCTTAAAAAAGTACATATCTTAATTTAAAATACTTTATTGATAAAAAGGCTAACCATCATCTGACAATGCAGGGTAACCACACATCTTCAACTTGTAATAAATACAACATCTGCAAAGCACAATAAAGCAAAACATGATAAAATGAGGTATGACTATATATGCAAAAGTGTCAAGAAAATATTAGCAAACTAAATTCAACAATACATTAAAAGGATCATGCACCATGACTAAGTGGGATTTATCACTGTGATGCAGGATGGTTCAACATATGCAAATCAACAAAGGCCATGTACCACATTAATAGTATAAAATATAAAAATCATATGGTCATCTGAATAGATGCAGAGAAAGCAGAATAATGAAAACAGAATACTGTTGAATTTTGAGTGTTCTTTATATATTCTAGATACTAGTCCTTTGTTGAATATTGGTTTGCAAATATTTTATTCCAGTGTATGGTTTGTCTTTTCTAAAATATTGCAGAACTTTATTTACTAATATTTTGTTTATCATTATTACATCTAAATTCCTGAGGGATATTTTCTTTATATGATTTACTTTGCATTTGATTTTTTTTTTTTTTTTTTTTTTTTTTTGCGGTACGCAGGCCTCTCACTGTTGTGGCCTTTCCTGTTGCGGAGCACAGGCTCCAGATGCGCAGGCTCAGCAGCCATGGCTCACGGGCCTAGCTGCTCCACGGCATGTGGGATCTTCCTGGACTGGGGCACGAACCCATGTCCCCTGCATCGGCAGGTGGACTCTCAACCACTGCGCCACCAGGAAAGCCCTTGCATTTGATTTTTTGTATCAGTACAATGCTAGGTTCAAAAAGTGAATTGGAACATGACCCCTGCTCTTCAAATTTTTGGAAGTATTCGTTGTTTAGTAATGAGTTTAATTCTTCTTTAAAAATTTGGAAGAATTCTCTACTGAAATTTCTGGATAAAATAATTTTGGGGGGATATTTTTATTTACAAATTCAATTTTCTGCTTGTATTAGGGCTATTCAAATTATTGATTTCACACTGTATGTGTTGTGGTAGTTCCTGGTTTTCAATAAGTGGATAATTTCATCTATTGTCAAATGTATATGTGTTTATTGATTCATAGTATTTCCCTATTATATTTTTGATACCTTGGTAACATCCTCTGTGTCATTTCTTTCTTTTTTTTAATTGGGGTATAGTTGCTTTACAATATTGGGTTAGTTTCTGCTGTACAGCAAAGTGAATCAGCTATATGTATACATGTATTCCTCCCTTTTTGGATTTCCTTCCCATTTAGGTCACCACAGAGCATTAAGTAGAGTTCCCTGTGCTATACGGTAGGTTTTCATTACTTACGTATTTTATACAGTAGCGTATACCTGTCAATCCCAATCTCCCAATTAATCCACCCCTCCTTTCCCCCCTTGGTGTCCATACATTTGTTTTCTACGTCTGTGTCTCTATTTCTACTTTGCAAGTAGGTTCATCTGTACCATTTTTCTAGACTCAACATATATGCGTTAATTTACAATGTTTGTTTTCCTCTTTCTGATTTACTTCACTCTGTATGACAATCTCTAGGTCCATCCATGTCTCTGCAAGTGGCACAATTTTGTTCCCTCTTATGGCTGAGTAATATTCCATTGTATATATGTAACATCTTCTTTATCCATTCATCTGTTAATGGACATTTAGGTTGCTTTCATGTCTTGACTATTGTAAATAGTTCTGCAATGAACATTGGGGTGCATGTGACTTTTTGAGTTATGGTTTTCTTAGGGTATATGCCGAGTAGTGGGACTGCTGGGTCATATCATAGTTCTATTTTTAGTTTTTTAAGGAACCCCCATACTGTTCTTCACAGTGGCTGTATCAATTTACATTCCCACCAGCAGTGCAAGTGTGTTCCCTTTCCTCCCCACCTCCTCCTGCACTTTATTGTTTGTAGATTTTTTGATGGCCATTTGAACTGGTGTGAGGTGATACTTCATTGTTGTTTTGATTTGCCTTCTCTGATAATTAGTGCTGTTGAGCATCTTTACATGTGCCTTTTGGTCATCTGTATGTCTTCTTTGGAGAAATGTCTATTTAGGTCTTCTGTCCATTTTTGATTTGGTTCTTTGTTTTTTTGATATTGAGCTGCATGAGCTGTTTTACATTTTGGAGATTGATCCCTTGTTCATTGCTTCATTTGCAACTATTTTCTCCCATTCTGAGGGTTGTCTTTTCGTCTTGTTTATGGTTTCCTTTGCTGTGCAAAAGCTTTTAAGTTTCATTAGGTGCCATTTGTTTATTTTTGTCTTTATTTCCATTACTCTAGGAGGTGGGTCTAAAAAGATCTTGCTGAGATTTATGTCAGAGAGTGTTCTGCCTATGTTTTCCTCTAAGAGTTTTACAGTGTCCAGCCTTACATTTAGGTCTTTGACACATTTTGAGTTTATTATTGTGTATGGTGTTAGGAAGTGTTCTATTTTTATTCTTTTAGATGTATCTGTCCAGTTTTCCCAGCACCACTTATTGAAGAGACTGTCTTCTCCATTGTATATTCTTGCCTCCTTTGTCATAGATTGAGTGACCATAGATACATGGGTTTATCTCTGGGCTTTCTATCCTTTTCCATTGATTTATATTTCTGTTGTTGTGCCAGTACCATACTGTTTTGATTACTGTAGCTTTGTAGTATAGTCTGAAGTCAGGGAGCCTGATTCTTCCAGCTCCGTTTTTCTTTCTCAAAATTGCTTTGGCTATCTGAGGTCTTTTGTGTTTGTATACAAATTGAAAAATTTTTTGTTCTAATTCTGTGAAAAATGCCACTGGTAATTTGATAGAGATTGCATTGAATATGTAGATTGCTTTGGGTAGTATAGTCATTTTCACAATATTGATTCTTCCAATCCAAGAACATGGTATATCTCTCCATCTGTTTGTGTCATCTTTGATTTCTTTCATCAGTGTCTTATGGTTTTGTGAATACAGGTAGTTTGCCTCCTTAGGTAGTTTTATTCTAGGTGTTTTATTGTTTTTGTTACAATGGTAAATGGGATTGTTTCCTTAATTTCTCTTTCTGACTTTTTGTTATTAGTGCATAACAATGCAAGAGACTTCTGGGCATTAATTTTTTATCCTGAAACTTTATCAAATTCATTGATTAGCCCTAGTACCTTTCTGGTGGCATTTCTTAGGATTTTCTAGATACATTATCATGTCACCTACAAACAGTGACAGTTATACTTCTTATTTTCCAATTTGTATTCCTTTCATTTCTTTTTCTTCTCTGATTACTGTGATTACTGTGGCCAGGACTTCCAAAACTATGTTGAATAATATTGGCAAGAGTGGACACCCTTGTCTTATTCCTGATCTTCAAGGAAATGTTTTCAGTTTTTCACCATTGAGAATGATGTTTGCTGTGGGTTTGTCATATATGGCCTTTATTATGTTGAGGTAGGTTCCTTCTATGCCTACTTCTGGAGAGATTTTATCATAACTTGATGTTGAATTTTGTCAAAATCTTTTTTTGCATTTATTGAGATGATCATATGGGTTTTATTATTCACTTTGTTAATATGCTGCATTGCATTGATTGATTTGCATATACTGAAGAATCCTTGCATCCTGGGGATAAATCCCACTTGATCATGGTGTATGATCCTTTCAATGCGTCGTTGGATTCTGATTGCTAGTACTTTGTTGAGGATTTTTGTGTTTATGCTCATCAGTATATTGGTCCATAATTTTCTTTTTTGTGATGTCTTTCTTTCGTTTTGGTATCAGGGTGATGGTGGCCTCATAGAATGAGCTTGGGAATGTTCTTCCCTCTGCAGTTTTTTGGAAGAGTTTGAGAAGGATGGGTGTTAGCTCTTCTCTAAATGTTTGATAGAATTTACCTGTGAAGCCATCTTATCCTGTACTTTTGTTTGTTGGAAGATTTTTAATCACCATTTCAATATAATTACTTCTGATTGGTTTGTTCATCTTTTCTATTCTTCCTGGTTCACTCTTGGAAGATTGTATTTTTCTAAGAATTTGTCCATTTCCTCCATGTTGTCCATTTTATTGACATATAGTTGCTTGTAGTAGTCTCTTATGATCCTTTGTATTTCTCCAGTGTCAGTTGTAACTTCTGCTTTTTCATTTCTAATTTTATTGATTTGAGACCTCTCCCTTTTTTTCTTGTTGAGTCTGGCTAAAGATTTATCAATTTTGTTTATTTTCTCAATGAACTAACTTTTAGTTTTATTTACCTTTGCTATTGTTTTCCTTGTTTCTATTTCATTTATTTCTGCTCTGATTTTTATGATTTCTTTCCTTCTCCTAGCATTGGGTTTTGTTTGTTTTTCTGTCTCTAGTTGCTTTGGGTGTAAAGTTAGGTTGTTTATTTGAGATGTTTCTTGTTTCTTGAGGTAGGATTGTATTGCTATAAACTTCCCTCCTAGAACTGCTTTTGCTTCATCCCATAGGCTTTGGGTCATTGCATTTTCTTTGTCATTTGTTTATAGGTATTCTTTTATTTCCTTCTTGATTTCTTCAGTGATCTCTTGGTTATTTAGTAGTGTATTGTTTAGCCTCTATATGTTTCTATTTTTTACAGTTTTTTTCTTTCCTGTAATTGATTTCTAATCTCATTCTGTTGTGGTCAGAAAAGATGCTTGATACAATTTCAATTTTCTTAAATTTACTGAGGCTTGATTTGTGACCAAACATGTGATCTATCCTGGAGAATGTTCCACATGCACTTGAGAAGAAAGTGTAATCTGCTTTTTTCAGATGGAATGTCCTATAAATATCGATTAAGTCTATCTGGTCATTTGTGTCATTTAAAGCTTGTATTTCCTTATTTATTTTCTATTTCGATGATCTGTCCATTGGTGTAAGTGGTGTGTTAAAATCCCCTACTATTTTTGGTTACTGTCGATTTCTCCTTTCATGGTTGTTAACATTTGCCTTATGTAATGAGGTTCTCCTATGTTGGTTGCATAAACATTTATAATTGTTATATCTCCTTCTTGGATTGATCCTTTGATCATTATGTAGTGTCCTTCCTTGTCTCTTGTAATAGTGTTTATTTTAAAGTCTATCTTGTCTGATATGAGCATTGCTACTCCAGTTTTCTTTTGATTTCCATTTGCATGCTATATCTTTTTTCACCCCCTCACTTTCAATCTTTGTGTGTCCCTAGTTCTGTAGTGGGTCTCTTGTAGACAGCATATATACAGGTCTTATTTTTGTATCCATTCAGCCAGTCTTTGTCTTTCAATTGGTGCATTTAGTCTGTATACATTTACAGTAATTATTGATATGTATGTACCTATTACCATTTTCCTAATTGTTTTGGGTTTGTTATTGTAGGTCTTTTCCCTCTCTTGTGTTTCCTGCCTAGAGAAGTTCCTTTAGCATTTGTTGCAAAGCTGGTTTGGTGGTGCTGAATTCTCTTAACTTTTGCTTGTCTGTAAAGGTTTTAATTTGTCCATCGAATCTGAATGAGACCCTTGCTGGGTAGAGTAATCTTGGTTGTAGGTTTTTCCCTTTCATTACTTTAAATATGGCTTTCCCCTCCCTTTTGCCTTGTAGAGTTTCTGCTGAAAGATTAGCTGATAAGCTTATGGAGATTACCTTGTGTGTGTGTGTGGTTTTTTTTTTTTTTTTTTTTGTGGTACTCGGACCTCTCACTGTTGTGGCCTCTCCTGTTGTGGAGCACAGGCTCCGGACATGCAGGCTGAGTGACCATGGCTCACGGGCCAAGCTGCTCCACGGCATGTGGGATCTTCCTGGACCGGGGCATGAACCCATGTCCCCTGCATCGGCAGGGGGACTCTCAACTACTGTGCCACCAGGGAAGCCCCCTTGTATATTTTTTATTTTGCTTTTCCTTGCTGCTTTTAATATTTTTCTTTGTATTTAACTTTTGTTAGTTTGCTTAATATGTGTCTCAGCATGTTTCTTCTTGGGTTTATCCTGTATGGAGCTCTGTGCACTTCCTGGACTTGGGTGACTATTTCCTTTCCCATGTTAGGGACTTTTTTGACTATAATCTCTTCAAATATTTTCTCAGACACTTTCTCTTTCCCTTCTTCTTCTGGGACCACTATAATTCGAATGTTGGTGCATTTAAAGTTGTCCCAGAGGTCTCTGAGACTTTCTTCATTTCTTTTCATTCTTTTTTCCTTATTCTGCACCCCGGCAGTTATTTCCACTATTTTATCTTCCATGTCACTTATCCGTTCTTCTGCCTCAGTTATTCTGCTATTGATTCCTTCTAGTGTATTTTTCATTTTAGTTGTTTTATTTTTCATCACTGTTTATTTGTTTTTTAGTTCTTCTAGGTCCTTGTTAAACATTTCTTGTATCTTCTGTATCTATGCCTCCATTCTGTTTCTGAGATTTTGGATCATGTTGGCTCTCATTACTCTGAATTCTTTTTCAGGTCTATTGCCTATTTCCACTTCATTTATTTGGTCTTGTAGGTTTTTACCTTGCTCCTTCATCTGTAACATATTTCTCTGTCATCTCATAGTTGTTGATGGTTGATGTGTTCCTGTCTTGCTGGTTGTTTGTCCTAAGCCATCCAGCACTGGAGCTTGCAGGCCATTGGATTGATCCGGTTCTTGGTGCTTAGATGAGGACCTCTGGGAGAGCTCACACTGATAAATATTCCTCAGGGCCTGAAGCTCTCTGGTAGTCTGGCAGCTCAGATTCAGTCCTCCCACCACAGGGGCTCAGGCCCAATCCCCAGCCTCAGAACCAAGAACCACCCCCCCCAAGCAACATGGTATGACAAAAAATAACCCAGACAAACAAAGCCCAAGGTAAATATAAAACAAAACCGAACAAAGAGAAAAGCAGACATACAAACAAAAAAAAAGAAAACACAAATAAAACCCAAGAAAAATAATGAAAACAAATCTAAGCAAACAAAAGACAAACCAACAAGCAAACAACAACAACAAAGGAAAGCAAAAAACAGAAGACACACAAATAAACAAGGGAATCCAAAAATCAAAACCAATAATAAAAACAAAACTAACCTAAACAGAAAACAAAGAATGAAAAAGCAAACTAAAAGAACAGCTCGTTGCTTGAAGATTTTTCTTGTCCACTTAGATTCTGAGGTCCTCCACTAGTGTTTAGTAGGTGCTCTGTGAGAATTATTCCAGTGTATTCTTGATGTACTTGTGAGGAGATCCAAACTCCACGTCCTCCTATTCCTGTCACATTTCTGAGATTGGTAATTTGTATGATTTCAGTTCTTCTAAATTTGTTGTTGTGTGTATGTGCACTTTATGGTCTAGAAAGTGGTCATTCTTGCTATACTTTTATGATCACTTATATAGAAGGTATACCTGATGTTACGGGGTCACATTTTTTTTTTAATGTGTATAGATTATATACTGTTGGTTGGTGTTGATTTTAAGTTCTTCTATATCCTTCTTTGTCTTCTGTCTAGTTGTTCTATTAATTAGTGGTAGAAGGTATTTGTGGTTCCAATTATAATTGTGGAATTATCTATTTCTTAGAATTCTATCAGTTTTTGCTTCAGTATTTTGCTACCTTCTTCTTAGGTGCATACGCATTTAGGATTGGTATGTCTACTTTGTATAATGACCCTTTAATCATTATATATTTTTCCAGTCTCTCTCTGCTAACTCTGTTGACTTTTTCTACTTTCTCTTTAGTTACTTGAGCAAACATTTTTGAGAATTCTATTTTAAATAAAATTCTATTTTGACATTTACCCTTTCAAGTCTAGTGCAGCAACTTTAGCTCTTTTTAAGTTCTTTCACCCTCCCCTATTTGTAATACAATCCTCTTAATAATTTCTGTACAAACACTTATAATCTCATCAGGCAGTGTTCTAATTTTGTTTCACCTGCCAAAAATAATTGAGAAGATGCATGAGAAGGAGAGTCTAGTTATCTATGCATATTTTGCTTATCATGTTCTTTTCTTGTTTCTGATCTTCCAAGATTCCTTCTTTGTTGGTTTCCTTCTGTTTAGAGAACATTTTTATATATCCTTTTAAGGTAAACTTCCTAGGGACAAATTCTCTTACTTTTCAATAATTTAAGAATGTCTTTGCTTCCCTTTAATTCCTAAAAGATATCACACTGGGTAGATGATTCTGAGTTGGAAATTCTTTTTGAAATATTTGGAAAATATTGTGATACCTCTTTATGGCTTCCAGTTTCTAATGAGAAGTCTTCTGTCATTCAAATTGTTTTTTGTTCCTCTACATAAGGTTTCATTTCTCTCCTGCTGCTTCAAAGATTTTTTTCTTTTTCTCTAACTTTTAGAAGTTTGACTAACATATGTTTTGGATTGGGTTTCTTTAAATTTATCCTGTTTAGAGTTTGTTTAGCTTTTTGAAACTGTAGGATTATATTCATTGTCATTTTGAGGAAGTTTTCAACCATCATTTCTTTAAGTACTTTTTCAGACTTGCTCTTTCTCTCCTCTCCTTCCAGGAGTCTAATGACACATGTGTTAGATTTTTTTAAAAAATAATCCCACAGTTCCCTGAGGCTCTCTTAAAATTATTTTAGTCTGTTTTCTCTCCTTTGTTCATATTGGGTAGTTTGTTTTGATCTCCCAGTTTCCTGATTGTTTCCATTTTGCTGTTGAGCCTTTCTACTGAGCTTTTTACTTGGTTATTGTATTTTTTAGTTCTAAAATTTCCATTTGGTTCTTAGTCATGTCTTTTTTTCCTTTGCTTACAACTTTATATTTCTTTGCTGAAGCTTTGTATATTTTCATTTGCTTCATGTATGTAATAGCTCACAGAAGCATTTTTATCATAGCTGTACCAAAATCTTTGTCAGATAATTCTAACATACCTATTATTTTAGTGCTATTCATTGCCATTTTCATTTAGTTTGAGATATATTCTGGTTCTTGGCATGATGAGTGATTTTTTTTACTGAAAACTAGACATTTTGAGCATTATGAGAATAGATCTTAATTAAACATTCTGTTTGAGCTGGATTTTTCTGATACTACTTTGGCAAGTGATAGGGCACCACCTTGCTACTACCAGATGAAGGTAGAACATCAGGTTTCTCATTGGGCCTCCATTAGCCAACAAGGGCATGCTCCTCATTACTGCTGGATGGGGATGGGAATTCTGACTTCCCTAGTGGTATCCACTAACACTGGTGGGAAAGCTTCATTATTGCTAAGGGAATGTGAAAGTCATGGCTCTTCTCTAGGCCTTTTCTGATATCACTCTAGCAGAGAGAGGGAGGAGCACCTCATTATTACAATTGAAGGAAATCCAGGCTACTCAAGTGGAGTTTACTGAAAGCACAGTGCTTCTACTTCCAGTGGAGGTGAGAATCTTAGCTCCCTATTTGCTCTTTTCCAACATTACATGTTGGGTGTACCTCATAGAGTCTCTCCATGGTGGAAGTCTAGGATTCTCACATTGCCTTTGCTTATATGTGTGGGGATAGAGGATTATATTTCTCTGTGTGTGTGTGTGTGTGTGTGTGTGTGTGTGTGTGTGTGTGTGTGATGTTTAGCTGGAGTAGAGAAGTTATTATGTAAAGTTGTTTTTCATTTTTTATTTTTTTACTTTCTAGAAAGCTTTCTTACTACTCTGGCTAGAGATAATAGGCTTTGGATGTGGTTCTTTTTGTCTTTTTGAGTTTCCATAATAGCAGTCTTTTTAACATGCAGCCTGGTATATATGAGAGAAAAAGAAAACCCAAGTAACCCCCACCATGTTGTTCCCTGTGTCCTGAAGTAACCCAGCAAGTCTGCTTTCTTCTATTCACTCCTTAGAGTATTATTTTTGTTTTACATGTAATGTCTACATTTTTTAGTTGTACTTAGCATGTGGAATAGGGAAAAGTACTCTGTGTCCTGGAAGCAGAAGCCCACCTACATTTTTGTAGATCTAAATCAATTACTATTTTTTCCATAATGATTCTCTCATATTTTATCATCTTCTTACCTCTATTTTATCAGGTATTTCACTATCATAATTCTTATAACCTGCATTTAATAATAACACTATTTAAAATAGTAATTGTCAATCACTCATATCTATATCTCAATATAATGTTCATTAATAGACTGCCTCTTAGAAAAGTGTGCAGTTATTATTTGTTATTCACAAATAACTAGATGAATAATTGTTTGCTCTACACATTTGAAGAAGTCTTCCTCCTGAAAGAGATCATGGTACAGATAAGGGCATCATGGTATTAACCTTCAAATAAATAATAGGTAATGTGCTTTTTTTTCATAATTTTATCCAGTAGTACATCTAAAGTAATGACCTGGTAACCAGCTAGTTGCTTAACTGCATTGGAGTCACTGCAGTTATTCAAGTCCCCTCAGATAGGTTCCATTTCAAAACTAGAAAAATAAAATATAATGACTTTGGGCTTAACTTATATTACATATATATCAAAGCTCAGTTCTTGCAAGTTCACATAGTTCTTCAGAATATGCAACAGTGTTCACCGGAAGATAAAAGTGTGAGATTTAGAACAAAACAACAATAAAATAAAACACCATAGTTTTGTTGGTCAATAAACACCTCTAATTTTGTACTTCATTTGATTGTTTTTAAAATATTTGAATTTTACAGATAATATTTACATGATAAAATTTAGTGCCTCAAAATGGAAAAGCATAAACTGCTTAGTGAGTTTCAGATGGTGTTATCATGTAATGGCATTTACAATATTTTTTAAAAATCCAAATGTAGTTCTTCTTGCAGCATGACAAAGAGAATTAAATATATAACACTTGGCTTTCTAGAAACTCATATCAAACAAGTAACCCTAAATTATATAAAAGATATATGAATAAAAGCTGAGCAAGTACACAAATCAATCAACATACCAACTTTATATACCAACAAAGTGAAAAATAATCACATTGTTTCTCCTGAATGAATAAAGATTTGACAATTAAGGTTTAGACAAGTAGACCAAGAAAATTTTACTGCCTTTAAATACTCCCTTGATAATATTATACTACAGATGATAAAACAAAATGGTTGGATTAAGTCCAAACATTATTGATTAAATAGTACTAGTTTGGAGATTAATTTGAACACATATTACAATACTTCATTTTAATAGTTATGAGTCCTGGCTATCATACAACTTGTTTGGTATTTCAATCATTTTCCTTTTCATCTTAAAATGAAAATAAAAATCATGATCTGCATTATTTTCTTTAGAGAAATTGCAATAAGATATTATTTAAACACATTATGTGTAAATGCATTCTGAGTTATGATAACCTGATCATTTTGATTTGGGGGGAAGAACACTTTTATCTTCTACTATTATGTACTTCTTTTCATATTGAAAGAGTTCCATATGCCATAATGGCATGTTCACTCTCTAGGCAGTTTACTTTCTTTAGGAAAACGAAGAGGCAGGGTGGGATAATACTGTGTAATAAAGAATTTGTCTGGTCTTTGTTCTGAGCTCCTGGAGGAGAAACTCTAAATCCTTGGAATTTCCCCACATGTGTATCTTTTTTTTTTTTTTTATTATTAATGATGGGCTCCTCAGACTACACCTGAGTTTACACTAAGGAATTTATTAATGTTGGTCACCTAGATGGTTTCAGGATGGGAGCTGGACATGTGAGAAATACCATGTGATGATTAGACAGTTAGGCCTTTGAGTGATATCAGCTAGGCCTCTGGAGAAGGGAGAGGGGCTGGAGATTGAGTTCAACTAAGAGGCCAGTGACTCAATCCATCATGCCTACAAGATGAAATTCCAATAAAATAACTGCACACCTGAAGGCCAGTGAACTTTACTCACTGGTAATCATAAATGGAGTGCTAAGAGAGTGATGAGTACTGAGTCAATGGAAGCTGCACATTTGGGAACCACCCAGACTTTAATTTATATGTCTTTTCATTTGACTGGTCCTGTCTTTTATCTTTTAGAATAAAAATGTAATCATAAATATGGCATTTTCCTGAGTTCTGTAAATCCTTCAGACAAATTACCAAACTTGAGGAAGTAGTGGGAACTCCCAGATTGGAACACAGTTGGTCAGAGAAACCTGGAGCTTGCAGCTGTAGTCTGAAGTGAGGACAGTCTTGTGGGTTCTGGACCATTAACCTGTAATATCTATGCTCACTCTGGGTAGTTAGTGTCAGCTGCAATGCAGGTAGTAATAAAGAAAAAATTATTTGTGACACTTGTTAAAGATGGTAAGGCATTATTCAGGACTATTAGGTATAGGTGATAGGTATAGGGACAAATAAGATAGAATTTTGCAGTAGATGAGAGAGATTGGGTCCAACTCCAAATATAGCATGGACACATGGGAATTTGTTTATAGCCAAGGAGTAGGATGGAGGGCAGTGGATGAAAAATTACTAAGAGGAAACATCAAGGATAATGGGGATTCTGGCTAAACTTACTGAGCATGATTCTTGCTGAAGACAGGCCAGGGAGATCAGACATCACCTGGGGGATGGTGAAGGCTGAAAGACCTGATCAGATAATGAGGGTGATCAGATATGGAGAGTGGGGGGTCTGGTTAATCAGACCTAGCAGGGTTCTCGTTAAAATTAGCTTTTTAAAGAAAGTACACAGATGAGCCTAGAAGAAGTTTCAGAAGCCTGATTAAAGTTTGGTTAAGCAAAGAATCTTTGTCAGTAGTTAACCTCAAAATGGTCAGCAATGATCCCTGCCATGTGGTATTAACACCATTGTATATTGTCCTTCCACATTGTATGATTACTCTGTGTGATGGGTCAACTGAATATAGCAGAAGTGATGGTATATTACTTTCAAGATTGTTAAGGTATACCAAGCATTAAAGCTTTCATTTGTGTCTTCCCCTTTACCTACCCTCCCATGTGGTCTTGACTGATTTGCCGTGCTATGGAAAACGGCTGTCACGGTGTAAACAGCCCTATACTAAGTGTGCCTACTTTTGGGAGACTAAGTCTAAATCCCAAATAAACATGTTTTGGCCAGGACTTGGAAAAAATGGCAAAAATTAAAATGTAGGGGTTGAAATAAGTGTAAGATGATGGAAAGTGTTGGTATTGCCAGTGTGCTTGGTCCTGTGCCCTCCACTTTACTTTGTGGATAGTGCATTCAGACCATGGTTGTTTGCAGCACTTAATTTGTTTTGATTTAGTTTTAATAAATGTGAGTATGTGGCTGTTCATTATATTCTACACATTTTTTTTGGTAAATCTGAAATATTTCATTGTTTTAATAATGGAAAGGGCATGCATTCAAGTTAAATTCTGTAGTCTTATACCTTCAGCCTTCTATTGGATTCTAGTGTAAATGGAATATTGAAATGAATGTCATTATTTTGAATAAAACTAGTGGGAATTTTATAGAATCATCAGCATTTTTCCCCTGATATTTGCCCTCTCCTACTCAAAAGACCTGCATACATCTTGAGAATCAAATTCTTCCCTGTCTCTGAATCTCCCTGGGTGAAGCTTCAACTTTACCATTTCCTAACTAAGGAGTGAAGTTTTCTCATGGGTCAGCATTTTCTCTGGTGCCTGCTACTGCTCCAGGAAGCCCACTACTAATGCTTTTGATCACTTGTGCTGTCAAGAGCACAGAGTTCTACGGAAGGAGAATTCATCACTTCTCTCTGCTATTCAGTCCTGCAAGTATGCTTTGATAATTTTTAGAGTTTAGAGACCAGAGATTTTAAGGTTTATTTACACCCCTTTTCCCTCAAGATTTCAGACATCTGTGTAGGAACTTGGACCACATACATATATGATTTAGTCCTGATTTTGTTCTCCAAATTACCTCTACTTTTGTATTCAGCATGTTAAGTGAGTAACTTCATCAAGCTTGGTTCTCTCTTTTGTCAGGATTAGTTCTCCCCCAGGACTTCCCTCAGTTTAGAGACATTTTTTTTTTTTTTTGGCTATATTTTAATAGTGCTTCAGGCAAACCTGTACAGACAGTACTTTAACAGATTCTCTGCTATTCTACCCCGCTGCCTAACGTCAAGTGGAGACTCTTAAAACACAGTTTAAGAGTGCAAGCAGTATGAGTGTGACCCGCTTGTAAAATTTCATTCTGATTAACAGCATGGATTTTTAACGTTGGAAACTTCATTGTAGCATAACATCCTTACTTGATTCATTCTCAAGATTTATGGATTTTATAAGTGCTACAATAAAGAAACTTACTGAAGCTGTGTCTGCTTCATCTAGACTGAATGATTGCTTTTGTTGTAGTAAGGTTTTGAATATGATTATTACCATCTCAAAACACATGCTTGTGCCTTTTTTTCTTATTTAATCACAAGCTGAGTCAGAGTATAAGTACAATTTAGCAGATGCTCTGTTTAATATGGTTAACATTCAGAAACTAAGTTCACACTCCCTCCTTTTCCCCCAACTTTGCCCAATATACTTCTTTGATTATCAGGTCATTCAATAGTACATCTATTACTGAGTACCTACTCTGTTTCCAAAGATAAGCAAACAAATATAAACACAACCAATGAGAACCTTAATGTGCTTAATACCTAATTGGCAGGGCAGGGAAGGGCAACAGGTATGTGAATACATTGGTATAAGGAAAGAAAAACTGAAATGAATATAACTTGAAAAATAAGTATACTATATTGTGGTAAAAAGAAATAAGACCAACTATTTGCAGCTGAGGAAATTAGGGCATGTTTCTTGAGGGATGATTCATTTGAGTTGAGTCTAAAAGGAGGAAGCTAATCCCAGGAGGAGATGGATTGCAAATGAGAAATATTATAGGTAGATTGCATAGGGGCCAGATTAGAAACTTATATTTGTGTGAAGGAGTTTAGCTTTTCACATCTTACTATTGTTAGAGAAGGAAAATAATATTTTCTTTTCTGGGTTTTAGAAAGAGAAGCAGTACAGAATGGATAGGAGGGAAAAGAGAGGGGAATTAATGAAATTAATCAATATTAATTTCAGAGGTCCCAAGAATGTTGTTTACCTTTCTCTGTTCTTTTTCCTTTTAATTTTATATTTCTCCTCAATCCAAATAATGGTGTGGGTTTCACACAGCACATAGTAAGTAAATGTATAGTGTACACATCTGTCTGAGCATAATGTCATTTTCTTACATCTGACAACACAGGGACAACTGTCCTTTATAGTCCCTTTGTAATTCACCAATGAGAAAGATTGTGTTTTAGGTACACCCATAATTATATATTTTTTACAGTCAAGAGGGAACTATATTTCCACTTAGGGCAAGCTTCTCTTTCTTACACTGAAAAGTTGTAATGATAATGAAACATCCATCCAGTTTAAATAGAACCATTCTTTCTGCATGACAAAACTGAGTGACTCCTTCTCTCTCTCCTACACTGTTAAATATATATCATAATAATTAACAGGCAGAAATGTCCTTAGAGAAGATCTAGTCCAATCTCCACAAATTATGGATGAGGAAACTGAGACTTAGAAAAGCTTCTTTCTATTCTACACATTAATTTCTACTGTCTATTTTCTATTTTATTTTTATTCTTTCAGGCACCCAATACACTATCAATACTGGCGTAGATACTTAGTATCTACTTAGAAAACTTAGCAGGAAAAGAAGCTGACTTTTAAATAACATTATATATTGCCATCTTTCCCCACAATAATAATGCTCTTCTCAGCATGTGAGCCTGTATAACAGAGCAGATTTATTACTTTTAACAGTAATAAACTACAAGTTTATGCTCTTTATTTGAATAATTTATGTAATACTCCTAGTGCTGAAATCTAGATTTATATTAAAATCTACAAAATGGTTTAGAAGGTGTCTTAATAGAATTTTTTTCGCTGTTTTTTAAAAGAAAAAAAATGAAGCAGAGCATAGCAGGTGACAGTAAGAGTTATGAATTCTCATATGTAAATTGGTATGGAAATAAGTATAGTCTTCACGGTTTTTTTTTTTTTTTACAACTTTATTGGAGTATAATTGCTTCACAATGGTGTGTTTGTTTCTGCTTTATAACAAAGTGAATCAGTTATACATATATATCTGTTCCCATATTCCTTTCCTCTTGCGTCTCCCTCCCTCCCACCCTCTCTATCCCACCCCTACAGGCGGTCACAAAGCGCCTAGCTGATCTCCCTGTGCTATGCAGCTGCTTCCCACTAGCTATCTACCTTACGTTTGGTAGTGTATATATGTCCATGCCTCTCTCTCGCTTTGTCACAGCTTACCCTCCCCCCTCCCCATATCCTCAAGTCCATTCTCAAGTAGGTCTGTGTCTTTATTCCTGTTTATTCCTTTTTATTCCTTTTTTCCTGTTATTCCTTTATTCCTTTATTCCTTTACCCTTAGGTTCTTTGTGACTTTTTTTTCTTAAATTCCATATATATGTGTTAGCATACGGTATTTGTCTTTCTGACTTACTTCACTCTGTATGACAGACTCTAGGCCTATCCACCTCATTACAAATAGCTCAATTTCATTTCCTTTTATGGCTGAGTAATATTCCATTGTATATATATGCCACATCTTCTTTATCTATTCATCCGATGATGGACACTTAGGTTGTTTCCATTTCCGGGCTATTGTAAATAGAGCTGCGATGAACATTTTGGTACATGACTGTTTTTGAATTATGGTTTTCTCAGGGTATATGCCCAGTAGTGGGGTTGCTGGGTCATATGGTAGTTCTATTTGTAGTTTTTTAAGGAACCTCCATACTGTTCTCCATAGTGGCTGTACCAATTCACATTCCCACCAGCAGTGCAAGAGTGTTCCCTTTTCTCCACACCCTCTCCAGCATTTATTGTTTCTAGATTTTTTGATGATGGCCATTCTGACTGGTGTGAGATGATATCTCATTGTAGATTTGATTTGCATTTCTCTAATGATTAATGATGTTGAGCATTCTTTCATGTGTTTGTTGGCAGTCTGTATATCTTCTTTGGAGAAATGTCTATTTAGGTCTTCTTCTTCACGTTTTTATATACAACATTTAGGGACTCTTAAAGAATTATGAACTT
Source organism: Hyperoodon ampullatus (assembly GCF_949752795.1). NCBI lineage: Eukaryota > Metazoa > Chordata > Mammalia > Artiodactyla > Ziphiidae > Hyperoodon > Hyperoodon ampullatus. Next base: position 123,334,604 of record NC_136916.1, on the reverse strand, counting down.
GACCTAACATATTTCAATTTCTGGGACTTGGGTTAGAATGTAATTTTCTGAATAAAACAGTTTTTCTCTATGAACTTCATGACTGGGGACAGACGTTATATACTCTTAACATTTCCTTACAGTGCTACTGATGAGACGGACTAGGAGGTCTAATCAGGAAGACCTCACATTCCCTCACATTCCCTAGAATTGCAACATTTTGCAGAGGTTGTATCCCTTTTTAATGAACATGTTTTATTTTTCTTTAGAATACACATTAGTTTTCTCTATATACATAAGTTCATTTATTAAATTAAACTAATTTCTCATAAGTGTTCGGATGAATAGACATCAAATCACTGAGCATTTGATTAAAATTTTCATAGATTTAATAAATATTAAAAACAAAAAATTCCTGATTATATCCATATTTCCTTGACTCGACACAAATGGGATTTAAGTCATTCCATTACTTTATTTTTGGCAGCCTTTATACTCGCATTCTTATTGTTTCTATACATAGAACAAAGGAGTTTATTAGTAAGGGTACAAAAGATAAACCTTACTAATGTTGGTTATTTTTTACAACCAATTATAAAGTGTGTCCCAAGAAACTTATTTTTTGTGTGTGAAACAGAAAAAATTTGTTCTAATAAAAATTTTGATGAGACATTGAAGAGGACAAGTGATTCCAAAATAATACATAAAGTCACTACCAATAATACCATGTTTTTCTTTTCTGTAAACAATGGTTAATAAAAACGTAATGGTATTTAGAGGTTCAGCTGCAAAATCAAGAAAATAAAATTTTAGGAAAAAAGTACACTCTTAAAGAATGTAATCTAATGATGAGTGTATGAATGAAACCCCAGTTGGTTTCTTAAGCAATCCAGGTAGTAGGGCTAAAAGTAAATTAGTCAATAAATGTAGGTAATTCTTCTGCACAGTGTAATTCAGTATCTTCTGTTAATGTGTGAAGAGCAAGAAGTTATTTATGAGTGCTTAATAAATATATGTTTTGCAACAAATAATAAAGTTCTAAAAAATGTGATTTTATTGAAATACATCATTATACCTACATAAAAGAGATGGTATTTTAAAGGATGCAAAGGTTAATGTCTCTGCTTATATGAGAGCTGTGTGAAATTGTATATATGTATGCTCACTGAGGATACATGTTCTAAACATTTAAAAATACTGAAATTCAAACTTCTCACATGTATCACCATAGGCAAAGAGTTTTTTTAAAGAGATCCATACAGAGATGTAACAAGATTTGATTGAAATAACACACAGTGATATGTGTGACAAAATTTAATCCCTCTGATTTACAGAACCAGATGACAGGGCCTTATATGAGGCAGTTTAAGACTGAGGGAGAACCTCCAAGTCTGAAGGGGCATTCACAAATTTTCTTAGCTATTTTATATCCTGTCTGAGTCTGTAAGACGTGTAGCGTAGTTCTTATCACCTTATAAAGTATATATGAGAGTATATATGATACATTCAAGTCCATGAACAGATGATTTCACTATGCATGATAATACTGTGTGACCTATGTCAACCTATGGACAACTGAACTGTCAAGTTTATAGACAAGTCTATGTAGGTAGGTAGGTAGTCATTATATGAACCCCATACTTAAGCATGCTTTTCCAATTATAATAACCTCAGGACTCATCTTTAACTTGAGAAAATTAATAAAAATTATAGAAGTGTTCTCATGGAAAATGATATTTATAAAAATTTTTAACTTAGGATAGCCAAATGTTTCTGCTCTTATTTATAAATAATGGAAGTTATTATTTGAAGCAATAGCAATATTAAATATTGAATGAATATTTTCCTGAGCAAATGCAAAAGCTAAAGCTAACATAGCTATCTGATAAGGAGTATAAAATATTTATGTGGGAAATTCTTAAAGAATACAAGATGAGAAGCATGAGCACATCACAAGAAGCTACATCTATGACTAATTCTTTGAAAAAAAAAGGTTTGAAAGAAATATATTTGTTAAAACTCAAAAAAATAAAAAGGACTTAGTGAGTGGGTTGAACAATAAATTAGACAGAATTGAACAGGGAATTAGTGACTTGAGAACTGGGTCATAAGTAACTACAAAGGATGCAGCAGAAATCAAAGCAGCTGTAGTTTATAAAAGTGAAGTCAAAATATATGGAGATACCGTGACAAATTCTGACATACATTTAATCAGAGCTTCTAAAGAATAAAAGAAATAGATGAGAGGCAATACATGAAAAAGTAATAACTGTGATTTTTTGAGAGCTGAAGAAAGCCATAAATTTATTGATATAGGAATTATGTGTTAAGTAGGATAAATTAACTTGTAGAAATATTTTATTAAAAGGGCAGAATACAAAATGAAAAGAGAAGATATTAAAAGTATCCCCTACTCAAGAGAAGAACAAAAATTAGACTGTGCTGACTTTTCAACAAAAACAGTAGACCATAGATGATCAAATCTTAACAAAGCAGACTCTAGTGCAGTAGTGCAGGTGTGCCAAGTTTAAATTCCATGGTTGTCATTTACTAACTCTATGACTATAGGCAAGATAATTAAATTTTGTGTGCATCTCTTTCCTCACCAGTAAAAGAGGGATACAAATAATAACTATATACATATGTTAGAGTAGGCACAGAACAGCAATTATATGTTCCCAGACTCAGAAACTATATGTTCCCAGGCTCTGGTAAATTTTTAATGCTAAACAGGTTTGCAATTATTATTATTTAAAGTTTGCAAGATAATCACTCATGAATTGTACATAAAGTATATTTATTGTTCAAAAAGTAGAGTAAATACAGTGCTTTCAGGTGAATAAAACTTGAAAGAGTTTGCTAATTAACAGACATGATCATAAAATCTTTGACCCCAAAAAATGTATTTAAACAGGAAGGCAAATGATCTGGAATTGGAAGAAGAGAAGAAGGAAGGAAAAAAGTGTAACATTCAAGAAGAAACAAATTAGGCAAAACAAAGCTAAATCCACTAGTAAAGTAGGTAGGATATACTGTGTGAAAAATAAAGTAATAACAATGATGATGTTGCTTAATTTGGAACTAGAAAAATTAAGAAATACCATTCTGGATAACAATAGCATTGAATGTGGGAGGAGAGGTATTTTGAACTAGTTTTTATACAAGTTTTAGAATGTTCCTGAGGACAGGAAAGATATTTAATCATCCATTTAATTAGTCAAGGCAATATTTCAATGACATTTTTAAAAGAAAAGAAATAAATTATAAAATTTCCATATTAGTAAATGAAATCTTAAAAATAGTATCAAACCACCACAATTTTTAAAAAAAAATTAATTTTAAAAGTCAAAAATTCTAAGATAACAGGGCTTCCCTGGTGGTGCAGTGGTTGAGAGTCCACCTGCTGATGCAGGGGACACGGGTTCGTGTCCCGGTCTGGGAAGATCCCACATGCTGCAGAGCAGCTGGGCCCATGAGCCATGGCCACTGAGCCTGCGCACTCGGAGCCTGTGCTCCGCAATGGGAGAGGCCACAACAGTGAGAGGCCTGCGTACTGCAAAAAAAAAAAAAAAAAAAAAAAAAAAAAAAAAAATCTAAGATAACAGAAAAAAAAAAGAAGTATAAAACAACATAATATTGTAGAAAAGTAAAAATATGGTATAAGAACATCATGATTGAGATAAAAGTATTAAATTCATTTTTTAAATAAAGATTGTCAGATTGGATTAAAAATGAAATTCAGAATTTGTTTTGTTTACAAAAGATACATCTAAAACAAAGATTGAGATTAAATAGTAAAGCATATACTGAAAAACACTAACAAGTATAAAACTAGAATATAGACTAATATTAGTGGAAATAGTCTTCCAGGCATAAAATATTAGGGAAAGAATAGGTTACGCTATAACGATACAGATTTTTTAATGATTGGGAGGATTTTATGCACAAATATATAGAGAACAAAAATTGAAAGCTCTGTAGGAGATATTGGAAAATTTGCTACCATAATGGGAGATATTAACAAATCTCTCTCCATTACAGGTAGTTCATGCAAAGCAAAAACAAAGCAAACATATAATAGACTGAAAACATAATTAAGAAGATGAAATTATTGGAAATAAATAAAATTATGACACATAAACGGGGCAAAAAAGTGGTCAACATTAATTTTCCTAAGTCCAGTACTTGGAGCCATTGTCACTTGAAGTTGTCTCTTTAGAAATATAAAAAGAGCTGAAGCCTCTTTCTGTATGCTTTTTACCATTCCATTAATTTACAGCTTTCTATACTTCGTTTCCTTAGAATTTGAGACTAGGTACCTATATATTTCTGATATAACTATTTAGGATGCACAGGAATAATATAAATAATATGAATGGCACAGCTATTCAGAAACTTAGAAAAATACCTAACAAACACGAGGCTCAGTTTTCCTTCAAAAGCTCCAAACTACATACTGAAACATTAAGAACAGTTTGTTTTAAGAGCCTCAACTAAAAAAAAAAAATCCCATAGGAATATAAAATGCAGCGATTTTAAATTTCTTGCAAAGTGATTCAAAGATAAATGATATTCTAGAAATAAAATTGATTCGGTTTTTTTTTTCCCCCCCTGGGGGACAATTTTATCCCACATCTGGGGATTTCAATTTTGAATATTCTTAAATAGGAGGGAGAATTTGGACATAACTTTTACTGTGAGCAAATTAAAAATTTGCCAGCCTTGTGCTACCTTCTCTTGTGTGTGTCCTAATGTGCCTCCATCCCACCAGTGTTCATGGGTCTTTGATCAATAAGCAAGTTTGTCCACAAGCAAGGCCCCAATTCAAAATTTTATACTAGTTGTGTGCCCAAAAATATTTCCATAGATAACATATAATTATTAAATTCAACAGGCTTCAATTTTTAATATATATGATGAAAATGATCAAAGAATACAATTCTGTTTTGTGTTTGGGGGAGGGTAACAATTTTTCACATTTACTTTAAAGATTTTCTCTATCTTTAAGTAGAAATCAGCCTCTTTTGCAGATATTGTAGTGATTCCACTAAAAATAATCATTTCAAATTTTTTTAAAAATCTGGCTACAAAGAGCAGAAATGCCAAAAATTTTGACTTACTCAAAATAAAATTTATTATTCACATAAAAGGGTGTGGTTAAAAGCAGTCATGGTGTGACTTTATTCCCTAGGCACCTTTACTCTCCAGGTTCCTTAGGGATCCAGACAACTTTCAGCCTGTCCTCCATCATTCCAAATATAGCCTAGGTTTTCATGACTTAAGATATATTCATGTTTCAGGAAACCAAACCAAAAGAAAGATAAAGAAGAGATACAGTTTGTGTGTGGTGTGTGTGTGTGTGTGTTTCAGCTGTCTCTTAGAAAAGGTCCTCGGAAGTTTGTGTTGCCTACCCTTCCTTCAACTCTTTCCCTACCCAGTTATTATCTGCATCAATAAGAAGAAATAGCCTTTTCTTTTTTGAAGCAGCCAGCAGAAACTTCATTGGCCAAGGAATGGAGAAGGGGAGCTCATGCTCTGAAAGCCCCTTTTCCCTGGGTCTAAGCAAGGACAAGCTTTTTATAGGTATGGGGTGGTATGGGGCAGAGACCATTATCACTTAAGTTCATGGAAATGGGTGGACATTTCCTGGAATGGGGTCCATGCCTCTTTTCTGCCCTTTTATGGTCCTTCAGCGTTTGGGTTGGAAGGAGGTTGAACTAACATGGAGCCACAGAGATGGGAGGGTAGCATTAAAATGAGATGATAATGAGCTTTAGAGTGACCTTTGTCCCAGTTTTGAAGTTCAGCCAGCCTATACCATTTTCTTGTGGTTAAGCTCTCTTGTTCCCATCATGTAAACACAGCTGGAGACACAGTCAGTTTTGGATCTCTGCAAGTTTGCCTAGAAGGAGGTTTTTATTAGAAATGGGGATAAAGGGGACTTCCTTGCTTCCTTGTCTAAGGCCGGTGTACTTGTGTTTTATAGACACACTTTAGGCACAGGTTAGGGACCCTCTGGTTGCTCCCCAGGGTGACATTTTCACAGGATACATCTATCAATACTTTGTTTTGAGAGACCGAATATACAAAAGACAATGGCCTGACCATACATGAGCATAGAGCTCTGACCCACAGCCTCTGCAGTAGTCATTCCAGGAAGCTAAACCGTGACTTCTTCATCCATCAGTTGAAAACAATCAAGACTTGATCAGTGCTTCCTTGATTACCTAATTATTGCCCCCACCTGCATCTCAGAACAAACCCGGGAAAGTAAAATATGTTCCTCAACCAGTTTTGTAAGTTTTCCCTCATGTAGTTAGCCCTCTTGGAGCTTGCCCCTGCAAACAACCTTTAATCAGGGCATATCTGAAGCATTAACAGGTTTTTCACTAAAAAATTTCCCACTCTCCTGCATGTCTTGAGTCTCTGCCAAATGCAAGTGCAGGTGACTGACCCCTTTACCATAACCTCTGCTTCTTCTCATTCTTCTTCTTTTATTTCCACAATTCTTTGACTATGTTTATATCGGACCATTGGAGATGCTAATAATGTAGTTTTAGTACCCCCAAAACCATGTACCAGTTAAAAAACCCATTACTTTGAAAGAGGCAAAAATGAACTTTAGAGATCAACAGTTTTTGCCATACATACCAAAAGAGGCATGGAAAAATTTTATAACCCAACCTTGTAAGAACTGAAACAACATAATTTCCTGTCCCTGTTTTAGATAGGACTAAACACTCTTTCCTGTCCTCATGTTAAATAATTTTGGAGTGTGCATTTTTTCCTTCCCTATCTTAAATGAACCTAAAAACAAGTAAAATTATCTAGCTACTTTCTCCAGGAAATAACTTGCTGGAGATGAGAATTTGCACAGTCACTATCCTTACAAACTGGTACAGTTTTATGGAGTGTTTTCAGCCTACTTGGCACAACAGGGCAAAGACCTACTTCCTTCATATAAAATCTAGGAAAAAAATTGAAATCACAGTGATAACTTCAGGAACATTTACCATGCAAAGGATTTGAGTCAAATTAGGAAAAAAGTAAAAAAGAAAAAGAAAAACAAAGGAAGAAAAACTTGTGAGGATATTCTCTATCTTCTCCATCTAAAAAAAAAAAAGCATCTGCGTTAGTAAGAGCTTTTTAATTATACAAGAGTATTATCATACTCTTGATGAAATTACTGAGTTCAAGTTATTGGTTAAAGTACAGCGATTTCCTCTCTTGTACATGTTTTAAAATTTGTTTTTCTACACAAATGTCACTTCCTCTCCTTGAAAAGGGACTATAGTTAGCCATTTTACAGTAATAATTTCATACCTATTTTAATTTTTCTCTTTCCCTTCCATTGCATCTCTTTTTATCTTCTCTGGGAAGACTATGAAGATTACTTCAATAAACAAGAATTCTCTCTCCATTATGTGTACACTCTAAGAGTATCTACTTAAGTTAAATGGTTAATAATTTCTAAAAGAAAGAGGAAACTTAATTCATTATGCATCTTTTCTATGTTTTCTCCTTGCAAAACTGAAACTTCGAAAAAATATTGCTTGTAAGTTTGGAAAATAGTTTTGGTTCCCAGACAAGAAGAAATAGTATACAATTAAAGCTTTTAGTATAAATTCAAGAGATAGAATCTTTTGGTATATAAATATAGAGATTTATATATACATAAAATAATTCATGTAATATTCCTGATAATTAGTTGACTCTTTGAAACAATTAGTCTTTATAGTTCAACTTATAAAATACTCTTTGTCCTCTTCCTAAAGTTATTGCCGTATAAAAATAATTTTTGCATGATATTTAAGAGAAGATTTTTGTTTTATTACTTATGATTTAAACTTTATATGACTTCTACATTAATTCTATGAGCCCAATAAGTTATCATTGTTTCTACAAATTATTTAAGACTGTAAAATATAAACATGTTTAATTAGAAATTGCATTGAGATCTTTTTAAAAGGTTTCAATGTTGTAAATTATTTGCATACTATAATAATAAGGAAAGGAAATTATTTGTTGCATTAAATTGTAACTTCTAGATCTTTAGTCAACTTTATTTCAATATCTATAATATTAAATTGAATTAATTAATATATAATACTTGGATACCTAGACAATTTCCAGATGGAAAAAAAAAATAAAATGTCAGTTATTAGACTATACATACCCATGTTCCTAACTTTTTATATAGACATGCTATAGAAAAACAGCAGGTGAAATTTAAGCAATATTTACATGTCTTTACTTTAAAATTTGTTAAGTGATTCATAAACTGATATAAATGTAAGCTTCTGTCCAGAAAAGCAAAACAAAAATTGATTACTTTGGTTAAAGGTGGTAATTAATATAAATGCCTCAGAAAACACGCAGTATAATGATTACAAATAAATTTGAAAATGAACACAAGATATTAAGTATGTTTGTCTATTGGCTTTTTAGGAAATAATTATGCTCTATTAAGAGAGTTAATTGTTATAAATATGAATACATGCATCATTTTATTTAATATGCTAAAAATTTAATTATATTTTAAGCATAATGTAAATGACTAAACATTATTTATATATGTACATTTTTTGTTTATATAAATATATAAATACAAAAGTATATTAAGATCATTGATCTTAATATTTCAGTTTATAAATAATAGTTAAAAACAAACATATGGACATTTTGTAAATACAATGTATCTGAGGAATGTGGAATCTGGATTTATAATGCCTAAATATGATGACATAGTTGGTTCATTGTTAATGCATATATTAAGAAAGAAGAGAACTTAGGGATCCTAAACCATACATTTTTACATGGCAGATATTTAAAAAGTTGAAATTAGAGGGACTTCACTGGCGGTCCAGTGGTTAAGACTCTGTGCTTCCAATGCAGGAGATGTGCATTCAGTCCCTGGTTAGGAAACTAATATCCCACATGCTGTGCATTGCAGCCAAAAGAAAAAAAAAAATAAAATTAAAATTTTGGTTTTTGTTTTATAAAATCATCGTTACCCTGTGGCCAAGTTACAGAGATTATTTTTTATCACCAAGATTTTCTGTTAAGTCTGAACTTTCATTTTTACCATTTCTTAATTTTGAAAATAACATTGTGTTCCTACCATATATATTTTAGTTGTATATTATCAAAATGTCAAGTACATCAATTCTTTTGCTCTTGAAGAGTATGATTTTTATTTGTATTTTGCCTCCTTTGACAATCCTACTTTATTACGTTTGTCCCAAATTTGGACCACTCAGTTGGAGTTTTAAAAAATCAAACAAAAAACCTGTTAAACTTTCAACACAAAAGTTAATCAAGGCTTCCTAAAACGACCACACATAAAAAATATTTGTTCCTTCAGCTTATAAAATAAAGCATAGTAGAAATAACTAGTTCTGTTTGATGTTATCAGCATTTTATCTTGAGTCATCTTTCATTTATTAAATTTAAGATCAATAATCTTATAAACCCTGACAAATCAAAAAAATTAGTAATCCTATGTAGAAGTAAAAATAATTACTATGATTCAGTGTCTATGTATTAACTAGGAATATATTTATGTATTATATATTTATTAGGATCATATTCAGGTACTTGTAAAAAGACTGCTACCCATATGCCTACAATGAGATTTTCTTTCTGTTACTAGGTTCCAATGCATTTATTAATCAAAAAATCACAGTATGCATTATGGTTTAAATCAAAAATCCCCCTTTCCTCACCCCACTGTTATCCATGAGTTTTTTTTCTATATCTGTGAGTCTGTTTCTGTTTGTATATAAATACATTTGTTTGTTTTATTTTTTAGATTCCACATATAAGTGATAACATACAGTATTTGTCTTCTGTTTGACTTATTCACTAAGTATAATACTCTAGGTCCATCTACAAATTCACTAAGTATAGGTCTAGGTCCATGGTTACAAATGGCAGAATTTTATTCTTTTTTATGAATGAGTAATATTCCATTGTATATACATACCATATCTTCTTTATCTGTTCATTTATTGATGGACACTTGGGTTGCTTCCATATCTTGGCTATTGTAAATAATGCTGCTATGAACATTGGGGTGTATGTATCTTTCTGAATTGTATTTTCTTTCCTTTTTTTATTGGCTATATTCCTGAGTGGAATTGCTGGATCATATGGTAGTTCTATTTTCAGTTTTTTGAGGAAAATCTCCAGACTGTTTTCCATAGTGTCACCAATTTACATTCTCAACAGTGTACAAGGGTTCCCTTTTCTCCACATCCTCTCCAACATTTGTTATTTGTAGAGACTTTGATGATAACCATTTTGCCAGGTATGAGATGATATCTTATTGTGGTTTTGATTTGCATTTTTCTAATAATTAGCAATATTGAGCATCTTCTCATGTGCCTGTTACCTATCTGTATGTCTTCATTGGAAAAATGTCTACTCAGTTCTTCTGCCCATTTTTTAATTGGATTGTTTGTTTTCTTGATGTTACATTATATGAGCTGTTTATATATTTTGGATAGTAACCTCCTATTGGTCATATCATGTGCAAATATTTTCTCCCATTCAGTAGGCTGTCTTTTCATATTATTCATGGTTTTCTTTGCTGTGCAAAGGCTTTTAAGTTTAATTAGGTCCCATTTGGTTATCTTTGCTTTTGCTTCCTTTGCCTTAGGAGACAGATCCAAAAAAGTATTGTTATGATTTATGTCAAAGTGTTCTGCCTAGGTTCTCCTCTAGGAGTTTCATGGTTTCAGGTTTTACATTTAGGTTTCAATCCATTTTTAAGTTATTTTTGTATATAGTATTAGGAGATGTTCTAATCTCATGTTTTTACATTTAGCTGTCCAGTTTTCCCAACACGACTTATTGACGAGATTGTCTTTTCTCCATTGTATATTCTTGTCTCCTTTGTCATAGATTAATTGTCATAAATGTGTAGGTATATTTCCAGGCTCTCTATTCTGTTCCATTGATCTATGTGTTTTATTTTGTGTTGGTACCATGCTGTTTTGATTACTGTAGTTTTGTACTATAGTCTGAAGTCAGGGAGGGTGATACCTCTAACTTTGTTATATTAGCAAGTGTAATATCTCTTCTTGTATTGATCCCTTTATCATGATATAATGCTATTCTTTGTCTTTTGTTATAGACTTTTTAAAAGTCTATTTTGTCTGATATGAGCATTGCTACCCATGCTTTCTTGTTTTTTCCATTTGCATGAAATATCTTTTTTCCATCCCCTCACTTTTAATCTTCATGTGTCTTTAGTCTGAAATATACCCACACATTTATGATCAATTAATCTCTTGTAAGCAGCACATAGATGGGTCTTATTTTTTCATACAATTTGCCACCCTATGTCTTGATTGGAGCATTTAGTCCATTGATATTTAAAACAATTATTGATATGTATGTACTTATTTCCATCTTATTACTTCTTTTCTGGTTGTTTGTGTAGTTCTTCCCGTTTTTTGTTTGTTTGTTTCTTTGCTCATGGTTTGACTGTTCTTCAGTGGTATGTTTGTGTTCCTTTCTCTCTTGTTTTTGTGTATCTATTGTAGTGTTTTGATTTGTGGTTACCATGGGGCTCATATATGTTGACCTATAATGATATTTACTTGTTTTCAACTGGTAGTCATTTAGGTTCAAACACATTTTAAAAGATCTACATTTTTTACTCTCCTCCCCCACATTTTGTATTTTTGATATATTTTGCATCTTCATGCTTATCCCTTCACTGCTCATTGTAGTTATTGTTGCTTTTAAAATTTTTTGTCTTTTAATCTTTTTACTAGCTTATTTAAATGGTTGATCCTCTGCTTTTACTATATATTTGCTTTTCTTTGTAGAATTTTTTCATTTCCTATAGATCCTTCAGAATTATCTTTTTATCTTTAACTTTTGCCATTTTAATTATGATATGGCTTGGTGTGGTTCTGTTTGGGTTCATTTTGTTTGGGATCCTCTGTGTCTCTTGTACCTAGATATGTTTCCTTCTTCAGGATTAGGACTCTTTCAGCTATAATTTCATCAAATACATTTTTGACTCCCTTCCCTTTCTCTTCTCCTTCTGAGACCCCTATAATGTAAGTGTTGGTATGCTTTATGTTATCCAGAGATCTCTTAAACTGTTCTCATTTTTTAATTTTGTTTTTCTTTTTGCTCTTCTTATTGGGCAATTTCCACTATTCTGTCTTATAGAGCAGTTATGTATTATTCTGTATCAGTTGGTCTGTTTTTTAATTCCTTCTGTAAGTTTTTCATTTCAGTTATTGTATTCTTCATTTCTGATTGGTTCTTTTTTATATCTTCTAGTTCCTTGTTAAAATTCTCACTGTGTTCATCTATTCCATCCCCTAATTCACTTAGCATTCTTATTACTAATGTGTTTAATTCTTTATCTAGTAAATTGTTTACTTTTGTTTCATTATTTATTATTTCAGTTTTGTCTTGCTCTTTCAATTGAGACCAGTTCCAATGTCTTCTCATTTTGCTTAACTTTCTCTCTCTCTACGAATTTAGGTGAAACAGTTAGTTATTGCAGTCTTGAAGGGGTGTCCTTATGTGGGAGTGTCCCTATAGAGTCTGCATGTTCCCAGTGGCTTTGGTGAAAAAGCTGGATTTGACATGAACACAAGTCACGTCTTTCCCCTGGGTATGCTGGCAGCTATAACCTTGGTATGAGGTAGGGCTGAAGATGGAGGGACTAGGGCCTGAGCCAAGTGTGATGCAAAGCTTCCCCACTGCTGGGTGGCTGTCACCACCCTATTGGGGGTGGGGGCATATCCCATGTTGCTGGAGCAGAAGCCCTGTGTACCAGGTCTGATCTGGCTCTATTCCCTTTAGATGTGTGCTCTCCCTTCTCCTAGCACCTGCACCCTTGCCCCAGAGGGGAGCAGTGCTGGAGCAGGAGGGGGTTGTGTATGATGGAGATGAACTGCAGTTGGCCAGCCACAGACAGAGGTCCAGGCTGCCTGAAATGTACCACCTGTGCAAGCACCAGCAATGGATGCCCCACCCTGCTTAGTCACAGCTTCTGGTCTGATTCTCCTTTTTCCCTTACAGCCAACCACTACACTAAGCCTCCATTACCCCTGCCCTCTTATGGAGCCATGCTTCAAGGCAAGTGGGGCCTAAATGGGCTCTCAGCATGTATTGGCATGTGGGCTGTGGAGGTCAGGCTTCCTTTAGAGATTGGTACCACCCCAGATATGCTGCCTTTAAAAGCACCAGCAATGGCCACCCTAGTCCCACTCAGACCCTGACCCAGATCTAAGTCACCTCTGCATCCCATGGTAGACCCCTGGTCATGGCAGCCTTTGGTTCACTGCATACCTGCCATGTGAAATAAGCACGGTTGGAACATTGGCTTGGCTCAGGCTGGGACACCCCCTGAGGTAGTCACTGGAAACTAGGCAGCCACTTGAGCAGTCCTCAATCCTCCCCTCTCTACCCTACCTCAGGAGCAAGCCAATTTTCACATGCTTCTTAGGAGTGAGGTCCCGGCTTCCCACATCCCCACTGTTGATCCCAGCAGGCTCTCAACCAGCCAATGGGACTCCTCTTCCCTGTGTTGGATCCAATGACTGGGGCACCCAATATGTGGCTTGAACTGCTCACTCCCTAGGGCAGATCTCCACCCATGTAATCTCCCTTTGCCTCTGACTCCCCTCCCAGGGACATAAGTCCCAGACTGATCGCTTCTCTTCCCTTCTTTCACAATTCCTTTTGGATCTTTCTCACAGCCTTGGTTGTACAGGAGTCTTTCTTCCAGTTTCCAGTCAGTTTCAGTGAGAACTGTTCCACATGTAGATGTATTTTTGATGTGTTCTTGGAGTGAGGTGAGCTCCATGTCCTCCTACTCCACCAATTTGGTCAATATCCTTAGTATACTAATTTTAGATTTTAAATATTCAATTTAGTAAAATTGAGGGAAAACAGTCTTACATAAGATAATTATCAAGATTAATGTAAGTTATAAAAATGTGAATCTGGATACCACATACATTTATTTTTTTTATATAACACAAAATGTTTATAAAATAATTTCTAAATAAAGAATTCAAAGAAAATTCTATTTCAAAATTAGAATTTGTACAGATGATAGTCTAATCAAAATACTATTAAAATATAAATTAATCTTTATACCCCATGGTTATTTGTAATGGTCACTTTTGGTTTGAGTTGAAAAATAAAACTTTATTGGAATCCCATTTTAAAACTAATAACAATAGAATCTAAGGATGAAGACATTTTGAGAGAGTTTCACAGGCTAAAAGAAACCTTGAATTTGAGGCAGATTAATTCTAAGATAGCAGTAACCCTGTTATTCAGACTTGTGCCTTGAAGGGTGATGTGGAAAGTACAGACAAAATCAAGATGACAGATAGAGACATAGTTTCATCTAGCGTTTCACATGTCATTTTCCTCAGTAACACTGTTTTTGCAGAAATAAAGAGCAATAATAGAATTCTTTAGAAAAATCTAACCATGGAATGGTGGTAGTTTGGCAGGCTGTACTTATTTTAAAAAATTGTGGAGGACATTTGGAGTTTGCAGTTGATAAGATAAGCATCATGGCAGAGAGATTAGTGAATTAGTTTTCACTTTACAAACCTATCACCATATTTTTCTACAGTTTGTATAATTTGCAATCTGGAAAATACCAAAGACCTCCTAAAGACATACTGGGCAATTGCTTCATACACCTCAGTTCTGCCAGTGTTCTGTAGTAGATGTTCTTAGAGATCAAAAAGGTGAGATTTTAGGGTTTCCCTGGTGGCGCAGTGGTTGAGAGTCCGCCTGCCGATGCAGGGGACATGGGTTCGTGCCCCAGTCCGGGAAGATCCCACATGCCGCGGAACGGCTGGTCCCGCGAGCCATGGCCGCTGAGCCTGTGCGTCCGGAGCCTGTGCTCCACAACGGGAGAGGCCAAAACAGTGAGGGGCCTGCGTACCGCAAAAAAAAAAAAAAAAAAAAAGTGAGATTTTATTAGAATGAAAATCTGAATTAACTAGGAGGAAGAAGCATATCCTTCCATATGAAAAGTTATTCCTTAGACAACACTGTTTCTTCTGCTAAAGCACTATCTGAGCATGTGACAGCAAAGAGCACAAAATTGAAATACCTGTTTCTAAAGAATTATGTTGTTTCACTGAAGAAGGCTGGAAAGTCTCTCCCTTTCAGTGAACCCCCAATAGCTCTGGACTTCATGTAAAGCGCTAAAGAAATAAAAGAAATAGCCTTTGTGAAATGGTCCAGCACTGCCTTGTGTTCAGTTAGTGATTCTGTATCTAAAATGCTGTTTTAAAAACTGTATTTGGAAGAGAAAAAAGTAAAGAGAGCTTTAAAGTTAAAGAAGTAGAAAATCTTAGTGTGTTAAATAACAAAGGAAGATATTAGAAGAGTTGTCAATGAACTTTTATTTTTCCTTTGTTATTGTTAATATTACTCTATTGAAAGAAGCCTCTTGTATATCTCATACTTTAGATTGCTTTTAGTGTTTCTTTTCATCTTTAGCATTATGAAATATAATCCTAATATATTTTTTCCTTTTTTACCATAACATGTAATTGTCTAGTAAATCTAACATTCACTTCCTCATTAGAAATTATCATCTAGGCCTTCACTCTTATGCTCTAATTTGCATTTTCACTTCTGAAACTTTGGGGAAGATTTGAATTTTTTTTTCTTCTTTGTATTGCTATATTAGAAAAGACTCTCCAAAGATGTTGGGTAATTCCTACTGACAGATCAAAGGAATATGCTTGAGATAGTTTTGATTTGAAAATCTTTAAACACAAGTCTTCCTCAGCTTAAGGGGTTAAGTCCTGAGAAGGCTTGCAGCTCATAGCTTATTCTAGCCTACCTAAAATATGCTCAGAACACTTACAGTAGCCTACAATTGGGCAATATCATCTAACACAAAATCTATTTTATAATAAAGTGTTGAATAACTTATGTAATTTATTGAATACTGTACTGAAAGTGAAAAACAGAATAGTTGTATGGGTACAGAATGATTGTTAGTATCAGTATGTCAGTTGTTTACCCTCATGATCACGTGGCTCACTGGGAGCTATGGCTCACAGCTGCTGCCCAGCATCAGGAGAGAGCATCATACTGCATATCACTAGCCCATGAAAAGATCAAAATTCAGAATTCAAAGTATGGTTTCGAATGAATGCATATGCTTTTGCACCATCATAAGGTTGAAAAATCGTTTAAGTCAGACCATTGTAAGTTGGGGAATTTCTGTAGTTCTATTTCATTAGAGAATCAGTGGTACTACTTTAATTACAGTCATTTGCCTCCTGATACAATTTTTGATTCTTGACATTTATTTCAATAAATACTTTAGTAGGCATTTTACTACTGTTATCTGTGTGCATTTGTAAGCTCTCTTAGGAAAAATAACCAAATAGGAAATGCTTTCCAAATCTATGCTTCATTGGTGCTGGATGATTAACTACTTCTGTTCCTTAAGAAGTAAGATCAGTCTTGCTTTCTGAATAATCAGTAGATTAAATTAGTGTCAACAGAAACTTGGTGATGGCTGGGAGCATGCTATTAAAAGAGCACTTTAAAAATCATTATTAAATAAATGAATACAGTATAGCTGTCGGTTTTGCAAGGCTATCATCTTCACTTTGAAAACTTGTCTGTTCCATTTTACATTTAATTAATGTCATGACAATTTAGATTTTTGTCATGTGCCTGTTAGGCATAAAATGAAAGTATGTTTTAAAGCCCAAGGTTTTTACATTAGCAAGAAGTTTTAATAGACGTTATACATTCAGTTTATCAAACAATAATGGCTTTATAGTTATTCTGTAAACACATAACATGTAAAACATATAGACAATTCTGCTTTTATATCTGGGATCCACAAGGAACACAGTTTTCAGAGTATGTGTAAATATTCTGGAAGGTACCACATTTTAGTGAAAATAGTAGAAAAGCTTTGAGAATTTTCACTAATATACCAGAAGAGACTGTATCATAAGACAATTGTGTTCACAATGGCATAACTGCAACAGGATTTGCCTTCCTTAGTAAACAACAAGAGAACTTAAAAAAATAAATAAAAACATTATTTTACCATTAGACAACAGACAGAACAAGGCAGTAATCTGAAAGAATGGCAACAAGCAAGGTGAGTTTGACAGTCATATTACTTACTGGCTATAGGCAGTTTCTAGACCACGATATAGATGCAAGATGTGGGAAAGTAAACAGACTGTACAGTCTGGCTGATTTGAGGAGATGGAGATTGAAGTTTGGAGAGGCTGAAGTAACTGGAATTTGTGGAGCAAAGGACCACAGAGAGGGAACTATACAGAAAAGTAGTTCCTGAAATGTACATAGAGCTGCACATGAGGTGGTATTTTTGGCTGAGAACTAAGCTGCTCGTGCACAGGGCAAGAATGCATGAAGCTAAGCAAAGACTCACTATTTTTTTTTTTTTTTTTTTTGGGTACGCGGGCCTCTCACTGTTGTGGCCTCTCCCGTTGCGGAGCACAGGCTCCAAACGCGCAGGCTCAGCGGCCATGGCTCACGGGCCCAGCCGCTCCGTGGCATGTGGGATCTTCCCGGACCGGGGCACGAACCCGTATCCCCTGCATCGGCAGGCGGACTCTCAACCACTGCGCCACCAGGGAAGCCCAAGACTCACTATTGAAGAGCAACAACTGCAAAGTTTAAGTAGAACAATTCCTAGAGTCATGCAAGGAAGGGAGATTTTCTAGTCCTGATCAACCTGAGTAAAGAAACTTTGTTTACTAACTAGGAAATCAGTAAAGAACATGAATAAATATACTAATTCCTAGAAACATACAACCTACGAAGACTGAATTATGAAGAAATAGAAAACCTGAACAGACTAATAATGAGTAAGGTGGTTCGATCAGTTGAATAGTTGAGCTAAACTAGCTCAAAAACAAAATCTTCATAGTCATGCCAGAAAATGAAGTTTAAAAACGAGGTTCAAAAATATTATGCTGATCTACATGCAACTAAACTTCTTGTTAAAACAAAAATCAAAGCACTTTAAATGAACATAACAAAATCTAGGCATTCAGAAAATTAGTATTCCAAATGTAACCCATAGCAAGGGAAAATTAGGCAATGTAAATGATGCAACAACTTAAGTAAATAAATAAAATGAAACAACATCAAAGCTATATGTAATATCACACTGGAAGAGATAAAATGAAATTAAAATATGCAGTTTATTCAAAAATGCAGAAAAGTGGAAAAAATAACAATGAAAAATTGAAAACAAATAGCAAGATTATAAACTAAGGTTGCATATATAATTACATTAAATGAGTATTCAGTCTCTTCAGTTAAAGATGGAGATTTTAACAATAGATTCAAAAAGCAAAACCAAATTCTATCTTGTGGTGGTAGGCAAAATAATAGCCCCCAAGGATGCCTACATTCCAAACTCTGAAACCTGTGATTATGTAACATAATATCATAATACTTGATATATACATAATACTTGATATCAATATAATATCAAGTAGCAAGGGGAAATTACAATTGCATATGGAATTAAAGTTGCTAATCAGAAGACAGATTATCCCGAATATCTAGGTGGGCACTACATAATCACAAGAATCCTTGAAGGTGGAAGAGGCAGGCAGAAGGAGAGTCAGAGTCAGAGAAATTAATGTGGAGATGAAAACATCAGAGTGATTCTATGCGCTAAGGATTTGGCCTGCACTTGCTGTCTTTGAATATGGAGAGAGGAGGTGATGAACCCAGGGAGGTTGTTGGCCGCTGGGATCTAGAAAAGGCAGGGAAATGGATTCTTCCCTACAGCCTACAGAAAAAATTAAAACCATAAAAGAGATAAAACTGTAAACAAAAATGACTTTAGTTCCTCACCTTTATGCTCTAATAAATTTTTCATATTTTAACGGCATACTTCGCAAAATAACATTTCCCTACCTTACTATAAATTTTCAATAAATTATTATTTTTAAATCAATGGCAACATAATAGATGTAACCATTTCTCTTGGTTCCTTTATTTACATATTAATTGACATCAAATTTTATTTATATATCTGGATGCTAACAATCTTATGAAATGAAGAAAGAATTGGTTTATTTTAATTGATTTACTTTTATAATCTTTTAGAGGAAGACATTATACTGTAAAAATACATATTTGCTCTTTTGAACAGTTTGTTGCAAGAAGTATGTCAATATCATATGAATGAATTATTAAATAAAGTATTTAAATGATGGTATTTTAAAAACTTTAGCTATCAATACATAGTGATGCAAAAGTGGTTGTGTATGATGATCTCTTGCATGATGCCAGTTAATATATTCATTTAACAGATATATGTTAAGCATCTAAAAATGCAAGGTACCAGATAAGTTTGTGCTAACGTGTGGTTAAGACTCTTAATCTTAATTCCAGTGAAATGTAAATGAAGGATCAAGTCTTCTTATTTCTTTTACTATATTCCTGCTTTCCAAAGTGGTCAAGTCAAGTAGTATCTCAGGCATACATCTTTACAGAGGGGAAACATCTATAGTGTTTAGATATTGAGACTGTTAAGTCCAGATTTGTAGCTGGAGGGGGAAAAGGGGAACTTTTCATTGGAATAGCTATGAAAAATGCACATGTCCTTTCTAGATTTAAAAAAAAAAAGACTGATTTTCCAACTATGGTCAGAAATTGCTTTCAACCCTTAAATGAAATCATTAAAACCCCAATAATTTGAACTTACAATCTCTTAGTATCTGTTTCTTGTCTATTTGTTGGCAATAATACATGTTTCTTATCTATATCTCTGTCTGTACCTCTATCTAAATCTATATCCATAAGCATCTGCATATCTCTTGATATAAGGAGAGAGAGAAAAAGAGCCATAAAATATTCAGATTTTATATGTGGTCTAACTATAAAATATATTGCAAGGCAAGAAAAATACTATTTTTTTCCTGTCCACCATTACTTGCAAGCTATATTGAATCAGAGACTCATTTTTTTCAACAAATATGTATTATATATTTACTATGAATCAATATCAGTTTCCTTATGAACATTTAATAAAATGGGTAGTGAAAGTGACTAACTTAGGGTTACTTTCTTCAGCTTGGCATACTGTGGAATGTAGGAGCATGTTTGGATTGTTGCAGGACCCACAGCTTACTATTAAATAAGAATGGATGTAGATAACCCAAACACATAGCAGGTTATTCCTGAGGGGACAGCTAGCCTGATAAATTGGGTAAAAGCCACATTAAAGCTTGTTTTCCACAAGAATTGGAATTCCACAGATGAAGTGACTGATGGGCTATGTATGTAAGCCTTGTTGGACTGGCTTTACAATGATCAGGATGTTCACCCACCGAATATACCCCTTACTCAGGTCATGATAAATGCTGCAATTAAAGGGGCTCTATTGCATGGGCACCCCATGTAACCTTACTACTACACAATCATGTAATGGCGTGAGAAGCCATATCAGATTTGTTTCAGCTTCAACTTATGAATTTTACATATGGTAAGAAAATTAGGGTGATCTACAAGACAATATGGACAGACCAAAAGATAGTCAAGGGATGCACACTAGGAGGTTGGAAGACTTTAAGGAACATGACAAACTTAGCAGACCCTGACTGGAGTGACACAGGGGCTTAATTCTGTACTATCAGTTGTTGGGTGGACTGATGACAGGCTCTGCTGCTCCCCCGATATTGAAGGGTTCTAAACAAATGACTCTACTTACTCTAGTTTGGAAGAATTTATGATGCCAGAAGGCAAAGAAGGTAATGAGAAAATTGACCTCAAAATGTCAGGGGTGATAGTGGGACAAATTAATCAGAATGAGTATTGATGAAAGGGCCACAGTCTGCTGGCCTGACCTTCAGTTGGGGACTTAAAGCCATATGCACATATGTGAGTGAAATGGCCAGGGGTTGGAAAAGAAACTTTTCTGAGGTTTCTTGCCAGGAGATCCCAATGCACTATGATTCCAAAATATGTTGGTGAAGTCCTAATAGAGTCTAGATTAGTAGTATATGAGAATGCAATGGTTGATGGGACTAAGGTGAAAATTTGGATGAAAATTGGAATATTTGGACTGACTTTATGTAAAGTGATTGTGGCTCTTATACCCAGGATTATTGAGATGGATATTATGTCTGACTGGGGAACATTTCCCCTATCTTGCATAATAAAGCAGAAGGCATGCATTTGTTCTTTGTTAACTATTACTTGGACATGCTAAAAAGGAACTTATATAATTTTCCAAGCTCATACAGGTTTTCTTTTTTTCTTCTTTTTTTAAAATTAATTTTATTGGATTATAGTTGATTTACAATGTTATGTTAGTTTCAGGTGTACAGCAAAGTGATTCATTTCTACATATACATATATTCATTCTTTTTTAGATTCTTTACCCATATAGACTATTACAGAATATTGAGTAGAGTTCCGTGTGCTATACAGTAGGTCCTTGTTGGCTATCTATTTTATACATAGTAGTGGGTATATGTTAATCTCAGGCTCCTAATTTATCCCTCTCCCACCCCCCTTTCCCCTTCGGTAACCATAAGATTGTTTTTGAAATCTGTGAGTCTGTTTCTGTTTTGTATATAAATTCTTTTGTAACATTTTTTAAAATTAGATTCCACATATGAGTGATATCATATGATACTTGTTTTTCTCTTATTTCACTTAATGTGATAATCTCTAGGTCCATCCATTTTGCTGCAAATAACATTATTTCATTCTTTTTTATGGCTGAGTAATATTCCATTGCATATATGTACCACATTTTCTTTATCTATTCCTCTGTCAGTGGACATTTAGATTGCTTCCATGTCTTGGCAAGTGTAAATAATGCTGCAATGAATATTGGGGTACATATATCTTTTCGAATTATGTTTTTCTCCAGATATATGCCCAGGAGTGGGATTGCTGGATAATATGGTAACTCTATTTTTAGTTTTTTAAGGAACCTCCATACTGTTGTCCATAGTGGTCATATAGATTTTCAATTGTACCAGTGTCAGATACCTGGTGGATAAAAAGATATTACTGTAATTACTAACATGCTAGAATGTAGAGTTCAATTTCCAACAAATTCTCAGTACCATAGTCTGATGTGACCCATGAAAATTGTGCAAATCTCATGGAGATGAACAGAAGATAATTAAGGCTTGGATAAAATACTACCACCTCTATTGTCAGCAGTTCCTGATTTGGTTTTAATAGGAAAAAAAAAAAAAAAGAAAAAGAAAAACCTAAAGGAGACCAGTACTCAGTGATAGATCTTGCAATTGCTTTATCTTGATTTCTATCTTGGAAAAGAAAAAAAAAATACTGTAGAGTGCCTTCACATGCAAAGTATCAAAATTTGAATTTACTCTATTTCCCCCAACGTTATTTGAATTCACCAATTTACTGTAATGATTTGGTTAGAAGGGATTAATGCTGGTCCCCAGTTGGATAATATTCTACATTGATGACATAATGATAATTTTCAGTGGTGACACATGTGACTAAGAGATGCTGGTTGATAAATCCAACAAAGTATCCAAGGGCCATCCAAACAGGAAAATTATTATGAATAACAGGCAGAAGCTACCTGTGACATTCATAGGCAACTAAAAATAAAACACTGTCGTTGCCTGCCCTCATAACTAAGCAAGAAGCACAGTGCCTGGTGGACTTGTTTGGATTTGAAGGATTCATATTCTGTGTGGATGCTGAGAGCTCAGCCTCTCTGCACTAGTCCTGAATTGAATCTCAGAGACAGGGTTTTGGGTGAAGTAGAAAAGAATAGTTTTATTGCTTTGCCAGACAAAGGGGGACACAGCAGGATCCTGCCCTCAAAAACAATGTGTCTCAGCCCAGGAGGATTTGATGAACAGTTTTATAGCAGTGGTTCAAGGGCAGGGTCTCTGACAAGACTAGGGTGTGTGCAGGGCCTCCACTCCCTTAATCTAGTCTCAGGTGGTTGGTCTCCTAGTCTTTATGAGTTTCTCTGTTCCCTTTAATCTTGCCTCAGGTAGTTTCTTGACTGCTTCTCCCTGAATCTGCCCTTTGGAACTCAAGGAACGTCATAGAGGCTAGAGTCTTGCCTACAAGAAACAGGGGACAAAAAAGTCTTCCATGCTCAAAAGTCCCACAGGGTCCTTTTCAGTTTCAATATCTGGGAATTATGCTAGACACTATCTACAAAAATACCTGAAAGGAAGTCATTTTTGAATGGGGCCCTGAACAGCAGCAGCAGGCTATGTCTGAATTGTAAAAAGTGGTGGCTCATTCCATGCCTTCTAGCCCTTATAACCCCACTCCAACTTGGTTTGGAAGTCTGTGCAGTTTGAACTTATGCAGGTGGAAGCTTATGTCAAAAGCCTGTGAGTGTTGCCCAATAGCAAGTACTGGGATTTTGGACCAGAAAATTTCCAAACACAGTGGTAAGATACATGCCATTTGAGCGACAATAATTGACTTATTATTCTGCATTAATTAAAACTGCCCCTATTACTGAAGGACTTAAGGTAATCTTGAAACCTGAAATACCTACAGTGTCTTGGGTTATGTCAGAAACACTCTACTAAGGCAGTATTCAGAAAAGTTCCATAATAAGATGGAAAAGTTTTATATGTGAACATCCTGCTGAAGGGAGGTACTCATTGTATTCATGAGCAGGTAGCCTCTCTTCCTCTAGGGTTGGCTTCGAAACCACCTAAGTAAGTTGCTAGATCCTATTGCTACAAGTGTGTTGCCCTATGAACCCTTCCCAAAGGACACTATAAAGCACTCAACTGACCAGCAAAACACCATGTTTACAGATGGCAGTTCCAAGGTGGATGAACAACATCCTATTTTGAATGCTGACACATTACTACAGACTAATGAAAAACTCTAAAGAAGATAGTAAACAAATCAGTTCAGTGGACTGGATTGCAGTGATGGAATAATTGAAAACCAATAAAAGCCCTGATGTTTGGGTATATACTAACTCATGGCTGGTGGCCAGTGGCCTGGCCATATGGTCAGGCAGATGGTCAATAAAAAAATGAATTATTAAAGGGATGCCTCTAAGTGTTACGGACTTACTTTAATGTGCTCCTTAAATTCCAATAGGATTTTAGTAAGGCATGTCAAAGCCCATCAGAACCCAGTCACAGATTGAAAGTTAATTAGAACAACCCAGTGGATATCCTGGTGCAGTTGCTTGAAGTGGCCACCTGGGTCTCTGAAGTGAAGAAACATGGGGGAGGTGCATCAATACAGAGATGGGTTACTCACAGCACACAAAGGAAACCAGTCTCAACACAAACTATGAACAAATGAATGGTGACTAGTTTTGTCCTCAACTGACTTAAAACCCCAAAATAATTGAATCATGGCCAGTTGTAATGACATCATTCCATAATAAATTCTGATATATGGAGAAAATTCAATTTTGTTAGGAAGGTATAACAAATACTTTTGTAATTCTTATTGATCTATAATAAATGCTTTTCTGATGTGTCTTATTATCAGGACTCATGTGCACTGCTTTCTTCACAAATCCAGGGCTTATCACTACCCAATGGGATTTACTAAGTTTGCTTTTCCATTTTAGGTGTGATACCTGAAGCTCACAGTAACAGCTAGCTACTCTGATAACATGGTCAGTCCTAAGGAGATACACACGATTTAAATACCAGCTCTTCCTCTAATGCTGCCTCATTTTAAATGTGCCTTGATTATATTTCACTTGCTGTGAAAACAATCTGCATTTAATTGCTTTTAACCTGCATAGTAAAATAAGGTAACTAAGTTCAGTGAGGCTGATAAGCCTCCAAAATTAGACATTGGTAATCACAATTCAGAAAAAAATGTGGTTGTTTATTCATCCTTTTTCTAAAGGCTGGGAAAGCCCTCTTTCCATTGTTGGTATTTTATTAATAAACATTTTCATTTAATTAAGATAACCAAAGCTATAAATAAAAGTAAATGTATCTTGATTTGATCTATCATTTGTCTTAAAGTTATTCATATTGATGTGATTTATTATTATAAATGAATAAGCATTTCCTTAAGGACAGATATATTATTTCAAGCATGTAGATAAATAAGTGATTTTTTTTCCAAGTATGACCTCACTTTTTATTTTTAAATTTTAAATTTATTTTTCTTTATTCAGGTACAGTTAACAAATATACTTACTTATAAGATATTTAAAGTGTACAATGCAATAATGATTTGATATAGGTATACACTGTGAAAGAATTCCCCCATTGAGTTAGTTAACATATCCATTCATATATATTTACAGTGTGTGTATGAGAAAATTTAGGTTCTACTTTCAATTATACAATACAGTGTTATCAAGTATAGTTACAATATTATACATTAAATCCTCACTCTTTATTCATCTTATAAATGGAAGTTCGTACCTTTTACCAACCTCTCCCTGTTTCTTTCACCCCCCCCACACCTGGCAAACACGTTTCTCTGTTTCTATGAGGTTTTTTTTTTTTTTCCTTTTTAGATTCCACATATAAGTGATACTGTGTCCTATTTGTCTGTCTCTGACTGGCTTATTTCACTTAGCACAATGCCCTCAAGTTTCATCTGTATAGTTTCAAATGACAGACTTTTCTTCTTTTTTTAAAGCTGAATAACACTCTATTGTGTACTATATGTATAATATAGATAGAGAAAATATGATATAGCTATGGATATCTCCATATTTCCAGTTATTTGTTGAGGGACACTAAGATTATTTCCATATTTTGGAACATAGGCGTACAGATTATCTATTAGA
The DNA here is from genome assembly GCF_949752795.1 of Hyperoodon ampullatus. Taxonomy (NCBI): domain Eukaryota; kingdom Metazoa; phylum Chordata; class Mammalia; order Artiodactyla; family Ziphiidae; genus Hyperoodon; species Hyperoodon ampullatus. The sequence goes on along the minus strand of NC_136916.1, from coordinate 123,308,839 downwards.
AATAATTATTTCATTTCCTTTGGGTATGTATCAAGAGGCAGGATTGCTGAATCATATGGTGGATCTATTTAAAATTCTTTGAGGAACCTTCATACTTTTTCCCATAGTGGCTACACCAATTTTCATTCCCACCAACAGTGTACAAGAGTTCTCCTCCACATCCTCATCAGTATTTCTTATTTCTTGTCTTTTTGATATAGCCATTCTAATATGTATAGAAAATATCTCATTGTGGTTTTGACTCACATTTCCCTAATCATTAGGGAAATGTAAGTGATGTTGAACACTTTTTCATGTACCTGTTGGCCATTTCTATGTCTTCTTTGAAAATTATCTATTCAGTTTACCTGCTTATTTTTAATGAGTGTTTGTTCCTTTTTCAATTGAGTAGTATGAGTTCTTTAATATATTTTGGATATCAACCCCTTATCAGACACATAATTTGCAAATATTTTCCCCCATTCCATAAGTTGCCTTTTCATTTTGTTGATGGTTTCCTTAGTTATACAGAAGCTTTTTAGTTTGATGTAGTCCCACGTGTTTAATTTTGCTTTTGTTACCTTTCTTTTTGGTGTCAAATTAAAAAAAAAAATCACCATGCATGACCAATGTCAAAGTGCTTACTAGGAGTTTTATATTACATTTAAAGTTTTAACCCATTTTCAATTAATTATGGTACATGGTATAAGATAGTTGTCCACTTTCATCCTTTTACTTGTGGTTGTCCAGTTTTCCTAACACCATTTATTGGAGAAACTATCCTTTCCTCATTGCATATTCTTGGCTCCTTTGTCATAAATTAATTGACCATATATGTGTGGATTTATCTCTGAGTGTCATTTCTCTTCCATTGTTCTGGGTGTCTGTTTTTATGCCAGTACCATACTGTTTGGATAACTGTAGCTTTATATTACAGTTTGAAATTTAGGAATTGTAATGCCTCCAGCTTTGTTCTTCTCTCTCAAGATTTTTTTGGCTGTTCAGAGTCCCTTGTGGTTTCATACAAATTTTATGATTGTTCTATTGCTGTGAAAAATGACCTTGGAATTGTGATAGGGATTACATTGAATGTGTAGACTGCTTTGAATATTATGGTCATTGTAACAATATTAATACTTCCATTCCATGAGCATGGAGTATTTTTTCATATATGTGTGTCCTCTTTGATGTTTCTCATCAGTGTCTTATAGATTTCTGTGTACAGGTCTTTCACCTTCTAGTTAAATTGACTCCCAGATACTTTATTCTTTTTGATGTAATTGTAAGTATAACTTTTTAAAAAATTTATCTTTCTGATAATTAATTGTTAGTATAGAGAAATGCAACAGATTTTTTCATATTGATTTTGTATCTTTCAAATTTACTGAATTCATTTATTCTAACAGTTTTTTGGTGGACTCTTTAGGGTTTTGTATATTTAATAAACTGCCATCTACAAATAGACATAGTGTTACTTTTTTCTTTTCTATTTAGATACTTTTTCTTTTTGTTGCCTAGTTGAATAAATGTGGTGAGAGTGGGCATCCTTGTCTTTTTCTTGATCTTAGAGAAAAAGATTCTCAGGTTTCAAGGTTGATTATGATGTTAGCTGTGGCTTTGTCATAAGAGCATTTATTATGTTGAGGTACATTCTCTTTATACCCAGTTTTAGAATAGATTTTATCATAAAGATACTAAATTTTGTCAAATGCTTTTTCTGAATCTATTGAAATTATATTATTTATATCCTTCATTTTGTTAATATGGTATATCACATTGATTGATTTGAAAATATTAAAACATCCTTGCTTTCCTGGCATAAATCCCACTTGATAAAGGTGTATGATTTTTTTAATGTATTGTTGCATTCAGTTTGCTAATATTTTATTTAGGATTTTTGCATCTGTGTTTATCAGGGATTTTATATACCTTAAAATAAGGAATAGTGGGTTTTATTGTACATGTTGAAAGAATGAGGTAAGAGTATTATGTATTAATTTATCTATAAATTTCATGTGTAAATAAATTTAATTTAGAAGCCATAGTCTTTAAGGGAGTTGTGTTCTGAATTTGTTATCTTGTACTGACCATTGCATGTAAATACAGTATACTCTTTTGGATGCAAATTTTAGAAATTCAGTATGTGTTAACATTAATAAAAAAGTTAATCCCAGTCTTTAAAGCAAGTTTTTTCTTTTTTTTTTTGTAGTGTCTTTGGCTTTGGTATCAGGTAATGTCTTGTAACCTATATGAATTTGGAAGTTTTCCCTCCTCTTCAATTTTGGGGAAGTATTTGAGGGATTGATGTTAGTAGCTCTTTAAATGTTAGAATCTCCTTGTGAAATCATCTGATTCTAAACTTTCAGTTTTGTGAGGTTTTTGATTACTGATTCAATCTCCTAAATAGTAATTAGTCTGATCATATTTCTATTTCTTCAAAATTTAGTCTTTGCGAGTTGAACATTTCTAGGATTTTATCTGCTTTTTTCAGGTTGTCTAATTTGTTTGTATGTAGCTCATAGTAGACTTTTACAATTCTTATGCTTCTGTGGTATCATTTGTAATGTCTACTCTTTTTCTTGTTAAGTCTATAGAACAATTTGCCTATTTTGTTTATCTTTTCAAAAAAAAGCTCTTCTTTTCATTTATATTTTCTATTGTCTTTTAATCTCTATTTAATTCTGCTCTGCTCTTTGTTATTTCCTTTCTTCTTCTAACTTTGGGCTTAGTTTGAAGGTATAAAGTTAGATTGTTTACTTGAGATCTTTCCCTTTTTCTTAATGTAGACATTTATCATTATAAACCTCCTTCTTAGAACTGCTTTTGCTGATTCCCATAAGTTTTGGTAAATTGTGCTTCCATTTTTATTTGTCTCAGAATATTTTTTAATTTCTCTTTTTAAATTTTTTCTTTGACTCATTTGTTGTGCAGGAACATGTTATTTAACCTCTTATTTTCGTTTACTCAAAATATTTTTTAATTTATTAAAAACACCCAGCAATCAAGAACAACTTGAAACTCCATATGAATTTTAATCCCGCTCCTTGCTGTCTTCAGAGCACTCACAGACAGAAGGGCATGGGGCAGAAACCTGAGACTTGATGGAGCATTAGGGCTGACTCTGCCAGAGATTGGTTGTCACTGAGGCCAGGAGGCAGTTAGCACATGTCAGGGCCACGTTAGTTGGGGGACAAGGCAATAGGAGGCTGGGGGTTTTTGAGGAAGTGGTGGAGATATAGACTCCAAGCTCCATCCAGCAGAGGAGTCAGCACTGGGGGAGCTCAGGGCCTGCTCACAAAGGATCCAGAACCATCATTTCAGACTGGCTGCCCCAGCGGGCCTCACCATGGGGTCTTGTCCTCTTCTGAGGCAAAGCTTTTAATGAGCAAATCTTTCAAAAGGGAATCATTTGCTTCATTTGTAAACCTAAAACAGATGTTGATTTCAGTTGGGTTATGTGTCCATAGCTGTAAACATATTCTACCATAACTTACATAGCAAATTGCAGATGGTACAGATAATCACAGTTTAATTGTATATATGTCTTAATTCAGAAAATTGTTATATCTAATCTGAAAAGTTGGAAGAAATTCCTGGGAAAAATCACCCCCTACATGCCTCACCCAGTGAAAAACCTGCCTTATAACAGGGAGAGGAATAATAGCTCTCTACCTTAAATTAAGTACTTCCATAAAAGATATTACATTTTCCTTGTAACTCTCTTTGAGGTGGCAGTAGATGCTTTAATTTAAGAGTGATTAAGACATGATTTGCATTACTGTTTAGGTTTAGTTTGAAGAGGGAGCATAATTGATAGAATGGGTAACACCTTCTATTATAAATTTTTGTCTCTAAAAAGCTTGATCCTGAAAAAAATTCACAACCTTATGAATGAGTGTCATAATTGTTCTAATTCATGATTCATTCCATAACAAAATAAACCCTTTTACTAAGTATTTTATTACAGTGCTCTTAAATTTCTTAAAATTAGATAGCTCGATGTAATGTTAAAACCGCAAAAGCACTTACCACTTGGAAATCATAATTGTCAAGTTATTTTGCATTTAATAAACAATGTATCAACCAAATATCTTTGTGATGGTGAGCAAGTTAAGCTTTAGAATAGTGATTATTAAATGTATTTTTTCAATAGATGGCATACAGTTTTAATTGTAATGGCTACAAGACTTTCTATCAATGCAATTATATGAATTTATACTCCCACCAAATATATATTTCTGCTAACATTTAATATTATCAAAATGTAAGTTTTTGCATGTTTGTTGGGTAAAAATTTACTTATTTAACAAATGTTTGTGCCTGGCTCTATATGCTAGGTCTTAGTTTAGGTTTTGAGAATTTGGTAATGAACAAAACAGCTAAAATTCCTGTCCTTGGCAGGAATTTTGGCACCAGATTATCTTTTTATTTTCATTTATATGAAGTGTAGTGAAGTTGGGCACATTTTCATGTGCTTACCTGACAATTCTTATGATTTGCATTTTACCTTTGGTTTTAATTACTGATGAGTTTTTAAGTTAGTCACTTACATAGTTGTTTATAGTGAACAGTATCCACATTTCTTTCAGTAATTTTTTTTCTGTAAAGAGTTTAAGATTTTTCAAATCTGAGATGATATAAGGAGGGCTCACTATTCATGGATAACTTTCCTTTGCTAAATGTGTATCAAAAGTGAGGAAATATCTGTATATTAAGTCAGTTTGTCAAGAGAAATAAAAATCAAGCTAAAAAAGAATTACATGATATTTCAAAACAAAAATTAGGGTTTTTAGATATGTCACCCTAAACTTCCCACATTTTCACAGTTTGAAATAATTTTGCATAAATAATATTTTGAAATTTGTGAAGATATATAAAAAAAGCCAAACTCTTTTTGGTACCTCTTTTCAAGAACGTCAGAAGAGAGATAATTATCTAGTTGTCTTGCTAAATATACATGTAGTTTAAAAATATGATTAATTAATGCTTTTCATATTTTATGATAATTTTACTTTCTTCCTTTTTTTATTCCTTCTTCTCTTCTTGTAACCAAAATACAAAAAGAAGACCGTGTGCCAATGTACTAAAAATATTGTAAAGAATTTCTACTAATAATAATAGCAATAATTTAATGTTAAATATTGATAACATACTTTATTAAATGTGTGTGTATACTTATTTAATCCCCATAATAATGCTCTAAGGTAAATCATACTACTCTATTCCAATTTTACTCATAAGGAAACTGAGGCAGCATTGTTATCCAAGGTTATACAGCTAGTATTTAGCAGAGCAGGTAGTAAAACCTAGGCCTTCAGGCTTCAAAGTCTACTTCGTTAAAACTGGAATAAAGGTCTGTACACATTGAGGCTTCAGTTACTGGCCAGGTCTTAGGGCTAGGCACTTGTGTGAACATTTAACACATTTAACCAGCAAAAACAACCCCTGGGAATAGTTTCTATCATTGTGTGCCTGGGGAATCAAATGCAGAATGACTAAGTAATTTTTCAAAGTTTACAGGGAGTTATATTAGAGCTGAAATTTATACTCATTGTTCTATGACTTCAGATTCAAAGATTTGAGGAGATAGTATGCCCTGGTTTGTCCCTTTGAGTGTCAGTTTGTCTCTGTTATTCCAGCCTAATTATTCATAGGGATTTATTTAAATATGACAAGTATCTCAATTAGGATGATAAATTACATCATTATCCTATTAATACCTCCTAGATTGGAGCTCTTAAACTGCCCACCTTGAGTTGCAACTCAGAACTGTTACCAGGAGATCCCATTATGCTGACCTCTGTAGCAGAAGCTATCTTACTGATCCCATCACCCCATATCAAGCTTCCTTTATAATTGACTGCTTGTATGGTTATCCCCTTAGGTCTCCTCTGGCCATATTTATGTCTGAGTTTCTCCTGCAGGGAAAATTTGTCCCTATTTATGATGCTGATGACAGCATCATAAATAATTCTTTTACAAATATAGATTCATCATGAGAAAAATCATTCATCACTTGGGAATTTCTGGGTTAGATATATTGCTTCAGACCTGTTTGGAATAGGACCAGACATGTCATCCTCCCATTCTGATCATTGCTAGGTTTTTAATATCAAACAGTGGGTGAATACTTAGCCATTTCTATAAAAGAGCTTGGATTGCATACTTCATCAAAAATGTCATAGGAATCAACATGATATAGATGATACAGATCATCTATAATAAAGATGATTTAAGCCTATATTTCCACTGTAAAAACATTTCAAATTAGCAGGACTAATGGGAAAGCCAAAGACCCAAACTAGTATCACTGATTGGAATGTCACACAAAGAAGGAGATAAAAGAAATGACAGTATTCATTTCTTTAAAATTAAATAGTAATTCTATGGAAGCATTTTTTTCCCTGAGAAGCATGAAGCACTGTTGTTATTGGATGCAGATGGATCAGTTCCAAACTCTAGCTCTGCTGCTCACTACTCACTAGCTCTGCTACATTATATAAATTTATTCTGACTTTTTCTTTATATGTAAAAGATGAATAATAATAGTGAATACCTCATAGGGTCCTTGAATATTAAATTAGATAATGCATGCTTGACTACTGGCATATAGTAGGTGCTTAATACATTGTTATCATTGCTACATTTAACAATCTTATCAAATTTTCAAAAGGTAAATCTCAACCAACCTACTATGACTTTTAAGATAATTATTTATAAGTCAATAGGCATTTTAAACAAGTGTCAGCACATTAAAAAATTCTTAACATCATAAAATTTATCAATTGTTTTGAAAAGTCAGAGTAAATATTCATAGTTCATTCTTGGGATTATTTCCTTGTTTTCATTCCATAATTTGGTTTTGTAGTATGACAATATATTCTTCTTCAAAAAGAGACAATATTTAGACTTTTTTTTCTGGGTTCTTATGCAATATCAAAAAGGACCTGTGAAAATACAGAATGTTAAAAGAAAAATTAACTGCTGTACACAAGCGTGGCTTTAATAATGTCTCTTCATTTTGGAGAGCTTCCTTTGGTGGCAGAGTTTGTCCAGCCCATGAACTTTAGCTCTTATTTAAGAAAAATGAAATGGATGACCCAGGGATACTATCACTCTCTGAAGATAATCATTAACAATTCATGGGAGAGTAACCTCATAAGGTCAGTGGCAGGCTCATCTAAGATTTCTTCACCTCAGTGCACAGAATTGGGAGGTAATTGACCAAGTTACCACTGTCCTTTTAGCACTGAAGATTTGTTGATTGTTAGTTGATAGGGAAAATGACATTACTGTAATATCTTGTCCCTCACATTATCACCGTATGCATGCAAAGAGATGATTTTATATTAGGCCAGGTCTAGGACCTTGAATGAATGAAGAGAAGTTTTATAGGTCTAGTGAAATCTCTTTGCTTTTAGAGGATGAATTATAGTTTTTACTAGAAGGGAGTATTAAGCTAATAGCTTTCAGGCAAGTAATGTATTTCAAAGGGCAAAAGAGCTGCTAAGGTCTCCTGTGCCTCTTTTTCTTACTTTTATTAAATATTTTATTACTCTAGAAAACACCTTAGAGCTTGTTACTGCAGAAGAGGGTCCTAAAAATGCAATAACACAATGTGCTGCAAAGACAATCCTATTCTTATATATCTAACTTGAAGCTCCAGACTGTAAACAATGATCCTCACAGCAGATGTACCTGTTTTTCAAAATGTATTTCACATAATTTACTAGTAATTAGGCAGAAGCCTTTGTATTGAAGCTGTTTTATAGGTAAGCATCACATTAAAATACCTTCTAGGTACTAAGAAAAAATGGCACCTGACAAGAGGAGGAAAAAGAAGTTGAATTTATTCTTATACTGCTGCAGTAGGGGAGTGAAACAGAACCCAGCCTCACTGTGGGAACAAAAAGGCTGGGAGTAGGCTGGGGATTTAAGCACTGGGTAAGCTAGTGAAAAAGCACTGGAGGACATTCAGAAAGGAGTGGGGGTAAGGTTGATCAATGGATGTGCCAAGCATTATGTGAGTTATTGCTGAGTTTGCAAATGTTTCTCTTTGTGATCAAGCCATCTATGTTTGCTAATTTGTGCCCATTGAAATTAGGCTCATACCGTCCCTCAGAGCCTGGGAGATAGAGGTGCTATCTCTTTCTATGACTACATTTCAGAGATAATTCCAAGGACCTTAACAGAATCTACAACTCTTAGTCATCTTATTATCTGTAAAGCAGGAAAGATGATAATAATTCTTACTGTTTTTGTGAGGATGAAATCAGCTAATGAAATACATTTAGAATAGTTACAAGCACAGGGTATGGCTTTTCGTAAATGGGAGCTTTCATTATCATTACCTAATATCCACTGCCGCATTTTTTTTTCCTGAATCTCAGTGGAACACATTATACTCTTAGAATTCCAGTATAAAAACAAATAATAGAAAATATAAAATTGTAAAGAAAATTATTTGACATTATATGAATACTTTTAATTGTTACATCGATGAAAAATATCAACAACTACTATTACCCAGCTGGTAGAGATCAAATCTTTCCCCATTCTCTCTCCCAAATTCAGACTGTCTGTTTGAAGATATGTGTACTAAGTATTTGGATCAAAGGAAAGAATAAATCACTTAGTAAGAACATGAAATTTAACTTTACATGCTGATTTTCTGTTTGAAATCTATGGTGGGAAATAAAAAGTGGCAATTTTAATGGCTAAAAATGTATATACACACACATATGTATGTACGCATACACACATATATGAACACATATAGGATAAGTATGTATTATATATGGTCTTACTACATACACATATAGGTTAGGTATATTAAATCCATATTTACTCTCATAAAAATTTAGGATAGATTTTTAAGTGGACAAAAATATTTTAGATACCTTTTAATAGAGTTTTAATTACTTAAATAAATAAATGGTAGATGTTAATATTTATTAATATCTTTGGAAACCAATCCCTATGTAAAACAACCTAGCAGGAAGCTAGGCTGCTCTAAGTCTTGTATATAAGGTTCGTGAGAAATCAGACTGCTGTCTCTAGTAACAATCCAGGAAGTCAAACAATAACTTCTATAGCAATCAGCTCAACATGGCCAGGGCTTGATTAATAACTGAACATTTCCCCGATTTCTGAACCAGTTTCCAACTTACGGCCAATCAGAGAAAGCCCAAATATGCATCCCTAACCAATCATATAGGATGCCCCCCTTCTAGTTAGCCTGCTGATAGCTTCCCCATACCAATGATCTCCAATCAAGGCACACCTAAAGCTTTCTCTTTTTGTTCATTATAAATCTTTTCCACTGCTCTGCCTGATTTTGAGTCTGTACCAAACACAAGTGACAGTGGCTGACTTTCTTGCTATAGCAAGCTCTAATAAATAACCTTTGCTTGTTCTTATTTGGTTGGCCTTTGTTTATTTTCACAGATACAGTGGAAGTCCCACTAAAGCCCACCAGTCTGCACGCCCTTCATCGCAGGTCCCAGCCTTCGACCAGGTACAGTACCCACAGGGATCCCTTGTGCCTTGCTACTTACAGGTTGTCTAGTCTGTGAAGATGTAGTAAGTCAGCATGGGGATCTGAACTCCATTTTTTTCATTCTCTTTATGTTGAGTTCCTGGGCTATTTATTATTTGGTTTGGTACTTGGATTTTATTATTGGTTCCTATTTGTTTGGCATACTTGTTGGAATCAGGCCATTCTTTCTCATCTCTCTTTGCTGTCCTTGTTAACTGTTTTGTGTTATGCAGTCTAAAAGTGTTCTTGTCATAAGAAGGAGAATCACAGTGTAGAACACAGGCATATGCCTTATAATCCTGTTGTTCAAGCCTGCCTCACAGACCAGTGTAAATAATTTGGTCTTTGTTTATTTCCACAAAATACAAATGAACTGTTTTCTAGCTCTAGAAAGAATTTATTAACATTATTGTGGAATAAGTCAGTTTTGCAGTCCTGATTGCCTATAAATGTGTCTGTCGTTTGTATTCTCCTCTGAAACATTTTTAAAAAGTTCTTTCTGATTTCCTCAATAATTAATAAGTAAAATGAAATTGCTGACCTATGTTCACTTATATGTGTCTATCATGAATTTCCTCTTTAAAAATATTTTGAGATTGCATATAAACCATATGAGTTAAAATTTATATAAAAGTATATATTTTTAACTAGTGAGAAGTTTCATTAAGATTTGAGTCCCTTTAAAGAAATTAAGTAATGGGGTTTTCTTCTTGATAAAAACAACAAAAAACAAAGAACAAAACTGTACACCAAAAATGTTTACTTCACATTTGAAAAGATGCCTTTCAGTGATTCAAGAATTACATATGAGAATCATAAGGTATGTGTTTAATATGTTTATTATTTAATTTTAAAATATTGCATAAGGCATAATGCTAATTTTCAAGTGGATTATCCTGCATCAATTCTTATTTGATCCACTTAAGTTGCTGGTTTAATATTAGATTGTTTTTTGGTTGATATGAACATAGTGGTTGATGTTAGATTTCAGTTCCCAGAGATGCAGATGGCTATGACTCAGTCAATACATATCATATTTTCAACAAACAATAAGGAAATACACACACATACACACGCATACACAAAACCTAAAACGTAAAGGAAGTAAATGTTTGTTGCTTCTTTGTAATCTTTTGGAAAGCTAAACAGGTCTTGTGTGACTCTTCACAAAAGCGTGGAAATCAGGGTAAGTCTATACAGTCTGAAAACAAAGTATTGAAAGCATAAGATTGAGAAGGTACACTGGGTATTTTCTCAACCAGATATTAAAAGTGTATAATTTTTATTAAATATCCTTTTTATTAGCATAGGGACAAAACCTAGTTCCCAAAAGTAAAAGAAAATTCCATGTTTTCTGGTAAAAAAGAAAAATCAGAGAGTGATAATGCTTTGTCCTTCCTAAATGGAAACATAGCTATAGATTGGGATAAAGAAGATAATGAAGGAGAATATTTTATCAGAAATTATTATAGGAAAAATGTGTGATGAGGTTGTTAATAGAGTCAGCCAAAATAAAGGACAGGAATTGTGCTTTATCAAGTACTTGATGTCTAGGCCCAGCGCTAATCTGTAGTTGTTGGAGAATATTGAAAAAAGACAGCTAAAAATTGCCATGAAAGGTTATCTGTGGCCCCTAGGTATCCTTTACAAGTTATAATTTATTGTTGTTCACTGAACTGTTTCAGTCTTTCAATAGCCCATACATTCTATTTACTCTAAAACCAAAATGACAACTAAAGGCCTTTTGTACATGTGTACATTTGGGAAATAGAGTACATTTCCCAGAGTGTTTGGCCAGTATTATTTTACAAAGACATTGAAATATATAGGCAAAATGGATTAAGCTTGTTATGTTGTCCCTGCTGTATTTTTATACTGTGCAACTTTGATTTTCAATTCAATAATCTGCTGGCTGAGTTTAGTTTGGCTACTACTGTTGGGATACTATCATATATATTTTTTGCTGCTTTTCATCCCTTTGATAGTATGATTTTAATTCCCTAGTGGTAACACATATGTTCTCAGACATGATTCAAGGAATTATTAAAAACGATTTAAAGAAAATTGAATAAAATAATAGCAAAATATACATCTTGGATGCTTCCAAAAATGCTACCATTGTAAAGTTGTGTGATTTCCTTCACTTAGTTTTACATACATATTTTAAAAAATCTTTTGAAATCATAAGTTATTTGTAATATTTCATCACATTTCTTTGCCTAATATTATAAGATAGTTAGCCATGTTACTGAATAGTTTTCATAAGGCTAATTTCACCATCTCTATTATATACCTTTAATAGATGCTCTAAAATATGAAAACTCTCCCATAGAAGCTTTAATTTTGTTGTTTTTGGCTTTCATTGATGTCGTGTTGAACATGTATGTGCACATTTTTAAGTCTACAATTTTGATTCAACTGAAATTCAATTGTATTTCTGGGTTAGCCATTGGAAATAGACAGATGATTAATAATTTGTCCTGTTCCCAACAAGCTCATGTTTTAGAGAAAGAGACCATTAAAACATACGTACACAAACACATTATCTTCTCTTGGTCCCACATATACACAAATATTATGATTAAAGATCTTAAAAACCTAATGAGAAAAAGAGATTAAAATAAACTCATGAAAAATTTGGTACAATTTTATGTATTATCAAATACCAAATTGTGACTTATAAGGCTCATTAATTAGTGTCAATCAATTTCTTTTCAAAATTTGTTACTGTTTAAAAATGCCAATTTCAAAGGATACGTGTAACATTTTTCTCTTCTTTGCACTGAGACTTCTTTTTAAATTCATCGTATTATTCAAACCTATATTCAAACAAATCTTTACCTACCAGAGAAGTTCTTACTCCACATTTCCCATTCAATTGTATAAATACACAATTTAACCTTACTCCACCCATGACAATTTTATGCACAAACTTATCTATTAGAATAGGGTAAATCATTTTAACTTCAGTCCTTCAGTGTCTCACAGGTTTTAGCTCAGTTTCTTTTTGAGAATGCTGCAAATAGTTCTGAAGGGGTTGGCTTTGTCTCATCTGCCTTTTATCTCTACCTGTGCTCCTGATCTGTCATCTCAGCTTTGTGCCCTTTGATGTTCCAAAGTTCTAGTTCTCTTTTTCTAATTATTTCCAACTTGAATTACTGCGGACAAAGCTGTACGTGATCTCAAACTCCTTTGACAGTGAAATCTTAAAAGCAAGTTAAAGACAATCACTTGAGGAATTGAAAACTTTCAGACTGAGACATTGGCTTGGAGCTATGCATAAAAGCAGAGAGAACTTGATACAGTCAGAGGACTGAGGAAGGAAAACGTTTCTTTCCTTCATGGATTTAACATTAGTGTGATTGTCTGAACAACAACAAAAAAACCCTAAGCATTTTATATTATTTTCAATTATTAAGTTTTCTTATGCTTTTGGAATGAATCTTTTCAATCTATTCAATATGTGATTGAGTGAATCTAGCCAATGAGCTTCCAGCTTAATTCAGTGTTATTGCTCTCAGTTGACAATTGTTTTCTCTTAATAATTGAAACTAATCTGTGTGACATATTTCTGCTTCCAGCCAAGATTTAGTACTTCAGGCAAGGAATGACAGTGATACTTGAGAGATGAGAAACAAGAAGTGTGAGCCTTATGACTGCCTCATTTACTTCTGTCAAAGCAAAGATTGCAACAGGCAAATAGTTTATTCAAGTTTATTTCAATAGAGAAAAGAGACTTGAACTCAATTCTGCTGGGGGGAAAAAAAGAGCTGGAGGGATTTTCATTGCTGGGTTGGGCTTTTGGAGAAGTACTGGAGGGGGACTTTAGGGAGAAGGTAAATCAATGGGATGTTATTTGTGAGTTAATGGGAATTAATAGAAGTTATTCCTGAGTTTGCAAATGTTTTTCTCTGTGATTAGGCCATTTGTTTGCTTATGGATGCCCACTGGCTCCTACCTCCCATAGGGACTGGGAGACTGGGGCCCTATCTACTTTGATGTGTACATTTCAAAGAGATGGTTCTCAGGTCCTTGAGAAAGACATTCCCTGGGTCCTCAAGTGGTCAAGAGGCTTCTATGGAGTATTACATGCATTGCAGAGAGGCAGAAGAAGAGTTTGCAGTTATAAATTTTCAAGGTAAATGCTCTGGGAAAAGGAATGTCAGGACCATGTCCAGAAACGAACCTGTCTGAAGTACAGTCCAGCTGAGAGGAACTTTAAGACCATCTTGGTCACTGCCCTGAGAATTTCCTTGCCAAGGAGCAAGGATGGAGAACAATACATATTCTTAACAATGTTGAACTTTGCCTGATCCCTGTACACCTGGAAAGCAGTGATGGCTATAAAATTCCTCATCACTTTATCTTTGGAAACAGTTAACTGCAGGGACCGCCTTTCCTCATGCCTAAGATAGTCATTGCCCACCATTCCCTGTGAGTCCCTTGTTTAACTGCCTCTATAAAACTTAAGGCTTACTTCCTTTTCTCTAAGACATTTTCCTGCAGAAATGAACTTTCTCCCTATTAAAATAGCCTGAATAAAATAATCTTAATTGTCCAATGCATTTTTTTTCTTTTACAGTTTTCATGCCATGACTCATTTTTAAATTCCCTTTAAAAATGAGTCTTTTTTGCTCCTTTCTTGGCTGTAACCTGGGGACCAGACAGGAAGTTTAACACCTGATCTTGTGCTTCTGAGTCTTGCTCATGTGTAGCAGGGCAAGAATTTGATTTTGATTATTTTTGAGTACTGACTTGATTTTAGTGCTGGTTTCTTCTGATTTGAGTTTTATTTTTGGTTTGTTTACAGCCAATAAGTTATTTCCCATTGGGAATTTGGTTTTATGGTCTAATAATTTGGTGATCTCTATAAACAGATTAATGGCTTATAGAGCTCTTAGCATTATTGGATAAGAGACAACAGGTAATCTGGCTTATTATTTTTTTCAATTTTTTTTTTCTGTTTTGAGCTCAAATCAATTAAGAATGTGTCCCCACTGAGAAGAGAACAGATCTTTGATATGGACCTGTGAGTTTTATATATCTGTGTTTACTCCTGATCCAGGGATGGGATTTTAGAATTGAGTTTATAAGCTCTGATATGTGTCTGTATGTACATTTTTGTGTTTGTAATTCAGAGAAGTCTTTACCACTCATTGAGCATGTAATATTTCCTCCCGCCAGATGGTAATACCAAATTAGATTGTAGAATCTCATAAAAAAACTATATTCTGATTGGATTAGAGATAGACATATAGACCTTACATAAATACAGTATTCTCAATTTCTTTTATAGAAAATAAGAAAACTGAACTAACTTCTGAGAATTTCAATTCTGAGATTTTAAAAGTATCCTTTAAGTAACCAAGTTGGAAATTTTTAAGAATTCAAGTTCACATAATTAAGGTAAATCTTTGATAGGTGAGAGTGTTACCTAATCAGATTCGGCTGCTCGCTGCTCAAAAAATCAGTACTCAAGTGAGAGAGACAAATGTTGGTAGAAAGAAAATTGCTTTTAATCAGAATTCTGGCAATCTGGAGAGATGGTGTACTCAGTGTCCCCCAGAAACCATCTCCGAAGATTCTGCTTGGCCATGAAAGTTTTTAAAGGGAAAAAGGGAAGTAACCTCAGTTAATCATTAAAATGGGGGTCAGAGTCATCACCATACCCCAGTGTTTGCAGGCTTGTGTGCCGGCTTGTCAACTTCTTGTGATTTTTCTTTAGATGCTATCTTGTTCGCACAGTTTGTGAGATTAATGAAGGGGAAACTAGGAAAGAGATCTGGTCTTCTGTTAATTACTTATCCTTCATTTCTACTTCTTGGATGTATGGAAAGAACCAACAAAAAAAAATTAGGCAAGGTATGTGTGGTCAAAAGATTTAAAAAATGTGCTAGGGCCAGAGATGAGTAGAGCATGGGGGTGCCTGGTTTTAAGGTTTGTGACAAAACAAAGCGGCCTGCTGCAGAGAGCTCTTCCCTGTCAGAAGGGGCTTACAAATCCCCACTTGTCAGAACATCATTCCTTTTTTATGGGATCATGGGCAAAGGTCCATCTTCTGTAACTTCTTCATGCTGACATAGGGCGCCATATTAGAGTGGAAGATGTCAACAGGGGTCTGTAGCATCTCTTTGCTGACAGTTATAGTTGCCTGTTTACATATATGGGTAGAACAAACTACAATTATTTTGATGCCCACAAAGATATAGTTTATTTTGAGCAATAGTGTTAATCCCATTCTCTTAAGGCCAGTTCTTGGAACTGTGTTAGTCATAGACTCAGTACTGCTCAAAATAGAGCAGTTTATGTCATGGCTGCAGGCTGGTCACCATGCAGTCAGCCTTTCCCCTCTGGTAGCAGTTACAGTGTATGTAAAACAACTCAGGAATGTGCATCAGACACTGTCTGTGACTCTATAGTCCTAATCATTAGCTGCTTGAGCCTGCTCCTTTATGACTCAGGAAGACCTGGGAGACTTCAGCTTCTCTAAAAACAAGAGGCAGGAAACATGGAGGGGCCTTTGTATTTGGGAGGCAGGGGGGCAGGCAGGTTTCTGCTTGGTTCCAAGATTAGTTTAATATTTTTGGTTTAATGAAAACAGCTATGCGTTTTCTGATTTATCAGTATTAAATATAATATACACATACATTTTTATTCTACTTAGGTATTTCTCCCTAAACTTATACAGATTTACTGATTAAATAGGCTAGAATTGCCTCTACTTATAATTATGAAAATATAAAATTTTAAACCAAATTGAATCATTATTCTGACAAACTATTTCAATAATAGTTGTATTTTATAGTGTGTCAGAAGATAATTTCAAAAAACTTTAGGTAACTTGCATACTTGGACTGATAGTAGGTTGAGTTAATGGATACTCATAAGATATCTAGAACATTTCTAAGTAAGAGAATGCTACATTGATTACTAAGCCTAAATGAATTTTATATACTTCCACCTTTTATTTTTATATGCTGCAGAAAAACTATATCTTTAGGTCTATCCTGAACATTCATTTCTGTCCCTTTGAGAAATATAAATGATGTGTATGACTGTAGACAGCTGTGTTATGTTTTCATGAGCTCTGCAAATTTGCTGTAAAAGGCTGCTGTATGATCATGCACAATTACCAACATCACCGTCTCCCAGTTTTCTCTGTGAAATACAAGTTAGTTTCTTTGATTAAAAGTTATAAGTAGTATGATGTTTAAACTATACATAGATGCACTAGTTTAGAGAAATAGATCTGTGTAAGTTCTTCTGTAGTTCAAAGGAATAACAAAATCTGCACACAATCTGTTCAGTGTAAATTATATAATACATAATCAGGCAAAACTTTGCTCATTTTTACCTTTTAAATGACCCCAAAAGTCCATTACTTAGTGTCAACATATCATTAAATAATTTTAAAAAGAGATTCTATTAATATTTATACTTGGTACAAGGATAACTGAGGATAAACCAAGACTCTCTGGGCAAAATAGATATTAAACTTACTCCACAATTAGAAATTAATGGATTACTGGAAACGCCAAAAAGAAAACAAAGTTCCAAAAGCACCAGAAACACCACCGTAACTGTTCTCCTATACTTTAAGTCAGTTAACATTTCTAGTCAGAATATGCTTCCACCCTACTGTGAGTAAGGCTTTTTAAACGTTTATTTCTTCTTTTAAATTGTGGTAAAATACATGTAACATAAAATTTACTGTTTTTGCCATTTTTAGGTGTACAGTTCAGTGATATTAAGTACATTAATATTGTGAAAGCATCACTACAATCCATCTAATGGAACTCCTTCATCTTGCAAAACTGAAACTCTGTACTCAAACAATAATATTCCATTTCCCCCCATTTCCTGGCAACAACCATTCTTTTTCTTGTCCCTATGATTTTGACTACTCTAAATACCTCAAATAAGTGGAGTTATAAAATATTTGTCTTATTGTGATTAATTTATTTTACTTAGTATAGTGTCCTCAATATTCATCCATGTTGAAGCATATATTAGAATTTCCTTCCATTTTAAGGCTGAACAGTATTCCAGTGTGTGTGTGTGTGTGTGTGTGTGTGTGTCTAAACATATATACATATATACACATATATATGTGTGTGTTTCATTTTGCTTATCCATTCACCTGTCCATAAACATTTGGCTTGATTCCATGTTTTAGCTGTTGTGAATAATGCTGCTATAAAAATGAAGTGGCATATATCTATCCAAGACCCTGTTCTTAATTCTTTGGGGTATATACACAGAAATGGAAACATTGAATCATGTGATTATTCTATTTTTAATTTTTTTGAGGAAACTTCAAACTGTTTTCCACAACAGCTATAATATTTACATTCCCATCAACAGTGAAAAAGGTTCCTATTTCTCTCTGTCTTCCAACACTTGTTATTTTCTGGATTTTTGTTTTTTGGTAATAGCCATCCTAATGGGTCTAAGGTGGTATCACTGCAGCTTTGATTTGCATTTTCCTAATGATTAAGAATTTTGAGCATCTTTTCATGTGCTTATAGGCCATCCAAAAATCTTTGGAGATATGTTTATTATATTCTCTGACCATTTTTGGAATCAGTTGTTTGTTTTATTATTGTTGAGTTTTAGGATTTCTCTATATATTCTGTGTTATATCCATAATCAGATATATGATTTGCAAATATTTTCTCCCATTCATTTTTATTTTGCTGATAGTATCTTTTGATGCACATTTTTTTTTCTTTTCCATGAAGCCTAATTTTTCTGTTTCTTCTTTTGTTGCCTCAGTCTTTGGTGTCACAATTAGGAAATCACTCCCAAATCCAATGTAGTGAAAATTTTGCCCAATATTTTATAAAAGTTTTATAGTTTTACCCCTTACATTTAGGTATTTGATCCATTTTAAGTTAATTTTTGTACATGATGTTAGGTAAGGGTCCAACTTCATTCTTTTGCATATGTATATCAGTTTTTTCAGCACCATTTGTTGAAAAGACTGCCCTTTCCCCCAGTGAATGATTTTGGCACTCATCGAAAATAATTTTACCTTATTTGTGAGGTTTTATTTCTGGGCTCACTATCCTATTCCATTGGTCTACATGTCTGTCTTTATGCTTGTATCATAGTGTTTTGATTACTATACTTTATAATATAGTTTGAAGTCAGAAAATATGAGACCTCCAGCTTTGTTTTTGTTTTCAAGATTGTTTTGACTATTCAGCATCCCTTGAGTTTTTATATGAATTCCAGAATGGTATCTCTATTTTTGCAAAAATACTTCTTTGGAGTTTTGATAGTGATTACATTAAATCTATAGATCACTTTGAATAGGATTGACATCTTAACAGTATTAACAATATTAAATTTTCCAACCTTTGAATATGGGATGTGTTTCCATTTATGTATGTCTTTAATTTTTTCAGCAATGTTTTGTAGTCTTCACTGCACAAGTCTTTTACCTCCTTAGCTAAGTTTTTTGGTTTTTTTTTTTTTTGATGCTATTGTAAATAGAATTGTTTTCTTAATTTTATTTCCAGATTGTTAATTGTTAGTGTATAGAAACAGAACTGTTTTTTGTGTCTAAACTTTGTGTCTGCTACCATTTGCTGAATTTGTTTGTTCTAGCAATATTTGTTGAAACTTTAGAGTTTACTATGTAAAGGAAACAATAGGTGATATATAGATATATGTGAGAGGAGATGTTTATAGGAATTGATTCATGGGATTATGGAAAATAAGAAGTGCCATAATCTGCCATCTGTAAGCTGGTGAATCAGGAAATCTTATGTTGTAAATCAGTCAGTGTCCAAAAGCCTGTTAATTGAGGTATTGGTGGTATAAGACCCTATCTGAGTCTGAAAGCCCAAGAATCACAAGTGCCACCAATGTCTGAGGGCAGGAGAAAATGTTCATCTCAGCTCTCTGGGCATCCCTTAGCCCAGGCAAGTTGACACAAAATAATAGTCTCATATATGTATTCCAAATGCTTTGGAAACTTTACTGTCTCTTTAGCAAAATGATTCTATGGAATGCCTCTTTGTATCTCCAACGCCAAAAGTTTTTCTTGTAGATGCACTTGTGTTCTTATAGAATATACCAAGTCACAAAATAGACTAGAAATATAATAACACTAACATTATTTATCCCCAGATGTTGAGACAATGTGTAAATACTTTTTATCTTCCCACTGCCTGTAATTTTCAGTTTAAAAAGAAATTAGCACATTTAAAAATTTAAGTTCAAGTCTGAGTCTGAGTCTGAGTCTGAAGGCAGGAGAAGACCACTGGCCCAGTTTGAAGATAATCAGGCCGAGTGAGTTAATTCTCCCTTACTCAGCCTTTTATGCTCTATTCAGGCATTCAGTGAATTGGGTAGACCTGCCCTCATTGGCTAGGGCAATCTGCTTTACTCAGACTACTGATTTAAATGTTAATTTCTTCTAGAAACACCCGTAGAGACACACCCAGAATAATGTTTAACCAAATATCTGAGCACCCTATGACCTGGTTAAATTGATACATAAAGTTAACCATCACACTACATAATACTTTATTGTCTCTTTTGCAATAATCTATTACAGAAAAATTGTCTTTCATTTGAATTAGTACATTTTTATTTTACATGTTTTTGGACTAATGTCTAAAAATTTTATTATCATTCACAGTTTTGCATTAAGAAATTCTCTTTATAAACCAAGGTGTAGTCACTGTAAACTTTGAGAATTTAGTTATGAGTTTATTTCTAAAGCTTAATACTTACATTTATATGATGAATTTAACCTTTGGAAGTACAATCAAAAGCCAGTTTTTATTCAATGTGCATATCTAAAGTAAAAACATCTATAAGGAAGTATATTTTGATATTCTAGAAGGAGGCATTAAGGGGAGCCTATTCACAGCAGGCTTATCTTCAAAAGTGATTAGGAAGAAATCTTAAAAATGAATAAGTATTGAAGATAACTTTTCTTTAATGACAACAGTTGTTGAAAATTCATTTTAGTTATGAGAAATGAATACTAGTATTTTTAGTTGAATAGCCTGATGCTAATGTGACTGTAAATTTACTCCATGGTGACAGAAATTAAATGAAGTTTCTTTTGAGTAACTAAAACTACATAAAAGCAAGTTATATCTTTAATAGAAGCCTGAGACAGAAACCACTTGTAAGTTTAGGTTATAACATAAATTTAGATTGGCTAAACATTAAAATGCTCATGTGAGTGTTTTTTCTCTTTCCTGGAGAGAATCTGATGTGTAAATTGTGAGCTTTTATTGTCTAAAATCTTTCCTGATGTAGGAAATCCTTATATTTTACAAAACCCTCCCACTTTGCTCATCTTCCTGTGCAGTCTTATCCACCAGCAATCTGGTGATTCCTACATCTTTCTCCCTGCCTGGACCTATCTACCAGGCAAGAGGTTATAAATCAACTTTCACCTAAAAATATGCACTCCTGCATCCTCTAGAAAACTCAAATACAACGTGGAAGGATTATAAGAAGTGCTTGTTGTGGGTGCATGTTACATTAAACAGGATATCAGGGAAACCCTCACTAACAGAGTGCCATTGGAGCCAAAGCTTGAAGAAGAAAGAGAGCAAGCCATGAAAATGTCTGAGGGAAATTTTGTCCAGGCAGTAGAATAGTAATTACAAAGTTTAAATTTATTTATATGTTTCTTCTTTGTCTAAGCTTGGGTTTCACCACTCCCATCACAAATAGACCTGAGAAAAAAATTTGAGTGGAGATATTGTATTTGGAAATAATCATAGAGAGAAGGAGTGGGATATGGGACAGGTATACAGGGATGGGAGAAAAGCCAGTAAAGTGTGAACTGCAGAGCAGGTTACATTGTGTGCAACTGAGGACCCTCTACATTTGAGTAAAATGTGTCTCAGAATTGTCTCACTGAGGGATGAAAAAGCTTAAGTATTTATCCACCAAATTCTTCTTTATTTTGGACTGATTTTTTTTAAGAGCTAGAGAAATTGCTCATAGAGGAACTAAAAGACAGGAGTGACAGTGTATATAAAATATCTACAGTACTGAAAATGAATTTTCAGATGTAGGCCAGTGGGGTGTGGATGGGCTTTAACAACATCTACTGTCCCTCAACCTAAAAATTAGCAATTGGACTGATTCTGTGTAATACATTTCACTCAAACCTCTCTCTTACAGTCATACCACTATTGGCCCAGTTTAAGCCTTTACCATAAACTAAGTGATTTTCAACTCTATCAAACTGAAATTCCATTTTTATAACAAGCCTTTTTTAATGCTCACTTCACTCTTCTGAAATAAAATTTATAGAAAAAATATAATATAACATATAAAATAATTTTGAAGTACTAATGTAGTATACTAAACTAACATAAAGGAAAAACCAAAAAATAACTTAAAGTAGTATGCATTTCAATAAGTATGCCCTGAAAAACCACTACACGAGAACGCACAGTAATGCATCATAATCAGTGACATAGACTATTACAAAGATATTGAATTGGTAGGTAACTGAAATATCAGGAACAGTGTAGTCATTGCTGATATAATTTCCCAAAAATGAACAACTTATTGTAGAGTTGCAAAAAAACCCAAGTGCAAGTTTCCCATTCTGTACAAACTGCTTGCGTTTCTGAAAATGTTACTGTATATTAAAATAAAGAATCAATACAGACACAGCTAAATTCAAACAACATTTTTAACAAAGTTATTACAATTTTGTTGGCCATAATCCCCATGCTATACATTTTATTCCCATGGCACATTTGTTTTGCAGCTGAAAGCTTGTACCACTTAATCTCACACACATATTTCAATCATTCTCCCATTCCTCTCCCTTCCTCTCTGGCAACTACCTGTTTGTTCTCTCAGTCTCTGATTCATTTCTGTTTTGTTATGTTTGTTCATTTTTTTTTTTTTTAGATTCCATATATAAGTGAAACTTAATGGTATTTGTCTTTCTGCAACTGACTTATTTCACTTAGCATAATACCCTATAGATCCATCCATGTTGTTGAAAATGGCAAGAGTCCATTCTTTTTATGGCTGAGTAGTGTTCCATTTTATATATATATATATACATATGCATATATGTTTTGGAATTAGTGTTTCTGTTTTCTTAGGAAAAAATACCCAGAAGTGGAATTGGTGGGAGGTATGGTGGTTCTATTTTAATTTTTAGAAGAACTTCCATGCCATTTTCCCTAATGAATGTTCCAATTTGCCTTCCCACCAATGGTGCATGAGGGCTCCCTTTTCTCCACATCCTTGCCAACATTTGTTATTTGTGTTATTTTTGATGATAGCCATTCTGTCAGGTGTGAGATGATATCTCATTTTGATTTTGATTTGCATTTCCCTGATGATTAGCAGTGTTAAGCATCTTTTAGTGTGCCTGTTGACCATCTGCATTTCTTCTTTGGAAAAATGTTTATTCAGTTCTTCTGCCCATTTTTAATTGGGTTGTTTGATTTTTTGGTGTTGAGTTGTATATGTTGTTTATATATTTTGGATATCACCATACCATTTGCAAATATCTTCTCCCATTCAGTAGGTTGCCTTTTTTTTACTTTGATGGGGTCCCATTTATTTATTTTTGCTTTTGTTGCCCTTGCCTGAGGAGACATCTAAAACAATATTGATAAGACTTATGTCAAAGGGCATACTGCCTGTGTTTTCTTCTAGGAGTTTAATGGTTTCATGTCTTACATTTAAGTCTTTAATCCATTTTGAGTTTACTTTTGTATATGGTGTGTGAATATGGTCTAGTTTCATTCTTTAACATGTAGCTGTCCAGTTTTCCCAACACCACTTATTGAAGAGACTTTTCTGCCATTGTATATTTTTGCCTCCTTTGTCATAGATTAATTGACTCTGTGTGCATGGGTTTATTTCTGGCCTCTCTATTCTGTTTCATCAATATAGGTGTCTGTTTTTGTGCCACTACCATATTCTTTTGATTATTATAGTTATGTAATATAGTTTGACATCAGGGAGCATGATACCTTACAGTTTTGTTCTTCTTTCTCAAGATTGCTTGGCTGTTTGTGGTCTTTTGGTTTTCCATACAAATTTTAGTGTTAGTGGTTCTAGTTCTGTGAAAAATGTATTTTGATAGGGATTTCATTGAATCTGTAGATTGCTTTGGGTAGTATGGACATTTTAATAATACAGTTGACCCTTGAACAACATGGACTTGAACTGTTTGGGTCCACTTATAGGTGGATTTTTTTTCCAATAGTAAATACTACAGTTCTGCAAGATATATGGTTGATTGGATCTGAAGATGTGGAACTGTGGATACAAAGGGTCACTATAAAGTTATACATGGATTTTTGACTGTGTAGAGGGTTGGTGCTCCTAACTCTGGTGTTGTTCAAAGATTAGACACATTAATTCTTCTGATCCACAAGCATGATATATCTTTCCATTTATTTGTATTGTGTTCAATTTCTGTCATCAATGTCTTTTAGTTTTCAAAGTACAGTCTTTTTACCTCCTTGGTAAATTTATTGCTATGTATTTTATTATTTTTAAAGTGATTTTAAATGGGACTTTTATCTTGATTCTCTTTCTGATAGTTCATTATTAGTCTACAGAAATGCAGTAGATTTCTGTATATTGTCTCCTACAAAGTTACTAAACTTATTTATTAGTTGTAATAGTTTTTTGGTAGAATCTATAGAATTTTCTATATATAGAAAATCTGCATCATACACTATTTGCATCATGTCATCTGCAAATAGTGACAGTTTTACTTCCTCTCTCCCAATTTGAATGCCTTTTATTTCTTTTTATTGTCTGATTGCTCTGACTAGAACTTCAATAGTATGTTAAATGAAAGAGATAAGAGTTGCATCCTTGCCTTGTTCCTGATCTTTGAGGAAAATCTTTGACTTTTTCATACTTGTGTATGATGTTAGGAATGGGTTTTTCATAAACAACCTTTGTTATCTTGAGATATGTTCCCTCTATACCCACTTTATTCAGAGATTTTATTACAAATGATGTTGAACTTTGTGAAATGCTTTTTCTGCATCTATTGAGATGATTGTGTGATTTTTATCCTTCATCTTGTTAATATGGTGTATCACATTGATTGATTTGTGGGTATTGAATCATTCTTGCATCCCTGGAATTAACCTCATTGATCATGAGGTAGGATCATTTTACTGTATTGCTTAATTCAGTTTACTAATATTTTGTTGAAGATATTTACATATTCATCAGGGATATTGGCCTACAATTTTCTCTCTTCTTCTTTTCTTCTTTTTTTTTTTTGTGTGTGTGTGTGTGTGTGTCTTTGTCTGGTTTTGATATCAGGGTAATGCTAGCCTCATAGAATGAGTTTGGAATTATTCCCTCCTTTTAAATTTTTGGGGAGAGTTTGAGAATAGGTACTAGCTCTTCTTTAAATATTTGGTAGAACTCTACTGTGAAGCTGTCTGATACTGAAATTTTGTTTGTTGGGAGTTTTTTTTATTATTATTACTGATTCAACTGCATTACTGGTAATCAGTCTGTTAATATTTTCTATTTCTTCCTGATTCAGTTTTGGGAGATTGTATATTTCTAGGAATTTATACATTTCTTCTAGGTTTTCCATTTTATTGGCATACAGTTGTTTGCCTCTCTTGATGAATTTGGTCAAAAGTTTATCAATTTTGTTTATCTTTTCAGAGAACCAAATCTTAGATTCTTTTCTCTTTTCAATTTTTTTTTTGTCTCTATTTCATTTATTTCTGCTCCAATCTTTATGATTTCTTTCCTTCTACTAATTTGGGATTTTGTTTGTTCTTCTTTTTCTAGTTCCTTTACATGTAAGGTCATGTTTTTTATTTGAGATTTTTTTTCTTGTTTCTTAAGGAAGACTTGTATCACCATAATCTTCCCCTTTAGAACTGCTTTTGCTGCATCCCATAGATTTTGAATTGTTGTGTTTCATTTTCATTTGTCTCCAGATATATATATATATATATATATATTTGATTTCCTCTTTGGATTCTTCACTGATCCCTGGGTTGTTTAGTAGCATATTGTTTACTCTCCATGCATTTGTGTTTTTTTCTTGTAGGTTATTTCTAGTCTCTTACTGTGTGTTTAGAAAAAATGCTTCATATGATTTCTGTCTTTTTAAACTTATTGACTCTTGTGGCCTAAAATGTGCACTCTAGTCTCATAATCTTTCACTTCACATCATTTTTAATCTTTCTTCCTTTTTCCTTTAAATAATGTCTTATTAAAAAGTTCATGTCTAAGTATACTTATAGGAGAATAAAGTTTATTATAAACTATTTCATGACCTTAAATGCATTTTCTGTTATCTATATAAATGCCATACCTTACAATACTGCAATAAAAGGTGATGTTACTTATCAATATGAGTATCAAGATCATTGAGCTAGCCAGGCTGAAATTGAATAATAAAACTTCAGAGTTGGAAGGGCCTTAAAGATTATTTAATAATGCAGATCTTGCATTTGCATATAGATAAGGGAACAGATAAGGTCAGTAGAAGCTGAGTTACTTGTGTCAAGTCACATAATTAGTTTGAGGATGGAAAAAAATACCTGTTCTTTGATACCTTTGCAGAGCTTTCTCTACTGTATTCCACTGCTTCTGTTGGTCTGACACTCAGGACTGATACTCTTAAAAGTAATCATATATCAAGTATACTGGAAAACTCTTATATAGTGATTATTATGTACTGGGGTGTTAAAGGAGAGAGATAATCTAAAGATATAACTGTATGATATACATTTGCATATAGAATGTAATTGTAGCCATAGAGAATGAAATATAATAAGAGAAAATGGCATAGAATTGAGCTTTGAATATCTCTAATATTAGTAAGCAGGATAAAAATAGAAGAATAAAAATAGCACTATGAGATGTAAAAAGAGTATCTGGATAGGAAAAAATCCAGAAAAGTTCAAAGGAAGAAAGACTTTCAAGAAGCAGACAATAAAATGAATGAGTAAGATAAGAAGTACAAAATGTCCATTAGGCTTATATTAGGTTTGCATACATGTAGGTCATTTTTGTCATTAGAAAGAGTGATTACTATAGATTGATGGAGCAAACTATAGCTGGAAGTTATTAGGAAAGTTCTTGTGAGGAGACCTTAAGGAGACAGTGATAAAATTCTTTGCTTGACTAAACTTTACTCAGGCTCCTGAAACTTCTCCTAGGCCCATCTGTGGACTTCCTTATAAAACCCAGTTTTAGCAAGAATCTTGCTAAGTCACTTTAGTCAGAATCTCCCCCACCATTGATATCTGATCATGCTGATATCTGATCAGGTTTCTCATTCTCCACAATTCCCCAGGTGATATATGATTACCCTGCCCATCTTTAGCAAGAATCCTCTTAGATCTATTAGATCGGTTTAGCCAGAATCCCCCATATCCCTGATGTTTTCTCTTATTTTCCATACACTGACCACCACCCTGTTCTTTGGCTATAAATTTCCACTTGCCCGTGTTGTATTCAGAGTTAAACCCAGTCTCTCTCCCACACTGCAAAATTTCATCATAGTGTTCCCTATACCTATTAATATAATGACCCATCTCCAAATAAAGTCTTCCTTACCAGGCTTTAAAAAGTGTCATTGAATATTTTTTTCTTTAACAATGTATAATAAATATGAATCATTTTTCAAAAAGTTTGCTATGAAAGGATAAGGTGGTATAATGTATTATTTGGAGAGTAAAGTAAAGGGGTAGAAAACTTCTGTTTAATTTTTAGTTATATACTTTAAATAATGAAAGATAAGATTTAAATGGGAAATTAGAAAATTATATGAGAGATCAGGGAGACTCAGTGACTAAAGTTCTTCCAGAAGGCTAGAGGGCCTGCCTGGGAACTAGCCAACAATAGCAGAGAAGGATTGTGCAGATGCACATGGCTGTGGACTGAGAAAGTTGTGGTGTTTTCTATTGTGATGACTTTTGTATTCTCAGGGAAGCAGAGGAGGGAGATGGGGAGGTGAGGTGTGAAAAAGGAAGGAGGAAGAATCAAAGTCTGGGAATTGTGAGAGAATTTTGAATTAACTATTGAAGTGAACTGAAGAGCAAGTTAGTTATAATATATAGCCAGTTTGGGACAAAAACACAATTAGAATATAAATCTGACTTGAAATACAAATAATATTACAATTCCCCTCAGATAACTACTAAACTTAAATATAAAGTAAACAAAAGTGGATGTTTTAGGAGGTATGGGTATGTCATTTGTTTAATATATATGATGAGGCATTAAAGGGGTAAAAATTTAGTACCAGTGATATCTTCCATAAGAGGAAACTACAGTATACCTATCACTCATATTCACTCTACTCAAATAAAAGAAGGGAAATCTAACTTGATGATCTTTTTAAATTATGTGTGACAAGTTCAAACAGATAGTATAAGAGCTTGAAAGTAGAATGATAGATCAAATTCCTGATTTCCATTCTAGACAAATATTTGAGCCATACAGCTAATATGGATATCTGGTTACCAAATTCAGGCTAGTTTACCTGTATTAATTTATAGTCCCATCAGCAGGGTGTGAGAGTACCTGTCCCACTTAATTCTTGCTAATCATAATAATATTTGTAAACTTTATTTCTTGAAAGGTGATAAAAAGTAACATGAAGAGAGAAAAATTGAATTGTGTTGATTTGTTTAATTTTTTGAATCTTAATATTATTTTCCTGTGTGTTTATCCTTTTCTGAATGTGTATGTATTATACATCTCATTTGTGTATTGAGTTTTGGTTATCTTCCAACTGGTTTTCATGAGACTTATTATACTATATATACTTTGTCTGGCTCAAATAGACTGGTTAATAGTGTTGCTTTTTAACCATATACTCAAAGAACTTGGGGGCAGTTTGCACCAATTTAACAGCACTGTTTTTAATAGCAGTGAGATTTGTGAGTTGCACCTGGTCCTTCTAAGACTCCTAGAGGGCTTTGTCTTTAGGGCTGGTTACATAAAAATAATATGCCTAGGTGATAAGCAGACTACAGCAACTCTGTCTTAGTTCCAAAAAGTTTCATGACCAAAACACTGGTTCCTGATTTGAGAAAGAAGAATATCTGGTACAGACCCTAGGGAGGTAAGGCAATTGGGGAATCACACAAGATCTGTTCATACGCCTTGCTGTGAGGCAGCCCTTGGTTGTGATTCATGTTTCAATTAATGCTGTTGCTATACTGTATTTTTCTTCAGTGAACTGTGGATTTGTAAACATTTTTATCTACGGTTCTGTATCTGAATCTTGATCGGAAATTGAACCTTGTACAACTGCCACAATTAGTACAGATTATTTAAGAATTCAATTTTTGTATGTCAAAATTATTTATATTTTTATTTGTGATTTCTTTCCTAGACATTAACCTGAGATAATTAAAAGAGTAACTCCCTCCCTGCTGCTTTACACCTGCCTTTAAGGTGTTGAGGTGTTAATTTACTTAAGGATTATACATACATTGCCTATTTTCAGGTGACTAATGATGATAAAATAGTGCCTCTTCTGGAAATTTACTTAGCCTAAGGTACCTCACTTTAATTACTTTGAACAGAGTTAATTATGAAAATATGCCTCTGAGTAGCTAAATTTCAGGTACTAACAGATATTTCCAAAGGGATCTGATTTCTTATAATTTATGTGATATTCTGATAGCTAGAAGATAATACACAATGGTGTGAAGTGTTTTCTCCAAGAGTTCAATGGCAAAAATAAAGAATATAGAGCAGTCAAGAACGTATTTTTTAAGAAATGACAAATGATGATGATAACTATCATGTATTCAGGGATCTCTTTGTTCCAGACCTTACATAAGCATTGTCTCAATTAATAATCCAGGTTAAATTATGGCATAGTATTCACACATTGTAGATGAAAAATAATGGTATAGAAAGGCTACATAACTGCCACAGTTTCCCCCAGATAGGAGAAGGTATACCACCAATTCAAAAAATATAATTCCCAGAGCTTAACTCTTAGGTATTCTCTATTCAATATGTGCCTACTATGCTCCAAGTATTCTTCTAATGCTATTGCAGTTACTGAAAAAATCACTCACTGAATTTTCCTAATAACCCAATGGGGTAAGGTATTATTATCCCATTTTACGATTAACTAAATTTCACACTTTCAGAAAGTGGAGGAACTGAGATTCAAATGTAGACAGCTCCAGAGTCTCATCTCCTGAGTGTTAAGCTATGTTGCCTCCCGTAGGCTCTACTGACCACAAAATGATAATTTTTCTTTATTGAACATTCTCTGTATACTTGGCACAGTGCTAGAAGCTTGTGTGCCACATATTGAGAACAGTAAAAATAATAATAATAACTCTTTATTGGTGGTTTTTAAGGGAGGGAAGAGAAACAAATTACAGTTAATGCTCCTGTATAAGAATGTGTGTTCCCTGGTTCTTTCCTACAACTCTTGTCCTTCTAGTGATTTGATATGCTGAAAGAGAGAAATTTATAACCATAATTATAATATACATGAGAATGTGATAAGTGCTCAAAATGGTTATGGAGGACAAAGGGGACAGTGATTCATTCAATTTTTGAAGAGTGGGGAGTGGAAATGCTGCATAAATACTTTTAATCTGGGTCTTAAAGGAGAAGCAAGAGTTGTCTCTGTTTCACGGTGAGGTAATATTTGATCCAAACCACAGAGACCAGAAATTACAGATAATGGTGAGCAACCTGGTATAGTTGAACTTTGTACTGTTGAGTACTTATGTGTGAGAAGAAGGGGCAAGGATGTAATAACTTAAAGCAAAGGAACAAACGTTTTAATAATTTCAGTTGGGTAGACTTATTAGGTGTTTTAAATATATTGTCCAATTTATTCTGACAACTCTGTGAGACAGATTTTAGGTTTTTTATTTTACTGATGAAGAAACTGAGCCATGAAGAAGTTACATTTCCTGTCCAACATGACACAATTTTAAAAGACAGATTCAGGTTTCAAAAATAATCCTCTTTCCAAAGGACACACACTTCTGCCTACGTAATAATGCCTACTCTGATTATGGAGGAAGGTAGATAGTTTGAATCTCCATATGTAAGAACATATATATATCTATAAAGAAGGATATAAATTAACTAGAGTTTCTCAGTTAATCATTCAGACAAGACAAAAATTGATTTAATTTTTTCTGTTCTAAAATCAAGCACAATAGATCACTTTAAACATATCATTGGGAAAAAAAACTCATAGCATGAGCTTCATGCAGCAACATTCTCTTCAAAAATAAATTCATGGTAGTCAGTGCAAGATTTGATGATAAAAACATACCATCCTCTAAATACAAGGATAAAAGCACTCTCCTGAATTGAATTGTGTTGTATACTTAAGTTATATAGTTCATTGATCTAGTCAACTTGTTATTATCTTATGTCTTTTTAACAAATGGCATAAATTTTCATGATGCTAATTCAGATCAGCCCTTGAGAAAAAGCACATACCTGTAAATAAAATAGAATGCATCTTATATTTTGCACTTTAAGTCCTTATTTTTCTTTTTTTAAAAAATTAGTGATTATCAGTAAATATCAAGGTTTGTGTAATCTTCACATGGATGTACTTCAAAAGAAATGCAAATGATATGAAGTTTTATTTTATTGTATTTCATTTTTTCAGTTAGTGTTATTTGGATGGAAAACAAGAAAAAGTATAATGGCCATTGTGCTATTTGGTTGACACTGTATCACTTCTTCCATTTGAATTTGATTTTTCCTTTTGAAGAACCACTATTCATACCACATTGGTCCACATAATTTTGAGTGATGCTCACTCCACCTTCTAGATTCCTGAGGTGGCCTCATAACCTAGACTTTCTCAGAGCCCCTTTCACTCTTGTTTATGTTGCAAATGACTTTTCTTTCTCTAGTGATATCTTTCCAGGACATTCTTTGGTTTTAACTGGAGAGATATTTTCTGTCCACCTGAAATGTAGATCATGACAGAACAATGGAGCTGTAGCCATATTTCTTAATGATGGCTTGTATAGAGATGCCTAGAAAATGAAGTCAACACAGAGAAGGTCATCACCAAGAGAAAGAGAAAATCTGTACCATACTCAGTAGTTTGGGGCCCTGAGTCCTTCCATGTCTGGAACTTTTCATGGATGAGTGAACAAATGTCTTTCTTACTTTTTTTCTTTTATTTTCTCCCTCCCTCCCTACATTCCTTCCTCCCTTCTTCCCTATTAATCATTTCTTTCTTTTTTCAAATTTTAGCTACTTTAAGATGAGGTGTCTATCAATATCAAAAAATTCTTATTACTAAAAGAAGTTGGGCTTCCCTGGTGGCGCAGTGGTTGAGAGTCCGCCTGCCGATGCAGGGGACACGGGTTCGTGCCCCAGTCTGGGAAGATCCCACATGCCGCGGAGCGGCTGGGCCCGTGAGCCATGGCCGCTGGGCCTGTGCGTCCGGAGCCTGTGCTCCGCAACGGGAGAGGCCACAACAGTGAGAGGCCCACATAACGCAAAAAAAAAAATAAATAAAAGAAGTGACATTTTTAAAAAATTAAAGTTTATATACTGGCAGATTACTGCTTTGCTAACATACTGAAGACAGCTTAATAATGGCAAGTGACCATGACACTTCTGGGATCTCATTTTCAGGCACAAACCTCAGGTGATTCAGTTTTAAAAGTCTTTTGACTATAGGTGTATTCACTCAAAATACAAATTACCAAAAGAGGACTTGAATAACTTAGCTTGTGACACATTAAGACTATTGCTTGGTGTAGAGGTTACCCAAATTTGGGTTTAGTCATCTCCTCCCATATGGTTTAATGTATGACAGTGCCAAAGGAAAGAAGGGCTGTACCCAGAGAAGTTGGAAAATGATGTTCTGTAGGAAATAAATGTCCAGTCAAATGTATAAACATATGTACCAAATTGCCATAATAAATAAGAGAAGGATGATATTTCAAAATGAACTATTCATATTTATATAACCACAGATTAAAAGTCTATATTTTACCTGTGGAAAGATTTAAGGATGGATAATCCATTCAAATTATTCTAATTAGGTATCTTCTAAAAACAGAAACTTGGCTAAAGGAATATATAAAACAAATTTGGGAAAATCAGTTTCACAGCCAGAAACTACTAAGTGATTAAGAGAATGAATGGGTACATAAGATTTCAATTTCCAGCAATATCACAGATTAGAGACACTGAATAAAATTCCTATTGAAAACAACTAAAAACATAGGATAAAATATTTAAATACTTAGTATTTCAAATCTAATGCCCAGCTGACAAAAAGTAGAAGATCCTTAGAGGCCAAAAATAAAGTGGAAGCTGAAAAGTATGAAGACAGACAAATACCAAATCTGGTTCTTGATATGACATTATGCTCTGAACCCTAATGTGCTTGGGCTTTTGCTTTAAATATTTCAGAGGACACTGGAGCTGAATTAAAGATTAAGGCTTACACAAGGCAGCGAGTCAAAGAGCATCCAAGATAAACTTGGGATGCCAAAGGGCTTTATCAACATTATAAAGATGAATGGAAAATAAACTTTAACCTCTAAGCCTGTGATCATGAGGGTTTAGCATGGAAATATATGAAATTTTACTGTCAAAAACCTTCAAGCAAACAGTTTATTTTAGAGGAGTGACACCTCTAAGACAGCGAAGTAGGAGACCCTAACATCTGTGCCTCCACAGAGATCAACAATTAAATAGCTATCCACAGAAAATTAAATGGCTCAGAG
Source organism: Hyperoodon ampullatus (assembly GCF_949752795.1). Lineage (NCBI taxonomy): Eukaryota > Metazoa > Chordata > Mammalia > Artiodactyla > Ziphiidae > Hyperoodon > Hyperoodon ampullatus. Next base: position 123,275,602 of record NC_136916.1, on the reverse strand, counting down.
CTCAGGAGTGCACTTAAGAAACTTCAGCAACACAGTGGAACAAAAACGTTGAGAATAACTACACAAAATGGAAAGGAAGAAGAGTTTCATTTTGCCTGCATCATCCAATCCTCTAGGCCAGAATCGTTCAGTGCCAAGAGGGAACTCTCCAGCTAGAAAGAGTTCCCATCACTGGCAAGTGGAGAGCAGGGTGAATAACCAGCTTCCCCAACTTTTCAGGGCCATGCACAATGGACCTACTTTAGCTTCATCCCACCCAAAGACCAGCAAAGCTGAGATGTATAGAAATGGCTAGGAACAAGAAGGAAGAGCAGGAACTACCAATATCAGCTATGAAGCATGAGCAGCCATGGTTCCCAGTCCTCTTCAGAGGACTATCTGCTTTCACCACTGAAGAACCAATGGCCATCGCAGCTGCCACTAACCTCCTGCAGATTTCACTGGGTTTGCCCCACAGGTATTCATGTTGGCAGATGCCAGTCACTTGAGTTCCTTTCCATTTCCTCAGCCCCTGTCTTGCCCCCACAAGAATAGGGGATCCATACCCACATCTATCCTAGACTTCTGTGGCTGGGTGAGTGCAATACCCTAGCCTAGAACACCACGGCTGACCCCCACTGCTGGGAGTATGCTTGGGACTAACCCATCTAGCTGTGTACTTGCACACCACTAGGCTGAGTCTCTTCACTGACCTCTACTGCTGGACAGCCATCCTGCTGCCACAGCAGTACATGCCAACAGCCAAGTCCTCAGCAGCTGCCAGTGTGCTCACAGTTGGCCCAGGCACTTGCTTCTGGCCCTGACCCCCAACACTACATGTGTGTTTGCAATTGACCCCTGCCACTACACCAGTACCTACAATTGGTCCCCGCAGCACAGTGTGTGCATATCACCTACTCTGGCCATCATGGCTACATGCCCTGGTCCCTAGCTGCTGAAACTGGGGACACTGCTTAGGAGCCCAACAGCCTTGTAGCCAGTAAGAACCTCCTGCAGTGCTTGTCAAGGTCCATGCAGTTGTCAATGTGATGAGTCTCAGTGGCCTGAGCCAATGAGACATTACATTCCCCTAGGGCCCAGAGCTGCCATACAGTCCTGCACTTGGCACACTACACAGGTAGACCTGGGGTCATAGCATGTCCCACCTGTTGGTGAAGAGGAGACTGCTTCTTTACATGTGCAGATACCTATGTAAGGCTACAGGGATCAGGAAGAATCAAACATGACTCCATCAAAGAAACACAGTAAACTAATAGTAACTGACTCCAAAGAAATGGAGATACATGAATTGCTCAACAAAGAATTTAAAATAATTGTTGTAAACATGCTCAGACATCAAGAAAACTGATAAAAATTTAACAAAATGAGGAAAAAATACAGGAACAAAATAGGAAGTTCAACAAAGAAATAGAAAACATAATTTAACCAAGGAAGTGAAAGATCTATACACCATAAACTATAGGGTGTTGATGAGAGAAATTGAAGAAGATACAAGTAAATGGAAAGATATACCATATTCATGGATCAGAGAGTTAATATTGCTAAAATGCCCATAATACCCAAAGCCACCTATAGATTTAATGTAATCCCATCAAAATTTCAATGGCATTATTCACTAAATAGGAAAAACCCCTAAAATTTGTATAGAAACACAAGACTGAATAGCCAAAGCAACTGTGAGAAAAAACAAAGATAGAAGCAGCACACTTCCTGATTACAAACTATATTACAAGGCTATAGTAACCAAAACAGTATGGTACTGGCATAAAAACAGACACATGGACCAATGGAACAGAATTGAGAGCCCAGAAACAAACCAATGCATATATGGTAAACTAATATTTGACAAGGAGCCAATGGGGAAATATAATCACATCTATAAATTATACTATAAATGATGTTCACATGCAATAAAATAAAATTGGACCCCTATCTTACACCATTCACAAAAATTAGCTTGAAACAAAGACTTAATTGTAACACCTGAAACCATAAACTCCTAGGAGAAAACATAGGGGCAGAAGCTCTTTGACATCAGTTCTGGAAATGATTTTTTGGATATGAAACCAAAGCACAAGCAACAAAAGCAGAAATCCAGAGAGGAGTACATCAAATTAAAAAGCTTCTGAACAGCAAAATACACAATCAACAAAATTAAAAGGCAATCTACAGAATGGGGGAAAATATTTGTAAACCATATATCTAATAAGGGGTTAATGTCCTAAATATATAAGGAACTCATAGGACTCATGAGCAAAAACAAACAAACAAACAAACAAACAAACAAAAAACTGATTAAAAAATGGATAGAGGACTTGATTAGATATTTCTCCAGAGAAGACATGCAAAGGTTAATAAGTACATCAAAATGTATTCAACATCAGTAAGTCCTCAGAGAAATGTAAATCAAAACCACAATGATATATCACCTCATGCCATTAAACTGGCTACCATCGAAAAGATAAAAGATAACAATTGTTGGTGAGAATGTGGAGAAAAGTGAACACTGGTGCACTGTTGCTGGGAGTATAATTCATAAATTTCCACTATGGAAATCAGTATGGAGTTTCCTCAAAAATTAAAAATAGAACTAGCATATAATCCAACAGTTCACTTCTGGGTATATATCCAAAGGAAACAAAATCACTATCTCACAGAGATAACTGTACCCCCATGTTCATTGCAGCACCATTCACAATAGCAAAGACATGGAAACAACCTAAGTGTCCATTTACATATGAATGGGTAAAGAAAATGTGATATATATTAGAATAAATATATATTAGAAATATATAATAAAGTACTATTTAGCCATCAAAAAGCAGGATGTTGTGACATTTGCAACACATGCATGGACTTTAAGGGCATTATACTAAGTGAAATAAGCCAGAGAGAGATGAATACCATATGATCTCACTTATATATGGAATCTAAAACTATGGAGCTCATCTTTTTAAAAATTAATTAATTTTTTAAATTACATATAGTTGATTTACAACATCATGTTAGTTTCAGGTGTACAGCACAATGATTCAGATATATATATTCTTTTTCAGATTTTTTTCCCTTATAGGTTATTACAAAATATTGAACACAGTTACCTGTGTTATACAGGAGGTCCTTTTTGTTATCTATTTTATATATAGTACTGTATATATAATATATAATATAGTACATATTAATCCCATCCTCCAAAGGAAGGGGCAGAGAAAGGAAGGAAGGGAGGGAGGGAGGAAGTGGAGGAGGGAGGAAGAAAGGAAGGAAGGAAAGGGAGGAAATAGAGGAGGAGGAGAGAGGAAGAGAGAGAGGGAGGAAAGAAGGAAGCAATGCAGAAATAAGAAGATGAGTCAGCAGTTTCAACAGACAGCCAGGTCATCAGATTTGGGTGTAAAATAATATGAAGAAAGAAAAGTAGGGATGAAAATGTGAGTAAGGAAATACAAGTAGATTTGTAAATCTCAGGAAATATTTTAATTGTTAAATTAAAACCTGCTCTTATATTAGGGGGAAAAATATAAATATAAGTACCCATAATACATACAAAGATATAAAGAAATAGTGACTACTGTCTGTCCTTCGTATCCCTATCCAAGGGCTCAGCACTGTCAAAACAGAGGCCCTGGAGGGCCAACTGTCCTACACCATTTTATACAAGGGACTAGAGCATCAATGAATTTTGTTATCCATGGGGTTCTGGACCAATCCCCTGTGGATACTGAAGGAAAACTCTATAATGTTAAGAAACATAAACTAGAATAAGAAGTTTTAGAACAAGAATGACTAGCCTGGATGGATGGATGGATGGATAGATAGATAATAGACAGATATATGTAGATATATCCAGATATAATAAAGAGAATGTGACAGCCATATTCAGAAGACAGTGACTGAAAATTCACTGATGAACACCAATAAATAATTTTAAAACAGTTCATACATACTTATAAAATTGAAAATCACTAAAAATAAATCATAAATGCTAATAGAAAAAGAAAAAAGATTTCCTTTAAGTCAGTTATAAGGTGACAACTGACAACTCCTTAGTAAATTGGAAGCCAGATAATAATGACAACATGAAGAATATTAAGAATTTTCTTTTGAATACTTGTAATAACAAATGACTCAATTGAAAATGATTCAACATTTTCAAATTTATTCTTTCCCTTAGCAATTTCTGTAGGCATATAGTATGGTTATTTTTTAAATTAATTCTTAAAACTATATAAGGCTAATTTTGTGTTTTATATAATGTTATTAACTGATTTATGGAATTTAGGTTACAACTAAACTTTAGTTCTTTCTAGATTCAAGAGTTTGTGAAAAGGCAAAATGTACAGCCCTGGTTATATGTACTGCTGTCTGTACAAATAGCAAGACAAGCAAGCTATACTTTATTTCAATTATTTTATTTATATTATCAGTATTTTATTATGCCTCATAAAACTTTCTTATAATTCTATTTATAGTTGAAGTAAAATAAACAGTTACCAAGTACCTACCCCTTTCTAGGTCCTTTATAGGGAGAAGTACTTTTTGATATCCGAAAAAAAATATTTGATACTGGCAGGGAAAAAGAGATGTAGTCAGATAAGTATTTCAATAAGATAATAGTGTTGGATATTTTGGGTGGAAGAAATGGAAACTCTTCGTTAAAAATATAAGCTATGATTTGAAGGAATTGTACATGCACACTTTCTAGACAAAAGTATCAAACACATACTAAGAAGGTAACTTGAAAGAGCATGGAATTTTGGGAAAGTGAATTATTTTTATATAATTAGGGTTGAGTTCCAAGTGGAAAGTGTGGCAAGAGACTAATTAAAGTGGTCTATAGTTTTCAGATCATGAAGGACACTCTAAGGTGTGAAAGAGATATTGGTATTTAGTCTGAGTGAAAAAGAGCACTATATAATGGATTTTGAAATAAAAATGACAGGATTAAAAATTTGTCTTTTACATCTATTACTCCTGAAGCAATATGAAAGATAGTAGGTTCATCTGCAAGTATTTTCTCCCATTCTGAGGGTTGTCTTTTCATATTATGATTTCCTTTGCTATACAAAAGCTTTTAAGTTTAATTATGCCCCATTTGTTTATTTTTGTTTCTATTTTCATTACTCTAAGAGGTGGGTCAAAAAAGATCTTGCTGTGGTTTATGTCAAAGAATGTTTTTCCTATGTTTTCCTCTAAGAGCTTTATAGTATCTGGTCTTACATTTCGGTCTTTAATCCATTTTGAGTTAATTTTTGTGTATGGGGTTAGGGAGTGCTCTAATTTCATTCTTTTACATGTAGCTGTCCAGTTTTCCCAGCACCACTTATTGAAAAGGCTGTCTTTTCTCCATTGTATGTTTTTGCCTCCTTTGTCATAAATTAGGGGACCATATGTGTGTGGGTTTATCTCTGGGCTTTCTATCCTGTCCCATTGATCTGTATTTCTGTTTTTGTGCCAGTACCATACTGTCTTGATTACTGTAGCTTTGTAGTATAGTTTGAAGTTGGGGAGCTTTATTCCTCCTGCTCCATTTTTCTTTCTTAAGGTTGCTTTGGTTATTCATGGCCTTTTGTGTTTCCATACAAACTGTAAAATTTTTTGTTCTAATTCTGTGAAGAATGCCATTGGTAATTTGATAAGGATTGCATTGAATCTGTAGATTGCTTTGGGTGGTATAGTCATTTTCACAATATTGATTCTTCTAATCCAAGAACATGGTATATTTCTCCATCTGTTTATGTCATCTTTGATTCTTTTATCAGTGTTTTATAGCTTTCTGAGTACAGGTCTTTTGCATCCTTAGGTAGGTTCTCCAAAATATACAAACTGCTCATGGAACTCAACATCAAAAAAACAAATAACCCAATTAATAAATGGGCAGAAGACCTAAATAGACATTTCACCAAAGAAGACATGCAGATGGCCAAGAGGCACATGAAAATCTGCTCAACATCATTAATTATTAGAGAAATGCAAATCAAAACTACAATGAAGTACCACTCCACACCAGTCAAAATGGCCATCATCAAAAAATCTACAAACAATAAATGCTGGAGAGGGTGTGGAGAAAAGGGAACCCTTTTGCACTGTTGGTGGGAATGTAAATTGATACAGCCACTGTGCAGAACAGTATGGAGGTTCCTTAAAAAGCTAAAAATAGAACTAAAATACGACCCAGCAATCCCACTACTGGGCATATACCCTGAGAAAACCATAATTCAAAAGGGCATATGTACCCCCAATGTTCAATGCAGCACTATTTACAATAGCCAGGACATGGGAACAACCTAAATGTTCAATGACAGATGAATGAATAAAAATGTGGTACATATATACAATGGAATATTACTCAGCCATAAAAAGGAATGAAAGTGGGTCCTTTGTAGAGATGTTGATGAACCTAGACTCTCATACAGAGTGAAGTAAGCCAGAAAAAGGAAAGCAAATATCATATATAAACATATATGTGGAATCCAGAAAGATGGTAAAGAAGAGCCTATTTGCAGGGCAGGAATAGAGATGTAGACATAGAGAATGGACATGTGGACACCGTGGGGGAAGGGGAGGGTGGGACAAATTCAGAGATTAGGTTGGACATATATACACTACCATGCATAAAATAGATAGCTAGTGGGAACAAACTATAAAGCACAGGAAGCTCAGCTCAGTGCTCTGTGATGACCTAGATGGGTGGGATGGGGTTGGGGTAGGAGGGAGGTTCAAGAGGGAGGGGATATAGGTATACATATAGCTGATTCACTTCACTGTACAGCACAAACTAAGACAACATTGTAAAGCAATTATACTCCAATTAAAAAAAAAAAAAGAAAGAAACACAGCAGGGAAAGGATACCACTTAGAAACATGTTACAAAAATCCAGGAGGAAATTAAAGAGATATAGATTAATATACTTTCTATTTATAGATGCCCATTTTAAACTGATAACTTTAAAATAATTTCCAGTATGCAAAGTTTTATTTCGTTCATTAAAAAGACTGCTTTTCAGTAAGTCCCCTACATACAGATTAGTTCTGTTTTGAGAGCACGTTCATAAGTCCAATTTGTTCATAAGTCCAACGAAGTTAGCCTAGGTACCCAACTAACACAATCAGCTATATAGTACTGTACTATGATAGGTTTATAATACTTTTCACACAAATAATACATAAAAACAAACAAATACAAAAAATAAAACATTTTTAATCTTACAGTACAGTACCTTGAAAAGTACAGTAGTACAGTACAACATCTGGCATACAGGGGCTGGTTTTGAGTGATCAGGCAAGAAGAGTTACTGACTGGAGGAGGGAGAGGAGGTGGGAGATGGTAGAGCTGAAGGATCGTCAGCAATAGGAAACTGAAGGAGAGCTGCAATTTCACTCATGCCTGACGTTGATGGCACAGTTTCTGGTTCCTTGCTGGATTCAATTCTACCTACCCTCTTGAAGAAACAATCCAGTGATTGCTGGATAGTTGCTCTTTTTCTTCTCATCATAGATGACATGGTAGCACTAGATTACATTCTGAATGGCTGCTGCAACCTTTGCGTACCATTCTACATTCGGGTCCTGTGCCTCAAAAACTAACAGTGCCTACTCAAATGAAGAAAATCCCCTTGCCATTTCTTGTGCCGTGAATCTCTTCAGTTCTTCAGTTACTTCTTCCTCTTGTCTCTCTTCATCCTTTCTCTGGGCCTCCAATTCCATCCAGTCTTCACTAGTAAACTCGTGTTGCCTAACAAGGAGTTCAGTGAAGTCGTCCTCTTGCAGATCTATGTCCAGCTTCTCGCTGAGTGTCACTAAGTTGCTGAAGACCTCTTTGGATTCCTCATCCATCTTCTCAAATCCACGTAAATCTTCAAAAAACTGCAGGCAAAGATTCTTCCAAACCCCATTCATGGTAACGACCCTAACCTCACACCAAGTAAAGTCAATGTTTTTTATGGCCTTGTAGATGTTATAGTCCTTCCAAAATTGTTGCAAGGTTATTCTTGATTCATCACTCACCTTTACTGTCTTTACAAAGAGTGTGACATAAATAGTATTTCTTGAAAGTTGCTGTAACTCCATGGTCCATAGGTTGGATGAGCAACAAAATACAGTATTCGGGGGCAGATGCACTACTTTGATGTTGGGATGAAAGTGGTCCATGAATGGGGGGTGACCCAGAGCTTTGTTGAGCAGCAAAAGAATGTTTTGCTGGAACGTCCTTCTCCAAGCAATATTTCTCTACCTCCAGGATAAAGTGGTGGAAAAATCAGTCCTGGAAAGTGGCCTGTGTAACCCAGGTTTTGGGGTTACTCTTCCACACAAGAGGAAGAGAGCCCTTGGCTATGTCTTTAAGGGCTCTTGCGTTCTCTGAATGATAAACTAAGAGAGGCTTCAGCTTCATATCACCAGAAGCATTGCTACCAAACAACAGAGTTAGCATATCCTTTGCTGCTTTATAGCCTGGCATCAACTTTTCCTCCTTACTGATGTATCTTCGGTCTGGCATCCTCTTCCAGTACAGTTGTGTCTCATCCACATTAAAAACCTGCTTGGGTAAATACATGCCTTCATCAATAATTTCTCAAAGCAGTTCAGGGAATTCCCCAGGAGCTACCATATCTGCACTCACTGACTCCCCACTTACTTTTACATTGTGAAGGTTGGCTCTAGCCTTTAATCAATGAAACCAGCCATGGCTGGCATTAAAAGATGCGTCCTCTGATTCTTCACTGTGTTTTCTCTTCAAGTCTTCATAAAGGCTTTTAGCTTTCTCTTGAATCACCATTAAGCTGAGTGGGACTCGACGCTGATGCTGATCCTGCAGCCACACACTGAGAAGTTTCTCCATCTCCTCCATCACTTTTCCACACTTCTTCAATATTATTGTCAACATCCTTGGCACAGCAGACTTCACATGTTCCATGATCTTGTCCTGTTTCTTTAGAAGTGTGCTAGTGGTTGAATGATTCATGTTGTAAGAACAAGCGATGTCTACCATCTTTTCATCTCTCTCCACTCTCTCAATTATTTTCACTTTTGTTTCCATCGTTATTGCTTGGTGCTTCTTAGCAGTACCAGCTACATCACCACTGCTTTTACGCTTGCTTCCAGACATCCTAGGCTTGAAGTAAATATACTGTACTACTGTACTCTATACAGTTCTGTACAGTAAAGTACACAAAAGCACAATCACTTGTAGCAGGTGCATGCACTTGACAATGCACATCAGATATGTGAACTAACTGATGTGACTGAACATGTGAATGCAAGCTCACATCTTTGAAAGTGTGCAACTTGAAGGTTTGTATGTAGGGGATTTACTGTGCATGATTTCCCCTTTAGATCCATTAACTCTTGTCCATTCTATTACTCTTTGTTTCTGTATATTCATGGTCTTTTGACCAGTTTTTGTTTGGTCCCATTTTTAATCTCCACTTATTTATATTATCTTTGTGTTTGGTTACAATTTTATTTAATATCCTAGCTTTTCATTTGTATAACACTTTAAGAAATGCCTTTTCCCTGAGTACTCACACTCCATACATAGCTAAATCTAGCAAATTGATTACTTTGGATTATTCTATTGCACATCAGGCTCTCTGAACTCCATGGACTAAGTTCATCATTCATTCATTTGATGTTTCTGTATCAAAGAAGAAGAATTCTACAGTGATGAAGAAATGAGAGAATTGGGGGTTATAATTGAGGCCTGCCTTGTAAGGCCATAAGGATGCAGGAGTTAGGGAGAGGAAAATGCAGGTGATTCCTCATCCTCTAACTTTGGTCACTTGGATGATGTTGATTTCACACTCTGAAACAGAAAATGTCGAATACAGGTGGAGGGTGTTGAAATCTGCCTTTGATCTGATAATTTCAAGATACATAGCAGGTGATATAGAGGTCAAGATATAAATCAGATTTCAATGACCATGGTCTAGGAATACTCAAAATATAGTTAGAAGTTGAAGTCACTGAAGTGAGTGAGATTTCTTAGGATGTATATGAGTGAAAATGGAAGAAAGGCACACAAAGGGAAGGAATAGGAGAGAAGAGGACAAGAGTAAAGAACACAGCTTGAGAAGAGAGAAAAAGATAATTTTTTAAAAAGTAGAAGAGAACTGGTACTGCTGCCAAAAAAGTCAGCCTCTGTTCACCAGTGCCAAATAGAAACTTGGAGACAGAGCTCTGGAGGAGTAGAAAGGAGTAGCTTTATTACTTTGCCAGGCAAAGAGGGGAACAGGGGGCTAATGCTCTCAAGACTGTGCCCCCTTTCCTGGGAAGCTGGAAGGGGTCTTATAGTTTCAGGGTGGAAAATAGGGCTGTAGAAAAGGATCAGGGCTGATGTAGTCTTGCATTCTTCTTTCCTTCTGGAGACATTGAGATCATTAGGCCTGGCATCAGGTGGTTCCCGAATAGGTTCTGGTGGTCCTCAAGGTTATCATTCTGTGACCTTCTTTTTGGAATGAAGAATGCTCACAAAGGAAAGGAGAGTTCGGGAGTGTTGTCTTGGAGAAGTAAACATCAGGTGCATAGTACAACCTTAGCTAGAGGGCGATCATTTTCACAGGGAAATTAAGCAAGAAAGAGAGGGAGAAAAGAAAAAAAAATCGGTAGGAGACCAGTTGCATGGGCGGAAAGAATAAGGGCTAACATAATGGGGGCGCCTCAACTAGTTTCTGCTACAGAAGTACCATGAACAGAATCCTGAAGTTAACAGCTTTTAAGAGGATAGAGGAACCTATGAACTTTGTATACATATTTGCAACAAAATTCATCTCTATTCACAAGCATTTACCACTGCAGGAAAAAAAAAAAAAAAACAGAACAGGGTGGGTGGGGGTGGCAGGAGAGCCAGTGGGTTAAAAAGATTGGTGCCAGAGAAGGAAAGAAAATGTTTCAAAAAGAAACATCATGTACACCGCTCTAGAAACATCAGATCAGAAAGTACTGAAAATCATTTACTGCATTCCACAACTAGGATATCATAGTGTTCTTCAAAAAAAAAAAAAGTTATTTTTTTTAATAAGAGGTAAATAGATTTCAGTTCATTGAGAATAGAGACAGTGAATCTCTCGAATATGACGACTTCTCTCAAGGAGGTAAAAATATAAGGGGAAGAAATGAGAAAAAGCAGAATTAAAGAAGGGCTTATGTCCAAGAGGTTTTTGTTTGGCTATTTGTGCTTTTGAAAACAATTTTTAGAAGGAAGACAATGGAACAATTTTACAAGATGAATAATATCGATCTATAGAGATATTTGATGGAATATTTTCACTTGTCTTAAGTATGTGATTTAAATACACTTTCTTGGAACATTAAAGGAAATTAAAATTCAGTATTTTTGTTTGTGTAAACCACGTAATTAGTTCCTCTCTTACTCCATCCTCCATGGGTTAATGGGAATTAAAGTAGATAAAATCTTTAAATTATTTGAAGTTTAAGTAAATAATTACAAATTTGCTATGAATGAGCTGTTACAAATTAGAACACAGATACTGCTAAATTTAAGAAGCTATTCCCTCTCCAGGGAGCAGGTCATAGGCTTCTACACAAAATTTTCAGTCTTAGATCCTGCTGCCTTATATTGACAGCATAGAAGCCCAGTGGTAGGAAAAGAGGAGGGTTCTTGTGTTAAGAAATCATTTAAGACACACAAGTTAACTGGCTTTTGATTTGAGGCATGGAGACTAATATGGTGCTCATAAAGACACAAGTAGCTAAATACAATAATAAATACTAAAGATAGCACTTTATTAATTCAAAAGTACATGTACATTTAATAGAAAAGACCCTGATATGTACACGGGATTCAATATTATTTAATGAAATAATTTTAGAATCATGAACATAAACTTTGAGTTTCTCTTTTTCTATTCAATGTAAAACGATGATTTAATGTCTCAATGTAAATCAGAGTAATTGGAGTATAGATTTAGTTGATTGGATGACATAGTCTATGCCAGCCTCAGCTTATATTGTTTCTTTTTTGTCTGATATTGTTTTTTGCTTTAAAAAAAAAAATTAAGGCTTTTTTTTGTGGTGGGGGTGCGGGGAGCAGTTTAAGGTTCACAGCAATATTAGGAGACAGTACAGGGATTTCCTATATCTGGGAGGAAGAAATTTTCTTTTACCCATATAGGTTTTTCTGGCTGGTCTAAGAATTACATTGACATGAGACAGATTAACAGGAGAAAATCAAACAAAAATGTAATAACATACATACATGGGAGAGACCAAGGAAAACTGAGTAACCAAGATGGCCAAAGCCCTCACCTTGAACATCATCTTCAGCTAAAGACAAAAAAGGATTTTGGGGGCTTCCCTGGTGGCGCAGTGGCTGAGAGTCTGCCTGCCGATGCAGGGGACACGGGTTCGTGCCCCGGTCCGGGAGGATCCCACATGCCGCGGAGCGGCTAGGCCCGTGAGACATGGCCGCTGAGCCTTCACGTCCAGAGCCTGTGCTCCGCAGCGGGAGAGGCCACAACACTGAGAGGCCCGCATGCCGCAAAAAAAAAAAAAAAAAAAGGGGGGGGCGGATGTTGGGGGTAATGGTTTGGGACTTCAAAGGGGAGGAAAAAATTCACATGGAGATGGAAAAGCAAATGTTTGGTAAATAAATGTCTGCTGGGCCTTTCAGAGACAATCAGACAGAGTGAACTCTGATCCCTAGGCACTGCCTAGTCTCTCCCACCACATCTAGCCCATATTCTTTGCAGATATCTCTGGTGATAGCCCTTTATCTAAATTCTTTAAGGAGCTAAGAGCGTGATAACAAGAAAGAATTCTTGAGCCTTCTGTTTCTTAATAAAAATCAACCTGAAATAATCCTCATACCAGTGAGACATTTGGGGGTGGCAAATTTTGCTTCCTTACACCTACATACCTCCTGCCCCACAGATGCCTAGCTTCCCACATTATCGATGTCCCTCGCCAGAGTAGTACATTTGTTATAGTTGATGAACCTACATGGACACATCGTAATTACCCAAAGTCCAGTTTATACTAGGGTTTACTCTTGGTGTTGTGTAGTCTGTGGGTTTGGACAAATGAATAATGATTTGTGTCCATTATGATGGTATCATACTGAGTATTTTCACTGCTCTAAAAATCCTCTGTGCTTTGCTATTCATTCCCTGCCACCCCACCACCACATACACCAAACACAAACCTCTGGCAGTCACTGAATGTTTTTATTATCTCTATTATTTTGCTTTTTTTTCTGGTATTTTTATTCCAGAGCAGATAGCATCATCCCTGTAAAATGAATATTTAATTGTTTTGTGGACTAATATAGTTCAGATCCAAAGTTCAAAATCCAAGATTATTTCCCTTGGAGTGTTAAAAGTAAGTAGACCTATTGGTAACATAGAATTGACCCCCATTCCTTAATAAAAGAAACATACAGTCTAATAAATAAAATTCTATGCCAATAGAAGCAGTTCTAAGCTTGGGCCTATAGGAATGAATGCAATTCTCTTCTAAATACAAATTTCGAGCATTGTTTGAATCAACCATGTTGTTGATCCTGAATTCCTCCATAGTTGCATTTCCTCCATAGTTACACAGCTTTGTTTTACTTAACTGAATAATTGTGGCAACAGTTATGAGGATGATGATATTTTTAGGGAAAAAGATCAGTAAACTATGAACTTAAGAGTGTGGCAACTTAACCTGTCATTTATAAAGAAGAAGAAACCTATTCATTCTAGCATGGGAAAAGATAGTTATCACATAATGGAGTTTTTCAAGTAAATATGCAAAATGCCATTCACTATCACCATTGGGGTTTGGTTTTCAAATATGAAAATAAACATATGCATAAATATTAAAGGATTACATATTTTGTGCAATATACTTAGTGAGGTATCTTAATGAGAGAATATTTTGCATAAAATATATATAGGAGTAAATGGTTCTTCAATGACTTAAATATTTTATTTATTTTCGGGGGGGGTAGGACAGGTAATTTATAAACTTGAATAGTTAAATAGAATCAGAGACAGAAAGAATTAAAATAATACTGAAGTCCATAATCACTACAGGCATCCAGAGAAGGGAATGATTACTTTAAGAAATGAGTTTCCAAAGTGTGTGGCATGTATTCCCTATAATATTGAGCCATTACCACATGAACATTCAAAGTGTACCTACTGCCATAGGAATATACAAATGGTCATATATACTTTATAAAAAATTAAGTACAAAATGTTTAGTACAATATTCTATACATTAAAAATATAGAAACTTAAACTATTAGGTTAGAATATTTTATGAAATTAAAACTTAAAGCAAACAACAAAATTTAGTTGAGGCAGTTCAACAAGCAACATTTCTATCGGAAATGATTGAAATATTCATTACTGGGCAATATATAAAGGCTAGCTTCTGAGAGTAAAATTCTTTGATTTCAGATTTTATTCTTGGTATCATGTAACTAATTAGCTAAATGCCTTGCATTTGAAAAGCAACTGTTATAAGCCAGATAGAGACAACTGTAGTTTCAGTAGTTCTTTTGAGTTTCTGAAAATTTCTTCCTCCTAAAGGTCATCATTGATACATAGTTCTAAATTGATACTTTCTGCTGGTCAAACACAGAAATATGACCTCACAGTCAAATGTAACAGACTTTATTTGCTTTATTTGTTTATCTAAATAGTAATTGCATACTAACATGTCTTGGTTTAAAAAAAATTAAGTCATTAAATGAGCTGACTGGGACAACTAGAAACAAAGTATTTGACCCAGTTTAATTTTATTTTAATATACATGTTTCAACAAGATTTTTCAACAGAATGTGACAGATTCAGTTTTTCTATCACCAGCAGGTGCTGTGTTCAAAAGCTTAAACAGTTATGGTAGTTTAAGTGGAAATAACTGAATTAATTCAAGTGAAATGAAGGATAATTTCAGTTTCTAGCTGTTAACCTCACTGTATTTCTAGCAAAAACAATATAGTCCCCCCTTTTAAAAATTGTAGTGGGAATTCGGATAACCCTTATTAAATATGTATTATTGCCACTTACCTAAACACATTTATTAAAAAAAGAAGATGGTAAAATAGGACTCACTTTTTGTAAAGTAGGGGTATGAAGATAAGAAACTATGTGGTGGTAAGAAAAATAATGCAGTATTTACTTAAAATTTGAAATATGAACTTTTATGTATAAGACACTGAAGGAGACTCACTTGTTTTTATTCTCAAATGGGCTGAATTGCATTTGAGGTCAGTCAGTATGTAGCTTTATGAATATCACACAACTCTGATTTTCAAGGGAGTTTTGTCTCTAAAAATAGAAAGATAATATAAACTGTAGCCTATAATTGTTAGGTAACAAGTGTGAGAGTGAACTAAAGTTCACATGACTGAAAATACAGAATAAGCAAAAACATTTAGTAACCTAAAGCAATGACCATTTTAATATGGATTTTAACATTTAATCTTTGGAACTACATTTGAATGGCAAAATAAATCCATGTTATTCTACATTTATTGATATTAAGCATTAGTTTTGATTAGTAAAGCTAGATTTACTTTAGTCAAGAAAATGAGTTGTGCCAGGCAGTAGAGGGATCAAATTTTATTCCCAGTGGATACAGATTGGAGGACTTAGTGAAAATAATCAAGTGTTTCCTGTTTTACCTTATTGGCATAAAGATACTCTTAGAACAGTAAACCAAATAGTGTAAGCCTTTGGCTTCCCTTGACAGTTTGGTTTTAAGTTAGAATCATTTTCTGAAAAGAGTCAGTGTCATGAAAGACGGGTGAGGTCAAAATATTGTGTTAAATTTCTCTCTGGGTAAATTTCCCTCTGCTGCTATTACATTATTCGATATCTTAAAAAATCATATTCTCTGGTATTTAATTATTGCAACTCATTTCTCCATTATGAAATAATATTCATACATTATTAAAGAAAATCTTCCGTACTCATTGACTTTCTGATGTTTATGCGATATTAGTGCTAATAAATAACACGTCATAACCAATGGTTGCATGTGTGTCAAATGCCTTTTAGAGTGTGACATTTCTGCTCAGAATACACTAACGGACTATAGTGTTAAAAATACTTTTATTCAAATGTTGTTGTCCTTAAATCTGTGTCTTAGGGAGTAATTGTTAAAGGTTGCAGTGATGACTTTGTCCACAAATGTAACAATAAAAAGGGTTTTGATAAAGAAATATATTTAAGAAAAATAATCAGTCAAGTGGCATTTTAGGGGGAGTGCAGTACAGTATTGTTTAGAATCTATAATATTTTGAGCTCAAAAGTATGCATTATGACATAATGTTTTATAAATCAACAATAAATTATAATTCCTTTGAGAATGTCCTTCTAAAATGGGCCTTGTCATTTGTATTCTTGATATGAAGAAGGCAAAACTTCATAAAACTTCTACAAGTCAAAGCTTTCTCCAAGGCTACATAGCTACTTTAATGTGTTTTTCTCCTAAATTATTATTATCTTGAACAAGTTAGGATTACCTAAACTTCCAAAATAAAGTCCCACATTTCTTTTATATTAGTGTCTATATGTTAATGTAGGCACTCTACATAAAGTATTATATAATCAACATAAAAACTCAGCTGTATTTCTGTACTCAGTGAAATTACTGTTCCTATTAACAAAAGTTTTCATTACAAAGATACAGTCTATGCTGCATCTACATATGTAGCATTATTATCAAGATAGCTATTCTCATTTTCTCTGATTCCTGGAAGGGCTGCAACTAGTACGTACTGTAATCTTTTACTCTAATGAATGACTCTGATATCCCCAAAGGGCATTTATTAATGCCTTTCTTATTAACCAATTAATCATTCATTCTTCCATCCATCTTCCTAACATTTTTAAAGCATCATCTGTGTGCCAGGCATTGTGATATATACTTGTGGAACAGAAATAAACAGAGTTGAGATGAATTTCTTGTAATTAATTTATTATGGTTGAAAAGCTGAGTTAAGAAGGGTGCCTACTAGGGAGAGAGTTAGTTTACTTGGAGTAAAAACTCACAAAAAATTTAATTTTGTTAAGTAACTCCTTTTGTTTAGGGAAATATTTTTTGTCTCATCAATACAAGCTGAGGGTTCATGAACCTGAGCTGTGAGGAGATAGTAAAATGTTTAGCTAAGTTGCCTACTAAAAAGTGAACAGGCATCTAGGGATGTAATAGATCAAAAATGAGAAAAGACAGTGATACGTGGGAAGAGGAGAGAAGGCAGAACAATAGGGTCAGAGGCTGGTAGCTGGGTCAATGGATGGAGCTGAAGACTTTAAGAGTTGGAAATTTGAGGGCCATCTGAAAACTATCTTCCATAGCGTGCTGTCATATAGCATCTCCTATAGTTATACTTAAATCTCCAGCCAATAATTTATTTTCTGTAGTATTATTTGTGGCATAGGGTAGAGGAAACAAAGAGATTTCATACTTTGAAACTGGATCAGCATTAGACCACTGCAAATAGATGGAGTATGAGAATTCATCAAAAGTTGAAAATCACAGCCAGGTGTAAATAGAAAATAGCAATTAAAAGAAATTTCTTGACAGATACTGAGAAAGCACTTAGTTTCACAGAGGATTTATGGCAGGATTGAACCTGTCTTATATGGAAATTAAGGAGCACCTGCCAGTCGGGCTGCACTAAGCATATTAGTATGCCTGTTTTTTTTGTTTGTTTGTTTTGCGGTACGCGGGCCTCTCACTGTTGTGGCCTCTCCCGTTGTGGAGCACAGGCTCCAGACGCGCAGGCTCAGCGGCCATGGCTCACGGGCCTAGCCGCTCCGTGGCATGTGGGATCTTCCCGGCCTGGGGCACGAACCCGTGTCCCCTGCATCGGCAGGCAGACTCTCAACCACTGCGCAACCAGGGAAGCCCTAGTATGCCTGTTTTACTCCCACTTTTAAGTCTACAGTTAACATTTTATGAAGTCACAAGGCAAATGCCTAGCTCTATCATTGTTCCTCTAGAAATACTAATTTTATCTCCTAACTCTTCCCATTTTCTTTCACTTATGTCTTTTCAAGTGTTCTAACGTTTTTGAACTCTCTTATCACTTGACAAAATAATGGTTTTTCAGAATCAAGTTGAATATGTCTACTGTAAAATGCTGAGCTTCCATTTCCTTAGAGTAAATTTTACTGATACTAAGTGAAACTTTTATTGGTGCCCAGGTGTCCACACTATGGACCAAAAGCCCAGTCAGAGAAGGCATCAATGTGTCCAGGAGATAACACTTTCACTGGGCTTATGTCATCCCTCCACTTGGGTCACCTCCTTTTGATTCTCCCAGCTATAGAGTCCACTCATGTCACAGTGGTTGTCTGATAACTGTTTCTTTTAAACAATATTTTAGTAAACTCTGCAGGAATTACTTTATAAAGTAATACCTGAGAAACAGCTCTGTAAATGTGAAACTATAAAGACTGGAAAATTTCTACATGTGTAAGATTTTTTATGCATGAGATTCGTTTGATTTTAATTTCTTTCAGGTGAACGTTTAGCTAAGGCCATCTCTCAATTTTGAATAATTGTATATTAAGAAATAGAATCTCATTTGCAAGCTAAACAGCACCATGAACATTATAAATTTCAGAAGATATATCTGGCATTTTTTCATGTTAAAATATTTTTTAAAACTTTTTAAAACTTTATCAAAATAACTATTGGGATGGACCTATGGATAGTGTCATAAATATTCATGAAATTTATAATGATTAACTAGGTAAAGCATAAACCACATTTTTATTATAAAAACATTTTCATTTATATTCTAGGAAATACAGTAGGCACAATTTCCCCATTGTTATGTATTCAGAGAGGCAGTTTTAAAGATAGGGTTTATATAATGTTTTGCTTTCTCATTTTTATACAAGCATTGATAAGGTAAAGTTTATTTTTCAGGGTTATTGATCATATGATATACATTAATTTTTATTTGTCCTGACACAGCAATTTTTAAAATGCTAATAATTAGAGCAGGAGTTTTGGAACAGTTAATGAGTACGTGTAAATTTTTTTCAATGATGCTTGTTACTAATTACTGCAGAACTATATAGGTAAAAGAAGTTGTTCCATAGTGTATACTCAGGAACTGTTCAACATAATACAGCTGTTCAACAAATGAGAATATTATGGTATGGGATTTCAGTTTAGAAAATGTACAGTATCAAAAATTTAAAATGGTAAGCTGTGACAAAGTGAGAGAGTGACATGGACATATATACACTACCAAACGTAAAATAGATAGCTAGTGGGAAGCAGCCGCATAGCACAGGGAGATCATCTCGGTTCTTTGTGACCACCTAGAGGTGTGGGATAGGGAGGGTGGGAGGGAGGGAGGGCGATGCAAGAAGGAAGCGATATGGGAACATATGTATATGTATAACTGATTCACTTTGTTATAAAGCAGAAACTAACACACCATTGTAAAACAATTATACTCCAATAAAGATGTAAAAAAATTTTAAATGAAATAATAAAACTAAATCAAATTTAAAATATTAAATCTAAGTAAAATTTAGATTAAAATTAAATCATGTTCAATGTCAAGAAGAGTGAGCAAGGTAAACAGACTTACTCATTTGAGTAGATAATTATAATTAGATATACATTAGATCTATAATGGAAGAATTGCAGTACTACATAGGTAAAATACCTAAGTTGTATATAAGAATGAAATAAAGCTTTCTGAGGAAAATGATAGTTAAAGTGAGACTTGAAGGAAAGTTAGGGATTAACCTGACAAGGGTTGAGAGTGTATGGGGAGGAGGATGCAGAATCATTCAAGTACAGAACCAGTATGTATGAATAGCAAATCAAAGAGGAAAGAGAAGGGAAGAAGGTCAGTAATGACTGAAATATATGAGACATAAGGCCAGAGAGTTAGACACGGAACAGACCTTGCAGCACTCTGTAAATGTTAAGTATTTTGAAACACATTTAAGGGTAATGAGAGTCTTTGAGTCTTTGACTCCATTAAGTAAGAAACTGATATAAGATTTGTCTTTTATTAAGGTCACTCTGACTGTAGAGTGAGGAATGGATTGGAGATCATTCAACCAAGGAAAGAGACACTATTGATCTGAGACAGGGGAATGAAGAAATAGAGTTGGAAATAAGATAGCATAAGATAAAGTCAGACAGCCTTGCTGACAAATTTAATGAGGAAAGGCGGAGAAAAAAATTGAAGAAATAACAATAATGTTCAAGTCTGTGGCTTGAACTACTAGGAAACTGTCAATACCATTTTAATAAGATGAAAAACAGAAGGAAAGGTATAGGTCTGAGGCCAAGAGAAGGATTTAATTATTGTTGGACATGCTGAGTTTGAAACATATTTCAGACCTTGTGGTGGAAATATCCAATAGGGGAACTGTGGGGGTTTCAAGCTCAGAAGTGGATGGACTGGAGATATGGATTTGTTGATCTTTGCAATGCTACATATACATGGCAATTAAAGCCCTGAGAATACTTTGTGGAATTGCATAGTTAAAATCATAGTATAATTTAAAAGTGATTAAAAATTTAATAATTGTGCATTGAGTTGGTTATATCTGCTGGGCTTTAGCAAAGTGAGAGCAAAGCAGAATATCCCAAATTTAGTTTCCCTGAGGGAATTCAACTAGGAAGAACCTAGTCATATTAGGACTCTGCTCCTGGAAGTCCGTGGCAGACAATTAACAATCATTGAATATTCATGAGCACTTCCACAGTTCTCAGCTAACTTGCAGTAGGGGCCATGTGATTGGGTTCTGGCAGGGGCCCAGCTATACAATCATGAAAACACTTTCCATATGAGAGGAGTCTTTGATAAGGTTGTAAAGAAATAAAGATTAAAACCTGTAAATGAATATTCTACATTATAATAAGTGTTCTTTCATCAACATTCTCAGGCAGTGGCCAGTTCTGACAGGGCTATGGGAAGGGGAGTTAATGGGGAATGTATATTGTAAGAAAGAGGTAGACCTGTTGGTCTTGTAGGATCAATTAAAACTGAATATTAATATCTTTCACATATTGGGGATGGGAATCCTCTGGTGTTTTTTCTTTAGTTCATCATAAACCATGATATTCCCATGAACATTAAGGTCCCACACATATATGGCCAGGAAAACATCAACCTACCATACAAAAGCCTATGTTTAGTTCACACTGAGATCAATATATCAGTGGTTCTCCACTCTTCAAATATTTTACAGACTACTTTACAGAGAAATTTACCAAAACAAATTACTGATTGTACAAAAGAAAAACAGAAGGAAGACTATTCCAAGTATGGCATGTGGGCACAACATATTAGAAGTCACCAATATTGTTGGCATCTGTCCTCATTTTTCAATGAGGGGACTTTGCTTCAGGCTCAGTGATGTATAGTATTAGAGTGAGCAATCTAGGAGTTTTTGAACCCTCTATTTTTTCCTTCCCGTTGATGGATTGAGTTATCTTATTGGTGAGATATGGAGAGCTGGGCAGGCTAGAATTAAATCCTTAAAGTCAAGCTAACCACTGGCTGGGGTCACTGTATTAAAAATAGATGTATATTTGTCCACTGATTTATCATAATTCTCTTTACTGCATTATCCTATTGACTTGTAAAACAGGCCTCATGAATCTTTCATGTGGCTGCCTGCAAAGTGCTATTTAGCACACCCAAACGTCCCCACAGTAGTTCAATCATCCTCAATTTGGGGTCTCAGTTTTGCAAGTGTTTCTTTTTCTCCTTCAGTGGTATAGCTTTTTTCCTGTCCCCTACTCTTTCCCTGACTGCAACATACACAATCTATCTCCTTCAAGCTGTGTCTCTTGTTGACAATGCTTTTTCACCCCTTAGGTGAAACAGGAAGTCTGGAGAGTGCTGGAATGGGGAGAAATTCTCTCTCCCAGCCAGAGTTTGTTTCCAGAATTTTGCTCTGGCAAAGTCCTTTCACCTGGAGACTAGGCTTGTCTTATGGAAAATGCTTTGGCCACACTTTATAATAGTTACTCTCCTCCTCCCCCTCCAGAGCCAGCAGTGGGCTTTCTCTAGTTGCAGTGAGCGGGGGCCTACTCTTCATTGCAGTGCGCGGGCTTCTCATTGCGGTAGCTTCTCTTGTTGTGGAGCATGGGATCTAAGCATGCAGGCTTCAGTAGTTGCAGCACATGGGCTCAGTAGTTGTGGTGCACGGGCTTAGTTGCTCCACAGCATGTGGCATCTTCCGGGACCAGGGATCGAACCCATGTCCCCTGCATTAGCAGGTGGATTCTTAACCACTGCGCCACCAGGGAAGCCCCCCAGAGGATTCTCCTGAACCCTAAAATTGAGAACCTGGTCAGGTTCCTAGAGGGGAAGTTCATGAAAGTTTAGGGAAACCCTAAGAATGTTCCCCTCAGAAGTTTCTCACTCTCTATTCCATACTCTGCCTCCAGCAACTCACCAAAATTGCCATTTAAGTGTTCCTACCAGTATATTAATCCTGTAGTTTCTGCTTCAGGTAATCAGACCCACCTTGCTCTATCTCTCTGGATGCACTTGTCTTTCCAGGTTTTATGGCAGTTGTGTGCCCTGCAACCTTAGTGTCCAAGAAAAACCATTGATTCTTAGTTCATGTAGCTTTATCTTGTTCTAAGAACAGGAGTGATGAGATCAAACACTTTGCACATTAGAGCTGAAACTGAACCTGTGTAATTCGGTACTTTCTTCCACATCTATACCTATGCCACTTTGTGGTAGTTTGGCTGCCCACTGATGAGAGTAAATAAAACCCCGGAATAAGTCATTATAGGTTTTGAAAAGAAATGGTCATCACCTAGAGATTGTGGACTTTGAGATTGACAGTGTTTAAAAGTTATGGATCTGTATCATCAGGGGAGCTTTTACAATATGTCAGTATCTGTGTTCTACCCCCAAGAGATTCTAATTTAATAGGTTTGGGATGGGGTCCAGACATCAATGCTTTTTGATATCTCTCCAGGTTACAGTAACGTGTTAACCAGGTTGAGAACCACTGCCACAAAGGAACTTAAAAGACCATCTCTAGAAAAAATTTAGGATATGGCTTGGAGGTGTTCCCAGTGAGGGAAAGAAAGAGAGTTTTTGATATTGCCCATTGAAAGTATGAACATTTTAACTGAAAAACATTTGAAATTATATATAGAGAGAAAACATTGTTGGGGCATGGCATTCAAGAATAATGGTACTAATTGTGTCACTCAGGGTAACTATGCTGCTTATACTATCTTCTAAGGACTGTTGCCTCACTCACAACCCAAACTGCACTCCTTTTGGTAACAGAGAGAGCTAGTAACAGTTCAAGAAGTTTAAAACTGACCCAAGGACACAGATTCCATATTTATATGTGAATTTACTTTTTAATAGGACTTGAACTAATTGTTCTCTCTCAAAAGTTGTAAAAGAACCAGGTAAAAAAAAAGTGTTAGCCAAACATAATAGTGTATAAGTGCAATATGTAATGTTTTAGGGACCATGAGGAACGATTTGTAAATTGAAGTTATACAGGAACAGATGCTAGGAGTGACCATGTGAAGCTCACTGATCTATCTGTGTCAGAACAGTAGAGCAAAGCGATAAGAACCACTGACTAGGTCCCTAGAGTTACTTTGAATTCAGCATTAAGTTCCAGCTTCAATTGCTAGAATCATATTTCCACTTCAGTTTTCATGTAGTTAATCTGATATTTCTCTGAGATTTTATGTTTATCCTAAAAATATAATCCCTTATTTGATATAGTTTGAGGAGTCTGTTTATTGCACTCAAATATGGCTGATTAAGTTATTCAAGGAGCCATATAATTTAGTCAAATGGAGCACAGGGTCATTTTAACCTATGTTTAAATCTCAGGCTCAGCCATGTCTAAGTATCCCATTTAATTAAAAAATACAGGCATGGGGACTCCCCTGGCAGTCCAGTGGTAAGACTTCACCTTCCAATGTGGGGGGTGTGGGTTCAATCCCTGGTCAAGGAGCTAAAATCCCACATGCTTCATGGCCAAAAAACCAGAACATGAAACAGAAGCAATATTGTAACAAATTCAATAAAGACTTTAAAAATGGTCCACATTAAAAAAAAAAATACAGGCATGGCTTGTTTTGTTGCACTTCACTTTATTGTGCTTCACAGATATCCTATTTGTGGCAACCTGGGTCAAGCGAGCCTATTGGCACCATATTTGTTATGGTACCTGTGATCAGTCATCTTTGATGTTACAACTTCAAAACTATTATGACTCCCTGGAGGTTCAGATGATGGTTAGCATTTTCAGCAATAAAATATTTTTTAATTAAGGTATGTACATTTCTTTAAACATAATGATATCACACACTTAGACTACAATATATTGTAAACATAACTTTTATATACACTGGGAAACCAAAAAATTTGTGTGATTCACTTTATTGCAATATTTGCTTTATTGCAGTGGTCAGGAGCTAAACTAGCAATATCTCTGAGGTATGCTTTTATTGTGGTGCTAGTAGGGATAATTGCTAAATCCATACCTTTTTTTGGAGAACTGTTGCTCAATCTCTTAAACCTGGAGCCACATTCTGGGAACCTTCATCATGTTTGTAATATGAGTAAAGATAAAAATAAAGAGAAAAGATTGTAACCAGGAAGAAACTAATTCCTGAAATAAATTTCATCGGGTAAGCCTAGAAAGAATCACATTCTTTCCTAGGGATTTTAAGGTGGGATCTGGGAAGACTGAATCATTTTAATAAGGGTTTTTTTGCTGCAAGAGTATCTATAATTGACCGTAACAAGGTGGTATCAGGGAGAATTAGCCAGAAAGAACTTCATTGGAGAAGTTCTGGTTTTATTTATATGAGATAGTAAGAATGGTATTTTGGGCATGGTCACAGTATCTAGGAGAATAAAAACCTTACTTCCAACCCAAGAACTTATTCCCCATAAGATGGCTACAGAAGTACAGAAGAGAACCAAGTTTCAGTCAAATATAAGCACTAAAAGGAGCTTGATTACCATGGAATGAGAATTATAAATACGATAGAAGAAGTCTGGGAAAGATGTTCCCAGCAGATTTCCTAATAAATGTTTCACTGGGCTCCAAGTTGAGTCCATATATTGCACAGAAGTCTTGCCTAAGTGAGAGGTCTGTGTAAATTCTTCAGATTATAAACATATGAAACAGTTTGGTTTCCATAAGGAGTTATCCTATTTGAGGCATTTTGCCTCACCCCTTATTATTATTTCTGTGTGTGATTTGATACACATACCATAGTACTCACTTTTAAAGTGTAAATTATAGTGCTTTTTAGTATATTCACAAAGGTATACAACCATCACCAATGTCTAATTACTGAGTATTTTCATTACCTCCAAAATAAATCTCATACCATTAACAAGTCATTCCCCATTCCCCCTCTCCTCCAGCTCCTGGCAACCACTAATCTACTGTTTGTCACTATAGATTTGTCTCTTCTAGGTATTTCATATAACTGGAATCATCTAATATTTGTTCTTTTGTGTCTGGCTTATTCTACTTATTATAAGGCTCATTTACATTTTTAAGGTAATTATCAATATGTATCTTCCTATTACCATTTTCTTAATTGTTTTGGGTTTGTTTTTGTAGGTCTTTTTCTTCTCTTGTGTTTCCCACTTAGAGAAGTCCCTTTAGCATTTGTTGTAGAGCTGGTTTGGTGGTGCTGAATTCTCTTAGCTTTTGCTTGTCTGTAAAGCTTTTGATTTCTCCATCGAATCTGAATGAGATCCTTGCCGGGCAGAGTAATCTTGGTTGTAGGTTCTTCCCTTTCATCACTTTAAGTATATCATGCCACTCCCTTCTGGCTTGTAGAGTTTCTGCTGAGAAATCAGCTATTAATCTTATGGGAGTTCCCTTGTATGTTATTTGTCATTTTTCCCTTGCTTCTTTCAATAATTTTTCTGTCTTTAATTTTTGCCAATTTGATTACTATGTGTCTCTGCATGTTTCTCCTTGGGTTTATCCCATATGGCACTCTGCATTTCCTGGACTTGGGTGGCTATTTCCTTTCCCATGTTAGGGAAGTTTTTGACTATAATCTCTTCAAATATTTTCTTGGGTCCTTTCTCTCTCTCTTCTCCTTCTGGGACCCCTATAATGCAAATGTTGTTGCATTTAATGTTTTCCCAGAGGTCTCTTAGGCTGTCTTCATTTCTTTTCATTCTTTTTTCTTTATTCTGTTCCACAGCAGTGAATTCCACCATTCTGTCTTCCAGGTCACTTATCCGTTCTTCTGACTGAGTTATTCTGCTATTGATTCCTTCTAGTGTATTTTTCCTTTCAGTTATTGTATTGTTCATCTCTGTTTGTTTGTTCTTTAATTCTTCTAGGTCTTTGTTAAACATTTCTTGCATCTTCTCGATCTTTGCCTCCATTCTTTTTCCAAGGTCCTGGGTCATCTTCACTATCATTATTCTGAATTCTTTTTCTGGAAGGTTGTCTATCTCCACATCATTTACTTGTTCTTCTGGGGTTTTATCTTGTTCCTTCATCTGGTACATAGCCCTCTGCCTTTTCATCTTGTCTAGCTTTCTGTGAATGTGGTTTTTGTTCCACAGGCTGCAGGATTGTAGTTCTTCTTGCTTCTGCTGTCTGCCCTCTGGTGGATGAGGCTATCTAAGGGCTTGTGCAAGTTTGCTGATGGGAGGGACTGGTGGTGGGTAGAGTTGGGTGTTGCTCTGGTGGACAGAGCTCAGTAAAACTTTAATCCACTTGTCTCCTGTTGGGTGGGGCTGGGTTCCCTCCTTGTTGGTTGTTTGGCCTAAGGCAACCCAACACTTGAGCCTACCTGGGCTATCTGGGCTCTTTGGTGGGGCTAATGGCGGACTCTGGGAGGGCTCATGCCAAGAAGTACTTCCCAGAACTTCTGCTGCCAGTGTCCTTGTCCTCATGGTGAGACACAGCCACCCCCCACCTCTGCAGGAGACCTTCCAACACTAGCAGGTAGGTCTGATTCAGTCTCCTATGGGGTCACTGCTCCTTCCCCTGGGTCCCAGTGTGCACACTACTTTGTGTGTCCCCTCTAAGAGTGGAGTCTCTGTTTCCCCCAGTCCTATCGAAGTCCTGCAATCGAATCCCACTAGCCTTCAAAGTCTGATTCTCTAAGAATTCCTCCTCGCATTGCCGGACCCCCAGGTTGGGAAGCCTGACATAGGGCTCAGAACCTTCACTCCAGTGGGTGGACTTCTGTGGTATAAGTATTCTCCAGTTTGTGAGTCACCCACCCAGTAGTTATGGGATTTGATTTTATTGTGATTGCACCCCTCCTACCATCTCATTGTGGCTTTTCCTTTGTCTTTGGATGTGAGGTATCTTTTTTGTTGAGTTCCAGTGTCTTCCTGTTGATGATTGTTCAGCAGTCAGTTCTACTCCTCTACTTTAAAAAGAAGCAATTCTTATATGTTGAAAATAAATCTGTATTTTTATTCATTATAGATATCAAGTTTTCAATTTAGTCCTTACCTTGGTATTTAGGTTAACTGTCTTTTCTGAGAAAATCTTTACTCAATCTTAAGACTCAGAAAGAAAAACCTTTATTTCTGTGCATCACAGCTAAAATCTACTGTTCAGTCTTCCTCCTTTCAAATAAGGAATATAATGAGAATACCAGTACCAGATCTACTCCCATACACTGCATAGGTTTAGTCAATATGCCTGTGGCAATGTTATCCTTATCTGTATCAATTTCCTTGTATTACCTTGGTTTCCAGGGGCTTCTAGGAGACCAAAAATGTTTCTCCTGTCTGTACATTATTTTCAATAAGAAATCTGTGTTTTATTTAAAGCATCTCTTCATTCTCCAACCCTTCAATGCTTAAATAATTCAAGCTTGTAGTATTTGTCTGTTTGATGAAAACTAGTTACTTTGGTTTCTTTAAACAGATAAAATTCTAAAATATTTTAAATTTTAATGCAGCAGGAATCCAATCTTAAACCAAAATTTAGTTCACACCAATATTTTAAAATATCTGGAGTTTGGAGAAGATACTTAAAGATATGCATTTGTTTGAGGTATACTACTGTACTTGGATTGCAAAGAATAAGCCCACAAACTAAACAACAACAACAACCAAAAACCCTTACCTATCATAACTGAATACTTATATATAGGGAGACATACACCATAGCCAAAAATTACTAAACAGATTTAAACATTTTTATTAATCAGAGTTCTCCAGAGAAACAGAACCATATATATATATATATATATATATATATATGAAGAGATTTATCTTAGAGAATTGACTCATGTAGCTATGGAGTCTGAGAAGTCCCACATTCTGCACTCTGTGAGCTAGAAACCTAGGGAAGCTGATAGTGTAGATTCCAGTCTAGATCTGAAGACCTGAGAACTAGGAGCTCAGAGGGCAAGAGAAGATCCATGTTCCAGCTCAAGCAATCAGTCAAGGTAAAAAAAGGGGTTAATTCCTCTTCCTCTGTCTTTTGTTCTCTACAAGAATTTACTGGATTAGATGATATCCACTCACATTGTGGAGGACAATCTACTTTACGGAGTCCACCAATTCAAAAGCTAATCTCATTCGGAAACACCTTCACAGACACATCAAGAAATAATGTTTAATCTGGACACCTGGTGGCCAGCCAGGTTGACCTAAAATTAACCATTCCAACATTTCTGTATAAAAAATTATGTATATGTAGTTCTATAAAATAGGTATTTTATTACATCTGATGCATTTATTAAGGTATCCATTCTACATTTGTAAAAATGATAAAATTAAAAATTCAGTTTTACAAAGCAGTAAACAAAGAGAAAAGTAGAAAAAATAAAAAATACTGACTAAGGAACAAGATCTTGGGTATTGAATTTACATTGCTCATGACAACTCACTTTCCTTTAAAGACAAGTAGGTCTAGGTCGCTCTTAAAAAAACTTCTTAGTTCTCTCTCTGTCATTCTCTATGATTGAAACATACTAATTTAAGTCCAATAATAAAGTATTTTATTATACACTTAAAAACTTTAAAAAAATCTTTCATTTCATTTTTTTTGGTATTTCTTAAAATCTATTTTCTTTTTTCCTCTTCACATTTATAGAAAAGAAATTTCCCTTTTGTAATAACAATTTAAATCATATTTAATTCTTAAAAGTGTCTATTAAATTAACATCATTTAAAAATAAAGTGAAAGCTGAAAGATAAATTACTACTTCTTGCAAAGTTCAACAGATATAAAATATCAGGTATAAAGCTATGATATGGGCATTTTTGTTTTAAATTCAATTAAAAACCTGAAAAAGCTTCCTTTGGACATTTTCATTAAGTTATTGTATTTATCCAACTAGAACAATAAATATGATTGTCATTTTAACTCCTATTATTGAAATGTTTTTCTTATTATCTTATACTTATCATTGGACTTAATTTTTAAAGTCAGGCTTAATTTGTATTCTATGTTAACATCATAGCAAAATGTACACAGATACAATATGTCCTTGATTTTTATAAAAGCAAGGATTAGTGCCTACTATATTGTTGTGCTTTGCCTCATTCTTTCATATGACAGCTTCGTTCCATTTAATGGTAGTTTTTGAATCCAAATAAGATCCTTTCATTTGATTTAGCACTTTAGCATCTAAAGTCACTTTACTTAATGGATCTGGTTTTGACTTTTTAGTCATTTTATTCATAAATGTACCACAATGTTTATCATTATATAAGGCTTATGATGAATCCAACCACAGATCACTGAAAATAAGGCACAGAGTCAGATAGCAGGACACCTTATTAGCACTTTTTTCCATACCAATAATCATGTTATTATTTAAATTTAGCAAATTGCTGTCATACCATCCACTTCTAGCCCTTTTTTAAATGACCCTGTCAGATTATTTTGCTGCTGGGTTGAAGCCAACCATGGTAATGCAGCTAAATGTGAAATTTGGAGGTACACAGCTCTTGCTCCAGACCATTGGAAAGGAAACAGCATTTCCCCACCACAGTGCAATAGAGTACATCTATATTTCTTAATTTCAATTTTTATTTGAAGATAGGTATCTCTTAGCTGCTCATCTCCTTTAGGTAGCAGTCAAGCCTAAATCATACTGGAAGGTATAGCATTTTTTTTTAAGTTTATAAAGTCATTTAAAATTTTTTAACTCATATCTCTGACCCCAAGTGAATGTGTATCTATGTATAAAATTTAATTGTGCTCAAAAACTTAAAAAGAAATGTTACTGTGCATATATGTGTGTATACATGTGTGTGTGTGTATATGTATGTATATATATAGTATGTTAAGGGATATAATCTACTCTAAAGATGAAGTTACTTTCCCTGTATATTGGAAGATTATTAAAAGATGAGAGAATTGGGATGCTAATTTTTTAAATTAATTAATTTATTTATTTATTTTTGGCTGTGTTGGATCTTTGTTGCTGGACGCGGGCTTTCTCTAGTTGCGGTGAGAGGGTTTCTCATTGCAGTGGCTTCTCTCATTGAGGAGCATAGGCTCTAGGCACGCAGGCTTCAGTAGTTGTGGCTTGCGGGCTGTAGAGCGCAGGCTCAGTAGTTGTGGCACATGGGCTTAGTTGCTCCGCAGCATGTGGGATCTTCCCAGAGCAGAGCTTGAACCTGTGTCCCCTGCATTGGCAGACAGATTCTTAACCACTGTGCCACCAGGGAAGTCCCAAGATGCTAATTCTTATATTCCAAAATAAACTTTGGATTCTCTTGAGTTCTCAGTAGTAGAGATGGCAAATTTGTATAGAGAAATACAATAATTTTGCATAAAAATCAGATCAATTATCTATTTACTAAGTTTCTCTAAGTCAATACAGATTATCTACAAAATGGATCAATCACTAAACTTCTAAAATTTCCACTCTTAGGGAAAGTTTTTAATTTCTAAAATCTCTCTATTGATATGGAGCACACATCAATATACTTAGCACCTAGAGCATTTGTGTAATCTATAAAGTACAGCTTAAATATTTACCAATTATTTAATATGTGCTTGGTTTGTTTTTAGAGTTTTAAATACATTATTTCTATTATTGTGTATAGAAATCATATGAAGTAAATATTGTCATTTTTAAAATAGTAATAATAGCTGGGTTTGAGCCCTTGCTTTGTATCAGGGACATCAAACATTATCTTTTAAAGTCATCACCTATGATTATTAAAATAGGGATCAGACTAAAGTAGGTAGATGTTAACTTAGGCTTGATAAATTCAGATTCATCCTTAAACTCACTCCTCGGATCCTGCTCAAAATGCTTCCTCTTGGTAGATGCTTTAGAGAATTTATGACTGGTTCATATTAAAACTGAAAAAAAAATCAGACACTTCTTCTAACTGATAAGAAACATAGAGGAAATTTTTTGAATGTTTTTATTCCCTGAGCACATTGTTTGAATATTTGACAGATTATAGACTACATTTTCTTATTTTGTCTCATAAAATTTACATTTTCTTATCTTCTCTCAAAAAATTTACAATGACAAAGTACACTTGACTCTGCCAATATAAACATTTTTTTCCTCAGAATGAAACAACTGTGGAATTATTTTCCTTAGATGGAACAGTGGTATTCAGCTATTTTAAGTTTTAAGAAACAGAGACATGTTCAGTCATCTAACTTTCAGTGCCCTCTCTCCAAGATTAGAGAAGTAAGACAGATAGAAATAAACACCCGGACATGTCTCTTCCAAGGAGAAGCTTGTTTGGGTCACAGAAGTAATTCTAAAAGTCCATCAGCAATTCTAGGCTATCCACTGGACCTTAAGTAATTGGTCTTTCAGAAACAGTAAAATGATATTCCTGAATAATATTTTAGCTTCTGTCTCTATATCTATAGCTCCCAACTAACTGATTTTTTTCTTTTCATGTCTTTAAGAGTAAAAAGTCCCTGAAAGAGAATCTGATTGGTTTCCTCAATTATAGCTGCTTGTCTAAAACAGTGATGGCTCACACAGCATCTTCTAGATATATTTAGACATCCATTCTTCTTCAACTAAGTGAAGGCACAGTGGGAGGGTCTTAAGTTGACTTAATGCCTAGTCAGTAAGCAATGTGGCCATGGCAATAATAAAGCAGTTTCCTTGATAGGAATAGAGTTGCTTGTAGATACTTCACTTCATTCCAACTCTGATTTTTGCTGATTTGATAGGTAAGAAATGTTTGATTTGGAGAAACACTCTTATTCATTGCTGGTAGGAATAAAAAAATGTACTTTTGGAAAGGAATTTGGCAATAGTAATGTGCAAAAATTATATATGATATGCTACTTTTGTGTAAGAAAGAGGAAGAAGTAAGGAAATATATAGTATTTGTGTCTTTTTAACATTTTTGGAAAAGAAGGGAGAGAGAGGAATGGTGGGGGGGAGGAGGAAAGGAAAAAAGGGAGGCAGGGAGGAAGGAAAAGGGATAGAAAAGAGAAGAAAGAAAAAGGGAAGGAAGGAAAGCCAGAGAGAGAAGGAAATGAGGGAAGGATAAACCAAAAACTAATACTAATAATATTGTTAATCTACAGGGAGTAGGTAGAAATGATCCCAGCTCTTCAGAAGTGGCAGTTGGGGTTTTTGGTCTTTTTGTATCTTTTGTCCAGAATTTTCCCCAACTGCACATACACACAGTTATTTTTAGTCCCATACAGTTTCTTTGTATTTTGTTGCTTGAGGAGACGTGTGCCCAGGGGCAAGCATTGCAGCAAAGGGTCCCAGGTCCCAGCCTGTCTCATCCTCACATGGTCTTTTCTATGTGTGTGCACATCCCTGGTGTCTCTCTGTGTGTCCAAATCGTTGTGGCCTCTCCCATTGTGGAGCACAGGCTCCGGACGCACAGGCTCAGCAGCCATGGCTCACGGGCCCAGCCGCTCCGTGGCATGTGGGATCTTCCCGGACCAGGGCACGAACCCGTGTTCTCTGCATCGGCAGGCGAACTCGCAACCACTGCGCCACCAGGGAAGCCCCAAATCTCTGCTTCTTGTAAGGACACTAGTCAGGTTAATTAGGGCCCACCCTAACAGTGTCATTTTAACTAATCACTTCTTTAAAGACCCTACTTCCAAATAATTGAGGCAATAGGAATCAGGGCTTTAACGTATGAAGGGTGATACCATTTGGAGGGGACACAATTCAACCCATAATAGGACCCACATGCAATATAAACAATAACAAATGAATCACATAGTCACAGTGACCGGGGTAGGGAAGAAAAGCACTACCAATCTGGGAAAAAGTAAGATGGGAAAAGCAGTATTTTGGTTATATACTCTAAGGTTAAAGACAGTAGAAAGTACTGTACACAAATATTGAACTCTAGTTTGTGTTCCATAGAAGTATGTGCTAGAAATTCCAAAATTATTTTATAAATCTTCAAGGATTATAAATTTTCCAAAAATAAGTAGATATATTGAGGTAATGAGAGCCAAGTCTCTCACTTTCAGAGAAAGGAGTTACAAACTAACAGAGAAGGTTAGAATAAATTCTGCAGAGTTGGATTGTAATTTGAAGTATCAGTTTAACTTGTGGAGAGAGAGAGAGTGATATAGAAATAGAAATAAATGTGTTTGTATATATAAATTCATATTTTTAAAAATTCTAACTAGCATCAAGTTACCCGTATGTCTTGAACGTAAAAAGAATTCCATGTTTTTGGAAGTGGAGGAAATGTATTCACGATCAAAGAAAAAGTAGGAGCCAAAACTGAGCTAGAAATTGGTTAGTTAGCCTCTAAGTGGAATGAAGAGTGTAGGGTTATAATGAGTATGTACCTAGAAATTTACCTTGAAACAGATCTTTGAAGCCATAAGTATCAAACCATTAGGTTTGAAATCTCTGTGGTAGATATCCAGAAAAAATAATACTTTTTAAATAAAAAATAAAAATGAAAAGTTGTCTTATATCTGAAAATGGATTTTTATTGTGATGATTAACATCAATGATCCAGTATAATTTTCAAAAGCAAGAAAAATATAGTGATTACAAAGTGATGTCTGCTAGTTGTTATCAATTTAGAGGGAATATAAATCTCAGTTTGAAAGTGTAAGTATGCCAGTGATGAAACTTCAGTTTGTAAGCCTTTCAAAGTCCCTCATTTGACAAAAATTAAATACATTTGAAAACTTAATTCAACAGAATTTTAAATCTCACTCCTATTTTTCTTTAGGTGACATCTATGTTCTAAGGAGGTTATGCAGTGCCAAGTTTTCTAAGATGCAGGGTAGGGTTGGGCATCTTGTCTTCAGTTCTTGGTGCACCACAGTTAATTCACTATTGTTCCTTATGCATGTAACACTTCAGAAAGACCCAAATAAGTTCCCACCCATACTCCAGTTATTAAAAGCACAAAGCCCAAAATACAGATTGGAACACATAGTGTTAGAACCCTCTAGACCAAAATCAGGCCACTGATCACAGAAAATCCATTTCAGCAGCAATCAAATAGGCCACAGCTCTACAAACTCTCAGAATTTTCTATCTCTTTCCTAATTTCCTATTAAAGATTGTACTTGTTTGAATTACTGACCATTTTTGAGGGACTGGATTGGTGTGGTCGTTTACCCATGAAGAGGATAGAATAGGTGGTGTTGCAAGATTAGTAGCTGAATCAGTGAGACATCACTTTGATAAAAAAAAAAAAAACACCCAAACTTCAGGGAAGGGGGTTAGGATAAATAGATCTTTGAAGGACTAAAATAAATACTGAACTATAAGTAGAGCAAGTGGTTCTTTTCTGGTAGAATGAGAAGGAGAATTATCTGAATGGAAAGAAAACGAAGTGTTTCAAAGAAGTATTTTGAGGTAACTTTACAGCCTGACAGGAATGTATTGGATTGATACCTTTCATCATTTTTATCCCAGTTGACAGTTCCATGGTGATACCACATCCTCCGCATGTGTTTTTCCTTCTTATCATAACCCTTTTATATAAAGGCTGATGTGTTTATATTATTATTATGGAAATTCAGATTAGAGACATTTTTCATTTCACTTTGTTAACATGCATGAATTTGAAAATAGCTGTTTTTTAACTGATGATGATAATGTGAACTGATATTAATCAGTAGAGTTTATGGCACTTATGTCTGGGTGCTAAGCAGCCTGACACTTGTGAGTTATCTGGCATGAAACAATTATTTTCTCAGAGGATCTTACCATTGCTGAACATGTACGAGCTCTGCCCAAGGTAAACATACCGTAGTGCTATTTATTTATTCCAGCTGATGTTCTGGCTTTAACATAATAAGAAAAAACAACTATATACAATCATTTACAGCTTTGTTACAGATTTTTTTTTCACTTTTTGGAAAAAAATTTTTAATCATTTTTAGTTTCCTTAAATACTTACTAATAGACATTTCATTTCTCCACATGCGCTGCAAAACCCAGCATGCGTTCGCCTCTCACTGAAGAATACCTAACAAACTCCAGTATCTGCAAAAGTGATTTGCCAAGTTGCCTCCTTATTTTTCTCTAGTCGGTACTTCCCTTAGCTTCTGCATTATTCTGGTTTGTGGAAATGTATCTGATACCTAAACTTTATGATACATGCACCAAAAAGGCTTTGTTTCTCTAATTCATTCTTTTATTTTTTATTTAATTTTTATTTTATATTGGGGTATAGTTGCTTTACAATGTTGTGTTAGTTTCAGGTGTACAGCAAACTGGTTAATTATACATATACCCATTCTTTTTTGGATTATTTTCCCATATAGGTTATTATAGAATATTGAGTAGTGTTTCCTGTGCTATACAATAGGTCTTTGTTGATTATCTATTTTATATATATTCAATAGTAGTGTGTATATGTTAATACAAACCTCCTAATTTATCCCTGCCTCCCGCATTTCCCCGTTAGTAACCATAAGTTTGTTTTTGAAGTCTGTTTCTGTTTTGTAAATAAGTTCATTTGTATCATCTTTTTAGATTCCACATACAAGTGATATCATATGATATTTGTCCTTCTCTGACTGACTGACTTCACTTAGTATGATAATCTCTAGGCCATCCATGTTGCTGCAAATGGCATTATTTTGTTCTTTTTTATGGCTGAGTAAAATCCCCTTGTATATATATACCAAATTTTCTTTATCCATTCCTCTGTTGATGGACATTTAGGTTGCTTTCATGTCTTGGCTATTGTAAATAGTGCTGCAATGAACATTACAGTGCATGTATCTTTTTGAATTATGGTTTTCTTTGGATATATGCCAGGAGTGGGATTGCTGGTAGTAATTTTATATGGTAGTTTTATTTTTAGTTTTTTAAGGAAACTCCATACTGTTCTCCATAGTGGTTGTATCAATTTACATTCCCACGAACAGTGTAGGAGAGAGTCCTTTTCTCCACACTCTCTCTGGCGTTTATTGTTTCTAGATTTTTTGATGATGTCCATTCTGACTGGTGTGAGGTAATACCTCATTGTAGTTTTGATTTGTATTTCTCTAATAATTAGTGAGGTTGAGCGTCTTTTCATCTGCCTTTTGGCCATCTGTATGTCTTCTTTGGAGAAATGTCTATTTAGGTTTTCTGCCCATTTTTTGATTGGGTTGTTTGTTTTTTGGATATTGAGCTGCATGGCCTGTTTGTAAGTTTTGGAGATAAATCCCTAGTTGGTCACATTATTTGCAAATATTTTCTCCCATTCTGTAGATGGTCTATTTGGTTTTTTTGTTTTTTTTTTTAACTAAAATGATGGCTTTTAATGGGAACCAGAGGTATGGTTACAATTACATAGTCCAACACAAAAAACCCGTGGGTGATCAGGAATTGGAATGTTACAAAATAATGAGGGTAACACTGGGTACAGGAAGAAAACTGCTCCAGAACTTCAGGAGCCAGGCTAATACAGCCTCTCCCTGCGATCCTGTCTGTGCTCACCTCTGGAGTCTATCTTGCCAGGGCCAAAGCCACCTCTGTCCCCACCACCCCAGCCCCCATGGTCCCCGCCTTGGCCTGGGTAGCCACCCTGATCATAGCCTCCCCTGCCACCATGACGATTGTCTCCATAGTTACCCCCCATATGAGAGCCTCCTGGTCCCCCTCCTGGGCCATCTGGTTTAGGGGCCTTACACTGGTTGCATTCATTCCTCCAAGATAAGTTCATGTTCTCACACGTAGGATTAGGACACTTCCAGTCCCCTGCTCGCTGCTCTCCTCCACCGCCACCGCCACCGCTGGGGAATCCTCCTCAGTCACCGCCACCACTGCCACCACCTCCATAGCCTCCACGGCCCATGGGTCCTCCTCGCCCTTGGCATCCACAACCATTGCCACCACCCCAATTGAAGTCTGCTCGCCCGAGTAGCAAATGAGACCTTGATAGGATTCCCAGAGAATTCTTTACCATCAAACCAGTCAATAGCTGCTTTAGCAGAAGGTGGGTCATCAAATGATACTGTTGCCTCTCCCTTCAGCTTGCCTGTTTCCCTGTCTGTGTACAGATTAATCATGGGCTGTCCTGTTTTCTTATTTGTCTTAATGATACCAATCTGCTTGAAGTAATCAGCTACAGACTCAGTTGTAACATTCTTGCCCAGGCCTTGAACGAAGATGGTGTTGTTGTCTGAATTATCCTGTTCAGAGTCATGACGTGATCCTTGGTCCCTAGGGCCACCAAATTTATTGAAGCCACCACGGTCACTTCCGCCCAGGCCACCTCTGCCTCCACGGCCGCCTCCACGACCTCTGGGTTCATAGCCACCACTGCTGTGGCTGTAGCCACCGCCACTGCCCCAGCCATGGCCCCCACGGTCCTGCTGGCCTCCCCCATAGCCGCTGCCACCACTCTGGTCCTGATTGCCATAACCACCGCCACCACTACTACTCATGGAGGACTGATCTTGGCCATAGTTACCTCCACCACCCCCTCCACCTCCACTGCTGCTGTTGTACTGGTTCTGCTGCCCATAGCCCTGAGGGGTATTATAGCTTTGCTGCTGTCCATAGCTTTGCTACTGTCCACCATATCCAGACTGCTGGCCATAGCCCCCACTCTGGGGCTGCCCATAGCCGCTGCTCTGAGAACTGCTACCGTAACTTCCCAAGGTGTTGCTAGGAGCTGGCAGCTGGCCATAGACAGGGTATGAGGACTGCTGCCCATAAGACAACTGAGAACTTTGGCTACTGCCATAGCCACCAGTTGAGCCATATCCCTGGGGAGTCGACTGTGTGCCATAGCCTGTGTTCTGGGTCTGTCCATAAGAACTACCATAACTGCTCTGGCCATAGCCTGAAGCGTCCATTGACTGGCCGTAACCACTGTAACTCTGCTGTCCATAGGGCTGATTGCTCTGCTGGGAATAGCCCTGCCCAGGCTGGGTTGGGTAGGCCCCATAACTTTGGGTTGCTTGTTGAGTATAGTCATTTGAGGCCATGTCACGCATGCACGCACAGGCCGACAATCAACAAGATTCCAATACCACAACACCGAGGACTCAGTCTATTTGTTTTATTTATGGTTTCCTTTGCTGTGCAAAAGCTTTTAAGTTTAATTAGGGCCCATTTGTTTGTTTTTATTTTTGTTACTCTAGGAGGTGGATCAAAAAAGATACTGCTGTGATTTATGTCAGAGAATGTTCTGCCTATGTTTTCCTCTAAGAGTTTTATAGTATCCAGTCTTACAGTTAGGTCTTTAATCCATTTTGAGCTTATTTTTGTGTATGGTGTTAGACAGTGTTCTAATTTTACATGTAGCTGTCCAGTTTTCCCAGCACCATTTATTGAAGAGACTCTCTTTTCTCCATTGTATATTCTTAACTCCTTTGTCATAGATTAACTGACCATAGGTGCCTGGGTTTATTTCTGGTCTTTCTGTTCTGTTCCATTGATCTATACTTCTGTTTTTGTTCCAGTACCATACTGTTTTGATTACTGTAGCTTTATAGTATAGTTTGAAGTCAGGGAACCTGATTCTTCCAGCTTTGTTTTTCTTTCTCAGGATTGGTTTGGCTATTCAGGGTCTTCTGTGTTTCCATACAAATTAAATATTTTTTTTATTCTAGTTCTTTAATGCCATTGGTAATTTGATAGAGATTGCATTGAATCTGTATATTTGCTTGGGTAGTATAGTCATTTTTACAATATTGATTCTTCCAATTCTAGTACATGATACATCTTTCCATCTGTTTGTGTCATCTTCGATTTCTTTCATCAGGATCTTATAGTTTTCAGAGTAAAGGTCTTTTGCCTCCTTAAGTAGATTTATTCCTAAGTATTTTATTCTTCTTGATGTGATAGTAAATGAGATGGTTTCCTTATTAATTAATGGGTTAATTTCCTTATAATTTCTCTTTCTGATCTTTCTTTTTTAGTGTATAGAAATGCAAATGATTTCCATGTATTAATTTTGTATTCTGCAACTTTACTGAATTCATTGATGAGCTCTAGTAGGTTTCTGGTAGCATCTTTAGGATTTTCTATATATAGTATCACATCACTACAAACAGTGACAGTTTTACTTCTCCTTTTCTAATTTGGGTGCCTTTTATTTCTTTTTGTTCTCTGATTGCCACGGCTAAAACTTCCAAAACTATGTTGAATAAAAGTGGTGAGAGTTGACATCCTTCCCTTGTTCCTGATTCTAGAGGAAATGCTTTCAGCTTTCCACCATTGAGTATGATGTTAGCTGTAGTTTTGTCATATATGGCCTTTATTATGTTGAGGTAAGTTCCTTCTATGCCCACTTTCTGGAGAGTTTTTGTCATAAATGGGTGTTGAATTTTGTCAAAAGCTTCCTCTGCATCTATGAGTTGATCATATGGATTTTATTCTTCAATTGGTTAATGTGGTGTACTGCACTGATTGATTTGCAGATATTGAAAAATCCTTGCATCCCTGGGATAAATTCCATTTGATCATGATGTATCATCCTTTTAATATACTGTTGGATTTTGTTTGCTAGTATTTCATTGAGGATTTTTGTGTTTATATTCATCAGTGATATTGGCCTGTATATTTCTCTTTTTGTGCTATCTTTGTCTAGTTTTGATATCAGGGTGATGGTGGCCTCATAGAATGAGTTTGGGAGTGTTCCTCCCTCTGTAATTTTTTAGAAGAGTTTCAGAAGTATAGGTGTTAACTCTTCTCTAAATATTTGATAGAATTCACCTGTGAAGCCATCTGGTCCTGGATTTTTGTTTGTTGGAAGATTTTTAAGCACAGTTTCAATTTCATTACTTGTGATTGGTCTGTTCATATTTTCTATTTCTTCCTGGTTCAGTCTTGGAAGGTTGTACATTTCTAGGAATTTGTTCATTTCTTCTAGGTTGTCCATTTTATTGGTATATCATTGTTTGTAGTAGTCTATTATGATCCTTTGTATTTCTGTGGTGTCAGTGGTAACTTCTCCTTTTTCATTTCTTATTTTATTGATTTGAGCACTTTACCTTTTTTTTTTGATGAGTCTGGCTAAAGGTTTATCAATTTTGTTTATCTTTTCAAAGAACCAGCTTTTAGTTTCATTGATCTTTTCTACTGTTTTCTTTGTCCCTATTTCATTTACTTCTGCTCTGATCTTTATGATTTCTTTCCTTCTTTGGGTTTTGTTTGTTCTTATTTCTCTGGTTGCTTTAGATGTAAGGTTAGGTTGTTTACTTAAGATTTTTCTCTCATGTGTTTAAAAATATATGTTATTAAGTAAACTGATGATTCAACTAAAACAGCAAGTCAGAGTTTTCTGTTCATTAGCATCTCGAAATGAGCCATCAGCGGTTTCCTGAAAGTTGAAACATTCACAATTTTTGATGTGTGATTTGATAAGAGACATATTGATGTGTTAATAGTTAATGCAGCTTCCTATGGTGCCAAATTTATGCAAAGGGAGTATCTAATGCACAAGGAGAATCTGACTCAACAATCTCATATTTAAGGTCAGTAGATTAAGCTTTACTGGAATTTTAGGAAGAAAGCAAACCAAAAAAATCACATAGGTT
The DNA here is from genome assembly GCF_949752795.1 of Hyperoodon ampullatus. Taxonomy (NCBI): domain Eukaryota; kingdom Metazoa; phylum Chordata; class Mammalia; order Artiodactyla; family Ziphiidae; genus Hyperoodon; species Hyperoodon ampullatus. The sequence continues at coordinate 123,234,722 of NC_136916.1, read as the reverse complement.
GGCAAAGTCATGCTTCCTGATCCCTAAGTGTTTAAATTGGGAACCAGTGACAAAAGTGCACTGTAGGTGGAGAAGTGCTGACAGAGAGACCATCTTTAACAAAGGTTAAATAAAGATTAAGCTCAGAGCAGAAACAAGAGCCCTGGAGACTTTGGGTAGGCAAGATGCCCAGATGTTCTTCCTATCATTTCAGCCTGGCATGTGAACAAAGGTGTAGAAGGTCAAATGGGTAGGTGGCTGATTGTTGAAGATGATGGCAGGGTCATCAGTTATTCTTGTAGTGTCTGAGAATAGAACTGCACTGCTAGCTAGTTAATTAATGATTTCCTCCACATACTTAAAAGTCTTTTAGAATTTTATTCTTAGACTCATCTGATCCCAATAATGATCCTTTAGTCATCCTAACCTTATACAATAATTTTAGCTACCTTCAAAGCAAAACAGTGTGATTTTCACAAAGAATTACATGAAAAGCTAATTTCATGATTTCATGTGTATATGTAATTTGGCAATATGGCTACTATTACATTGTATTTGTACAATGGTCTAAGAATATAATGAATGGGAAATATCCTGAATGGTCTTCTTGTGATCAATGAAGCAAGGATTCTAAGACTTTTCCTTATGAGCAATTCTTACTGTCCCACATATAAGATTACCAAAGCATAAAGATCCAGACATGTCTACCTTCTGGCTTTGTTTCATTCCCTGATGATTTTAGGTTTCCTGCTTATCAGAAGAGTCATGGTAGAGTAGGGAATAATATGAGTTCTTAAACGTATGTAATATTTTTTCCTGGTTAAGTTACCCTCAGGAACAATCATAAACTTGGTTGATAACCAAGTGGGTAATTAGCACTACTTCATTTTCATTTTGGGGTCTCCAAATTCATAAGTTACTTCAAAATATCATGTCAACTCAGAATCTCCAGAAAAAGGAAGTGTCAAAATCCAGTATTTCTGGAATCTCACACAAACATTTTTAATTCAAAATTATCATGGGCTATAGTAAAGATAATAGCTACTGCCTCCTCAAGCATACATTTTTATAAATGATGCTTCCCCACCTATGGTTGCTCCTAAGGGGTGGACCTGGGTAACAATTTGAACAGCTGACCTTGCCTCCTTGCCTACATATGATATAACCAGTGACATACACCAAACTCAAGTTGATTTAGTCAAATGCTCTTTTGTGAGAACTTCGAATTGGGACATTTAAAAAATGTGTCAGCTGCAAGGGAAGCCCAGTCACAATTCATGTATCATTGGGGTGATAAATGGAGCCATGACAATTCAAAACTATCCTCAAGCTGAGGTTAAACAGTAGTGGAAGCTAAAACCTGGTCCACGTGTTACAGAAGAGCAAATCTGCAGAGATGCTGATAATAGAGATCATGGACAGAGGAAACACACAAACATCCCCCACAAACACACAAAGTGAATAAGGGTGGAAGGGAGGGAAGATGGGAGGAAGGGAGAGAGAGAGAAAGAGAAAGAAGGAAGAAAGGGAGAACCTAAAGAATCATAGAAGGATGAGTGACAAAGAGAGACAGAAACTGAGAATGTAGTTTTAAAGGCAGAGAGAATCTGGAATGTGAGAGAACAGAGGGAAGTAAAAAGAGAGAAAGAGAAAACTCATGATGAGTGATATTCCCATTTCACTGAAAAACAGTGGCATCAATTGTATTCCATGGTATTCCTTGTACTCCTCCTTCTAAGTATCAATCTCTGGTTTAACTTAAGGTTTAACCTCCTGGCAAAATCCCCCAAACTTCCAGACTTCTGAGACCCCTCTTTCCCTCGTTATCAAAACATACAACCCCAATGAGTGCAATAATGTCAAGAACTTCTATCCCATGTTCCAAGGGGAACCCTGTGAAAATTCCAGTGATTTCAAGATCTTGGAGAGGTTACATTTTTCTCATGAGCTTTTGCTCCATTTCTGCTAAATTCTTGATTTCACCTAACCTCTGACTTCTTCAACTTTTTTTTCAACACATGTTACTACAAGCATGAAATATGGCTTCTTTTTTTTGTTTTTTCAGTTTAACCAAGATAATCTCACAAAAGGTAGTACTGTTTAGCATCAGTAATTGACAATTCATAGGAAATAATTAGAGATTATGGCATAAACCAGTGTAGGCTACCTTGTACAAGTGAAAGGGCCTGGTCCTACAACAAACAGATTATTCCCTACAGTAATAGGGGATGGCTATTTTCCCTACAGTAATTTTCACTGCTTAGATTTCCTCTTTAACAGTCACACCTGCCAATTTGTCACCATAATTATGAGTTTTCTTTTTCCACTAAGACTACAGGACCCTTCTCCCTCATTTCCCCCAGTCTTTGGTTTTTCATTATCTGGGCTATTTCCAGAAAACTTCAATTTTTCCCATTTTATTTTGCAGAACAAGAAATTTGAATAACTGGTACTAAGTGCAACTGAAATTTTCCTTTACTAACATGTCTGTAAGGGCAATTTTTTCAGCACCCATTATTTTTCTCTGACCCTTAATTCCTCCAGAGTTTTAATCTCTTTGCTCTGAGTGCTGTCAATCCCAAAGCACCCTTCAAAGATTTTCCCAGCAAGACTACAGGCACAATATAATTATAACTTCAGTTAGCCAGTGTTGAGACCTCAGAATTCCTAAGGAAGGGATATAACTTGCTAGAGTCACAAAACTAATAACTTGGGGGAATACATCTATCTGTTTGTCTATCTATCTATCTATCTAGATGGATAGCAGCACAATTATAGAAATATACATATATTTTCCATTATAGATATTTAGAAAAAATAAAATTGGCTTATTGAGGATATTTACATGAATAGCTGTATAGTTAGTTAAGAGACAGTGGTTCTTATTTCGGTCCTGCATATTGTTACCAATGAGAATGAGCATTGACAGAAAAGTGTCCATAGTATTTTACTTGATCTGTCCCTGACTTAGTTATGCTTATAAATTCATTACAGCAGCTTGGCCTACATTATTTTATTTGTATCCAAAATTAACAAATCTTTTCATCGCAACCATAAGTAGACTTCATATAGTTATGTCATAATTACTTTATAATTGTATATGTTAGAATTCTAGGAAAATTACCAGGACACTTAAGAAAGCACTTATCTTAAAATTGCTTGCTTTTTTTTTTTTTTTTTTTTTTTTTTTTTTTTTTTTTTTGTGGTACGCGGGCCTCTCACTGTTGTGGCCTCTCCCGTTGCGGAGCACAGGCTCCGGACGCGCAGGCTCAGCAGCCATGGCTCACGGGCCCAGCCGCTCCGCGGCATATGGGATCCTCCCAGACCGGGGCACGAACCCGTATCCCCTGCATCGGCAGGCGGACTCTCAACCACTGCGCCACCAGGGAGGCCCAAAATTGCTTGCTTTATGCAAAAATAGGAGGTGTCTGATCTTTCAGAGTAAATTGGTGTACAGAAGTGGGGCATTGAGTTGAAATCCTTTGAGTCATCTCTCTGTGATGTCAAGAACCTTGTTCATGGCATCTTGAGTCACGGGATAGTTCCATTTTTTTATTTTTATTTTTTCTCTAGCTTGCACTTAGTAATATTTGATACATGTAGCTGCAAGCAAGAATGTTCAACTTGGCAGAATATGCCATCTGAAAAAAAATTATGTAAACTCAAATGAAAAACTGGTATCAAAATTAACACTAACTGCTGACAGTAGTGCCACATTTTCATTTTCAGCCCAACACTTTGTTCTTTGTACTTTCAGGTGCACATATATTTTATAGTTTCAGTTAATGATTTTTATTTTGCTCACAGCTTCTCAGAATAAACACTTAAATTATCATAATAAGTGTTCTGCATGGATCCCTTAGATACAGAGATGATTTCAAATCAAAATCTAAATTTTAAGGTTTTGCTTTCACATAAAAATGTTATATAAGATATTTTTATGACCTCACTATCCATTATTAACTTTTATGCTATTTAGCTGACAGTTGTATTGACCTTGGCAGGCTGGCTGGCTTGTTATCTGTTATCTATCTATCTTGCTTTTCCTCAACTACTTCTCATGATTCTGTTAATCTAACCCCCCAATTCTGAGCATTCCACAGATTTTTTTACTCTTTCTCTGCACCCCTTAACCCACTGAAAGCATTTGGTTAAAGGTCTTTTTACCAGGATATGTTTGACTCCATGAACATTTCCAAAAACCACAAATACTCCAAATCACATATTTATATTTCCCCCATTAAACAATAAAACACACCTTACACTTAATTAGACTGTAAATAAAAATTAAGATAAAACTTTCAGAGGTTGAAAGATTCTAAATGTGCTCATCAGTGGGCATTGTAGAATGACTGTAGTAATACTGACTGTAGTTAATATTAACATTAATATTAAATGTTGTATCTAGAAACCTGAAAATAAGATAAAAAATATAGAACAATCAGTAGTTTAAGTGAGTGTCATAATAAAACTTACCAGCCATAGAACACAGGTGATTTCACCCAGGTGGCATAGTCTTCCTTCACTTGACTTTCTGGCTCGTCAGACGTACCTGTAAGGGACGATTTATGCATATCATAGGTTCTTTCTTAGGGCACAATGACTGGTAGTTGTCTTTTACAAATATAATAGTCTCTACAAAATTACCATGTAGAGATCCAAGGCCAATATTATTTCATGCATGTTCCATTTAATTAGTAGATTGTAACTTATGAAAATGTCATTTGCCAAATTAAATTATGGCATTCACTCCCCTCCTTGTATTAATATATGTTCAAGGAACTATTATATTCCATAAGGCTATTTTCATTGATTTGAACATTTATTCCAGCCAATAATCCTTTTCACCTATGGGCATGCTTAGATCTGTTGGAAATAATTTTGTGACACATAGTCAGTTAATGCCATTTCCCTTATATTTTAGTTTATTGGAAGAAATATCTTTTGTAACATATTCAAATCAAGATTTACTCAAAGTAGTGTTCACTTCAGTGGCCTCATCTCTGCATGAAACTTCATGAAGGTGTCTAAGATTTGTATTTTTTCCCAGAGTCAGTCATATTGATTCAAGTTTCCATGTGTGCATATACTCATACATGATTAATGCTTTTTTAGCCTTTACTAAACTCTCATCTGTTACTCAGTGAGTAATTTTTACACTTGGTAGGTCACTTTATAATTTTCATTATTTAAAAATAATAGCATATTCTCTACTTATCAAGTCATCATTGTAGAATAACTTTAGATACACTAAGGACATTCCACCTTCAATGCATATAAAACCATTATCTGGCTAAGAACCAATATTTTCTTAGCAATATTTCCTACTCTTATATCCTGATAGGTGATTTTTTTTGTTATTAGTTTTTACTTTATCTCTTGGACTGTCTGCCAGAGAGAAATACCATTTTTATTCATTCACAAGAGGCTCTGTTTAGTAATAACAGGGTAAAGAATAACAAAACTATGTTGAGATATGAATTCTGTGACCTAGAATAGTTTTATTTACAAGGAGAGTATTGTGGCTCACTTCCTAACCATGCATTCTTGCTGTAGGAACCATTGGCCTTGCAACTAAACATAATTTCAAAAATTATGTCATATATCTATGCTTTTTTTATTGAATAGTTAACATGAATACAAAAACATGCCCTATTTCTAGCATTTACCTAGCATTTAATTTCTAATTCTATATTGGAACACACACACACACACACACACACACACACACACACACACACACACAAACAAACACAGAAAGTCACCACTTAAGGAACAGTTTACTTATTGCTAATTTATCACAACAATGTGAACTTCTCAATCTCATTCTACAAATATGGGCTACCTCTGAGAATCATAATTTTTATTAGAAGTTTCACTGATATCTCAGTCATTTATACTTCAAGATATTAAGTATTCATTTTCTTTTTTCTAATTTTTTAAAAAAAATATTTAATTTATTTATTTTTGGCTGCATTGGGTCTTGGTTGCTGCTCGTGGGCTTTCTCTAGTTGTGGCGAGCAGGGGCTACTCTTTGTTGAGATGCACGGGCTTCTCATTGTGGTGGCTTGTCTTGTTGTGGAGCACAGGCTCTAGGGCACACAGGCTTCAGTAGTTGTGACTCGCAGGCTCAGTAGTTGTGGCTCATGGGCTCTAGAGCACAGGCTCAGGAGTTGTGGTGCACATGTTTAGTTACTCCACGGCATGTGGGATCTTCCTGGGCCAGGGCTCGAACCCATGTCCCCTGCATTGGTAGGCGGATTCTTAACCACTGCACCACCAGGGAAGCCCCTCATTTTCTTTTAAACATTATGATTCATTAGTCACTAATTTCTGTTGATTTTTACTTTAAAATAATTCTAAAATCATCTCTATTTTCAATGTGATCTCTATAACCCTGTTTGTTATTAAGTTTACCCAGTTTGATTTTTGGAAATCTATGTTTGTGTGTTTTATATTATACCAAAATTAAATTATCAAAGAAATTTTTAACATATACTTTGCAATAGATTAACAAAGATTTAAGTATTTTCTCTGCACATAATATTAATGAAACTTCTTTTAAGCTATACACATCAATAATAAATCATATTTTAAGGTATTTGTATTGTTTCCTAATTTAAAAAGAAGAGAGAGATCTGAACTAATATTGTGTTATAAAACAGCTTGGAATAAAAGTCTGTTAAAAAATTCAGACACAGTTTTCTCAAGGCTCCCCGCTGCTGGTAGAATGAACTCCTTGTAACTGGGCAAATGTCAATGAGGTAGGAAAGTGAAGCAAACTTTAAATCTGCACAATAGTTATGATTTCACATGCATATCAAAGTGTAGCATTGACTTGATTCTCAAGGGCTATTGCAGAACCACATATGTTGTATTTCTCAGTAATCTAAGCAGGCCTAATTGACTAAAGAACTTGTCCTACAGAGAGAAAAAGGGAGAACTGAAACAAAACAACGTGAAAGCCACAAATCAACGTGAAAGCCTTTTTTCCCCCTCATAAGGAAACTAAGCACTCCTTAGAATGCAAGAAACTCAATAAATCAAGTTGAAGGTAAAAGAAAATATTAGACTACCTAATAAGATAACTTCTCAGAATGCTCCAATACTGGTTAAATTTAAAAAAAAAGAAAAGAAAAAGGAAAAAAGAGTGCCCTGAAGGTCCAGTCTTTTTTCTCTTTTGTTGTAAAGCAGGCTCCACAGTCTACTCTCGACAGCAAACCTTCCATCAAGAAGAGTTCTCCAGACTTTTTATTAATTCTTCCTGTAAAATATTTTTTAAATCTTCAACATAGCCTATAAATAGTCTAGACATTTTCCACAAAATACTGTAGAAAGTTTTAAATACTGGTACCTCTGTTCCATTTTGTATCTATTCCTATTATCATGAGCTTCTCTTTTCTCCAATATTACTCTTCTGTTCAATTCTTGGGAATTTGATATTTCCCTTTAGAAGATTAGTATCTGATATGTGAAAATACTAATAATGTAATAAGAATTAGAGTAATAATGTATAGTTTAACAACTTCCTTAACAAGGAAAAGTCAGAGTTGAAGGTTTAAAATATTTAAGTAAATATTAAATTCTTTATATGTTGTCTATCACTAAAATAAAATGATGCAAAAATAAGACTGAATTTAACATAATATTTGCTATATATGTTGTAATTAATTATAATTATAGAGGTAATTTACCATTAGTCACCTTGAGATGACTCTGTAGGTTAAAAGATGCTTTGGTTCTCTAACATGTGGGAATGACAAATCATGTCTATATTCCTTTTCTGAAAGAACTGTACCTTCTCTTTAAAACCAACATGTAATATGATCTACTATCATTAATATTTTTGATATATATTTATACCAAATCATTCAAGACTTATTTGAAGTCTGTATTCAGACTTTGCTTATATATCTTTTAAGAGTGTAATCCTTAAGGCAAAAATTATATTAGTTACTCCCATTATAAGGCTCAGAAATCCACTCCTAGGTTTTTAGCCAAAAGAAATAAAAACATGTCCACATAAAGACATGTACACAAATATTATCAGCTATATATTTTTATAATAGTCCAATACTGGAATCAACTGAAATCTTCATCAAATGATGAAAGTTTTACCACAAATCAAATCTGTAGAAATCCATGGGTTGCACATTAGCATTATCACCTGTCTTATTTTCTTCATAGCACTTATCACTCTCTGAAATTAACTTATTTTGTAATTTTCTGAGTTTCCTGGGAGACTGTTGGCTCCTTAGAATTTATACCTCATTTCATTTTTACTTATCAAGTGCCTAGAACAGTACTTGGCACATAGTAGTTTTGCAAAAATTATTTTTTGAGTATATGTACAAATGCTTCATAGCTATAATTTTGTTTGATGATTATTTTGTTGTTTTTCTTATAATGGAATAGAATTATTATCTAAGCAGCCACATTTCCTGGAAAGGATATTTTTTCAATTATTTTCAGGTGAATTAATCTCAAGATAGATTCAATGCCTTAACAAAGCTTCATTATGAGATCTGCTAAAAGTTGACTCTTCTAAGCATTACCTTCATTAATATTCTCTTCTCATTTTTCCACCCATTATTATATTAGTAACTGCCAAAAGCTAAGGTTTTTAAGAAAACTATGTTCTGTTCAAGGCTGAATATATAATGAAAAAAGTATAATAAATGTAGCAAATTATATGGCAAGAAATCTGTTTCTTGACAGGAATTAGCTATAGCTTAAATACATGTTTTTGAGCACTATATGTATTAAAAACACAGCATTTGTAAATAAAATGATATTTAAAAATGGGGCTATAAAAATGAACTATGCATTTTGTGGCTAACTTGGTCTATATGCAATTTGGAAATTATAATTATTTCTTTATCTTAAAATGTCAATTGACAAAGTTTTGAGTTCAAAAAAATATAAAAGGTGTTCTAGTGTAAATTTAAATAACATATTAGATATAAGTTAATTAGCATGTCAATTTCATAATTTTCTTGATATAATACCTAATTATGTAAACCAACAGTGGTGTATGGAATTTTATTTTGAAATTTCATTTTAATCTTCTGTCAACAATACCCATAAACATGTAAACTTTATGATAGAGCCTAATACATGCTTTAAAATTTCTTTAAGAAATAAATATACCTAACAGTCTGTATGCTAATATTATGTTTTTCCTGTTGTCTTTATCCTTCTTCATTGGTAATTCAGAAAAGGATGCAATTTTGACAACTGTAGTGCTACCTTAGACAAATACTTTCTATGTTACATGAATTTAAATAATATATTTTTGTGGGCTTCCCTGGTGCGCAGTGGTTGAGAGTCCTCCTGCTGATGCAGGGGACATGGGATTGTGCCCCGGTCCGGGAAGATCCCACATGGCGCAGAGCGGCTAGGCCCGTGAGCCATGGCCGCTGAGCCTGCACGTCCAGAGCCTGTGCTCCGCAACGGGAGAGGCCATAACAGTGAGAGGCCCAAGTACCACAAAAAAAAAAATCAATTTATTATGTATAGTTATTAATAAGTTATAGAAAATATTATCAATTCAATATGTCCTTTCAAAATCCAAGTCTTATAGCACAATTGATTTTAACATATATCATTATTTATAGTCATATAAATAATATATCATTATTTATATTATTTACAGTTAAAGCCCCCCTTTGTCGTACAATTCTTCTGTTATCTACCAAAAGTATTTTCCTCTATTAAAATCAGTTCCTCTTTCCTATAATTCTATTCTAGGTCCAGACATTATTTTCACAACTCTGTATGAACTGAATTCCCTAATGTATGTTTAAATTTAAGCTTTTCAAAATATATTTTAGGAATTCATGTATAGCTTTGTTTCTCAAATGTGATTTAGAACGACCTCAGGGACATTTGAAAAACACTGATTCTGAGGCACTTTCCCAGATCAGTTAAATAACAGTCGGGTAATGTGTCCCAGGCATCAGTAGTTTTTAAACTCCTCAGGTAGTTTTAATGTGATCCCAGTATTGATAATCACTAACACCAAACTGTATTAACCAATATTAACATGCATTGGGAAAACATAGATACCTTGATAAAAGTGCAGATTTTGGGGCTTCCCTGGTGGCGCAGTGGTTGAGAGTCCACTTGCTCATGCAGGGGACACGGGTTTGTGCCCCGGTCCGGGAGTATCCCACATGCTGCGGAGCGGCTGGGCCCGTGAGCCATGGCTGCTGAGCCTGCGCGTCCAGAGCCTGTGCTCCGTGACGGGAGAGGCCACAACAGTGAGAGGCCCGCGTACAGTTAAAAAAATAAATAAATAAAAGTGCAGATTTTGATTCAGTAGGTCTTGGGTTGGGTGTGAGATTTTGTATTTTCTAATCAGTTCCCGTGTGATGATGTTCCTGCTGGTCCAGGAACCATACTTCATGTAACAAGGAAACAGGGTAGAGATGGTTGCTGAGAAAGAGGGTAGCTCCTAATCTCTATGTAATCAGGAAAAAAAAGGAAGAAGGAAAAAGCAAGGAAAAGGAAGCAGGAGCTAGCAGAGACAGGAACAATCTTTAAAGAAAATTGATCAGTGTTAGTATCTGAATTTACCAACTTTATTTAATGAATGTCTACTGGATATGGAGATTAATTGTTACCCTAATTAGCCTTCACTATATTTTTAAATGTGTACAATAAAGCTCGTGAAAAATAGATTCTGTTTTAAAGGACTTTTGCTCACATCCATTACATACATTGGTTTCTTTCTAGAAAAGTGTAAAAAATAAACAAAGAACAAAGAAGACTTTGTTTACCTTTACCCTGATTTAACTGGTTGTTTGTACTCACTGCTTTCTCAGCCCAGCTTTTCTCTAGTGTCACAGCAGAGCCTTCTCCATCAGGGCAGCTGGTGGGTACTGCTTGTATAGCTCCCAAGAGAATGAAGCAAGTGAGGAGGCTGAATAGTGAACGATTAGCTGGCAAGAGGAGCAGGCAGTTCTTGGCTCAGATTCAGAAATTATTTTAACGTAGGCACTTCTTCCGTCAACATGCTTTGGTGGAAATGGTTACCACCTGTCCCTATTCCCAGGGGCTAATTTTCCTGCTGCCTAGTCAGCTTATAGTTCAAGAGGCTGTTAATATTTGCAAAACTAAGAATCAGGAAGCATGCCCTTTCTGCCCTGATGGTGGCTTCTGTACATCAGGTACAGTACATTTAGATCGGCAGAGTCCTGTACTTAACATTCACTGCTCCATATACTTTTGCACCTGATACTGTTTGGTGATAGCTACCTGGACATAATGTGATCAGTGCACCCATAAACACCTGAAAAGCTTTGTACATAGAAATGCCAAGTTGGATTTAGTTTCAAATAGAATAGCACGTTAGTCTTCAGGAAAAACAACCATTTCCTATGATAAAAAGTGTAATTGATAAAGTGAGTGAAAATAAAATATCAAAATTATAATAAAAGGTTACACAATTTTTTCCTTACTTCATATTATTGTTTTATATATATGTCTCTATACTTATATAGTTACATGGATGTATTATATAGTTCTGTTATATACATAAAGTTATATTTATACTTGTGAATTTATATTTATATATTTAGATTATATAACAAATGTACTATGCTATATCATTATTTTACAATATCTACATTGTCTAACTGGCACAAATTTTTCTGTTATAGCTTTACCAGTATTCATTGTATTGAACTTATGAATAAATAATTCACCTGCTTTACCTATGTTTAAGACAGAATTCTTTACAACTATTGAAGAGGAGGTATTTAGGACAAGAAGGTAGATTAGCTAGTGCAAATGTATACAAGAGAAGATTAGGGCCGTAACAAGCACCTTAGCTCTGAGATAAAGAAGAAGAATCAATTATAGATATTTCAAAGAAAAACATTGACATATATAAGTATTAAAGGTCTCAAGAAAGAGACTTTGTCCCACAAATTCTGGTCATTATTACCCAGAGCCCTAACTCACCCTCTGGCCCCAGTGTATTCTACTGGATCTGATAAAATATTTCTAAAGTAGAAGGAAACAAAATTAATGTTTCTAGCAGGAGTCAGATATGTAAGATTTTCCATTATGAGTTACCTGCTTTTTGACACTCACTTTATTCATGTGTACACAAAAGGACAAGGTTCTGCCATTAGCTGTTCTGAACTTGAGACAGAGTAGAGAAAACAGTTATTGAGGATCTGGAGACTTTGCCAGAGCCTGATGGCACCAACAATGTGCTTAACAGTTGGAAAACACAAAACAATTCTCTTAGTGTTGCCCCAAAATATCCATTGCAATAATAGAAACAGAGTAAGGTCAAACTCACCTTGGATCGTGTGATTTTTAACAGTAGTAAAACGTGTTCACTATAGCTTCCTCCATTTCTTTTCAGCTGTTCCTAGCTAAGGAGAGCTAGACAAATAGTCAAATAAGATAACACAATTATATGATTCAACAGATTTTTTTATCCTGGTCTTAAGGCAGAACTTTAGGATTATGAATGGAAATTTAAAAGGAGGAGGATATGAAAAGAGAAGGAGAAAGAAAACAAAGAGACAAAGCAGAATGTAAATTAAAGTGAATATAGAGGGAAAATGCTGAGAAAGGAGAATTTTTTTCTTAATTTATTTCCAAAATGCTTCATGAGGTTAAGAAACATTGTATAACTTGAGTTACACTTACATTTATACTTTTGGAAACTTGCAGATGTTCTGGTTAAATAAGTTTTCTCATCAGTGATTAGACTGTAAGAAAATTCATAGGAAATCCAATTTTAGATAAGATATGTGAGAAAGTATGAAAATTTGTGAGCTTGGTGCTTAGTGCAGAGTAAAATCTTGGCATATCCCAATAATAACAAAACCTGAGTTACACTCATAAATTCACTATCAACCTAAACATTGAACTTTACTTTCCAAAAAAGAACTGGTTAGAACCATTAGAGGTATATATTTGACATGGACAGATGGATTTTTTTTTTTTTTTTTTTTTGCGGTACGTGGGCCTCTCACTGTTGTGGCCTCTCCCATTGCAGAGCACAGGCTCCAGACGCGCAGGCTCAGCGGCCATGGCTCACGGGCCCAGCCGCTCTGTGCCATGTGGGATCTTCCCGGACCGGGGCACAAACCTGTGTCCCCTGCATCGGCAGGTGGGCTCCCAACCATTGTGCCACCAGGGAAGCCCCAGAAGGAATATTTTACCAAATATTTATAGCATGATTTGGTGTTTTTCTGTTGTTAAAAAACATATTATATAGAAAACATGTGAGTTGTTAGTATAAAAATAATCTTCAGTTAAGAACTACATTGTATACTTTGTATCATACTAGAGATTTTAAAGCACTTGAAATTTTAACTGTCTTCTGTATTAAGGTCTCCACTGTGACTTTTCATTGATATTTAACATTTATAACAGATTGAGTAAGGAATAGAAAATCATCCAAATTCTTACAGCAGTTACTTAAATTGTAAAACAACATAATAATTTTAAGAGGCAATATTGCTAAAAGTATTTTGATATGATTAATTTACATTTTAATATATTCACCCATTTAAATTTACATGTTTTTCAGGTGAATGGAGGTTAATCTTTTCTAGAATCAAAATTACTTGTTCTGTATAGCACACAGAGCAAATAAATATATGGTCTATTTTAAAATCAGCCAGTGTGAAATTCTGGTGGAGCCACATTTTATACGAAAACTTGAAACCAATGTGCTACTGAAAATACCATTCTATTTGGAAAGGTACAGTTTTAGAATTACAGAAGCTATGGAAATGGCTTTGGTGGAGTGTTCAGACAAGATCGGAACTATAAGGAAGTGTTGGATAATTAAACAGAAATGTGTTAAAAAATAGTCAGTTGAAAAATTACTACTTAACAGACACATTAAACAACAGCTATATTTATTTAGCTCTCCACAGATCCCCCAAAGAGATCGTTTTATGATGATCAAGTTAAATTTTACTGCAATCAAGAAGTTCATCTGTTCTCAAGGGTTTCCATTATTTTAACTCTAGCTCTTAACTCCCTTTGCATTCTTTAAAGGCTCTGCTTATATTATCTTCATCTATGCCTGAATATAGTTACATGTAAATCTGAAACTTATAACACTTCTGTTTTCTAGAATATTTATATCTACTTTGCCATGAAGCTTTCTTTTTCTAATATTTCTAGATAGCATTCAATTCTAAAACAAGATGCATTCAGTCATTGTAAAATGGAAAACTCTGATGGTCAACAAGACTACAATATTTTTTTAATTTTTATTGGGTATAGTTGACTTACAATGTTGTTAGTTTCAGGTATACGACAAGCCAATCAGTTATATATATACCTCCATTCTTTTTAGATTCTTTTCCCGTATAGAATATTACAGAATATTGAGTAGAGTTCCCTGTACTATAAAGTAGGTCCTTTTAGTTATTTATTTTATATATAGTAGTGTGTATATGTTAATCCCAGTCTCCTAATTTGTCACTTCCCTCCACGTTTCCCCACTGGTAACCATAAGTTTGACTTTGAGATCTGTGAGTCAGTTTCTGTTTTGTAAATAAGTTCATATGTATAATTTTTTATTAGATTCCACATGTAAGTGAGATGATATGACATTTGTCTTTGTCTGACTTACTTCACTTAGTATGATAATTTCTAGGTCTATCCATGTTGCTGCAAATGGCATTATTTCATTCTTTTTTATGGCTGAGTAATAGTCCATTGTATATATGTACCACATCATCATCCATTGGTCTGTAGATGGACATTTAAGTTGCTTCCATGTCTTGGCTATTGTAAATAGTCCTGCAATGAACACTGAGGTGCATGTATCTTTTTGAATTATGGTTTTCTCCGGATGTACGCCAGGAGTGGGATTGCTGGATCATATGGTAGTTCTATTTTTAGTTTTTTAAGGAACCTCCATTCTGTGCTTCATAGTGGCTGTATCAACTTACATTCCCACCAACAGTGCAAGAGAGTTCCATTTACTCCACACCCCCTCCAGCCTGTATTGTTTGTAGATTTTTTGATGATGGCCATTCTGATGGGTGTGAGGTGATGCCTCATTGTAGTTTTGATTTGCATTTCTCTAATAATTAGTGATGTTGAGCATCTTTTCATGTACTTTTTGACCATCTGTATGTCTTCTTTGGAGAAAGGTCTATTTAGATCTTCCACCCATTTTGATAGTCTTTGTTTTTTGGATATTGAGCTGCATTAGCTTTTTGTATATTTTGGAGATTAATCCCTTGTCAGTTGCATTGTTTGCAAATATTTTCTCCCATTCTGTGGGTTGTCTTTTTGTTTTGCTTATGGTTTCCTTTGCTGTGTAAAAGCTTTTAAGTTTAATTAGGTGCCATTTGTTTATTTTTGTTTTTATTTTCATTACTCTAGGAGGTGGATCCAAAAAAATAGTTCTGTGATTTATGTCAGAGAGTGTTCTGCCTATATTTATCACTAACAGTTTTAAAGTATCCATCCTTACATTTAGATCTTTAATTCATTTTGAGTTTATTTTTGTGTATGGTGTTAGAGGATGTTCTAAGTTTGTTCTTTTACATGTAGCCATCCAGTTTTCCCAGCACCATTTATTGAAGAGACTGTCCATTTTATATTCTTGTCTCCTTTGTCATAGATTAATTGACCATAGATGTGTGGATTTATCTCTGGCCTTTATATCTTGTTCCATTGATCTATATTTCTGTTTTGGTTCCTGTGCCATACTGTTTTGATGACTGTAGCTTTGTAGTATAGTCTGAAGTCAGGAAATCTGCTTCCTCCAACTCCATTTTTCTTTTTCAAGATTGCTTTGGCTATTTGGGGTTCTTTTTGTTTCTATACAAATTGTAAAATTTTTTGTTCTTGTTCTGTGAAAAATGCCATTGGTAATTTGATAGGGGTTGCATTGAATCTGTTGATTGCTTTTGGTAGCATAGTCATTTTGACCATATTGGTACTTCCGATCCAAGAACATGGTATATCTCTCCATCTGCTTCTGTTGTCTTTGATTTCTTTCATCAGCATCTTATAGTTTTCTAAGTACAGGCCTTTTGCCTCCTTCAGTAGGTTTATTCCTAGGTATTTTTCTTTTTGTTGGCAGTGGTAAATAGGATTGTTTCCTTAATTTCTTGCTCTGATTTTTCATTGTTAGTGTATAGGAATGCAAGAGATTTCTGTGTATTAATTTTGTATCCTGCAACTTTACCAAACTCATTGATGGGCTCTAGCAGTTTTCTGGTAGCATTTTTAGGATTTTCTATGTATAGTATCATGTCATCTGCAAACAGTGACAGTTTTACTTCTTTATTTCCAATTTGGATTCCTTTTATTTCCTTTTCCACTCTCACCACTTTTTTCAACATAGTTTTGGAAGTCCTAGCCATGGCAGTCAGAGAAGAAAAAGAAATAAAAGCAATTCAAATTGGAAAAGAAGACATAAGACAACTCTTGGTTTAACTTTTCCCCTTTATCTATGAGATCTCTTCTAATGCTACATTCATTTGGTGAAATTGTAACCAGAGCATATTGTAGCACAGAATATGCTTGATAGTTACAACTTGCTGTAAACAAGTTATGTAGAGGAATTAATCCTATCACTAGCTTTATCTGATTTCAGTTAAACATCATATTTGGCTATAAATATTCTTGGTTTTTTTTTTATTGTCCTTGTTGTTGCTTTAAAGATCACTATAGGGGATGTATATGCTATAATTTGATAGAATATTTAAAATATAATTTCATTTTATATGTGAGATCAATGAATACTCAAATAAAAATAAATAATGGTAACTGTAAGCTCTTCTGCTAATAGCTTATTTAAATTTCTCTGAATTTATATCCCACTTTTATCATTCTTACATTTTTATAAAACCTTTTTGCAAGGTAAAGAATTAATCAAAAAATTATAGAATTTATTTCTAAGGAGGTTAAAATTTTGCTTTTTAAAAAACATTTTGGGGCTTCCCTGGTGGCGCAGTGGTTGAGAGTCCGCCTGCCGATGCAGGGGACACGGGTTCGTGCCCCGGTCTGGGAAGATCCTACATGCCGCGGAGCGGCTGGGCCCGTGAGCCATGGCCACTGAGCCTGTGCTCCGGAGCCTGTGCTCCGCAAGGGGAGAGGCCACAACAGTGAGAGGCCTGCCTACCGCAAAAAAAAAAAAAAAAAAAAAAAAAAAAACATTTTGCATCTTTTCTAATGATTATAACATTAATACACCAAAAAACTTTTTTTTTTTTTTTTTTTACCAAAAAACTTTTTAATAAACTTACCCGGAATCCTGAAAGAACATCTTAAACCTCACATGGTTTATGGCTTGATGCCCAGAAAATATGTCATAACTATTCTACCAGAAGGAACTCACAAATACTCTAAACCACTAATTTTATTTATAAGGAAGGTTGATTTACTCATGGATATTAAGATGATAAGATAACCACACCAGAAGAAAAAAAATAGATACAATATTGCAATTGTGAGGATTTTTTTAGAGATAAATCAAAAGTAGTTTCATTCAGGGACTTCCCTCGCAGTCCAGTGGTTAAGATGCTATGCTTCCATTGCAGGGGCATGGGTTTGATCCCTGGTAGGGGAACTAAGATCCCACATGACATGCGGTGTGGCCAAAATAAAAAAAAAAAGAAAAGAAAAGAAATAGTTTCATTCAAATCAAGCTAAAATAATTAAGTAGTCAATAATCTTTATATCTTAGTGTATAATTTTAATAGTAGTAAGAATGACTCCATTTCCATAAGTTATGAAACTTCCAATTCCTTTCTGAATAATTATCTAAGATACTGGGGTGTGTGTCTTGTGCTCTCATGATTATCTTGGATTCTGTGCTCTTATTTCCATGTGTTTACTCTAGTTTATGGATCATCTCATCATCCTGCTAATGCTATTCATTTCTTGCCTACCACTTTTGCCAAAAAGTGATACTCAGACTGTTTAGTAAATTTCAACTGATAAGAAGCAAACAAACAGATAACAAAATATACACCAAGTCTTTGGTTCTACATCACATGTTTTGCTTTCGTGAACAGTGATCCTTCAACTTCAGTGGTTTATAAAACTAAAGTTATTTCTAATTCATGATGAATGCACATCTCAGGTTAGCTGCAGCTCTATTCCACACCCTCTTTTTTTCCCAGACACATGCTGCCAGCATACCTCCTACCAAGAACATTCCAAAAGGCAGAAGAAAAAGAGCTGAGTGAAGCACATCTTGGTTTGTGTAACTTCTAGTCAGAAATGATTCAGTATTTTGCTCATATTGCGTTGTTGAAAGTGAGCCCTGTCCCATGTCCATACCTGAGTTCGACAGTGTTGGAAAATATGATCCTCCTTATGGAAGGGCACAGAATAATTGAGAACAGGTAATCCACACCTCACCTAAGATAGGGAGCTAGGGAGCGTCTGTCTCAGCATGCAAATAATTTAACTGTGTATATGTTATTCCACATTGTTTTTATTTTAAATATGTTATTTGGGGATAATTTTAGATTTCTACAGAAGCTGCAAGGATAGTACAGAGAGTTCCCATATCACCACTTATCTTCCCTAATGTTAACATCTTACCTCACCAGAGTACATTTGTCACAATTAAAAAACCAATATTGGTACATCATTATTATTAACTAAAGTCAGTGCTCTGTTGAGATTGCCTTCATTTTTACCGAATGTCCTTTTTCTGTCCAGGGATCTCATTTGATTGGGATTGGTTTCATTTTGATTTAATTTTTTTTAATTTTATTATATGTTGGAGTATAGTTGATTTACCACATTATCAGACGCTCCTCCTCTTATTGGATTTTTTCTCTTTCTCTTTCCATCCAAATGCTCTTTTCATTCTATCCCTCCTAGATTTCTCTCAAGATAATTTAGTGTTTTCTCTCTCAGTTATTCAATAAAATATGTTGTGACCTATTAAGTGTGAGTAGTTCTATGCTCAAATGAGCCCTTGGGCATTTTCTGCTTACTGTTAGAAAATTACATATATATGAAAAAATATAAAATACAGTTGTAAAGGAATTTTACTATAGTCCAAAGAAAGCAATGCAAAATACATTTGAACATCTCTATATCTATGTTTTAATTCCAATAAAATTGATATTTTTAAAAATGATTATAAAAAATATATATGTAGTAATTCCAAGTTGTGTTAGCCATTTTTAAATATTTAAGATGTTCCTGACATCAACATCACATAAATGTAAAATCTGAAAAAATAATTTTTCATGTAAATTGGTTTATTTTCACTATTTAATAATTGCATAATTGGTTGATTTGATTGGTCTTAGCACTTACATTTTCCACAGCTAGGTAAATAATGTGCAATATGACATGTATTATTTGACATGGGCTGATTAGAAAACTCTAGTACTAATAAAAGAACAGTTTTAACACCTTCAGAGTCATAGAGCAATAGCAACCTTTTCCAGTTTAAACTTTACATATGTCTTATTGTTTATAGAAAATGAAAAGCTAGAATTCAAAAATCAGTCCAAGAAATTTGTTCTTTCCTGGATTATCTGATGAGTTATGTTAACATCAATCATTGATGTGAGTCCGTAAACAAATATCCTCTAACAAGAGGGCAATAATCTATATCAATCTCTCTCTATCTCTACTATCTCTACCTCTACCTCCACAATTACGTCTATATCTGTCTATATGTACAAATTTATATCTATCTATATCTATCTGTACCTGTATCTGAGTCCATATCTGTTTAAATTTGAAAAAAGGAAACCAAAGTCAGACTGCAGTTGTGGCAAATATGCAGTCAAAATTAATGGGCAAAATATTTTTATACTTCAGTCCATGTCAAATCGGGGGACAAATGCATCTGCAATTAATTGATTGATAGTTTCTGTTTAAAATTTATTACAAGGCCAGCTTTTTCTGTTGACTTGTTTTTGAATGCTGGGGTTTATTTTTGCTGCACAGCACTCTATGCTGAATGCAAAAGTGGAATGCCTGGGAAAAATCAATTGTCAAACTGAATTCAGACATTACAGTTTTTTTGATGTCAAAAAAGTCAGTACTGTCACATCCAAACACTTGTAAGGTTCAGAAACATGTTTTTGCTGTTTTTTTCTTCTTAGGTTTTAACAGTTTTCAAATGCTGAGTACATAGTACCCTCTCAGTCTTAATAGTTTTGCGTGGGGTGGGGCTGGGGGTGAGGGAGGTGGTTAAAGCCATTGGTTTTGTGTGCTGTACGTTTACTTGTATCTATGGACAAGTAATGGAAGAAAATGGCAAAGAACAAAGATTTTATATTGCTCTCAAAAATTATCCTGCTGAGCATTTCTCTTTCCCAGTACAAAGCACAGAAGGGTGAAGTCTTAGGTTTCCCAGAAGCATTTTGCAGATTTACTGTTACTTTAAACAATATTTTAAGAAGTAAGTGCTTAAAGTTCTGGAAGATATCTAGGTGAAAAAATAAGCAAAATATGCACAAAGAAAATTAAAAACAATAAAAGGTCTAATCATTTTAAAATCTAACTTTTATTCATCAGTTTTGACAGAATGGTTTTTCTGCTTTCTATTTGTTTTCAATGTGGTTGCTTTGTGAAGAGGCAACTAAATGCACATCTTATAATATCAGATATTTATATATTTATATACTTATATACATAAGCATCCTAGATTATATATATGTATATATGTGTGTAGTATATGTGTGTATATGTTATGTATTCCATTAAATCTCTCCTCTAAGTGACCTGGTAAGGGACTCTTAACATAAAAGTCAATTATTGTAACTTAAAATGGATTTCTTCACCTGTAAATAGGCATTTTGCCAGGACAGCAAAGCTTAGTTTGCCCAGATGGTGTCTGTGCAAAAAAGATGAACTAATAAACAGCCTTTTAAACATAAGTTGTGTAAAATAAACTTTGTAACAATATTGTTACCCATAGGAGTTGTATATTTGTGGTATGGTTTTAAGAGGGGTGAGCCAAGGTGACTTTAAAACTATGAATTAAGAACACTATCATAATTTAGGCTTGTATAATTGTCAGGTTTCTGGTTTCTGCTGTCTACTTTCTACTAACACACCTATATTCCTTCTTTTCTTTGTATTCAGAGGTATATCTTCTATCTCATCCAACCATCCACTCATCCATCCATCCGTCCATCCGTCCATCCGTCCATCTGTTACAGTTGTTTTGTGCAGCAGTGTTTTATTGGGCATTCTCTGCTAACTGCTGGGCAATTCCTCTCCTCTCATTCCAGGGATTCATAGATGTGTATGAATGATACACAGGCACCAAGAGATGTAAAATAAAGCTATTGCTCACATAGTAAATAGCAAAAGGATTCCCCAGGGAGAGGGGCTCAGATTAAGTCAGGAGTGAAACAAGATGAGGAGTGCAGAGTGGTAGAGTCATAAGGAGGCAAGTGGTTTTGCATTTTTAATTGTGTTTAAGGGTAGAGCATGGTTTGGGGTGACCTCCTGTAACCTGGGTCTCATGAGATTTGAAATTTCAAGGAATGCCGAGGGGAGAGAGAAAAATGGGCTTTCTTTCAGATTGCACAGACAGACGTGGGGCAAAGAACAAGGGGAAATTTGAGGACTTGAAAACTCTCAGAGGCCAAACGTCAGTAATGGAGTCTCTCTCTTTATTACAAGTGACATTTTGATTGCTGTCCCACGATGCTAGGATTGATCTCACCCCTGCGTCCAATCGGAGTAGTCTCATTCCTCTTTTTAGATCCCTTTCAGATATAGGAAAGTAAGTCGGTCCAAAGTCAGTCCGCTTATTGATCTGGTTATAGTCTGACTGAGCAGTAATTATGGGAAAAGTAAACTGTTTACTTTTCAGTCCATTTTGAGAATTCTGATTGACCCAGAAAGACACTGATTAAGGTAGCAATTGTAGCAGTTCTAATGGAATTTGGCTCAAGAAACCAAAAATAAAATATGTGTCATAATCTTGCACTGACCCTTCCCACACCTCGTCCCCATCATGCCCAATAAAATTTTGATAGAAGTTATAGAATAAAAGTGTAATAGTAAGAGGAAAGAAAAATAGTATTTCTCTTTTAAAGCTGGGTCAGTGTCAGTGCTAGAACAAATGACTGCCTATGCCTGATTGTAAATCTCACCAATTTTCAGCCACCTGCATGACATAAGAAATCAAATAATGGCCAGCATGTTAATGAAAACTTTTATGGTAAAATATATGTTTATTTTAAATATGTTCCTTATGTGTTTATTTCAAATATGTTTAAATTTTAATTTATCCACACGATTAGTTGTTGCAATATAAGGGACTTTCCTTAATTGCTCTTATTATTGGTTTCCGTCCTGCACATTTTAGGGGTTGCCACTCACTGATTTTTTAATTCATATCCCCTTATGGGGTTTATTCAAAATTTTCACTCAATGTATCTTTCTTCTCCTTTAGTTCTAGTTCCTGTACCCCTCCATGACCTAAAATGAATGGGAAAATACCCCTCTTTCCTATCCAAATCTTTAAAATCAGTTAAGTATAGGTTAATATGAAGACAAGAGGTATATTCATCTCATTGCTAGCTCTGTTTACCTACGGACATAGTGTAGAAAAGTATTTCAGGTGTTACTGGATTAAAAAGAGAGATGTGAGATCAAAACAACTAGCCTGAAAACTCGGATATTTCTACAAAAGAAATTGTTCCCAACTTTGACTTCTATCTTGGAGTCATTCTTAATTTTCCATTTATATAGCAAATCTTGCAATTTTAACCACAAAACATTCGTTTTCCTTTAAGATGTTATCATAGCTCTATTCTTTCTTTTTATATATCTGAATTTATTTTTTTATATTTGGCTGCATTGGGTCTTTGTTTCTGCGCAGGCTTTCTCTAGTTGCAGTGAGTGGGGGCTACTCATTGCGGTGCATGGGCTTCTCATTGCGGTGGCTTCTTTCGTTGAAGAGCATGGGCTCTAGGCACGGAGGCTTCAGTAGCTGTGGCACATGGGCTCAGTAGTTGTGGCTCGTGAACTCTAGAGCGCTGGCTCAGGAGTTGTGGCACACAGGCTTAGTTGCTCCATGGCATGTGGGATCTTCCCAGACCAGGGCTTGAACCTGTGTCCCCTGCACTGGCAGGGAGATTCTTAACCACTGTGTCACCAGAGAAGTCCCATGGCTCTATTCTTAGAGCTAGAATATTTTAGGAACATTATTTTCTCATTTTCCTGTTTAATTCTTGCTTTAGGAATTAAATGTTCATTAAGACTTTTACTTTCCATATTTTTCAGAGAAAATGATATAGGTCTATATACAAGAAAGCTAATTTTCCTTCAGCTACTTATTACAATACCCACTGCAATTGAATACACTGAAACCCAAAACATGACTCTAAGGATTATTTTCATCATGCTTCACTACATGACCAAGAATACATTTCACAATGAGATAAATAAAAATTCAGTTTTCTTCCAAGTGCTATGCTCTATCCATATATTGTGAGATAATATGATATGGCTGTTAGTGGAATTTTTAATCATATGTAGTAAAGGAACACAGGGGTGTCTGTATCTTGCCCTGCCTACAACAAAACTTCCCGCACATTGGCATATTCATTGCCAATTTTAATCCTAACTAGCTTGTCATACAATACAATGTGGAATAAAGAAAAAAGTACATTTCTTAGGCTCTCCAGAAGAGCAAGCATATGTGTAGGTTCTGCCAATAGTGGTACCAAAAGAGGACCTGAGGAAAAAAAAGTGAAACATTTCATAGTAGTTGTTTTCTACCAAAAACAAAAACACCTTGGCCAATTGGTTTTCTAAGAGATCTTTATACACAAGGAATAAGAACTAAAGGAAAACCAAGTGCTACAATGACAGATACACCAGTGCTCAGTGTTGAGTTGGGCCAAACAACTTGGGCTCACAGTCTAAGTGAGACCATACACTCCCCGTTGCCAGATTTAATTCATGCCATTAGCTAGAATAGAAACTTTAAACATTGATGAGCAACTCATAAGTGGGTAGAGAAGGAGGATGAGGGGAAGCCAAAGGGAGACAGGATAAGGAACCCCTTAAATGAAGAGACAACAGAGACAAAAATATGTAAACTTTCAACATGTACTGGCCCACTACATGTTAAAGGGGGCATGATATTAGGATTATCTCCTCTGTTCAGGAGAGCTAGGAGGGAGGGGAAGAAAAAGAAACAGAGCTCCTCTTTTTGCAATAACTGGTTATGCTGTAATGTCCTTCTTGGGGATCTCAAGTTTTAAAAGAGAACTTGTAAAGAATATAGAGACTCATTGAAAATGTCTTTAAAAATGAAAAGGAGTGCCAGGAGAGAGTTCCCAGCACAAAGAGTGCACATAAATTTTATCATACCACTGAAAAGTTGGAAAGTTCTGATATACTAATCAGTTCAAGGTGCATATATTTTTAAAAACTTGTATAGTTTCCATTTTAAGTATTTTAGTGCAGTAATTATCATCAATTATAAATTTTTTTCCCAAAAGATCACACTTTAATAACTAAAGTGTGCAATCTAGCATAATTTAGAGGAATTTAAACAAGACCACTTGTGAGAGGCCTTTAATTATGTAAACATTTAGAAGCATTATGTTAGTGACAGTTTCTAGGGAATGCCTAAAAATGAAATAAAATAAGACTGATACTTCTTATAAATCTGAATTATTTTTGATAAGAAGAAACAAGTGGTTTAAATTAGTAAACATCAAGAATATGAAAAAATCACAATATTTTAAAAGTTTCTTATTTAGCTTGTCATACTTGATATTTTAAAATAGCAGTAACATTAAAGATATACATGTACCATTCCATGATGGATGTTCCAGAGAACCAGTCATTTAGTCAGGTGTTATTTACACACTTAGATTTTCTTTTTAAGCATTTTTGTGTAGGATATCCTGAATAGCCTTATCAGGCCTCATGTGGGTGGATTGTATTACCATTTAGATTATACATCTAGATACATTTAGATTATACATCATACTTACACGGCTGTGGACACAAGTTTAAAGAAAGAGAGATGCATAAATTCAGATGTAAATATGAATACTCACGTATTATATTCAGAGGCAAAATCCCTTCATTAAATTTTTATAGTGAAATTTTTCAGATAAAGAGAAAAGCATACTCAACCCCCTAAAGGTCCCTTATTCAGCTTTAACAGTTATCAATACTTTTTGCATTCATTCTAATGGATTAATCTCTAGATAGCATTTATACATTATCAAACTATCTCAGTAGATTAAATATTAATAGTCTAAATATGATTTTTTAATTTTGAATTTCTAATGAATATCTTGAACTTGAATAAACTGATCTGGAAAATATTGTAAAGATTAAAAGATGCATCACTTTTGTTGGCAGTATCTAACAACATTATTACTTTTCTTTTTTCCAAAGAATGTAGGAAAAAATAATTTGCAAACATTTCTTGATAAGAAGCTGTTTGATTCTTTCCACAAGAACTGGAGAAGAAGAGGTTGAAGTAATTCTAGACCCTCATCTCTGGCTCTTCCCAACTTTAAAATGGCAAAACTAACAGATGTGGGAAAAGTGGAAACATCTGTTCTATCCTATCGGGACTACAATTACCAGATCATACGTGAGAAAGGGAGAGTTCAGACTTCTAGTACACATATGGAAAATACCATATTGGATTTCAATGTCTACTACTTTTGATCTTCCAGAAAGATTCTAGATGCATTATTCTTTTAAGTATCACATTGACAACAATGGCTTCAAGTCAGCTTGTTGCAGTCAGGCCAAGAGGCATCCTAAATTATTAGCTACCCACCTTATTCTTAGCTCTTGCCAAACAATTATGTAATTTAACAGAATTTATTTAATATTATTTACTTTGTATCTTTGTGTATAGTAAATGATTTTAAAACATACCTAATATTTTTTGCAAGGACAAAATGAGGGAATATCAAGAGACATTTAACAATGCATGCCTTGCACATGAGTGACCCCCCCAGTGAATATTATTTGCCCTTCCTCCTGTTATGTTACACATAGGATAGAGACTCGTAGAATTTAGTCAGGTAGAAATTCTTCCATAATAGCTTCTAAATTCTTTACAGCTTTCTTCTCAAATTAAATCTTTGATATCCTGAAATTGATATGATTTCATTTTTTAGACTGTGGATCACTACTTGTCCCAATATCATTTATCAAAAAGCCTAACCTTACCCATTGTCCAGTGGCACCCCTTTCATGCATGGTGTTTATTTATGAGTCTGTTTCTGGGCTTTCTATCATGTAGAAATGTTTTATCTGTCTATTCTTGCATCATTTTCAAACTGTCTCAATTACTATAACTCTGTAATGGTCCTTGAAACCATATAAAGCTCTCAGAAAACAATTAGTCCTTTTCCCCCAATCATCTTTGTCTCCCAGCCCCTACAATAGTTATTTATAATCATTACTATACATTCTTAAAGCCCTTGCCTGGCCACTTTCCCCACTACATTCAGCAGAATACCTTGAATCCTACTTAATCGAGAACATAATGGCTTCCAGGTCTTCCACCTCCAAAGTTATCAGCATCATCAATCATCCTTATAACCTTTCTTCCAGTTTTAGTAGAGGAGATGTTACTGCCATTTATAGCAACAACTACAAGTGTCATCTGAGTCCCATCTTTTCCCATTTTTTCAGACACTTTATACCATTAATTTAATTTTTTCATTTATTATCTTCTATTCAATATATTCTGCCTCATGTTTTAGTAATAAGGTTGGTGATTTTTCCCTATTTTTAAAAGTAATATATTTTAGGAATAAAATAGAGGAAAGGAAAACATGTTTGTTATATGTGAGTATAACATCTTACAAAGTTCATATCATACTCTAAATAATGTTGTATACACAGGTTTTATCAGTATAGATTATGAATTTAGGTCATAAATATCCTTTTAATACATAAGCACTTCTATAGAGAATTAGTTTATGGATGACTATATATCATTTTTCGTTTTATAACATTTTGAAAATAATGCAAGTGTTTTTATTTTTGCTTTAAATAGACACAAGTATAATGAAAAGTGACTGTTCTTCCCACTCTACAGAGTTAAGTATCTTGTGAATACATATGTGTATGAGTTGATATAATCCCCTTCTTATCAACACAAATAGAGAAATATATGCCCTGTGATGAACATTACTGTTTTCAATTAAATGATTTCTCTTGATAATTTTACATTACATGTTTTACATGTACAAAGTGATTAATATTTCCTAACGTCTGTATAATATTCCCAAACTATACTTTATTAACTACTTGCCGATTTTTCACTTCCCATCTTCTACTATGCCCATTCTTTCTTTTTTTTTTTTTGGTACGTGGGCCTCTCACTGTTGAGGCCTCTCCCGTTGTGGAGCACAGGCTCTGGACGCGCAGGCTCAGCGGCCATGGTTCACGGGCCCAGCCGCTCTGCGGCATGTGGGATCTTCCCGGACTGGGGCACGAACCCATGTCCCCTGCATCAGCAGGCGGACTCTCAGCCCCCATTATTTCTTTTACTCATTCTCTTACTTCTGCTAATGTTTCTTAAAATTATAATATTGATGTTTATTCTAAATGGGTATAAAATTTCTGCAGTACCAATCAGTGATTACTCACAAATCTCTATAGACAATTCAATCCACTTTTTGCCTTCAAATCTTATGATAACTGATTAGAAATTGTCTAATCCTATGGGCATATGAAAATCAACATTTCTAAATGAGAATGAATCTTTTTTCTCTAAACCTGTATCTAATATTTCCTTCTTACTCAATCCTGTTCTTCTTCAGTTTAATATTCATGCTTTGGTAAAGGTTACATTATTGATCTAGTTACCTAAGCCAAAAAGGAAAGTCATCCTTGAATCTCTTCTCTTATAGTCAATCAGGAACAAAGTACAGCAGATTTTACTTCCTAAGTGCCATCCAAATCTATCCCCTCTGAAATCTCCTTGCTCTTATTGTTTTATTTTCCTGTTCACTTAGCTCTAAACTTAATTGCAAAGTGAGCATTTTAATTGGTCTCTCTGAAGCCATCCAGTCTCCTCCACTCTAATATTTCAAGATGTACACTGTGATCTTTCTAAAATGTGACATTGATTCTGTTACTTCTATGCACAGAATCATTTCTTAGAATTATTTTCTTCAAGATAAAGTTGATGTTTTTAATTTTACATGAAAAAATAGCCTTCTGTGGCAGTCAGAATTATAAAGCTATTCCTCCAAGATTATCCTCTGACTATTCAATCAAACATTAACCTAGGTACTTTTGTAAAGGGAGTAGGTTACCTTTCAGCTGACCTTAAAATAGGGAGATTACCCTGGATTATAATGGTGGGCTCAGTCTAATCACATGAGCTTTTAAAGAGGAAGGCAGGCAGGAGGAAGTCATAGAGAAAGAGTATGAGAAATGGAATATTGTCCATCATATCAGTAATCAAAGGATGTCACAGTCATCAGCAATTGCAACCACCACAATGGTGAGCTGGTGAGCCCTAAGGGAACCCAGGAAGGGAAAGAATACCTGCCATCAGACTGCAGCCACTCTCTACAGTGAGCACAGAGGTAACGCAGGATGTAAAAACACAGGATACTGGCCCCAGATAGCTGAGGTACATATCAAAGGTATGATTTCAGTGAGCCCAGACTCTTGCATCTTCCCACACATAGAAAAGCGCTAAATTCCTTAACTTGGGATTTCTGGTTTTCTTTAATTTACAATAATCTTTTGATGTTCCAATTATCTGCCCTTTGTTGCAAAACTTCTGTATAACCTGGCTCCCCACCTCACCTCCTCGGAGCAGTTTTCTCAGGGTTACTTGAGATGCTGCCTCCCGGTCTTGAAGTCCTAAAAATTCCCATCAAATAAAACAACTCTCAACTTTTAGGTTGTGAATATTTTTTTAAGTCGACAGTTAGATGGGGAAGTCAGAGAGATTCAAATCTTGAGAGGAGCTGAACCCTCCATTGCTGAAGGGGGTGATATGGAAAACATGAAAAGGAATGCGGGCAGTATGTAGGAACAAAGCATGACAGACAGCAAAGAAATGGGACTTCAGTCCTATAACCATGAAAAACTGGATTCTGCCAACCAGAATGAACTTAGAAGATCCTTTCCAGATCTTCTTATCTTTCTTATCTTTCCTTGATAAGAGCCCAGAAGACTAACACCTTGGTATGGACTTTGTAAAAACTCAGAGCAGAGTAACCAATCAAGCTGGCCATAATTTCTGACCTATAGAACTGTGAAATAATAAATTTGTGTTGTTTATGTTGCTAAATTTGTGATGTTATTAGAGCAGAAATAGAAAATTAGTACACGTTCATAATCTTGACTTCACTCTCTCAAACTTTATCCCTTATCACTGCCTTTTCCTCACTTTACCTTGAAGTATTCTGAAATATTTTGTTCCCATATTACCAGGCTCTTTACTGTCTCAATGTACATACATCCATGATGGCTCTTTTTCTAGCCTTTCTTATTTTACCTGGCTAATTTCTACTAACTCTTCACAGCTCACCATACCTAACATCTGTTCTAGAAACCTAGTTGAATTACTAAGTCTCTGTTGAGTGCACCACTTATTTCCTCCCATACACTGATTTATATCCGTCAGAACACTTAAGGCATCCTCTGGTAATTATCAACTTGTCTGTCTCCCCATCTTTGAATATAAGCTCTTTGAAGACAAAGACTATAAATCAGATCTGTGAATTGCTTAGGCCCAGCACAAAACACAGCACAGCATTTATGCACATCAAATATTTATTGAATGCATGCCAGAATGATGGGTGTGTAGTTTGCAATGAATTCTTGGGAATAATTTATTGACTAACAAGTATATCAATGAAATGTCACTATCCTTTCTGTAAAATTATTTTGTCAATAAAGATTAATCTAAAGGATTTTTTTTACTATATTCTAGCAAATTATCCTTTTTTTCAGATAGCTCGTTTTAAGCTAATTGTCTATAGTTGACAATGATGATAATTTTTCCTATTTAATTAAAAAACAGTATTTCCTTGACACTGTGAACTTTTAAAAAGATAAATCTTGTCACTCCCATATTTGCATGTGCTTGTTCCTACTAGATGGATATTTATGTCTAATTTTTTTCATAGATGGATGATTAATTGTACTCCCCCTTAGGGAACAATATTGAAAGATTATTACCTGCCTTAATTTTTCTCTACATCCACAACATGCTCCACCCCAAATTGGAAAAATATTGATAACTGTAGTGAGCCTGAATTCCATTGACCTCTTTTTTTATATTTATTTATTTGTTTATTTGGTTGCGCTGGGTGTTAGTTGCAGCAGGAGGGCTCCTTAGTTGCGGCTCATCAGCTCCTTAGTTGCAGCACGCAGGCTTTTTAGTTGTGGTTCGCCGGTTCCTCAGTTGTGGCATGCAAACTCTTAGTTACAGCATGCATGTGGGATGCAGTTCCCTGACCAGTGATCGAACCTGGGCCCCCTGCATTGGGAGCATGGAGTCGTATCCACTGTGCCACCAGGGAAGTCCCCATTGACCTGTTAGGTTCAGACTTTTCCCCCACTTCATTCACTAGGACCTGCCTTCTTAAAACAATATTTGTTGTTATTTACTATCACTGTCAATGATACTGGTTTCTCCAGACTACTAGGAAAGCTTGCATTTTCCCAACTTCTCTATTTGTGACAGTTGTAGCACTAGAAGTTCATTTACCAAAGGGTAAGGAGTAGTAGAAAGCCCATGTTGGCCTTAAGGCAAAGCAGAACAGTCACATATTTTTGTGCTATTTTGCCCCGCACAAAGGTATCTGTCATAGGGGCCACTAAAGGCTGAAATATAGCCCAAGCTTGACTTTCCAAAACCTATGGCCTGCAGGGCAAAGGCCAGAGGGATGCCTTATGTTCATTCATAGGAAGATACATCATGTGCATTCCTGTATCAAATCTAACATTCTGGATTCCTTTGTCTATTTGCATTTGGTTCAAAACCAATGGTTAAAGGATGTCATTAATTAGTTAATTTTAAATCACACACCAGGCAGTAAAGCTAAGGGAAACTTAATTTTCAGTACCATGTCATTATCTGAGATAATTTTTTTATCTAAAATAATTGTGTCACGGTCTGTAAATATCTTTTCTCATGTTTAATCTTAGACATGCAAATTTGGCTATACTACTTAGTGACGAAAAAGTTTTAGGATCTCTATGCTAGTCATATGCATATGCTAAACATATCTATGTTTATGTATACAATCACATGTGTTCTATTTTTAATGTTATACAGTCCTAGAAGGAAGACTGGTCTATTGTTTTATAAATAACTTTTGCCTCTTCTTAGAAAAGTAATAGTATCAGCTTAATTATGCATTGCTCTATTTGAAGCATATTTATGTTTTTGCATAAGAAAGGGCAAAATCTTGCAAATTAATCTGATTAAAAATGATGATAACCTAAAACATTGTAAAATTTTATTATAATGAAATTCTCATGTTTTTGGATGCTATTTTTACTCATCAAGCATTTAAAGTACTCAGTTCCCTCTGCAGAATGTTGTTTGGATAAGGGAAAACAGTAAAGTGAGGTTGAATACCAGCTGTTTAATTAACACCACTCATCTAGCCTACTTCAAATAGCATAATACTCTCATAGAGGAAGGAATTTTCTGTCAGTATTTCATTTAAAATATACAGTAAATACTTCTAAATGATTTAATGACTCTGCATTGCAAATCAGTTAATACATAAAATGAACAGAGACTATGCTTATTTCCTAGTTGGTTTTACAAAAATAGTGATAGGTCAAGAAAACAAGCTTGGGATATTGTAGGATAAATAGACACAATGTAAACAGGACCACATTCACATATTTCTCTACAAATCTCGTTATTTTGTTTTCTTTCTATATACAAGATCAGAATGTAATGTACTTGGCAATATAAAGCAAACCCATAAATGTTTTCCAATTAAACTCTTCTTTACTGTCTTTGTCTGAGTTGCAGCTCCTCAACTTATTAGCCATGGCAGTTTGGAAAATTAATTCTTAGTTTCCTAATGTTTAAAATCTGCGTAATACTAGAGATTTATCTTCCCAGGGTGTTGGGGGGATTAACTGAGATAAGCCATGTAAAATGTATTGCTTAGAGTTAGATACATTGAAAATGACCAGTAAGTGTTAACTATCATTATCATGATTATTTTTGAAAGCACTAGACATTTCTAATCACCTTATTTTATAAACTCCTATTTCTTGCTAAAAATTGAAATGTGTAAGAAATACAAAAATGATGGTCCAAATTGCCTTCTATCCTTGTTAGTGATAGTGGATACATTTGTAAGAGAGTACACTTATACAATTATTTTTAAAAATCAAATAAATTTTCCTTCTGTACTTGGACTACTCTTTAAGAGATGATTCAAAGCTTCTGGAATGTCTGTATTAACATTATATTTAATTAAGCCTTAAAAATAAGGCAGCTTATATTACTTCTAGGTTTGCTATACGTTATTTAAGACGTTGATATGTAGTATGGGAATATTTTTGTGGCAAATTTTTCATTTCCACAGATCATGTAGCCACATTAAGCTTTAGGACCAAAACCAAGAAAAGATATTAAGATTCTTAAATATTTTCAATATATTTAAATATCTATTTTGATTTAAATAGGTATAAACACAAACAAAGTCAAAGATTACAGGCAGGCATTAGACATATACTTCCCTGTTCATCTAATGTCCAAGCAAAAACAGCTGCAAAGGGCAACAATGACATACAATACAAAAGTTTAAACCAAAGAATGGCCTAGAGAAACCAAAATATCTGAATGAATAGTAAACCAGTTAAGTAAACTGTTTTGCCCACAAAACAAATAAACTCCATATTTCATTCATTAAAAAATTAATTAATGTACTTAGTGTTTTTTCTACTATATGTTAGGAGATAAAGGAAGTTGAAAACCCTATTGGTTACTTAGAATGTGTCATGTATTATATTCAGCACTAGACACTAAATCATTGATTTCTCACATCAGTGTTAGATATTACGCATGTATCTTATATAATACTCTCAACAAATGTGAGTTGCATTTTTAATTCTATAAAGAAAAATCAGAATCCTTCCCTTTAAAAACATACCCAAAGTGGCAAAAGTAGAAAGTATCTAGGAAAAAGCCTAGATAAAAACTCATAACTCTGTGATGCTAAAGCCTGGAGGCCTCCTTTTAATAAAACTCTTCTCCAATTGAGGTTCAGTGCACAGAAAGAGATTAATAATCTACTTTCTTAGATATGAACAAATATTTAAATGCTCTATGACATATACTGAATGTATCTCCTTTTATTTAGTGACTCTATTATTGTGCAGTCATACCATGAGGTTAGTCAAAAGGTGCCAGGGTCTTGGGAAGTGATGAGGCTTAGTTATGACTGAGACATATGTGTAATGGGCAAAATGGGAAGAGGAAGATTAGAGGGTGAATTCAGGAATAATTATCAATAATCTCCCTCATTTCTCCTGATCATATCATAATGAATAGGAATGTAATAGTTTGTACTCGTTTAACCATCTGATCTTTATAATTTTCATGCAGAAAGTTGTGATTTTTGCATATGTACATAGTTCTAGATACCATTCCCCATGCATAAAATATTGCTTGTCTTTCTAATTCCACTGCAATATTATTTGTGCCCCTTATGTCTTTATATCTAAAAAGAGGATACATATTTTTCAGGTTTATAATTTAATCAAGTTGTAATTATGCTTTAATGGAATTATGTGTGCATCCTGATTATTTTATACATGCATCCAGCCACTACTGTGAGCAGATCAAGGGCAGAGAATGCCTATCATAGTGTTGGTCACATAATAGGAATGGTAAAAATAGATCTGATGAAAGGAAGAAAAAGTTAAGGGAAAGAAAAATGAAATAAAATGTAAACATTTAAGGTTTGATGGTTAAAAGGAATTCTAAATGAAAAATAGCAGTATTTCCAAACAAAAGAATTGCTTTCCTAGACTGTTAATAACTTTCAAAGATATTTATTTTTATTTTTATGAACTATAGAACATTTAGAATATGTGTAATTATAACAAATAATTGAGGTAGTGTGTGATAAATAATTTCAGAAACAATACAGAATACACACATTGTCAGTTTTGGCATCTCTAACACTGGAAACTAAAGTATGAAAAGGAAAACCATAAATTAGAATTTTTGTGGAATTCCTTTTTTAAACTACACTACAATATAGTTATGTTAAGGATTTTAATTATAAAGTAATTAAGTTTATAAGACCATTATTTGAAAATTTATGATAATTAACAAACGAAAGACACTTCTGCAAAATTGTCTTAAAGCCTCACACCTGCCACCAAATGCACAGTTTTAATCCAAAGTTGAAAGTGTAATTAATGAAATGACAATGAGGTTTGTAAACTTGATGACAATTTTAATTTCACACAAAAACACTGAATGTAAGAAACTATCAATGCTTTCTAAAGAGCATTTAATACTTTCCAAGTATCTTAAAGGCAGCAATATATTTCCATTTTTCTCATGTGTCAGATATCAGAGAAAAAATAATTTAGTCTTCAGTGCTTCTTATCTTCCCACTAAGAAAAATAAGAAAAAATAGTTCGAGTTACATTCATTGTAAGGTTTTCACTATGATATTCTAGGAATTTAAACAATGTTATTCAAATATAAGTATGCAGAATCATATATATGTGGAATTATTATATATTTATATCTAAGGAATTTTGATGGGGTACACATTTTGAAAATCATTATATTATAAATGAATTTAGTTCAGAGTAAAATGTCATAATTAATTGTACACTATAAAATTAGGTTTTACCAATATTGGCATATTTCTCAAGGAGGTATACCTTGGAAATATTGCAGGTTCGTTTCCAGACCACCAT
This sequence comes from Hyperoodon ampullatus, assembly GCF_949752795.1. Classification (NCBI taxonomy): domain Eukaryota; kingdom Metazoa; phylum Chordata; class Mammalia; order Artiodactyla; family Ziphiidae; genus Hyperoodon; species Hyperoodon ampullatus. The sequence continues at coordinate 123,199,859 of NC_136916.1, read as the reverse complement.
GATAAAGCAAATATTGCAATAAAGAGAATCATGATTTTTTTGGTTTCCTAGTGAATATAAAAGTTATGTTTACATTATATCTAGTGTATTAAGTGTGCAGTAGCATTATGTCTAAAAATGTGCATAGCTTAATTTAAAAATTTTATTGCAAAAAAAAAAAAAACTAACCATCATCTGAGCCTTCAGTGTGTAATGGTAGTAACATCAAAGACCACTGATCACAGATCACCATAACAAATATAATAATAATGAAAAAAATCTGAAATATTACGAGAATTTCCAAAATGTGACACTGAGTCAGGAAGTGAGCAAATGCTGTTAGAAAAATGACGCTGATAGACTTGCTTAACACAGGGTTGCCACACACCTTTAATTTGTAAAAAAAACACAATATTTGTGAAGCACAATAAAGTGAAGCACAATAAAATGAAATATGCCTGTAATTATTTTCTAGTTGAAGAGAGGGAACGGGTGATGGGAAGAGAGACAGTATAAAAGATGAGTACAGTTCCAATCCTGAAGGTATACTGTGTCATATCAGATTTAATAATCCTGCAATTTTAGGAGTTCTACTCCCCAGAAACAGGTTTCTACAAAAAGCAAGACACATATCTAATCAAAATATCAATTGACCTTAGGGTTTATACCTTAGCTAATTTTTGTCTATCTATAATTAGAATTACTCTTGTAATATCAATTCATACTACTTAAAGAAGCATCTAGGATAGAAATATAGTTTTGCAGATAGCACTTTTCTGAATTGGAAATCTAGTATTTTTATATTAATTGACATTTTTCAATTGCTCTAATTTGCTAAATTAATGGAATTGTAATATAGTTTTATATAGCTTTCAATTTATTTGAAGTAAACTTTTAAGAATAACTAACATATTCAGAAATTAGAAGCATAAAGTTCAGTTGAATTATTCATTTGTGTAGTTTTAATGTTTTTCTCCTAAAGCCCAACTTTCTCTACACTACCAAACAACACGCAATTTGTTTGTAATTATTTGAAACGAGATGTCCTCTATCTTAATATATTGCCTACATCCCAATGTTGTCACAGTAGTTTCAGTATAGAGCTTTGATTTCATGTCATCTCGACACGAGATAGCAAACAACTATGCTCTACTAGAACAGAGGCATGAACATGAAAGTTAGTCTCATTCACAGCAGACAATTAAAGTGAAAAAATATATAGCAATAACTGTACTGCACAGAATAGAGTGGTATTGTGTTAGTCCACTATTTTATCATCTGAAGTGAGATTTTTACATTTGTTCCATTAAAATATTTGAAATTCAATCCTACCTTGTATTTCTATAGACTGTAAGAACATGTAAGCAAATGTAGAAAATAATCCATAATAGTTCTTTTCAGATTTCTCAGAATTTCAGAATAAAAATAATATCCATATTTTCTCAATTTATTTATTTCCTGTCATAGATTATATTTTAATTGAACCCTGGCTATTCATAAATTCCTGTGAATATTTTCTATATGCCATGCACTTCTGTCCTAAGTGCTCTATATAATCCTTGCAACAGCTTGACAAGGTAAGTTTTGTTATTATCCTGAGTTTGAAGATAAGGGAATTCAAGTACAGAGAGGTTAGATCACTTGTCAGCAACACACCGCCAATAAATGACAGAAACAAGTTTCAAACTCAGGCAGTCTAGGCCATGTTGTTATACTTTACCACACACTGTTTCTTTAGTTCCCATTTTTCCACATACAAGTATAGAAAGGAGTAAATCCAGATTTTGTGGAGGCCTGAAAATGATACCATTTTGGTGGGTCAACTTTAAGAAAAGGAATACAAAATTGTAAATATTATATTAGTTATAAAAATAAATATATAGTTAAAATGACAAAAGAAATCATAGCAAATAAAGCTGAAAATGCCAAAAACATCACAAAATTCAGAATAACAAAACAATCTGTTTACTAATTAACTGCCTAATAGCCACCTAAGATGTATAACTTCACTATTTTTGATCACCTCTTTATAGGATAAAGATTTCATAATATCTTTTCTATATAGATACTAGGAAGGTAATTCAGTACTACCACTAGCATTTTTTTAACATCTTTATTGGAGTATAATTGCTTTACAATTGTGTGTTAGTTTCTGCTTTATAACCAAGTGAATCAGTTATACATATACATATATCCCCATATCTCTTCCTTCTTTCATCTCCCTCCCTCCCACCCTCCCTATCCCACCCCTCTAGGTGGTCACAGAACATCAAGCTGATCTCCCTGTGCTATGCAGCTTCTTCCCACTAGCTATCTATTTTACATTTGGTAGTGTATATATGTCCATGCCACTTTCTCACTTCATCCCAGCTTACCCTTCGCCCTCCCCATATCCTCAAGTCCCTTCTCTAGTAGGCCTGCGTCTTTATTCCCATCTTGCCCCTAGGTTCTTCATGACAATTTTGGGGGATTTTTTTAGATTCCATATATATGTGTTAGCATATGGTATTTGTTTTTCTCTTTCTGACTTACTTCACTCTGTATGACAGACTCTAGGTCCATCCACCTCACTACAAATAACTCAATTTCATTTCTTTTTATGGCTGAGTAATATTCCACTGTATATATGTGCCACATCTTCTTTATCCATTCATCTGTTAATGGACACTTAGGTTGCTTCCATGTCCTGGCTATTGTAAATAGAGCTGCAATGAACATTTTGGTACATGACTCTTTTTGAATTATGGTTTTCTCAGAGTATATGCCCAGTAGTGGGATTGCTGGGTCATATGGTAGTTCTATTTTCAGTTTTTTGAGGAACCTCCATACTGTTCTCCATAGTGGCTGTATCAATTTACATTCCCATCAGCAGTGCAAGAGGGTTCCCTTTTCTCCACACCCTCTCCAGCATTTATTGTTTGTAGATTTTTTGATGATGGCCATTCTGACTGGGGTACCACTAGCATTCTTGATTCAAAAAAATATTGTCAATAGTTTGTATCCATAAACATCCTACTTCACAAATACACACATTTTGTAGTACTACTGCAGAATTTTACCTTACAAAGCTAAGAAATTTGGTAAATTTAATGTTGTGATATTCTTTCCTCACTTTCTCTCGTGCAGTTAAAAACAACCAACCAACCCCATTATACTCTTTATTTTGACAAATAGTCTAAGTGAGCAAATATTGGTGAGTCAGGCCTTGCCTTCTACTGATAATCAATTACAGGTATCAAAGTTTGATTATTTTAGTAATTCTTTGCTGCATTATGCCATGAAATATTAGTCTTATTTATTATTGGAAAGAGTAATTAGTGCCTTTAAATTTAATCAGATTAGATTCCAGAAAACCCAGATTTGATTTAGAAAACTCCTGCTTAATATTCTGTTCCTATAGAACCAATTCTAGTACCAAAATCTTTATGAGAGGGTTCAATCAGAGAAACAGAACCTCCAGTAGGATATATCTATACCTATATCAATTTTATATCAATATCTAATCTATATATGTATATATATGTGAATGTATATGTACACATCTATCTCCCTCTCTCTATTATCTATCATATTATCTACCTATATGGGACATTTATTAGAATGAATTGGTTTACACAGTTGTGAAGATTGGCTCAGCAAGTCTGAAATCTGTACAGAAAGCTGTAAGGAATGGAAGATCAGGACAAGCTGGAACCCCACAGACATGGGATGAACTTATAATTTTCATGCTGGAATTTCTTCTCACCTTAAGTGAATCTTAAACATTATGGAGTCAAGTATTGGTGATCTTCAAACTATATACTCTAATGAATACCTAGGATAAATTATTGAGAGTTAGAAGAATGCCACTTTTTAGCACAATTTGCTTCATTGAACTGTGTCAGATTATCTTTACTGAATTATGTATCTTTTATAATGGAAGTGCTTCTGTTACAGTGCCTAATTCCTTATCATTTACTTGTTTTGTTTTGGCCCTCCATTCCCACTGAATGGCTATATCTAGAGAAAAACAAAACAAAGCAAAAACAAACAAAAATCTGTAGTGAAATTATTATGTGAAATCAACTAAAAATTACTACTACTGGCTTGAATGATCAAATAATATTTTCAGTGGTAGATATATTCATGATATACAATATATGGGAGAACCAAACGTGGATAAATGTTGATTTATATATATATATATATATATATATATATATATATATATATATATTTATTCATATATCTCAATACAAAATTTTGTTTGACTCTTAATGTCCTCCTTCAGAATTCTACTTTTATCTAATATAATCCCAATGTAAAAGTATAATTTTTAACATGTTGAAATATAATTGCTTTACACTGAGCACAGGTTAAAAAAAAATAACTCTGTGAGGAAATCAACATGATGGCAAAACTAGTCCAAAGGAAGATATGAGAAATTCACTTATGTTCAATAAAAAAAGAATGCTGGAATATGATTGTTAAATGAGAGAAAAATATTAATGTTCTAAAAGATAATAAAGACATATTTGTTGGGTTATCAGTTCCACTTGACAAAAATCATTGAAACCTCATTCAACAAAAATTATTTGTATCTTGTCAGTTTTCAACAATTTAACATCTAACTTTAAAGAGTGGACCTAAATCAGTAGTAAATAATAAATTAGACAATGTTATACTCCCTTGGAGAAAAAGATAACTCTTTGGCAAACTTGTTACACAACGCTCCAATAAAACCATAAAGACATGTATTTGCCTTATTTTTAAAATGTTTTTTCTTAATATTAGACCATCGACAACCAGTGCCATTGTTTATATTTTTTCTGCATGGAGAGGACATACCTCCAAGATAATATCTATCTTAGCAGTGTCCATAACATTTTCTCTGTACATCATATGTTATCAAATTTTAACAATAGATGCTATCAGTTATTGGAGATTTTGTACTTGTGTAGCCAAAAGAAAAAAAAAAGAATAAAAAAACTAGAACAAAATTATATGCTGATACAGAGACTGAGTGTTATATGTATAGGTATACAATAAAATCTCATGAAAGAATTTATTGGCATAATGCAAGGAGATCCAGGTTCTGGGACACCCAAGATTTCAGATAAAAGAGAAAAGGCTTTATTTATAATCCATATTATTACATGACCGTCATAAGTTCTGTCCAGGTAATGTTTGGGATTGATTATATTAAAACAAAGAGAAACAAACTGCAGTGTCCTATTTCTTGATATTAAGCTTTTAATTGTAATTCCTGCTATCTTTGGGGATGCAGGACTTTTAAAAATGTAAATTGTGTCTTGACCTTGGTACCTGGCATGTTCCATGTCAGAGAGAGCTAGGCTAAATGAAGTTTTAAAATATCAGTTTGAATTTTTCAAGTGTTATCTCAATATGGTCTCTTGGAAACAAATGAATCTCCAAAAATGTGTCTTTAATATCAGGCACTGTTGCACACTATTGGAAAATCTATTTGGGGCAGTGTTGTTTATAGAGTTGTCTATAATAATTTTTATAGAAGTGAGTGTGGCTTACCTTTTTCTTTTCTTTTTTTGTTGTTTACTTTTTATATACTCTTACATGATAATTTCCTCTTCTGCTTATACTTAAGGATACTTTTTTAAAAAAGGAAATAGTGTAATCAGGAACAATAGTAAATTCTAAGCTATTACTCAAATGGAAAAAATGCTACAGGTAAAATAAAGGTGCATTGATGATTATTGAATTCAGCAGGAAACATCATTCTATTACCAAAATTTCTTTGAGATTTGTGAAACTGGTTTATTTGACCAAAGTATGTTGCCAAAATCTTGGCCTTTGTGTACCGATGCCGAACAGAAATACAGAGACAAAGTTATGCAGGAGAGAGAAAGAGTAGCTTTATTTCTTTGCAAGGCAAAGAGAGAATACAGTTGGCTAGTGCCTCAAGAACTGTGCCTCCTCCCTGGGGGATAGGGAGAGGTTATATAGTCAGGACTTTTGGTCAGAGGTATGTGATAGGATCAAGGCAGTAACAGTCTTGCATTCTTCTTTCTTTTGCAAAGTTTCAAAAGGGTGGATTTGCTGACAAGATTAGGGTGTGTGCAGGGTTTCAGGTCGTTGGGTCTCCTAATCCTGATGAGCTTCTCTGGTCCCTTTAATCTTGCCTCATGTGGTTTCATGGCTGCTCCTCCCTTGATTAGCAACTGTTTGAATCTGCCCTTTGTAACTCAAGGAAGGTCATGGAGGCTGAAGTCTTGCCTAAAGAAACAGGCGACAAAAAGGCCTCTGTGCACAGGAGCCCCACAGGGCCCTGCTTGGCATCAAGTATGCTTGAAGGTTAACAGTTTTTAACAAAAGGTCACGTTTGAGTGGGACTATTTCAGATTTGGAAAGTACTTTCAATATTTGAATAATGACTGTGAACATTAAATTGGAGAACAAGCCAGTGTTTGATTAATACAATTTGAGCGGGTTTGATGCTATACCTATGTACTAATGCAACTATGCAGGGATTTGCCTAATGGTGAGAAGGACTATTTCAGGCAACATAGAGCAGATTGCCAGCCAAGTTTACTATTCCCCTTGGGTGTCTCTCTCTCTCTCTTTCTCTCCTTCTCTTTCTCTCTCATTTTCCCTATTTCTCTGTCTCTGACTCTGTTTCTGTCTCTACAAATGATTTTTATAACGAGAGTCAAAGCATAAACTACATAACGAGCAAAGATCAGACAGCTTTGTCTATAGTTATGGACAGAGCCTGTCACATTCCTCTTAGCTTTCACAATTGTAAAATGAATTTATTCATTTCCTTATTTGTAAAGACTTTCTAGTATTCCCATTTTTCTAAGGCTTTAATGAATTGGTGTTTCTCTCACACACTAAAACCTAGGTTAAAATAAAACACCCTCTGTGCCTGTCTGCCTTTTCTTTAGTTCTAGGAATTCCAATTGAGATATTAAAGCCAGGTACAATAGGATTACTGGCAATCAGAAGAATAGATGGTTTATAAGGCAGAAAAGCAGATAAATAGTAAATTATTTTCTAAAAAGTGAAAGGTGAAGAATAAGAAAAGAGTAAAAGTAAAGTAATAAAATGTTGGAGAGAACAAAAGTGAAGTCATGGTATGAAGTGATTGTAAGGTATAAATCATTATTTCAAGATTCTCTTCGTGAGATAAAATATTGAAATACTTTTTTAAATACAAGAAGAGAATAGAGGACTGGGCAAGGATCCATCTAGAAGTTCCAAAGGCCAAACCCACTCTCAAAGTTAAAATTTTCATAGTTATATGGCGGTTTACCAAAAAGGAGAACACCACTGTTTCCCAGTACCTCACTGGCAACTGCACCCTAATTAATATTGTTATATTTATGTTAAAAAATATGAAAAAATTTAACTTTGTCACATACAGCATAGGGTCTATTTAGAACCAGATGTTGCAAGATCCCCTTACTAGAAAAATATAATTACACATTAACAGTTTAATATAAACCAGTTTAATATAAGATAATAAATATACTTATCTAAATATATTTGAGGGAAGTATAACATATATATTGAAGTATAAAAATCATTAGTTTTCAAATAATTATAACAAATTGAACAGACGTGTAACTGTGTCCTATATTAAGAATAAAATATATCTAGCACTCCCAATGTATGTCCCTTCTAATCACTACTCCCAACTTCTTCAAAGGTTATGGATATATGGATATATTTTATGCTTGCTAATAATATCGATATAATTTTGCCTGTATTTGAATATGAATGGAACCATAGGATATGTATGTTTTTGTGTTTGTCTTTTTGCTCCAATATTCTTATGTGTGTGTTTTTAATATTATACACTAAAACTACATATAACAGCAGTTCTTTCATTTTTCTTCCAAATAATATCCTTTTATGTAAATATACCACAATGGATTTATCCATTTTATTAATGTGCATTTATGTTGTTTCCAGGTTTTGTTAGTACAAATATAACAGCTACATATATTTTAATACAAGTTTTTTTTCACAAAAATGCACATATTTATTGGGGTTACTGGGTCAATTTCTGTATATGGATATGATCAGATTTAGTAATGCCAAACATTTTACAAATTGGTGTACTAATTTATAGACCTTCCAATTGTTCCAAATTCTCATCAATAATTAGTATTGTCTGTATTTTATATGAACTATCTGGTGAGTGTGTAATGTCATTTCATGGTGGTTTTAAATTACTTATTTCTTTTTCCTGACAACTAATAAGGTTGAATACTTGGTTAGTGCTTTCAAACCTTGAGCATCCACTTTTGGGGAGAATTCAGAATCTTTTGACAGTTTTTAAAAATTGGTAACCAATCTTTTAATTTTATTTTTCCAACTTTTTTTCTTTTTATTTTTAAAATTTTTATTGGAGTATAGTTTTTTTTCTTTTTTATTTCTTATTTAATTTTTAAATTTTTATTGGAGCAAAGTTGATTTACAATGTTATGTTAGTATCAGGTGTACAACAAAGTGAATCAGTTATACACATACATATACGCAATTTTTTTTTATTCTTTTCTCAAATAGGCCATTACAGAGTATGAGTAGAGTTCCCTGTGCTACACAGCAGGTTCTTATTAGTTACCTATTTTAGATATAGTAGTGTGTATATGTCAGTCCCAATCTCCCAACTTATTCCTCCTATCCCATCCCCTGGTAACCATAAGTTTGTTTTATACATCTGTGACTCTACATCTGTTTTGTAAATAAGTTCATTTGTACCCTTTTTTTTTAGATTCTGCATATAAGTGAAATCATATGATATTTGTCTTCCTGTGTCTGACATGCTTCACTCAGTATAATAATCTGTAAGTGCATCCATGTTACTGTAAATGGCATCATTTTGTTCTTTTTTATGGCTGAGTTATATTCCATTGTATATATGTACCACATCTTCTTTAACCATTCCTCTGTTGATGAACATTTAGGTTGCTTCCATGTCTCAACTATTGTAAATACTGCAGCAGTGAATACTGGGGTGCATGTATCTTTTCCATTTATGGTTGTCTCCGGATATATGTCAGGAGTGGGATTGCTGGATCATATGGTAGTTCTATTTTTAGTTTTTTAAGCCTCCTCCATACTGTTCTCCATAGTGGGTGTATCACTTTACATTCCCACCAACAGTGCAAGAGAGTTCCATTTACTCCACACCCCCTCCAGCCTGTATTGTTTGTAGATTTTTTGATGATGGCCATTCTGATCAGTGTGAGGTGATACCTCATTGTAGTTTTGATTTGCATTTCTCTAATAATTAGTGATAGTGAGCATCTTTTCATGTGCTTTTTGGCCATCTGTATGTCTTCTTTGGAGAAATGTCTATTTAGATCTTGCACCCATTTTTTGATTGGGTTGTTTTTATTATTATTTTTTTAATATTGAGCTGTATGAGCTGTTTGTATATTTTGGAGATTACTCCCTTGTCAGTTGCTTCGTTTGCAAATATTTTCTCCCATTCTGAGGGTTGTCTTTTCATCTTGTTTATGGTTTCCTTTGCTGTTCAGAAACTTTTAAGTTTAATTAGGTCCCATTTGTTTATTTTTGTTCTTATTTTCATTACTCTAGGAGGTGGATCATAAAGATCTTGCTGCCATTTATGTCAAAGAGTGTTCTGCCTATGTTTTCCTCTAAGAATTTTATAGTGTCTGGCCTTACAGTTAGGTCTTTAATTCATTTTGAGTTTATTTTCATGTATAGTGTTAGGGAGTGTTCTAATTTCATTCTTTTACATGTAGCTGTCTAGTTTTCTCAGCACAATTTATCGAAGAGACTGTCTTTTCTCCATTGTATGTTCTTGCCTCCTTTGTCATAGATTAGGTTACCATAGGTATGGAGATTTATCTCTGGGCTTTCTATCCTGTTCCATTGATCTATATTTCTGTTTTTGTGCCAGTACCATACTGTTTTGATGAGTGTAGCTTTGTAGTATAGTCTGAAGTCAAGGAGCCTGATTCCTCCAGCTCTGTTTTTCATTCTCAAGTTTCCTTTGGTTATTTAGGGTCTTTTGTGTTTCCATACAAATTGTGAAATTTTTTGTACTAATTCTGTGAAGAATGCCATTGGTAGGCTGATAGAGATTGCACTGAATCTATAGATTGCTTTCAGTAGTATAGCCATTTTGACAATACTGATTCTTCCAATCCAAGAACGTGGTATATCTTTCCATCTGTTTGTGTTGTCTTTGATTTCTTTCATCAGTATGTTTTTTTTTCTTTTACTTATTTAGTAAGGTCTCAAACTTTTTTTTATAATATTTATTCATTTAACCTGCATTGGGTTTACAATGCTGCCTGCAGGCTTTCCCTAGTTGCAGCGAGCAGGGGCTACTCTTCATTGCAGTGCTCCGGCTTCTCACTGCAGTGGCTTCTCTTATTGCAGAGCATGGGCTCTAGGGGCACGGGCTTCAGTAGTTGTGGCACACTGGCTCAGTAGTTGTAGCTTGCAGGCTCTAGAGCACAGGTTCAGTGGTTGTGGTGCATGGGCTTAGTTGCTCTGCGGCATGTGGGATCTTCACAGACCAGGACTTGAAAGAATGTCCCCTGAATTGACAGGTGGATTTTTAACCATCTTTCATCAGTATCTTATAGTTTTTTGAGTATAGGATTTTTGCCTCGTTAGGTAGGTTATTCCTAGGTATTTTATTCTCTTTGTCGGTAATGGTAAATGAGATTGTTTCCTTAATTTCTTCTCTGATCTTTCATTATTGGTGTATAGGAATGAAAGAGATTTCTGTGTATTAATTTTGTATACTGCAACTCTACCAAATTCATCATGAGCACTAGTAGTTTTCTGGTAGCACCTTTAGGGTTTTCTATGTATAGTGTCATGCCATATGTAAACAGTGACAGTTTTACTTCTCCTTTTCCAATTTGGATTCCTTTTATTTCTTTAGAATTTCTTTGTATATATTCAGGATAAGAGTCCACTGTTGAATGTATTATATGGAAAAAGTCCTTTACCACTCTGTCCTTGCCTCTTCACTCTCTTGGGATATGTGTCAATGAGTAGACCTTCCCAATTTTGATGTAGTCAGTCCAAGTTATCAATTTCTTATTTGAATTCTCTGTTCTTTTTAAAAAAAATTATTTTCAAGGTTGGATAATAATCTCTAGTTATCTTACCTATGTTTATTGTCTTATTTTTCAATTACATCCTCAGTTGATTTATGTTTATAGAATAAAAAAGGATAAGATTGGTATTTTCTTTCTCATGTACCCATATTTATCCATATATGAACCTTTAGATCCAGCACCAATTTTTTTTAACATCTTTATTGGAGTATAATTGCTTTACAATATTGTGTTAGTTTCTGCTGTATAAAAAAGTGAATCAGCTATAGGTAAACATATATCACCATATCCCCTCCCTCTTGCATGTCTCTCCCACCCTCCCTATCCCACCCCTCTAGGTGGTCACAGAGCAGCGAGCTGATCTTCATGTGCTATGCAGCTGCTTTCCACTAGTTATGTATTTTACATTTGGTAGTGTATGTACGTCAATGCTACTTTCTCACTTCATCACAGGTTACCCTTCCCCCCTCCCCGGGTACACAAGTCTATTCCGTATGTCTGCAAATTTATTCCTATCCTGCCCCTAGGTTCTTCAGAACCTTTTTTTTTTTTTTAGATTCCATATCTATGTGTTAGCATACGGTATTTGTTTTTCTCTTTCTGACTTACTTCACTCTGTATGACAGACTCTAGGTCCATCCACCTCACTACAAATAACTCAATTTCATTTCTTTTTATGGTGAGTAATATTCCATTGTAATATTTGCCACATCTTCTTTATCCATTCATCAGTTGATGGACACTTAGTTTGCTTCCATGTCCTGGCTATTGTAAATAGAGCTGCAACGAACACTGTGGTACATGACTCTTTTTTTTTTTTTTTTTTTTTTTTGCGATACGCGGGCCTCTCACTGTTGTGGCCTCTCCCATTGCAGAGCACAGGCTCCGGACATGCAGGTTTAGCGGCTGTGTCTCATGGGCCCAGCCACTCCACGGCACGTGGGATCTTCCCGGCCTGGGGCACAAACCTGTGTCCCCTGAATCAGCAGGTGGACTCTCAACCACTGCACCACCAGGGAAGCCCCATGACTCTTTTTTAATTATGGTTTTCTCAGAGTATATGCCCAGTAGTGGGATTGCTGGGTCATATGGTAGTTCTATTTTTAGTTTTTTAAGGAACCTCCATACTGTTCTCCGTAGTGTTTGTATCAATTTACATTCCTACCAACAGTGCAAGAGGTTCCCCTTTCTCCACATCCTCTCCAGAATTTGTTGTTTGTAAATGTTTTGATGATGGCCATTCTGACTGGTGTGAGGTGATACCTCATTGTAGTTTTGATTTGCATTTCTCTAATGATGAGTGATGTAGAGCATCCTTTTATGTGTTTGTTGGCCATCTGTATATCTTCTTTGGAGAAAAGTCTATTTAGGTCCTCTGCCCATTTTTGGGTTGGGTTGTTTGATTTTCTGATATTGAGCTGCATTAGCTGCTTGTATATTTTGGAGAATAAACCTTGTCAGTTGCTTCATTTGCAAATATTTTCTCCCGTTCTGAGGGTTGTCCTTTCATCTTCTTTATGAGTTCCTTTGCTGAGTAAAAGATTTTGAGTTTCATTAGGTCCCATTTATTTTTGTTTTTATTTCCATTTCTCTAGGAGGTAGGTCAAAAAGAATTTGCTCTGATTTATGTCATAGAGTGTTCTGCTATGCTTTCCTCTAAGAGTTTTACACTGTGTGGCCTTATATTTAGGTCTTTAATCCATTTTGAGTTTATTTTTGTGTATGGTGTTAGGAAGTATTCTAATTTCATTCTGTTACATGTAGCTATCCAGTTTTCCTAGCACCACTATTGAAAAGGCTGTCTTTTCTCCATTGAATATGCTTGCCTCCTTTATCAAAAATAAGGTGACCATATGTGCTTGGGTTTATCTCTAGGCTTTCTATCCTGTTCCATTTATCTGTATTTCTGGTTTTGTGCCAGTACCATACTCTCTTGATTACTGTAGCTTTGTAGTATAGTCTGATGTCAGGGAGCCTGATTCCTTCAGCTCCGTTTTTCTTTCTCAAGATTGCTTTCGCTGGGCTTTCCTGGTGGTGCAGTGGTTGAGAGTCCACCTGCCGATGCAGGGGACATGCGTTCGTGCCCCAGTCCAGGAAGGTCCCACATGCCGTGGAGTGGCTGGGCCCGTGAGCCATGGCCGCTGAGCCTGTGTGTCCAGAGCCTGTGCTCCACAACGGGAGAGGCCACAACAGTGAGAGACCTGCATACTGCAAAAAAAAAAAAAAAAAAAGATTGCTTTGCCTATTCGGGGTCTTTTGTGTTTCCATACAAATTGTGAAATTGTTTGTTCTAGTTCTGTGAAAAACGCCATTGGTAGTTTGATAGGGATTGCCCTGAATCTGTAGATTGCTTTGGGTAGTATGGTCATTTTCACAATGTTGATTCTTCCAATCCAAGAACATGGTATATCTCTATATCTGTTTGTGTCATCTTTAATTTCTTTTATTAGTGTCTTACAGTTTTCTGCATACAGGTCTTTTGTTCCTTAGGTAGGTTTATTCCTAGGTATTTTATTCTTTTTGTTGCAATGTTAAATGGGAGTGTTTCCTTAATTACTCTATCAGATTTTTCATCATTAGTGTATAGGAAGGCAAGAGATTTCTATGCACTTATTTTATATCCTGCTACTTTAACAAATTCATTGATTAGATTTAGTAGTTTTCTGGTAACGTCATTAGGATTCTCTGTGTATAGTATCATGTCATCTGTAATCAGTGACAGCTTTACTTCTTCTTTTCCTATTTGGATTCCTTTTATTTCCTTTTCTTCTCTGATTGCTGTGTCTAAAACTTCAATAACTATGTTGAAAAATAGTGGTGAGAGTGGACAACCTTGTCTTATTCCTGATCTTGGAGGAAATGGTTTTATCTTTTCACCATTGAGAACGATGTTGGCTGTGGGTTTGTCATATATGGCCTTTATTATGTTGAGGTAAGGTCCTTTTATGCCTACTTTCTGGAGGGTTTTTATCATAAGTGGGTGTTGAATTTTGTCAAAAGCTTTCTCTGCATCTATTGAGACGATCATATGATTTTTCTCCAATTTGTTAATATGGTGTTTCACATTGATTGATTTGTGTATATTGAAGAATCCTTGCATTCTTGGGATAAAACCCACTTCATCATGGTGTGTGATCCTTTTAATGTGCTGTTGGATTCTGTTTGCTAGTATTTTGTTGAGGATTTTTCCATCTATTTTCATCAGTGATATTGGCCTGTAGTTTGCTTTTTTGTGACATCTTTGTCTGGTTTTGGTATCAGGGTGATGGTGGCCTTGTAGAATGAGTTTGGGAGTGTTCCTCCCTCTGCTATCTTTTGGAAGAGTTTGAGAAGGATAGGTGTTAGCTCTTCTCTAAATGATAGAATTCACCTGTGAAGGCATCTGATTCGGGCATTTGTTTTATTGGAAGATTTTTAATCACAGTTTCAATCTCAGTGCTTCTGATTGGTCTGTTTATATTTTCTATTTCTTCCTGGTTCAGGCTCGGAAGGTTGTAGTTTACTAAGATTTTGTCCATTTCTTCCAGGTTGTCCATTTTTTTGTCATATAGTTGCTTGTAGTAATCTCTCATGATCCTTTGTATTTCTGTACTGTCAGTTATTACTTTTCATTTCTAATTCTATTGATTTGAGTCTTCTCCCTTTTTTTCTTGATGAGTCTTGCTAATGGTTTATGAATTTTGTTTATCTTCTCAAAGAACCAGCTTTTATTTTTATTGATCTTTGCTATTGTTTTCTTCATTTCTTTTTCATTTATTTCTGATCTGATCTTTATGATTTCTTTCCTTCTGTTAACTCTGGTGCTTTTTTTGTTCTTCTTCTTCTAATTGCTTTAGGTGTAAGGTTAGGTTGTTTATTTGATATTTTTCTCATTTCTTGAGGTAAGATTTTATTGGTATAAACTTCCTTCCTAGGTCTGCTTTTGCTGCATCCCATACGTTTTGGGCCATCATGTCTTCATTGTCATTTGTTTCTAGATTAGTTTTTATTTCCTCTTTGATTTCTTCAGTGACCTCTTGGTTATTTAGTAGCGTATTGCTTAGCTTCTATGTGTTTGTATTTTTTGCAGTGTTTTTCCTGTAATTAATATCTAGTCTCATTGCATTGTGTTCAGAAAAGATACTTGATACGATTTCAATTTTCTTAAATTTACCAAGGCTTGATTTGTGACCCAAGATATGATCTAACGTGGAGAATGTTCCATTAGCACTTGAGAAGAAAGTGTAATCTGTTGTTTTGGGATGGAATGTCTGATAAATATCAGTTATGTCCATCTTGTTTATTGTATCATTTAAAGCTTGTGTTTCCTTATTTATTTTCATTTTGTTTGATCTGTCCATTGGTGAAAGTGGGGTATAAAAGTCCCCTACTCTCAGTGTGTTACTGTCGATTTCCCCTTTTACGGCTGTTAGCATTTGCCTTATGTATTGAGGTGCTCCTATGTTGGGTGCATAAATATTTACAATTGTTAAATCTTCTTCTTGGATTGATCCCTTCATCATTATGTAGTGTCCTTCTTTGTCTCTTGTAATAATCTTTAATTTAAAGTCTATTTTGTGTGATATGAGAATTGCTACTACAGCTTTCTTTTGATTTCCATTTGCATGGAATATCTTTTTCCATTCT
Source organism: Hyperoodon ampullatus (assembly GCF_949752795.1). Taxonomy (NCBI): domain Eukaryota; kingdom Metazoa; phylum Chordata; class Mammalia; order Artiodactyla; family Ziphiidae; genus Hyperoodon; species Hyperoodon ampullatus. The sequence continues at coordinate 123,184,182 of NC_136916.1, read as the reverse complement.
CTCACTTTCAGTCTGTATGTGTCCCTAGATCTGAAGTGGGTCTCCTGTAGACAGCATATATATGTGTCTTGCTTTTGTATCCATTCAGCCAGTCTATGTCTTTTGGTTGGAGCATTTAATCTATTTACATTTAAGGTAATTATTGATATGAATTTTCCTATTACCATTTTCTCTATTGTTTTTGGTTTGTTATTGTAGGTCTGTTCCTTCTCTTGTGTTTCCTGCCTAGAGAAGTTCCTTTAGCATTTGTTATAAACTTGGTTTTTTGGTGCTGAATTCTCTTAGCTTTTGTTTGTCTGTAAAGCTTTTAATTTCTCTGTTGTATATGAATGAGATCCTTGATAGGTAGAGTAATCTTGGTTGTAGGTTTTTCTCTTTTATCACTTTAAATAGGTCCTGCCACTCCTCTCTTGCTTGCAGAGTTTCTGCTGAAAGATCAGCTGTTAACCTTATGGGGATTCCCTTGTACATTTTTTGATGCTTTTCCCTTTCTGCTTTTAATACATTTTCTTTGTACTTAATTTTTGATAGTTTGATTAATATGTATCTTGGCATGTTTCTCCTTGGATTTATCCTGTATGGGACTCTCGGAGCTTCCTGGACTTGAATGACTATTTCCTTTCCCATATTAGGGAAGTTTTCATCTATAATCTCTTCAAATATTTTCTCAGTCCCTTTCTTTTTCTCTTCCTCTTCTAGGACCACTGTAATGTGAATGTTTGTGTATTTAATGTTGTCCCAGAAGTCTCTGAGACTGTCCTCAATTCTTTTCATTCTTTTTTCTTTATTCTGTTCTGCAGTAGTTATTTCCACTGTTTTATCTTCTAAGTCACTTATCTATTCTTCTGCCACAGTTTTTCTGCTATTGATTCCTTCTAGAGACTTTTAATTTCATTTTTTGTGTTGTGTATCATTTTTGTTTGCTCTTTAGTTCTTCTAGGTCCTTGTTAAACGTTTCTTGTATTTTCTCTATTCTGTTTCCAAGATTTGGATCATCTTTACTATCATTACTCTGATTTATTTTTCAGGTAGACTGCCTATTTACTCTTCATTTGTTTGGTCTGGTTGGTTTTTACGTTTCTCTTTCATCTGCTGCTTATTTCTCTGTCTTCTCATTTTGCTTAACTTACTGTGTTTGGGGTCTCTTTTTCACAGGCTGCAGGTTTGTAGCTCCTGTTGTTTTTGGTGTCTGTCCCCAGTGGATAAGGTTGGTTCAGTGGGTTGTGTAGGGTTCCTGGTGGAAGGAACTTGTGCCTGTGTTCTGGTGGATGAGGGTGGATCTTGTCTTTTTCTTGGGCATGACCACATCTGATGATGTGTTTTAGGGTGTCTGTGAACTTAGTATGATTCTAGGCAGCTGTCTGCTAATGGGTAGGTTTGTGCTCCTGTCTTGATAGTTGTTTGGCATGGGGTGTCCAACACTGGAGCTTGCTGGAGTGGAGCTGTGTCTTTGCATTGAGATGGAGATCTCTGGGAGAGCTCCTGCTGATTGACATTACATGGGGCTGGGAGGTGTTGGGTGGTCCAATGTCCTGAACTTGGCTCTCCCACCTCTGAGGCCCAGGCCTGACACCTGGCCGGATCACCAAGACCCTGTTAGCCACACAGCTCAGAAGAAAAGGGAGAAAAAAAAATAAGAAAGAAAAAATAAATAAGTAAAATGAAATAAAAACTTTAAACAATATATTATTAAAATAATAAAAAAAAGAGAGCAGCAAATCCAATAAACAAATCCACCAATGACAACAAGTGCTAAAAACTAAACTAAGATAAACATATAAATCAGAAACTAGTCAGTCACATACAGCAAACCCCAAGTCTATTTTTTCTCCCAAAACCAACTGCCTCAATTTTGGGATGATTTGTTGTCTATTCCAGTATTCCACAGATGCAGGGTACATCAAGTTTATTGTGGAGATTTGATCCACTGCTTCTGAGGCTGCTGGGAGAAATTTCCCCTTCTCTTCTTTGTTCACACAGCTCCTGGGGTTCAGATTTTGATTTGGCCCCACTTCTGCATGTATGTCACCCTCTGGCATCTGTTCTTCACCCAGACAGGATGGGGTTAAAGGAGTGGCTGATTATGGGACTCTGGCTCACTCAGGCTGAGGGGAGGGAGCTGAATGCTGGGCAAGCCTGCAGCTGCAGAGGCCATTATGACATTTCAATAGCCTGAGGTGCGCCGTGTGTTCTCCTGGGGAAGTTGTCCCTGGATCACAGGACCCTGGCTCTGGCAGGCTGCACAGGCTCCTGGAAGGGGAGGTGTGGATAGTGACCTGTGCTTGCACACAGGCTTCTTGGTGGCTGCAGCAGCAGCATTAGCATTTCATGCCATCTCTGGTGTCCACACTGATAGCCGTGGCTCATGCTCATCTCTGAAGCTCATTTAGGCAGTGTTCTGAATCTTCTCTCCTCATGCACCCCAAAACAATGGTCTCTTGACTCTTAGACAGTTCCAGACTTTTTCTCAGAATCTTTCCTGGCTAGCTGTGGTGCAATAGCCCCCTTCAGGCTGTATTCATGCAACCAACCCCAGTCCTCTCCCTCGGATCTGACCTCTGAAGCCTGAGCCTCAGCTCCCAGCCCCCACCCTCCCCACCGGGTGATCAGACAATCCTCTGAGGCTGGTGAGTGCTGGTTGGCACCGATCCTCTGTGTGGAAATCTCTCTGCTTTACCCTCTGCACCCTGTTGCTGCACTCTTCTCCATGGCTCCAAAACTTCCCCCCCTGCCCACCCTAGTGTGTGGAAACGTTTCCTCCCTCACTGCTCCCTCCCAGAGGTGCAGATCCCTTCCCTATTCTTTTGTCTCTGTTTTTTTCTTTTGCTCTACCCAGGTATGTGGGGAGTTTCTTGCTTTTTGGGAAGTCTTAGGTCTTCTGCCAGTATTCAGTAGGTGTTCTGTAGGAGCTGTTCCACATGTAGATGTATTTTTGATGTATTTGTGGAGAGGAAGGTGATCTCCATGTCTTACTCCTCCATCAACTTGAAGGTCTTCTCAAACTTGCTCTTTTAAATGTATTGCAAAAATAAATAGCACCACCTCTCTCTTTCACAATTGTTTGGCAAGAACTAGTTGCATGGCTATACATATATAACAACTACAGGGAAGAATTTTAAATAGAGTTTAGCCACAGCCTTTTCTACATACACATTATTGGAGAAGAATAGTATAGGCTGTGAAGAATAGCTAAGAGTCTCAATTACTTCACATAGAATGTGTCCAGTTGTACATAGGAATTCAATTCTACTTGACTCTTGATCCTGTGATCTTCATTATACAAATGGATGAAAAATAAAGGAAGAAATTGTGTATGAATTATTACTTGTCACAGTGTGTCTTCTCGTTGGTGCACCTCCAACCAGTGTCTTTTCTATCAAAGTTTTTAAGTTAGTATGTATTTATAGGATTTAGAAGTTAATTATGTTCCCATAAAGATGGAAACATTTTAATCAGACATTTGAGACATCCATGGCCTTTTAGTTAACCATATTTTAAGGTACTTTAATAAAGCAAAATATGTTAACTGGAAATTTATCGGCAATAGTGATAATTTTATTTCAACAGTTGAGATACACTGTTTCAAATAATAATTAGCTTTATTTTAACACTCATATTTAATTCAAGATAGCTTCAATGAGTTTGATGGGAGAGGGATAATGGCTGACTAGTAAAAATATGAGAAAAAAATGTGGCTTATGATTAGTGACCCCTCATAGGTGGTATAAACTTAATTTTATATTAAAGTCACAACACTCGATTTTGCCAAAACTCCACTGTATGTGCTGACATTTGAACACTTCCCACCCTGAGTCACATTGGTTATATCTTTACCAGAATATCTAATCTTACACCTGTATAATTTCTAGCCCTCATCCAGTGTATACACTCATTTTTGGATATGGGCAAGAAAATAGTCCCAATATTCTCATTTTATTTCAGTTCAATGTCTAGCATCTGCTCAGTTCTTTCCCACAGATCTATCTTCCCAAAGACCATAATTAGACTTGGTATGGGCACTCCTTAGCTCAAGCAGTGGGGATTTGGAAGGAGTTTACCCCTGTGGGCTGGGATGTCTACAGACATTTATGAGATCCATATGAGGCAAAGCAGAGACTCAGTATGGGCCAGGGTTAGGAAATGGTTCTTCCTTCCCTGCTTCTATGAAAAAAAAGGAGTCTAATAAATAAATAAATCTAACAAACTGTTAAATAAAATATGAGGTACATTTATCAAGGTACAAAATAGAACCTATTTTATTTAACAGTGTATTTGCTATACTTATAACATTTATATATTTGGCTATATGATATGTAAATCTATTTCTGTGGTCTTGTCCTAGTCCCTGCAAACGTTAGGATTAGAACTGCCTCTTATTTTTTTTTTCACGATGGAAGAAACTTAATTTCTTTTGTTGAAAGAGCATTTCTTGTATCTGTACCCCTCTGTGAAATTATTTATTTCTCCTAAAGTACTGCCTTTTGTTTCTCACCACCATATTCTTTCCAGTCAGTACCTCAGATAGCTACCATTCCCTCAGATAGTTGTCACTGTTGGTGGTAGAAAACAGAGCTCTAAGATCAGCCTCCAACCTACCTTTGCCTCATCATCTTCCTTAAGCACAGAGTTCCACCACTAAATTCTTCTTACATAGAATTTCTGGAGCTGCTACTGATGGAGGCAGACTTTTTTTCTCTACATTTTTTGTATTATACTATAGCTCTCTTAGTCCAGGTATTGCTCTTAAACTTGTATAATTGTTATCGGCATAGTTATTTTAACCCATTCTCTTTCTTTTTTTTTTTTTCTGAATCTTCTAAACTGTATTTGGAGCTGACAAAATCTTCCTAGAGACAAGGCCCTGAGCAGAGCCTGTCCCCAACATAAAGTTTTACAACTGTACACAACAAAATTAGCAGAGTGATCTTTGGCACTAGAATGGGTAACTCCTTAGCTGTTCATACAATTTCCAAACTGCACATCACATGACATTAAATTGCTGGTTAACAGTTGAATTTTACATTTAAATTATCTTAAAAAGTTGGAAGTCTTAGCTAAGTTTTTTGGTAGCAATATGCTAGCCATATCTAACACTTAGTGCCTGACATAGAGACTTCTGTAAGAGATTTATTGGAGAGAACACAACTGATAGTACAGTAAAGAAAAACACTTCCAATCTTGGAAGTATATAATAAAAAGTGTCTTTGCTGGTTCAACAAGCTGACCCTGAAATGCAGAACTCTTACTTCTTTTATTTATGTAGAGATTTTGCATGGGAGTAGGGCTTTCTTTTGTTTGGACTCCTGGATTTTGGAATACATAATCCATTCTCTTTCGTGTAAGCTTCTTGAGGGCATAAACTATATCTCACCTATATACACTGCCCCACATACACCCATTTCCTTTCAATGTCGTTTCCCCATAGTGCACATACTCTATGAATATCATGCTCTAGTATTTATAAGAAATTTCATCAAACAATGTTGAACAAATAGATAGAGGTATAAATTATTTCCATGGTATTTACTATCCAAAGTATATCATATTTCATGTCATTTTTATCTTTTAGATTTATCTTTAAAAATGAGGATTTGTTGTTAACTTGATTTAGTACATATAAAACTACAAGAATAAGTCTTTCTTTGAATAAGTTCAGTGGAAGTAAACGAAATCTAAAAGCTCTGCTTTGGATTTTTAGAAATGTTATTTTATACGTATACCTGCTCTCTTTCTTCTTTCTAACACATTACAGAACCCTAAATTAAATTTAACTATGGGTTTTAAAATGTAGTACCTCTTGGATGAATCAGTTATTATAATAGATTGGGCTGAACAAAAATTATCTGTATTGTATGCTCCCCAAATTACCAGTTGCTAAATTATTCCATGGTTAATTAAAATATCATTGGTATGAAGTTTATGAAGCTGTCATGAATATACTGAAGCATTTTTCATAGACTTTTCTTACTGATGAGTCACAAACTTTATTATAGTTAACAGAAATGTGAGTGGCTATGCCTGATCTAAGTGTAGGATGGATTTTTTGGTAAGCGTGAATGGGAATTTTTGGAATTGTTTTCCTCTACTAAATTCATTAGAAAGAATATTTAGTCTTTATGGTTTTGTATTTGACAATCAATCCCATAGTAAATCATGTTTATGTTTTAGTTTTAATATGATATATGCTATTTTTATTCAGCATAAAATGCCTCATGCAATCCACAGAAACTGGAAAATATTTTAATAATTAAAAAATATTTACAATTAAGATGTAGACTAGTGAGTTAAAAATAACCCTGCACTGAGATTTGAAAACACAGTTTCTAACTCTTCCTATTTGTTAATGTGTAATTCTTTTTTAATAATGGCACTTACCTCAAGGATTTTTCTGTGTATAAAATGGTATAATGCAAACTAAGTGCATAATTGTGTTATATGTTCAACAAATGCTAGTTTTCAAAATTATTTTACTGTTAATATTATTATTATTTCACTTTTGTAGTTTTCATATGCTTTACCAGTAACGTGAGGGTTTGTACTTATTAATCTCTAACATTATCTGTTGTCTTGAAATTCTATTGTGCTCTGAGTTATATAAATGTTGGCTTATTATCAGTGAGTCAGTGAGAGATAAGTCTCCGGGTCTTTTTCTTTCTATTTTTTTTTAATAAATGCATCTTTTTTTTTTAATATATGGGTTTTTAAAAATAAATTTATTTATTTATTTATTTTTGGCTGTGTTGGGTCTTCGTTGCTGCGTGCAGGTTTTCTCTAGTTGCGGCAAGCTGGGGCTACTCTGTTGCGGTACGTGCGCTTCTCATTGTGGTGGCTCCTCTTGTTGTGAAGCACAGGCGCTAGGCATGCAGGCTTCAGTACTTGTGGCATGTTGGCTCAGTAGCTGTGTTTTGCAGGCTCTAGAGCGCAGGCTCAATAGTTGTGGCTCATGGGCTTAGTTGCTCTGTGGCATGTGGGATCTTCCCGGACCAGGGCTCGAACCTGTGTCCCCTGCATTGGCAGGCAGATTCTTAACCACTGCACCACCAGGGAAGTCCTCTGGGTCTTTTTCTGACTAACAGCAGAAGTCACTTTTCCTTACTGCTAAATATTCTCATGCATTGCAAGGAAAACGTAAGCTGTAGTTTTACAAATATCTTACCAGAATAAAATTTAAATTTATGAAATCCCATTGATTAACATTTGATCAGGAAATAACATTTAGTTTAGATGAATGTTTTACTTTGTTGTTCTATAAAACTTTATTACAATTTAAATGTCTGTTCTCATTTGTTTAATATGAAAATGATGATAAATATGTGGGAGAGTTGAGACTTCTACTTGCTTCACTTCTACCTATTAAGATTAAAAACAAACAAACAAACAAACAAACCCTCTGAAACATGTATTTATTCACTGGCTACTCTGTCACTATACCCCAAATGCTGTGAGTGATGTTTGGCAAGACAAATGAAAGAATATTGCAATAGATGTAAAGAAAAGTGATAGGGGTTAGACATGTAATTATAGAGGTTTTCCGACCTAGATGAGAAATGCTTTTCTGTCTAATATGGGAAAATTGACAAAGAGAAAAGGAAATAGATAAAGCAACCTAAGAAAGTTGACACAAATATGATACCACATCACATAGAAATATAAATAAGGATTCATTAATATAAAACTATAGGCAGTGATATACTTACTCTATACACTCTTGAAAAATGTCAAGTATAGCAAATCTCCATAAGCATTAACCAAGGAAACTGGCAGTAGAGCAGGAGCAACTATGCTGGGATGGATTCTAGGGTGTTTTCAGTGCATCTGTTTTCCATATGAGAGGAAAAGGATTAAAGTTTCCTTATTCTCCATATGAGAGGAAAGGGATTAAAGAATATGCTAAATGCAGATATATCCAGTTGAGGTCTAGGAGAGGATTAAATAAGCAAATTTAGTTCATAGAATCATATAATTTATGAAGGGACAATAAAAATCAAATTAGACTTTTCCTTATAAGCTACAGATCAGATGTTATGACTTTTATGAGAAAACAATTATTTAATGATATAAGTACTATAGTAGAAAGTCCAAGAGTCAAAGCTCTAGGGCAAGTAACTTATCCTCTGTGATCCTTATTATAAAATGTACAAAATTGGATGAGAAATCTTAAAATGTGCCACCCCCCCTAAAATATTGACACTTTGGAGACAGAGATCAACTTGAAATAACATCTCCTGAATCCTCTTCAATATTCTTCATTAATCACCTGTAAAATTAGAATATAATCGAGTTACATTATCTGTTAAATACCTCTAAATAATGTACTTCTGATCTCTTTGTATGATCTATGGGCAAAGGTAACGATTTTGTTATGATAATACATTAATTAGTGGATCTTTATTTTTAGTAGTTGAAGTATATTTAGGACATAAACTACAAACAAACTAAAAGGTAAAGGAAAACTTTAAACTCATACATTCAGGAGAAATGTAGCCATGTTATTGTTAAGAAACAACAACAACGATGAAATGTTTGTGTGGTGAGTCATGAGAGGAACAGCAGAAGGAGGGGATAGTTCAGAATTGTAGAATGTGAAAATGGAGAGTCTGTTTGCTGATGTTCTGAAGTGGAAAGTTACCAGGCAGGTACCCTCCTTATTTAGAAGCCTCAGACTGCATGGCATGGATGTAACTCTCTCATCAGGGATTCCTTATGAATGAATAATGCAATTTGTACCAAATTATTTTACCACAGTGTAATGATTAGACTAGGAAATGTGGTTGGATCTCAAAACAGCCACATCTACTCTGACCAACAGCCTGCACAATGGTCCTGCAATTGAGTTGCCTTGGAGGATAGTTACTAGCTAAGTTAATGAAATGTTTTGGTTACAGAATTTAAATATGAGTAGAGAAGAAAGGGTTAGTTAATCCATCATGGAGTTAGAATAAGTAGCAGATGGAGAAAGGACCTAATAATGGAGGATTTATTCATTCTTCCTTAAAACCTGTGATGTCTTACAATATAGTCTCACATTATAAGTTTCTCACATCATGAGGTTGGCTATTTATAATCAGAGCACTGAGAATGGATAAAATGACATCTCTGTGAATATTCAGAATGTCAAGGGAAGCCCTGCAGTTGGTTGGTTCACCTAGGCTCTAATATAGACTAGCTAAACACAACAAAAAGAGTAAAACTTCTTGTATTCCAAAGGAGGTTAAAGGAAAACTATGAATCGGAAAATGTATGAAATAAAAAGTGCAACAGATAGAATTTATCAGGAAGTATATTGAAGTGAGTCAAATAATAGGGACAAGAAAGAAGAGGCAGTAAGAAAACTAAAATTAAGAACCCAGGATGGAATATGGAATATTCACAAAAGTAATTTTTTTAGCATCTTTATTTGAGGATAATTGCTTTACAATGTTGTGTTAATTTCTGCTGTATAACAAAGTAAATCAGCTATATGTATACATATATCCCCATATCCCCTCCCTGTTGCGTCTCCCTCCCACCCTCCCTATCCCACCCCTCTAGGTGGTCACAAAGCACCTAGTTGATCTCCCTGGACTATGCTGCTGCTTCCCACTAGCTATCTATTTTACACCACAAAACTAATCTTAACATATGGTCTTTCTTCGCTCCCTACTGGGGCTTCTGCAAGACCTGGGCCACCCAGTCTCACTTAATGGTTTTGGATTGAGTTGTTTGGGAAGTGAGAGTAAAGGAGAACTTAGACACTACTTGAAAACTTTGTTTTTTCCTTCCTCTGAACCTTTGCTTAACTAGCTTTCTTGCTGAAGACTTTCCTCTGTCTTCTCTTTCACTTATCTGAAACACACACATACTTTGACACTACGTGCCAAAGCCAACATCAAAGTGCAGTCTAATTTTCCACTTGAAAATCATTATATTTGTCTAATTTAATTGAATACAATTTGATGTATATATTAGAAATTACAATACTTCTATAATTGTCCAATCTAAATTTTCTCACCTGTTACAGCTGGTTAAATTCTATTACCACATATATAATACATTCAATACTTAAAAAAAAATTTTCATACCCTTCTATCTCCATGGGCAGACTGTATACACATCCATTCCTTGACTTTGGACTTAACCACATGAGTTATTTTAGGCAATGCAATGTTAGTAGGCAAAATGAAAATAGGTGCTCAAAATGTGTGTGTGCAGTCAGTATGCCCCCTTTGGTCACTGCCATTACAGAGAAGAGTTTCCCCCAGGTAGCTGTTGCCTGTCCAACATGGGCCTCAGAATTAAAAATCAGAGTAGACTAGACTACAAGCTGCAACCAAAAGTAGGCCAGAGCTAACTTGCAGCTGACCCATAGATACATGAAAAAGAAAACCTAATTGTTAGATGCCACTGAGATTTGATGATTGTTTATTAAGCAATCATTAATAGATAATATTCCTTTTGCTAAGTAGAGAACCTTGAGATAATCAATTCTATAGAGAAAAATAAGTTAGTGATAAGGCATAGAAATGAGGATGATAAAGTAGAATTAAATGTTTAAATAAGGAAGTCGGAAATGGTTTCATAATAATGATGATATTGCAAGTTGTTGAGGAAATGAGCCATGTACATATCTGTGGGGACAGAATTTCAAGCCAGCAGACTGGTAAGAGCAAAAATCCTGAAACCAGAATGTGCCAACCTTTTTTAAAGAATAGCGCAGAGGTAAGTAGGGCAGGGAGACAGATCTAAAGGCCTTAGGGTCACTGTAAATTACATGGGAAATCACGGGAGGATTTTTTAAAGTATTTGTGGAATGAAATACGAGATTTATCTTTTAAAATAATTACCCTGTCTGCTTTGTTGAGAATTGGCGTGAAGGATGGAAGGCTAAAGCATCAGCACCCTGGCTGGTTAGGAAGCTATTGAAATAATTCAGAAGACAGTTAAAAATAGTTTAAACCAGTATAGCAGTGGTGTTCCAGGTCAGAAATATTCAATTTCTGGACATTTTTGAAGGTACAGCTGAGAATATTTGCTCATTAATTTTGATGTGAACTATAAAAAAATTGGGAGGATCAATAATAATTCTAAGCTGGCTGGAAAAAACGTAAAGTGAAGTTGCTATTCACCAAGATAGGGAAGGCAATGTAGGGAGCAGTGACAGTAGAAGACACCTGAAAGCATGGAATGTAGCATGAGTTGAAGTGATATGTTTTTGACTGGCTATTGACAGAAGAATTTTACTGATGACCCTGCAAAACAGTGCTAGAATCCACAGTAATAAACAATGGATACTAGATGCTCCATATTTTTAAAAAGTTAATTCATAAATAGAGTCAGACACTATCTTCCAGGGCTTACAAAACCAGACCAAACCTTCTCTTCCTCAGTGAACTCCCTTTTTCCTACTCCCTTGCTCCTACTTCATTCCACTCCCCACTAGGGTATATAATGAAAAAAACTAAAGAGAAGGAGAAAAGAAGAAAAATCTGGGTTACCACTGATGAGGAAATTGATGTGAGAAATAAAATGATTTTACTTCCCTGCCTATTTGGGAAAAAAGTAGGATTCTTTCCTCCCCAAGCAGAGTGAGAATTTACAGGTAGAGGTTTACTCTTAGAGACAGACACTGGAGCTTCCTGCAGGGTAGGGGACTGGTACCTCATTTTCCTACTAGAAGCTTACTGGGCCATTGAATTTCAGAATCTCCCTTATGTTATTATAATAACATAATGAGCTCTTTGCACAACTTGATACATGTTCCTAGATTTGGTGTTTAGTGCTTCTTTTGAGGTGGTGTAACTTGACAGAAGCTTAAGGAGAGGAACAACAAGAATCTATGGCATCTATGCCTGGGAAGAAGACAGTGAGGGGCACTCAGTGGTTCCTTTGGCTCCATATTTGGACATGGAAGTTAGAGATGGACATGGAACTGCCCAAGCATCTGCTGCACCTGTAAAAGCGTCATACTACTCAAAGATAGTTTATAATGGACCACTGCTGGAGCCATTTGAGACAAAGCTTCTCCTTTGCAGAGAGCTAATCACAGAAAGCAGGAAATAGGGTAAAGCTTAACATGGCTCCCAGAAATTTATGAACATTGTCGTCTGAAGCCACTAGGAGGAGACATAAACAAAGCAAGCCAAAATGAAAATGTAGATTCTTATCAAAGATGAACAGATTATAAATGAAGTTACCTGCCTATTCCATTGTTCTTCTTAGCCTCAATCTCTCAGTCTCAGAATAAGAATCTTCAAAACAGAGAGGAAGACTGTCTAAGAATCAGACCATAATACCCTTCTTCTTCCTGTGCAAGGTGCTGGGGTAGGAGAAGAAATAAGAGTGGCAAATGCCACTCCAGCTACTATAAGAAGTTCCACTCTTACTACTGTAAGAAATAACCCTGGGTGTGTCTGAAGGATTACATAGGATTTAATTAGCAATAAGATTGGCTTTTTAAATAACTTTTTAACATTTAATGTGAGAGAGTGATCAATAACCTATGGGATCTTCCTGAAATATTCTTGTTGATCAGGAAATAGAAACCTAATGATCATAGTTGAAAGTAATGATTAGAGAAAAAGATAATAGCTTTTAACAGGCTCCTTATGTCATACCTCTGTAAACCACATATATTGGTATAAATATAATAGATATAGGTATAAATATAATAGATAGAGATATAAATTTCTGCCACCCTGAGTAATAACACTTTTTCCTAATAATTCCTTCTTGTTTTCTTCCTTTTTATAATGTAGATGTAAGAGTAAACATCAAAATTATGTCCCTTAGCCCTTCAAAGGATATCTGTGTTGATAGCAACTTGAGTGTTCTCCTGAAATATTAATATAAAATGTACATCTAATGATAAATTCCCTCCCCTCTGAATTTATACAAATTCTGGTTGACCCCAGGAAAAAAGTTTTTCCTAGTTAAGAGAAAATATTTATTTCAGATAATCTACCTTAATGGGAAGAAGGTATCAGTGAATCAATACATAACAATGAAGAGTTTACTACAGAGTCTCTAAGAGTATATCAGGTGATTCTCTATGTGTCTAAGATATATAACTTAAAAAAAAAAAGCATGCATAGATTTTAGATAATTTATAACTGTCAATGTGTACCCCATGGTGTGAGCTTGATGTCAGCTCTCAATTAGAAACACATAGTCATTTGGTTTCTTTCTTTTAAGTTGAAGTATAGTTGATTTAAAATGTTGTGTTAGTTTCTGGTGTACGGCAAAATGATTCAGTTATATATATACATATATAATATATATACACATATATAATATATAATATGACATATTAATTTTTAACATGTTGAAGAGACTTCATCTACTTTTTTAAAAAGTACACAGCACATCAGTCTATCTTTTTCTCTTGTTTTTTGTTGCTTGACTTTATTTGAGAAATTTTACCCCTAAGTATTGAGAAACAAACTGGGGGTTGTCTTTTTGTTTATGGTTTCCTTTTCTGTGCAAGACAACTCTCAGAATGGGATAAAATATTTGCAAACAAAACAATGGACAAAGGATTAATCTCCAAAATATACAAACAACTCATGCAGCTCAATATCAAAAAAACAAACAACCCAATCGAAAAATTGGTGGAAGACCTAAACAGACTTTTCACCAAAGAAGACATACAGATGGCTAAGAGGCACATGAAGAGATGCTCAACATCACTAATTATTAGAGAAATGCAAATCAAAACTACAATGAGGTATCACCTCATACCAGTCAGAATAGCCATCATCAAAAAATCTACAAACAATACATGCTGAAGAGGGTGCAGAGAAAAGGGAACCCTCTTGCACTGTTGGTGGGAATGTAAATTGATACAGCCACTGTGGAGAACAGTATGGAGGTTCCTTAAAAAACTAAAAGTAGAACTACCATATGACCCAGCAATCCCACTACTGGGCATATACCCTGAGAAAACTGTACTTCAAAAATGGTCATGTACCACTATAATTCAAAAAGTCACATTCACCCCATTGTTCATTGTAGCACTATTTACAATAGCCAGGACATGGAAACAATGTAAATGTCCATCAACAGATGAATGGTTAAAGAAGATGTGGTACATATATATAATGGAATATTACTCAGCCATAAAAAAGAAATGAAATTGGGTCATTTGTAGAGATGTGGATGGACCCTAGAGTCTGTCATAAAGAGTGAAGTAAGTCAGAAAGAGAAAAACAAATATCATATATTAACCTATATATGTGGAATCTAGAAAAATGGTACAGATGAACCTATTTGCAGGGCAGGAATAGAAATGCAGATGTAGAGAATGGACATGTGGACAAGGGGGGGAAGAGGAGGTTGGGATGAATTGGGAGATTAGGTTTGACATAAATTTACTACCATGTGTAAAATAGATAGCTAGTGGGAACCTGCTATATAGCACAGTGTGCTCTGTGATGACCTAGAAGTGTGGGATGGGTAGGGCGAAGGAAGTCCAAAAGGGAGGGGATATATGTATTCACATAGCTGATTCATTTCACTGTAAAGCAGAAACTAACACAACATTGTAAAGCAATTATACACCAATAAAAAAATAAAATACAAAAAAAAAAACCTAACTGGGGGGATGTACCTTGATCAACCAGTGTTCAATACAGCTACAGGCAGAGCTTTCAAATTATATAATGCTGCAAAATGACACCGAAGAGCAAAGCATTGGCACTGCAAGAGGTTAGGGAGATCTCCCTCTTGGTAAGCCTGAGACCAACGATTATGCAACATGCTCAATACCTCTGGAAATATCAGGGGGCCTCTAGATGCCCAGATAACTCTTTTGCGGTTAAAGCCAACTAACTGGATCCTTCAAAATTATGAACAGCTGTTGAGATTGCACTTCAAATAGCACAGAATTGGAAAAATAACTAAATCATTAACAACTTATTCAAACATAATTTGTTGGGTGTAGTCAAGTAAGCGTTTTTCCCCCAGATCAGTTTCAGTGATTGCATTGTAATAATGGTTTTATTCCAGAACTACAGATGACCCTTCCTAAGGTATAACTTTTCATGCCAGGTTTTCAACTGGTAGCAGTTCTCCTCACAAATTGACTGATATTATTGCCAAGTCTGGCTAAAAAGAAGCATTATGAAGCAATGATGTTATCAGTCTCTGCTTTCCCTGATTCTGTTCAGACATAGCTACTTAAACTTGTGCAATATGCCACACTGGCCAAACTGTTCATGAGCCATTTCTAATTATGCCCACGAGATTTTTGTTGTTTTCCCCCCTCCCCTCCACTGGTGGTTTTGAAAGTTAGTGTACATTCCTCATTCATCCATTTGCTTGTTCATCTAATGTCAGTTGAGCTTCTATGGGATTAAAAGCACTCAAGGGCTTCCCTGGTGGCGCAGTGGTTGAGAGTCCGCCTGCCGATGCAGGGGACACGGGTTCGTGCCCCGGTCTGGGAAGATCCCACATGCCGCGGAGCGGCTGGGCCCGTGAGCCATGGCCGCTGGGCCTGTGCGTCCGGAGCCTGTGCTCCGCAACGGGAGAAGCCACAACAGTGAGAGGCCCACATAACGCAAAAAAAAAAAAAAAAAAAAAAAAAGCACTCAAGCAGTTTATTAGTTATGGTCCAGTTGAAACAAACTACACAGTGATTTGAACAGAGAAAGTTTAATTTAAAGAACTGTTAACATTAATATGGGATTGGAGTAATAATTAATTGACTAGTAAGAAGTAAAGAGAGATCTAGAGAACGTGGGAACAGCAGATATAAAGAACATCTGCTACACTAGGGCATAGAGGATGCCTGAGGAAGAGCTCTCTACTCCAGGCTGAGATCTAGACAGTGATGGTGAAGGCATAACCATGACTCACTGAAAGGCAGAGACGTCACCGTGGTGCCACACCAGTGGAATCTGATGCAAAGTCACACTCTATATTGCTACAGAAACAGCTCAAATGGATATATTTTACCAGAGGCACCGAGAGAGTTGCTGGTGAAAGATGATAGTAGATGCTGCTGGATGCCATGTGTCAAAGGAGCCAGCAAGCCACTGTCCAAATTGCAGGAGTCTGGCAATGGAAAATCTCCCACACAGTAGGAGTCTTGTACTGGTTTTTCAGTCTATCTCATTCTTGTAAACTTCCTCATATTTTTCTAAACCATCTTATGCCACACATTATTTTGCAGCATTACTATGTTTTGGTATGGGCCCATGAAAGAGATTATCATGCAAGACACTGGACAATTATAAACCTTCAAGACAAATTCCATTTTTTTTTTTTTTTTTACCACCTGCAATCTCCAGTAATGATTAAATAAAGATATGAGTGAAGTTCTTGGGTAGGAACCTTAAGTATGGGATATACAACCATCTATTTTTATATGGAATGGCTTCAAAGGCTACTTCTGAGGTTCTCAGTATATCATATAGGTATGATATGTGTAAGAATATGCAAAATAGCCACCTGCCTAATTTGTTAATTAACACGATGGCCCAAAGTACTTTGACTAGAAGACTTACCAAAATAGAATTATGTTCTCTACTCTCTGGTACATTGCATTTGGAATAATGAATCTTACTGTTATTTTTATTTCCTAATACATTGGAGATTTATGAAATTAAAGCTCTTTATTTTCATATTTTCTTTTATCAAACTATTTTTTAAATTTATTTAATTTATTTATTTATTTTTGGCTGCGTTGGGTCTTCATTGCTGTGTGTGGGCTTTCTCTAGTTGCAGCGAGTGGGGGCTACTCTTCATTGCAGTGCACGGGCTTCTCATTGCGGTGGCTTCTCATTGCAGAGCACGGGCTCTAGGCATGCGGGCTTCAGTAGTTGTGGCTCGCGGGCTCTAGAGCACAGGCTCAGTAGTTGTGGCTCACAGGCTTAGTTGCTCCATGGCATGTGGGGTCTTCCCAGACCACTGCTCGAACCCATGTCCCTTCCAAGAGCAGGCAGATTCTTAACCACTGAGCCACCGGGGAAGCCCCTTAAAGCTCTTTTAAAAACATAACAATCTTCCAATAAAACTTTTAAATAGAATATCCCATCCTTCCATGATGGGAGCTAATACATCATGGGAGCTTTCTTAGTTTTTATATGGTAGAGATTTCTGATTGCAGTGTGATAGTATGCCAGGTTCACTAGAGAAAGTTTCCATAACACAGGAACATGACAATAAATGGTTAGTAACTCTGTATTAGTTTCCTATTACGGCTGTAACAAATTGCCACAGATTTGGTGGCTTAAAAAATGTATTATCTTACAGTTCTAGAAGTCAAAAAACTGGTATGGTTTTATGGGACTAAAATCAAGATGTTGGCATAGCTACACTGATGCAACTGTTGTTGAAAAGTGTGTTGTTTAATTTTCACATATTTGTGAATTTTCCAATTTTTCTTTTTTTTTAACTGATGTCAGTTTAATTCCATTGTGGTAAAAAAAAGATACTTGGTATTATTTCAAATTTGATAAGACTTGTTTTTTAACCTGACGTATGATCTATCAGAGAATGTTCCATGTGTACTTGAAGAAGAATGTATTCTGCTGCTGTTGGGTAGAATGTTCTGTGTATGTCTGTTAGGTCTATTTGGACTACAGTGTCATTTAAGTTCTCTATTTCCTTATTGATTTTCTATCTGGATGTGCTGTCCTCGTTGGTAGTAGGGCAATAGTCTCCTACTGTACTATTACTGCTGTGTATTCCTCCCTTCAGAGCTGTGAATATTTGTTTTATATATTTAGGTACTTGAATGTGGGTGATGTATATATTTATGCAATGAATTGGCCCTTTTATCATTATATAATGACCTTTGTCTTTTGTGACAATTTTTGACTTAAAGTCTATTTTGTCTCAGTATAGTCACTCTTGATCTCTTTTGGTTACCATTTTATAGAATATAAAACAGAAATTCTATTTTTTTTTAAATTGTTTCTTTGTTGATATTCTCATTCTGTTGATGTATCATTTTCATGATTTCATTTAGTTTTCTGTGTTCTCTTATAAATAACTGAACTTGTAAAAAAATAATTATTTTGAATTCTTTGTCTATAATTTATAAATCTCTATTCCTTAGGACTGATTATTAAAGATTTATTTTGTTTTTTTGATTGTATCATATTTTCTTGAATTTTCATGTTCCCTATAGCTTTGTGTTGGTGTTTACACATTTGAAAAAACAGTCACCTCTGCCAGTATTTATGGACTGGTTTTGACTGGGAAAGACCTTCACCAGTCTAGAGATTCTGTGCCTTTGTCCCTAGTTCCCCCAGATGTCTAGTCTTTTTTCCTTTCTTTTTTTTTTTCAGCTCATAATCTCTTACTCCCTCTTGTGTCTTACTGTGACTTCTGTCAGTGTGAGGTGAACTGGAAACCAGCTTTTCAGGCAGTGCACTGAAAGACCTGTATGACGAAGTCACGCTCCACTCTTCCCTCCATCCCTACTGGAGGAGAAGCCTCAGCTCTATGCCTTCTCCAAATCTCACAGTAATGGCAGTCACAGGAAGCTGCCAGCCCCTTTTCCTTTGTACCTTGCTGAACCAGGTGTCCAGACTCTGCTGGTTTTTTCAGTGCTCAGTGTGAGGCAAGACAAACTGGTATCTCGGGAAGTGCAATGAAAGGGCAGGGATATTGGACATTCACCCCACCTTCTCTCTCTCTCCCCTAGGGGAAGCTTCAGGTTGAGGAGATCTCTCTAGGCACTGGGCCGTACCTGCTTGGGGGAGGAGCTGATTCTGGAAGGATGAAATTGTTCTTATTACTCATTATAGTGCAGCTGTTCTTGGTTTTGTGCTCTAATGGGTACTATATCTTCTTAACTGGATTCATAAATGTATTTTTTGTCCTTATATTGTTGTTAAATAGGTGTGTGTATGAGGCAACAGATCTTCTCTCTTCTTACACTTATGGACTTCTTATTTTGCCACATTAATGATATCACTTCTTCTTATTCTCTATACCCTTTTAATAAATTGGAATATTTGGCTTTTAATTGTTGCATTGTAAGAGTTCTTTATATATTCTGTATACAAGCCCACTATCAGATCTATATTTGCAAATATTTTCTCTCTTTCTGTGGGTTTTCTTCTTACTTTCTTGCAGCACTTTTTTTTCATGTAGTACACTTTACCTATTTTGGATTTTGTTACTTATACCTTTACTTTCATGTCTAAAAAATAACTTCCTAACCCAAGATTACATAGACTTACTCAAACATTCTCTTCTAAGAGTTTAATAGTTTTAGCTCATATATTTAGATCTATGGATTCATTTTGAGTTTTTTTTTTTAAATATGGTGTGAGGTAGGGGTGCAAATTCATCCATTTGAATGTGGATATCTATCAGTTCAAATAGATGATGCTTTCCCCAACTAAATTGTCTTGACAGCTTTGTTGAAAATCAATTGATCATAAATATTATTCTATTATATTTATCTTTATATCTATTCTCATGCAAGTGCTACATGGTTTTGAATACTATAGTGTCATAGTAAGTTTTGAAATTCACAGGTGTGAGCCTTCCAACTTTGTTCTTTTCCATGATTGTTTTGGTCATTAGGTTTTTCATGTCCATATAAATTTTAGAATCAGTTCTTAAGTTTCTACAAAAAAGTCAGATGAGAGTTTTATTTGAGAGTGTATTGAATCATGTAACCAATTTGGGGAATATTGCCATCTCAAAAATGCTAAATTTTCTAATCTATGAACCTGAAATGCCTTCCATTTATTTATACCTTTATTTTCAACAAATTCTTATAGTTTTAAGTATAAATATTATACTTTTATTAATCACATCCCTACATATGTTTGATATTTATATGAGTGGGATTGTTTTTTAAATGTTTTTATTGTTCACTGCTAGTGTAGCAAATGATTTTTGTATATTGCTCTTGGATCCTTTATCCTTGCTTAATTTATTTGTTAGTTCTAGTAGATTTTTAGTGGATATCCTAGGATATTCTATGTACAAGATCATGTCATCTTTGAATAAGCATAGCTTTACTTCTTTCTTCCCAACCTGAATTAAAATTTTTTTTCTTGCATAATTTTCCTTGGTAAAAGATCTGGTACAGCCTTGAATAAAAGTAGTCAGAGTAGATATCCTTGTCTTGCTTTCAGTCTTGGCTGGAAGGAAACACTTGGTTTTTCACCATTAAATATGATATTATTTGTAGGACTTTTTTGTTTTTGGTGATGCTCTTTATCAGTTGAGGAAATTCTCTTCTATTCCTAGTGTATTAAGTGTTTTTATCATGAATTGGTATTGTAATTTGTATGATGCTCTTTCTATGAGCAGCAGGTGTTTTCCGCCCTTTATTCTATTGATATGATGAATTACATTAACTGATTTTAGAATGTTAAAAAAATCTTGCCATCTTGAGATAATACCTAATTAGTCCTGATATATAAACCTTTTTAACATTGCTGGTTTGGGTTGCTAGTATTTTGTTGAGAAATTTTATGTCTATATTCATAGCAGATGTTATTATATAGTTTACTTTTCCTGTGATATCTTTGTCTGGGTTTAGTATAAGGGTAATACTGACTTTATAGAATGAGTCTGGAAGTGTTCTTGCCTCCCTTATTTTCTGGAAGAGTTAGTGAAAAGTTAGTATTAATTCTTCTTTAAGTGCTTTGTGAAATTCACCAGAGATGTCCTCATATTTCACCAATATGTATGACACTATTTAATTTTTAAGAAACTTATTATCAGTTTGATTATGAGTGGATGTTAAATTTTATTAAATTCTTATTCTACATCTTGATATAATCACTTATTTTTCCTTCTTTATTCTGTAATAATGTGTATTATTTAACTGAAGAAATTTTGAATGTTAATAATACTATAATCATGGCAAAAATATTCTTTTACACAATATATTATTATTTTATATATGAGTGGACTCAACTTGCTAATATTATATTAAGGATGTTTGTGTCTACAGTTATGAGGAAATTGATTTGTATTTTTCTTATTTTATTTGTCAGGTTCGGGAGTCAGGGTTATGCTGCTATCATAGAACAAACTGTACGCTCCTCTTTTTTAGAAAGGTTTTTGTGTGGGATCTGTATAGTTTCTTCCTTAAATGTTTTACAAAACACTCTAGGAAGGAATTTTCATTATGAAAAGGTTTTGATTATGATTTCAGTTTCTTTCATGGATAAGGCACTATTTGAATTTTTTATTTCTTCTTTCGTTTTTTGTCTTTCAAAAATTGTCCATTTCGTTTAACAAATTTATTGGTATACATTACGCTTCCCTTTTGATTTTTAACTCTTTGTAAGGTAATATCTTTAAGCATCTTTTAAAACAGAAAAATCTAATTACAAATTCTGTAAAGCTGACCTTTAGTCACAATGAGTGAATTCTATTATGAATGAAAGTAACTTTCTACTTGCTCAAGTCAAAGCCCTTTTATTGTTCTTTGTGATGAACATTGCAAGTAGGCATGAAGGTGACCACTAAAAGGATTGAAATTTATCTGTAGATTAATAAATTTTAGTCATTTTTCCCCCTAAAATAAAGAGGCTTTTTGGAGAGGGAACCATATATGCATGTAGATAAAAGAGAATGGAATGTTGCTTTAGACTCAGAAATTAAAATATTTATCACCAGGTGACTTTTCCTTTAGGATATTTCAGGTAGAGGATAATCGTTTTTGTAACATCCTTTAACAGCAGCAGAAGTAAACAACTTTGCACAATCTGTTTGGGTCCCTAGGAAAGTTGTTGTGTTATTATTAGCACTACCAAGGGAAACAAAATTTATGCTGGTGCATAAGTTGGCAACCTGAATCATCAGCTCCATTTTACAAAGTTACATTACAAGGGACAAGTTATATAATAAAACACTGAGCATGTCTCTGTGAATAATTGGCTTCTTTTACAAAGTTCCAAATGATAAATAAATACATTTAAGCACCATCGGCAATAAATTATTATGTTTACAAAATTAAACTCTAATAGACATAATAAATTACATGGTTTCCAAAACACTCAATTTTTGTCCTGTCTTATCACCTCATATAAACAGGTTTGACACTTTAGTCAAATGTTATTCAGGCTTTTTTCCTCTTTCTTCTTCCTCCTCTTCTTTTCCTTTCTCTCTCTCTCTCTCTCTCTCTTTTTTTTTTTCTCTTTTTTTCCACATAGGCCAAATTGACTGACATAGAGTGGGGACTAGTTTACTTAGTTTCCTAATCTCTCCTTACTATCCATTTTCTGAAATGACTAACAACTTCTTTTCTCTTCAAACATCCAATACACTGCCTTCTCCTAGTTTTTCTTTTATATGACCCTCTGTTCTTCCTCAGCCTCCTTTCGTAACTCCTTACCCTACAGAAACTCTCTCTGTATGGTTTAGTGCACAAGAGCTCTGGCTACAGACATTTTCTGCTCTAATTATTCTTATTCCTTAGATGATCTTATCTAAGTGTATAGATATAAATCTCATATATGCACAGATATGTCCAAATTCATGTTTTACCCTGAACTCTCTCATGAAATACCTATTATATCTCTACTTTGAAGTCTCATGGGCATCTCAAACTCACAATGTCAAACTTAAGTATTTATTAATTCCCTTTTCAAATTTGCTCATGACTCAGTTTTTTCACATCTTTGCCAGAGCACAAACATTAACCCAGTCTATTGGGGGTAGAAGACTTGCAGTTATCCTTCTCTAAATTCTTTCTCCACATCCTAGGACTAACCCATTAGCCAATCCTGAAACTCTGCTTTCAAAGTAGGCAGAGAAACTAATAACCATGTACCACCCCCACCTTCTTTAGGCTGTCCAAATTAATATTGTAGTAATCATCTAACTTGTTATCCTGTTTCTGTTCTTTCAGTTTTTTGAATATTTGATAAAAGATAGTGTGTGTTTATGTGTATGACATAGGAGTTTTGAAAATAAAAATACATTAATAAACCCATCATCAAATTACTATTATATCTATTGTGTAAAACTCACCTTACTTTTCCTTCAGAGGTGATCATTACTGTAGAAACTTTGATCACTCTCCCACCAAAAACAATTAGAAAGCTGGATGAAATATATGGAACAATGGTTTTTGCACGCTGGATAGCAGTCCTTGCAAAACTGTGAACTCTGGGAGAAAGATGACAATTGAGATGAGCTTAGTGACTGCCCTGCTTTTTTCTCTTATAAACACATTCTGGACTACAATGCAAGGATGAGAATTCCAGTATGGTGGTGCTGTTGAGATGAGGAAACAGATCAGAGCTGAAGTTGGCTGAGGGGGCTGGATGTTGTCAAACAATGTTCCCCCAAACAGGAAGCTATACAGGAAAGAGCACCAGAAATCTGCATAGCAATTCCTTTTAGTATTTGCAGAATAATAAACAATGGATGCATAGCTCCATGATACATGGCAAAAAATTAACCCTTTAATAATGCTACTTGAGTTCTATGCCTGCCCTAGCTTTAATCTAGGGATAGTTTAGCTCTGCTACTAAGGTGTGATCTGTGTGTGTGCTCTCCCTATTGAATGCCTCAGGTGATCAGTAAGAATTTCCACTCCTAACTAACTTTGGCTGTCTAGAGCTTATAATATCTCCATGCCCTGTTTGGGCTCTAGAAATTTTTTTAGTTTACATCTCCCACATTGATATTTTTGGTTAATGATTTTGTGTCATTATTATATTTTCTTCTAAATATTAAAAAATTATGCCTTCCATATTCACTTCTTATACCCATCTTAAACTGTATGATAAAATATATAGAGATTAAAATTCATTTTATTTCTTTATGGATAACCAATTTACTCTGCAAATTTATTGAATAGTCCATCCCTTCCTCCCAATCTACAATGGATTCTCTGTCACATCAAATTTACATATATGAAAAGGTCTGGTTTAGACTGCTTAATGTTTAATGCTCTGTGCCAATACCACCTTTCCTTAGTTACCAGAACTTTATAATATTATTATATCCCAAAAAGAGTTCCTCTACCAGAAACTTGCTCATTTTGAATGATTATATAATTCTGTTTTGTTTTCTTCCTACTCTTGATCCTTATATATATATGAGTCAACTTGTTAGTTCCATGAAATATCACAATATGATTTTGATTCATGTTATATTGTGTCTGTGGATCAGTTTGGGGAGACTGCATATATTTATAATAAATAGGGAATATCACTCAATGAATTTAATTCTTTTTAATGTATTTAGAATTTTAATTTTTCTTTCCTAAACATCTTTCTCACCTATTGTTTGATAACAAAATATGCTTTCTGCCCCTTTTTACCAAAACTGTTTTATAAAATGTATTTCTTATTTCATTGTGTCAGCTTACATTTATCTTTTTCCTTTCTTCTTTCAGTGTGCTCTCTAAATGTAGATACATTTGAGATCCAAATAAGCAGCTCTCCCATTTTAGTTAACTAAGAATATTTTTATTTTACTCTCATTTGTAATATTTATTTTATTTTCTGAGTTCAGCATTCTAGGTTGACAGCTAGATATTATTTCACTTCATTTAAATTATATTTTTATTGTTGAAAATTCTGTTATTTCTATTTTTCCATTGTTATTAGGTAACCTGCTTTTGTTGTCGTTCTGCCTGTTTTAAGACCTTTATCTTTCTCTGACATTTGATAATATGCATATGAATTTATATTCATTTATCCTGCTAGAATTTTTTTACAAATAATTTATTTGGATTTATACCTTTCATAAGTTCTAATCATTATTTCTTTAAATATTATGTTTTCTTCATTTTTGGTCTTCTCTACATCTAAACTTTAATTGATAGTTGTTATAAGATTTAATCCTCCATCTCAATCACTATTTCATATTTTCTATCTGTGTTTCACATATATTTTCCAGGTCACTAATTTTTCATCAGCTATATAGTCTTTGCCAGGCTTTGCTTTGTTATAGTACTTATTATCTATTTTAATAGTATACAACAATGTGTTTGTACATATATGTATACATGAACATAGATGCATACATATACATGTATATGTATTATATGCATATATGTATGTGTATATATGTGTATATGTATATAAAACATATATAACATGTTCTGTCTATATCATTTGGATCAAAGTTACATGAAGATATTATTTTCTTTGCTGTAAGTTCTGCAGCACATATCACCACTTGATAAGTACTTCTTGATGACTTAATATATATGCACTTCTCTTTTCATATTTTGTTTTTAATTAAATATATGTATACTCAACTAAATATAGTTTTATTAACTGATATAACCCCAAAAATATAACCCAATAGGCTATTGGATTTTTCTAAATAAAATTATATATAAAATTTACAAATATCAGATATCCTGATATTGCTTAACTATAGAGGTTCTATCCCTAGATCATACAAATGCTCCATTTTGTAGTCAAATGAGTAAATGAATGAATACATGAATGGAACCAGCCATTTGAATTCTATGATAAGGGAGGGGCAATTACTAGAGAATAGGCCATGTTGATTGGAAAAATATCCAAATACAAATGTTTTGGGGAATAAAAACTAAAATAGTACTGTGATTGGATTATAATGTTGGCAGTTATATCAATTAATAAAAATTTGCATAATTCAGTGTTTTTATTTAAAAATTATAAAACATGATGAAAATATAAGTATATATACTGATCTCATGTTGGTTGCAGAGTTATATAGAGGAGTTCTAATATAATGCCTACCCAGGAAAAAGAAATAGGAGAAAGGAAAATAGCCATTTTATTAGGGAGGCAATCCTATTAAATGAACACATGCCCAGGAGTGTTCATGTGACAGAAGTCATGTTATTCCTCAATGGTTAGTATTTTAAGCTTCTTCCATAGGTTGAACGTCTTTAATATTTAAAATGTAGTACTATAAAATTGTTTACATATACATTTTATATATTTGGAGTATACATTTATTTGGACATATCACAGAGATGTTTACACAAAAGTAACTACAGTGTGTTTTATTAGTGACCAAAGAATTTTCAAGAGTGATTTTTGAGTATCCCTTATTCACCAACCTGGAATGTTAACCATTTGTATAACTTATCTTTTTGCTGTAGCAATGTTTCATAGCAAACAGCATGGGAAATAAGTGGCTTAAAGGCAAAACCACTTATTTTGTGTCCATGGGTATATGAATCGGCTGCATCTCTGCTTGACTCTGCTAGGCTGTACCATGTTCAGTAAGATTCACCTCCAAGATGCAGGTTGGCTCTAAATGTGTTTAGATCCAAGCTGAAAGGGCATACCCTATCTGGGATATGAAATTCTCACACCTGTGGACAGGGGCACAAGAGAGAACTAACCAATCCATGCAAGCACAGATAAAGCCTCTCTGGATATGCTCATATGTCATACCCTCTAACATTGTTTTGGCCAAAGGGAATCACATAGTCAAATACAACACTCACAGGGTGGGAAACAAAAATACTCCCCTAGAAGTGGGTAAGAAATATTAATATTTTCTGAATAATAACAAAATATACCATATTATGTAAGAACAACTCCAAAGTTGGTTAAATTTTCCTTACGAAAAATACCTACAATGTTCAGTTCTTGTTATACATAAAAAAGAATTAGGAAATATTATATTTCAGAAATATTTGTTTCTGTTTTCCCCAAACTTAGGCTCTTTTGATTTCAGTATTTTAATAAGATTTTGAACAGCTTTTTATAATTTCTTTGCATTGCTTTAGTTTGTGACAAAGAATATTAAACAAGTTTGTTAGAGATTTCAACATATACCATGATTAGGTCTACTAATTAGCTTTATAGAAACAGAAGTGATGAAGGGCCATAGAAGTGTTATTTATGGAGAATCTAAATTTCTTCCATGTGAACTTGTTTACTATTAACTGTCCTTTGCCGAAAAAAAAATTGCTATAGCTATATTTAATGAAAAGCATAAATCACACCTAATGGACCATGATTCAGATCACCACCAATTTATGATGCTAAAATATGGACTTAGGAATCTATCTTTCTATGACTAGTTCAATTTGTGTTGAAATATTTATGGATGAGGAGAATAGCTTTAATTTTTTAAAAAAACTGCAGCAATGGAACATTGCATGTTTTTGTTTTATTTGGTTTATAAATATTGAAGTCATAAATATTGTTGATTAAAACTAGGAAATGAAAATATAAAGACAGGCAAGCATGTCAACCTAGAAAACCTGTCTAAACAACAGCAACAACAAAACAATTTTGGGGACAAGGAAGACGAGGAGAGAAAAAGAAGTATGGGAATTAATGTTTTATTAATGGTATCAGTCCCCTATTTGCAGAAGCTTGTGATACTGGGTCATTGGGTCGTATACTGAAGGCTAGACCAAGTAGTTCCCAGATTGTTAGGAGATCATTTTGATGCTTGAAGTCTTGAGATCTAAAATGTGAATGTCTTCAGTTTAGCAGAAGAGTATATTTTAAAATTTAACTAAGATGAGAACATCGTTTATGCATTTCAGTATTCTCCTAAGTTTAGACTTTTCCTAACACCATAACAATTAGAGGAATGACTAGCTATTTCAACACTTCACCCAAAGCTAAGGTGTATGATGAGGGGCATTTCCTACTTCTTCATTCTCCTCCTTTATTCCTTACATGGCTGTGATATTTAATCTCCTACTGATAGTTACTGAGTGTTTTTCTAGCCTTTTTTTCCTTATCATATAGGTCTTACATGCCTACTTATTTTACATATGTATTTCAGCAATGATTGTGAAAGTGTCGATTGAGTATTGGAAGCCAGATTCTTTCCTCTAGTCACTTATATTTAGAGTAACTCGTTTGTAAATAAATAGACAATATAAAATCTGTGGGGGGCTTCTCAAGGATACCTTATTTTCTGATAAGTGACAGGTGTGAAGAGAGTGTGCATTGCTTCTGTCCCTTTCTCCTGGAATACAGACTTGGTTTCTGATGATGAGTTTGACATATTGAAACCATAATGAAACAAGTACAGGGAGAAAAACACAAGATGCTTTAAGGATGTCAGGGAAGAATAAGAGAGTCCCCAAACGGGTTAGATTGTTGAACTTCTTTGCCAACATCAAATATTGTCTATGTCCAATTATATGTGGAAAACAAAAGACTCTATTTTTAAAGGCATGATTTATCAAGTTTTCAGTTCTTTGTGTCAGAAGCACCTGTACACAGTATAGAATATTTATGTAGAATAAATGGTATACAGAATTTCAATTATAAACAATATCAAATTTTCCTTTAAAAATTATTCAAATTTACACTCCACAAACAGCAAATAAGAATGCCTGTTATCCTACATCTCTACGATATTAAGTGTTACTAGTTTATGTATTCACTAACACTTATTAAGTGCTTAATAAATGTGCCCAGCATTGTACTAATTGTAAGAACAGGAAAATAATAAGGCTTCTGCCTTCCATGTTTCCAGTTATGTTTTTATGTCAATTTTATTTGTTTCCTTCATGAATCCTGCAAAGTTCTTTATATTTTGTGTTTGTTCTATGGTTTAGATCAAGGGACAATATAAGAAGTTTAGAGAATAGATTCTAGAATCAGTATGCTTGGGACAGGAATCTTGTCACCTCTATAGCTATGTGATGATGGCCCATTTAACTTCCCTGAGTCTCAGTTTCACCCTTAACTTGAGGATAATAAGAATACCTATTGTAAGACTTATGAGTTATACTCCTCACCTAGAACAGATACTGTCTAATGTCACCAAATATTATAAGATTTTCAATTTATTTTATAAGTTTATATGTATAAATGTTACAAATTTTGGTATATTAATTTGCATATCATTGTCTTTTAAAATTTTGTACTGCTTACAATAGCTTAACTGTAATGTTTGTAGATATTTAATCATATTATCTGAAAATGATGTTTTATATTCCTTTCTGATATTTATACTATCTTTGTTATCTAATGGAGTTAATTAGAATTTCCAGAACAATATTTATTATAATGATTACGTTAGAAGGCTTTCTATTTGAAATATAAAATTGCTGTTTCCTAACTATGATATTTTTATCCACCTTGGCATCTATATCTATTTTCTATCTCTCTCATGATTTTATGGTAATGTTTTTGCATAGTTTTCATACCTTTAAACAATTTGTTCATTATATCAATTTAATGCCTTATTTAATTTGTAATTAAATTTATTCTTTGAATTATTGATTAAAATCAAATTATTTACTGTATTGAAGTAGTCTTTGAAAAAAGGTGTACCTAGTCCTTCTAAATGTGTAGTGTGTGGGCCATATTCTTCCCTCTGACCTCTGTTTAATAAGGCCTATGTATTGGTACCAGGTGAGTAGAACAATTCCCTCTATATCATCTATTGCCATTAATAGTACTGCATAACCAAGATTTTCCTCTTGATCCAGTAAGCTAGGCTGAACTTATTCAGATGGTAGTCACAGTGTTCTAAGTGAGAATGCTGAAGCTCTGTTTCAAGGGGCTGGGAAATAGACAACTTTTCATGGGAGGAACTACACATGAAGGTACATGGATACAAAGATTATTTTTTACAAATTACCTATTACACACTCTCACGCCTGAGGAGTCATGTTAAATCTCATTTTGCAATGAGGTTTTTTGTTTTGTTTTTCTTATTTCCTCATATATAACCTAAAGTATTTGAATCACATAGAGTTTAATTACCAAATAATTAGATGAAATTGATAATAATTTGGCAGGTTTTCATTTAAACACTACTACTTGTTTGATATGTAAATGTTGGTGTGTGTTTTGCCATGTTTGAAACTCATTACTACATTACTAGTTCTTGGACAGTTCAACACCTGAATGCCTATGTCACTTTACTTGGATTAATTGTGTAGCAACTAAATACCTTGTCTCCCTCCTGGTATATGTAAGACTGTACCCAGCTGGTCCCCAAAAGGAGGCCAGTAGAATTCACATTTGGTTGTTCCATATAATGTAGGAGCACTTTTTCTTTTCTAAGCAACCGGATAGTAACCATATATTAGAATTCTTAAGAGAAACAGAACATATATATATGTAAAATATACCTTTTTTCTATTGTAAGGAATTGTCTCAAGTGGTTATGGAGGCTGAAAAGCTGAGATGTCCCAAGGTATGCAGTTGGCAAGGTGAAGACCCAGGAGAACTAATGGTGTAAGTTCCAGTCTAAGTCCAAAGTATGTGTCAACAGCAGAAGTTCCAATATGAGTCTGAGTCCAAAGGCAGGAGAAGACCAATGTCCCACCTCAAAGACAATTAGGAAGAGAAAGTAAACTCTCCCTTACTCAGCTTTTTATTCTACTCAGGTCTCCAATGATTAGATGAGGCCTGTCCACGTTGGGGAGGGCAATCTCTTATGCTCTGTCTACTGACTCCAATGTTAATTTATCCAGAAATACCTTCACAGATACATCCAGAATAATTTTTAACCAAATATCTGGATACCCTGTGTCACAGTCAAGTTGACACATAGAATTAACCATCACAAACCATTATTTTTGATTACACATAGATAGTAGAAATAACTGTTCCTACATATGCATTATTAAATCCTTCCTGGGACATCAAGAAACCATATTATCCAACAATTACTTTTGACTACCCTTGTTCCCTCACCTCTCCCCACTACACTGGGCTGCACTCTCCCTTCCTCTCCTAGGTATTTGGAAGATGATTAGCAGCAGTAAAATTGGTTAAGATTTTATTCATATTCCAAGAAATTGAATTTGTGTCTCTTTAAGGCATATGCATTTAAAGAAAAAATAACCTATTTTATCTGCACCTTTGATACTAAAAATAAAATATAATCAATCATCCTTAATTACAAAAATACTTTTATCTTTAGTGTACCCACTTACTTAGGAATTTGAACTGAAAAATTTCCTAAAGATTTTCAAGAATTAAGAGTAGATATGGGGCCTCCCTGGTGGCGCAGTGGTTGAGAGTCCGCCTGCCGATGCAGGGGATACGGGTTCGTGCCCCGGTCTGGGAGGATCCCATATGCCGCGGAGCGGCTGGGCCCGTGAGCCATGGCTGCTGAGCCTGCGCGTCCGGAGCCTGTGCTCCGCAACGGGAGAGGCCACAACAGTGAGAGGCCCGCGTACCACAAAAAAAAAAAAAAAAAAAAAAAAAAAAAAAAAAGAGTAGATATGAAGAGTAATACCTAGGAACAAAGTGACTACCCACAAACAGATATGGTTGATTATAAAAATCACAGAACAAAAAGAGTTATGAATTATATAGTCCTGAACTAGGTGTATATGTGTAAGCACATGCAGGAAGGGGAGTTCATACACAAAAACTCCAAAACAAAATTAGAAACATGGAAGAAAAATATATATTTATCAGAAAACAAAAGCCTTTCTTGGTAGTAAGAGGAATCACTTAATTAGAGTCATTAAAAGAAGGAATTCCCTTAATACAGAATTCAAGATCTTTTTTATCATTTTTCTCTCACTTTAAATACCATTGGGATGAAAAAGGAAAAAAAAAGCAAATAAAAATATTGGTGTCTAATTTTACTTGAAAACTTGTGTACAGGTCAGGTAGTTACCAGTGCATTGTTTTCAATAAAATTGAAGATGACTTAATCTAGTTATCCATGGAGATATTGTTACAACAAATTCTGATGATAAATTACCTTGTGAGTTGTTTGGTTTGTTTTTTGGCATATAAATCAGAAGAAGATTAAAGTATTCAGTGACTTTGCTATAGAAAAATTATTTCCATGTAATTTTTTTTTTTTTTTTTTTTTGGCTGCACACCTTGTGGGATCTTAGTTCCCTGACCAGGGATTGAACCTGTGCCCCTGCAGTGGAAGCACAGAGTCTCAACCACTGGACCACCAGGGAAGCCCCTCCATGTAATTATTTTTATGAAAAAGTTTTTCAGTGATTACTCATTGCAGCATTCAGAACTTATCATCCAAATACATAAACTGATAAAAATAATACAAAACATCCATTTCATTAAGTTGGGCATTCCAATAAACATAAACTTTATATATTTGCAAATTATCTAAATGTGTTCTATTTATAATGTGTTGATCAATTGCTTGCTATTTATAAAGATTACTAAAGTCAGAAAAATTTTTAAAAATTAGACTTAAGAGCACAATATAAGTACAGAAGATGTTAATGCATATGCATGTTTTTGTTGTAGAGAAATAAGAGGACATAGTCAGACTTTAAGAAATATACATCACACTAAACCAAAACTTTCATTGTAAAACTAGAAATATCAATCCAAAGAGGAAAGGAAGGCAGTCTTACATTGGTCTAAGTAAATGATTTGCAAACTCCAGTTTAGCCATAATCTTGCTCTTCAAGTAGTATATAAAAGAAGACTTGGGGGTATGGGGAGATTAAGTGGGGCTGTGCTAATTGAAAGGGAATGGGACAAATATCTAATATCCAGGAGAATTCTTGAGACTGTAAATCACAGATTTGAACGTATGTATTTGATGATATCTATATACCTTTCCAAGTATGACTATTTTATGAAACATAATTAAAATACTGTCTTTAAATGGGGGCATTCACACATTTTGTCTTCAAAGTATTTATAATTCAGTTTTATAAACTTGTATTTCTGTACTGATTATAACTTCTGTACTGATTATATTTAAATTCTATTAAAATTTTAATAAGTATTTTCATCTATAAACAGTTTAAATAATGTAAAAGTGTAACATCAAATAGAGAGAGTCACCACCCCATGCTGCTCTTCATATTTATCTTCTCCTCAGGAATTCATACTGTTACAGTTTTGCATATATCTTTCTCTATTTTAATATTATAAATGTATAATGTGTATAAATATGTGTAAAGTTTTAAATGTATACTTTATATAAAGATAAAGCAAAATGCCTCTCTTTCAAAATACAGGGTAATGTGAAACAATGTTCTGGGGAGAGAAGATGGTGGAGTAGAAGGACCTTGAACTCACCTCCTCCCATGAGAACACCAAAATCACAACTAACTAACTAACTGCTGAACAACCATTGATAAAAAGAAAGACTGATATCTACCAAAAAAGATATTCTACATCCAAAGACAAAGAAGAAACCACAATGAGACAGTAGGATGGGTTCTCTTGTGAAATTATCAGACTCCATACCCCTGGGTGGCCGACCTACAAACACACAGGAGAATAATTATATCACATAAGTTCTCCATTGGGAGTGAGAGTTCTGAGCCCCACAACAGGCTCCCTAGCCTGGGGGTTTGGCATCAAGAGGAGGAGCCCCCAGAGCATTTCGCTTTGAAAGCAAGCAGGACTTGATCACAGGAGCTCCAAAGGACTGGGGGAAACAGAGACTCCACTCTTGGATAGTACACACAAGGTCTCCTATGCACCAGGACTCAGGACAAAAGCAGTCACAACAAAGGATCCTGGGCCAGACCTACCTGCTTGTCTTGGAGTGT
The DNA here is from genome assembly GCF_949752795.1 of Hyperoodon ampullatus. Taxonomy (NCBI): domain Eukaryota; kingdom Metazoa; phylum Chordata; class Mammalia; order Artiodactyla; family Ziphiidae; genus Hyperoodon; species Hyperoodon ampullatus. The sequence continues at coordinate 123,150,824 of NC_136916.1, read as the reverse complement.
CTCCAGGGCAGGCAGGGGGTTGTGTAGCTGTCTGGGGACATAAAAGCTGGTGGTGAACATATACAGGAGTACTCATCTGAAGGCTGACATCTTGCTTGGGTCATTATCACCAAGACCTGGCCCCACCCAATAGCCTGTAGGCTCCAGTGCTAGGATACCTGAGGCCAAACAACAAATGGGCTGAAGACAGCCCCACCCATCATCGGACATTCTACCTAAAAGCTTCCTGAACCCACAGTCACCTCTAGACATGCCCCTAGACATGGCCCTGGCTCACCAGAGGGGCCAAGACCCAGCTCTACTCACCAGTGGACAGGCAACAGCCCCTCCCACTAGGAAGCCTGCACAAGATTCTAGAACAGCCTCATCCACCAGGGGGCAGCAGAAGCAAAGAAAACTAAAATCCCACAGCCTGTAGAACTGAGTCAGAACCTACCCTAGGGCCAGCTGGTCCCTGGCCCTTAGGTGATGAGAGGAGAGTATAGTGCTGGGACACATAGGATATCCCTACAGAGGGCCACTTCTCCAAGGTCGAGAAGTATAACTAACCTTCCATGTACATAAAAATACAAATAGAAATTTAGACAAAATCAAACAGCAGAGGAATAAGTTCCAGATTAAGGAATAAGATAAGAGACCAGAAGAACAACTAAGTGACATGGAGATAGGTAGTCTACCTAAGAGTTTAGAGTAATGATTGAAAGATGATCCAAGAACTTGGGAAAAGAATGGATGAACAGAACAAAAAGTTAAAAGAAATTTTTAATGAAGTGTTAGGAAATATAAAGAACAACCAAACAGAGTTGAAAAATACACTAACTGAAATGCAATTAAGGGACCTTTAGGACAATGTCAAACACACCAACATTCACATTATAGGGGTCCCAGAAGGAAAAGAGAGAGAGAAAGGGCCTGAGGAAATGTTTGAAGAGATAATAGCTGAAAACTTCCCTTAACATGGGAAAGGGAACAGCCAAGTCCAGGAAGAGCAGAAAGTCCCATACAGGATTAACCCAAGGAGAAACATGCCAAGACACATAGTAATCAAATTGAAAAAAATTAAAGACAAAAAAAAATATTAAAAAACAATGAAGGAAAAGCAACAAATAACAAACATACAAGGGAACCCACATAAAGTTATCAGCTGATTTTTCAGCAGAAACTCTACAGGCCAGAGGGAGTGGCATGATATATTTAAAGTGATGAAAAGGAAAAACCTACAGACAAGAATACTCTAACCAGCAAGGTTCTTGTTCAGGTTCAAAGGAAAAATCAAAAGCTTTACAGACAAGCAAAGGCTAAAAGAATTTAGCACCAGTAAACCAGCTTTACAACAAATGCTAAAGGGACTTCTCTGGGTGGAAAATAAAAAATTACAAATGAAACAAAAAATTATGAAATGGGAAAGCACACTGTTAAATGTAAACATACAGTAAAGGAAGGGAGGCAGGCACACACAAATGTATCTAAAGCAGTAATCATGAGAGGAGGCAGGTACAAACGCAGGATAAGTGGAATGCATTTGAAATTAAGAGATCAGCAACTCAAAATAACCATGTATATATATATAGACTGCTATATCAAAACATCATGGTAACTGCAAACCAAAAATCTGTAAGAGACATATACACAAAAAAGTAAAAGGGATCCAAACACAACAGTAATAAATGTCAACAAATCACAAAAAAAGAGAACAAACAATGAAAGGAAGAAAAAAGACCTAAAAAAAACAAATCCAAAACAATTGACAAAGTTGCAGTAAAAAATTACATATCAATAATTACCTTATGTGTAAACAGGTTAAATGCTCCAACCAAAAGACATAGACTGACTGAATGGATACAAAAACAAGACCTGTGTCTATGCTGTCTACATGACATCCACAACAGATCTAGAGACACATACAAACTGAACTGAGGGGATGGAAAAAAGTTATTCCATGCAAATGAACATCAAAAGAAAGCTTGAGTAGCAATACTCATATCAGACAAAATAGACTATAAATAATGTTAAGAGAGAGAAGGAAGGACATTGCATAATGATCAATGGATCAATGCAAGAAGAATATATAAAAGTTGTAATATATATGTACCCAACATAGGAACACCTCAATATATAAGGCAAATACTAACAGACATAAAGGGAGAAATTGACAGTAACACAATAATAGTGGGGGACTTTAGCACCCCACTTACATCAATGGACAGATTATTCAGACAGAAAATCAATAAGTAAACACAGGCCTTAAATGACAATAAGACCAGATGGACATAATTGATATTTATAGAGCAGTCCACCTGAAAGCAGCAGAATACACATTCTTTTCAAGTGCACATGGAACATTCTCCAGGATAGATCACATGCTGGGCCACAAAGCAAGCCTCTGTAAATTTAAGAAAATTAAATCATATAAAACATCTTTTCTGCCCACAACGTTATGAGATTAGAAATCAACTACAAGAAACAAATGGCATAAAACACAAACACATGGAGGCTAAACAATATGCTACTAAATAACCAATAGATCACTGATGAAATCAAAGAGGAAATCAAAAATACCTAGAGACAAATGAAAATATGATGATCTAAAGCCTATGAGATGCAGAAAAGAGCTCTAAGAGAGAAATTTATAATGATATATGCTTACCTCAGGAAACCAGAAAAATCTCAAACAACCTAACATTATACCTAAAGAAAGAAGAAAAAACAAAGCCAAAAATTAGTAGAAGGAAAGAAATCATAAAGATGAGAGCAGAAATAAATGAAATAGAGACTAAAAAACAATAGAAAAGATTAAAAAACAAAACTAAAAGCTTTCTTCAAAAAGATAAAGTGAATAAAATTGATAAACTTTTAGCCAGGCTTATCAAGAAAAAAAGGGAGAGGGCCCAAATCAATAACATTAAAAATGAAAAAGGAGAAGTTACAACCAACACCATAGAAATACAAAGGATCATAAGAGAGTACAAAAAGCAACTGTACACCAGTAAAATGGACAACCTAGAAGAAATAGACAAATTCTTAGAAAGGTACAGTCTCCCAAGACTGAACCAGGGAGAAATAGAAAAAATGAACAGACTAATTACAAGTACTGAAATTGAATCTGTGATTTAAAAAGTCCCAACAAACAAAAATGCAGGACCAAATGGCTTAACAGGAGAATTCTATCAAACATTTAGAGAAAAGTTAACACCTATCCTTTTGAAACTATTCCAAAAGTTTGCAGAGGTAGAAACACTCCCAAACTCATTCTATGAGACCACCATCACCCTGATGCCAAAACTAGAAAAAGATACCACAAAAAAAGAAAATTACAGGCCAATATCACTTATGAACATAGATGTAGAAATCCTCAATAAAACACTTGCAAACCAAATCCAAGAATACATTAAAAGGATCATACACCATGATCAACTGAGATTTACCCCAGGGATGCAAGGATTTTTGTATATCCACGAATCAATCAGTGTGATACAACACATTAACAAATTGAAGAATAAAAACGATATAATCATCTCAGTTGATGCAGAAAAATCTTTTGATAAAATTCAACATCCATTCATGATAAAAACTCTCCGGAAAGTGGGCATAGAGGGAACCTACCTCAACACAATAAAGGCCATATATGACAAACCCACAGCTAACATTACACTCAATGGTGGAAAACTGAAAGCATTTCCCCTAGGATCAGGAACAAGAGAAGGATGTCCACTCTTGCCACTTTTATTCAACATAGTATTGGAATTCCTAGCCATGGCAATCAGAGAAGAAACATAAATAAAAGGAATAGAATTGGAAATGGAGAAGTAAAACCATTACTGTCTTTAGGTGACATGATACTGTACATAGAAAATCCTAAAGATGCTACCAGAAAATGACGAGCTCATCAATGAGTCTGGTAAAGTTGCAGGACACAAAATTAATATACAGAAATCTGTTGGATTTCTAGACACTAACAACAAACTATCAGAAAGAGAAATTAAGGAAATATTTCTATTTACCATTGCATCAAAAACAGTAAAATACCTAGGAATAAACCTACCTAAGGAGGCAAAAGACCTGGACTCAGAAAACTATGAGACACTGATGAAAGAAATTGCTGTTGACACAAACAGGTGGAAAGATATACTATATTCTTAGATTGGAAGATTCAGTATTGTTAAAATGACCACACCACCCAAGGCAATCTACATATTCATTGCAATTCCTATCAAGTTACTAATGGCATTTTAAACAGAATAAAAAATTTTTTAACTTGTATGGAAAAACAAAAGACCCCATACAGCCAAAATAATCTTGAAAAAGGAAAATGGAGTGGGATGAATCAGGCTACCTGGCTTCAAGCTATACTACAAAGCTACAGTAATTAAAACAGTATGGTACTGGCACAAAAACAGAACTATAGCTCAATGGAACAGGATAAAAAGGCCAGAAATAAACCCATGCACCTATGGTCAATTAATCTATGACAAAGGAGGCAAGTCTATACAATGGAGAAAAGACAGTCTCTTCAAAAAGTGATGCTAGGAAAACTGCAAAGCTACATGTAAAAGAATGAAATTAGAACATTCTCTAACACCAGACACAAAAATAAACTCAAAATGGATTAAAGACCTAAATATAAAACCAGATACTATAAAAGTCTTACAGGAAAACATAGGCAGAACACTCTTTGACATAAATAGTAGCAATATTTTTTTGTATCTTCCCATAGAGTAATGGAAATAAAAACAAAAATGAACAAATGTGACCTAACTAAACTTAAAAGCTTTTGCACAGCAAAGGAAATCATAAACAAAATAGAAAGACAACTTACAGAATGGGAGAAAATATTTGCAAATGATGCAACTGACAAGGGATTAAACTCCAAAATATACCAAAAGCTCATGCAACTCAATGTCAAAAAACCCCAAAAATCCTAATCAAAAAATGGGCAGAAAATCTAAATAGAAATTTCTTCAAAGAAGAGATACAGATGGCCCAAAGGCACATTAAAAGAGGCTCAACACTGCTAATTATTAGAGAAATGCAAATCATTACTAAAGTGAGGTAGTTTACATCAAAAATTCTGCAAATAATCAATGTTGGAGAGGGTGTGGAGAAAAGAGAACCCTCCTACACTGTAGGTGGAATGTAAATTGGTAAAGCCACTATGGAGTTTCTTTAAAAAAATAAAAATAGAGCTACTATATGATCCTTCAATCCCCATCCTGAGCACATACCTGGAGAAAACCATAATTTGAAAAGATACATGCACTCCAGTGTTTATAGTAGCACTTTTTACAATAGCAAAGACATGAAAGCAACCTACGTGTCTATCAACAGATGAATGGATAAAGAACATGTGGTATGTGTACACAGTGGAATACTACTCAGCCAGAAAAAGAATGAAATAATGCTATTTGCAGCCACATGGATGGACCTAGAGATGATCATACTAAATGTGGTAAGGTAGACAGAGAAAGATAAATATCATATGATATCACTTATATGCAGAATCTAAAAAAAAGATACAAATGAACTATTTACAAAACAGAAACAGACTCATAGACATAGAAAACAAACTTATGGTTAGCAAAGTTGAAAGGTGGGGGGACATAAATTAGGAATTTGGAATTAAAATATACACACTGCTATATATACAATAGATGACCAACAAGGACCTACTGTATAGCACAGGGAACTATATTCAATATCTTGTAATAACCCATAATGGAAGAGAATATATATATATATATAGCAATCACTTTGCTGTACATCTGAAACTAACACAACATTGTAAAAGACTCTATTTCAATAAAAAAAATTTAGAAAATAATGTTCTGGGCTTACAAGAAAAACAGAAGACTTAGTGTCAGTAATAAAGAAAGAATTGAATACCAGAATCCTGAGCATGTAAGCTAATGCTGCAGCAACTCTGAGGCTGTGAGAGGAGGAGTTAATCCAAAATTTTTAAAACAGATGCAAGGATAGGAGATGAATACATTATCCTCAGAAGGCAAAGAGTTGAAACTGAGACTCTTACACAAATACAGCTGCTGTATAGAAAACTCCATATTTCTATTTCATCTGTACACACTAAGTCTAGTCCAAAGTCCCATAGTTTTCCATTTTTAAGCAAATTTGTAGAGGTCCCAAGAGTAGATAACATTTTTATTATAGTTGGTTAATCATGTTAACTAAATGGATACATATATCACATATAGTATATTTACTAAATATATATATTTTATATAATGGAATATATATGATATACATACATAATCCATTATATAAAACCAAAATTTCTGCAAGAAGAAATAAGAAATTTGAATGGTCATATATTTAAATAAAGTAAATCATTATTAAAGTCCTTGTGTCAGAAATCTCTAAATATCTTCAAAGTCAACTCTTTAAAAGATTAAACAAAAATATCATCCTTATAATTATCTCTTACAGAAGTGAAAAACAAGTATATATTTCCCAAATTGTATTTTGTGACCAGAATTGCAATGGTAGTAAAAGTTCTTTTCATAAGACAAAGAAATTATAGCCCAATCTCCCTCATTTATTTAGCAAAATAATTGAATTAGTAAAGAATAGAAAACATTTTTATTATTTTTAGGTGATATGATTATATGTATAGAAAATTCAAGCAAATTTATTGAAAAATATTAAGATTATCAAATTTAGCATTGTTACTAAAGACATATATTGATAAAACAATAATTGTAATTTGAGACTGCCAATAAAAATTAAACAAATGATAAATGATGTCAATAACCTCAAATATCTATGGATCAGATTAAGATGTCAGAGTAAGAAGACATGGAGCTCACCTCCCCACCCCCTCCAACAAACACATCCATAATACATCTATATGTGGAATAATTCTCATGGAAAACTAACTGGAAACTGTCAGAACACCTATATAACAAAAGCTACATGAAAGATTTCCATGTAACAGAATAGGAAGGAAAAAGGCATAGGGTTGGAATGTCCACCCCTGGGAGGGATCCAAAAGGAAGAGAATGTCCACACAAGCAGACTCTTGTCCTGAGGAGGGAGTGGGTTGAGCCACAGACTAGTCATCCAAGTCCTGGGATCCTATGCAAAGGAGACAAGCCTCCCTGGCTGCTGGGAGAACTTCTGGGATAGACAGAAGGGCTAGAGAAGCTTACATTCTACTCATGATGATTACACAAGTGCTGGCTTGCAACAGGCAGGGCTGAGAGAGCTCTGCACTGGTAGATACCACCTCACTGCACTCCCCAATCCAAGTGGGGAAACACCCTTGCCCCACTCACTCCACATCACAGCTTGGGGCTAGATCTGAAGCGTACAGACCTGGAGGAAAGACTGATCTAGAGATGCAGAGGTGGCCCAGGGGCCTGTGATGTGGTCTGGGTGGGGCAGTAGCCATCTCAGCACTTATTCAGGCAGCCCCTTGGGAAACACCATGATCAGTAGGTGGCAGTCCATCTCCCAGCTGAGCAAGTGCACTGGCCCACTCCATACCACAGCTTTGTGCTGGATCTGGAGCAGACAGGTTCTGAGAGAAGAATATCATAGAGGCAGTCCAGATCTCTGGTGTCAGTGTAGCTGCATCAATTTCTGCAACCACAGTGATCCAATCCACAGGTCCATCCTAGCAAAGGCTCCAGCCCAGCTCATTCCATGTCATAACCTTTCCCTAGATCTAGGATGACCACAACAGGGAAAGGGACACAACCTTGTGTTGCATCTGAGCTGAGTTGTGGATGGCTACACAGTTAGCAAGTTGGACCTCTGTGAACAGGCAGGCCTCACTTGCTACAGGACTCCCCTTCCTTTGGATAGGACATGCACTCAAAGGGAATGGAGCCTGATTGAATCCAATCCTCAGGGCCTCTACTCCAACAACTGAGGATCAGACACGGACCCTAACAGGGTGGGAACAGCCAGAGCAGAGAGGATGTCCCGCCTCACACCCTGGACAGATTTTAGCTCCCCCAACACTAACTACACCTCCTATAAAAGTGATAGGGGCCAGAACACCCTGAGAAAAGACATGGCTGGCATCCCCATCAAAACCAGCCCAAGCACCAAAGACATTGGACAAACACAGTCTACACAGAGATGCTCCCACCAAAAAAAAAAAACAAAACCCTTCAAACCACCATAGCTAGCTATTACTGCTGGATTCATAGAACCAGAGAAAGTAAGTAAAATGAAAAGAGGAATGATTCCCAGTTCAAAGAGCAAGAGAAATAACCTGAAAGAATAAACAGTGAAACATAGATCACCAGTCAACCAGCCCCTGAGTTCAAAAAGATGGTAATAAAAATTCTAACTGAATTTAAAAAGATTATTGATATAAACACAGATCACTGTAACGAGGAACTAACAATTATAAAGAAGACCCAATCAAAATAGATAATTCAATTTCTGAGATAAAAAGCAATCTAGAAGCAATGACTAACTGACTAAATGACACAGAAGAACAAATAAGTGATCCAAATGATAGAATAATGGAAAGCACTCAATCAGAACAGCAGACAAAAAGACAAAAAAAAAAGGCAACATACAAGATGTATGGAATATTATAAAACATGCAAACCTATGCATAAGGGTTCCAGAAGGAGAGAGAGAGAGAGAAGGGGAACAAAAATATATATGAGGCAATTGGAGCTGAAAATTTCCCAGACTTGAAGTAAACAGATATCCAGGTATAGGAAGCACAGGGGGTCCCAAACAAGATGAATTCAAACAGACCCACACCAAGACATATCATAATTAAAATGGCAAAAGTTAAATAGAGGATCCTAAAGGCAGCAAGAGAAAAATAGAGTCAGTTACAAGGGAACACCAGTAAGACTAACTGGTTTCTCTGCAGAAACTTTGCAGGCCAGAAGGGAGTGACATGATATATTCAAAGTCCTGAAAAGGAAAAACCTGCAATCTAGGATAGCCTACCCAACAAGAATATCATTTAGAATAGAAGGAGAAATAAAGGATTTCTCAGACAATAAATAAATAAACAAAAACACTAAAAGAATTCAGCAATACTAAACCTACCCTAGAAGGAATATTTAAAGGTCTTCTCTAAGTGGAAAAGAATCTACAGTCTACAGGAAATGGAAAAATGGCAATAGGAAAGGCAAGTATAAAAAATGACTGAAGATCACTTAAACCAGTACATAGATTTAAAAAATCAAAAAAATATATAACCAAAATAAACAGTAAAAGGATAAGCTTGAAGATGTAAAGTACAATAGGATATCAAAATCACAAAATGTGGTGGGGGTGGGAGGGACATAGATCTTTTAGAATGTGTTTGAACTTAAATGACAGTTTAAAGCAAGTAGATATAGTTATGGGTCAACACACATCAACTCCATGGTAACTGCAAATCAAAAAAATACAATAGATATACAAAAACCAAAAAGAAAGGAACTCAAGTATACTACAAAAGAAAACCAAACAAAAAGTAAAACAAAAAGAAGAAATCAACAAAGAACTATAAAAACAACTAGAAAACAAGGAATAAAATGGCAATAAGTATATAACTATCAATAATTACCTTAAATGTCAATGGAATGCAAGATGCAGTTATATGCCAACAAATTGGACAATTTAAATGGACAAATTTCTAGAAACATACAACTTGCCAAGACTGAGTCAAGAAGAAACAGACAATATGAGCAGACCATCACTAGAAGTGAAACAGAATCTATAATAAAAATTTAAAACCCTACAAACTAAAGTCTAGAACTGGATGGCTTCACAGAGAAATTCTACCAAATATATAAAGAAATTATACCTATCCTTCTCAAACTCCTCCAAAAATTGAAGAGGAGGGAATGCTCCCCATTTCATTCTATGAGGCCATCATTACCCTGATACCAAAACCCAACAAGGACACAGCAAAAAAAGAAAATTACAGGCCAATATATCTGATAAATATAGATACAAAAATCCTCAAGAAACTATTATCAAACCAAATTCAACAATATATAAAAAGGATCATACACCATGATCAAGTGGGATTTTTTCCTCTGTAACAAGGATGGTTCAACATACACAAATCAATCAGTGTGACACACCACATTAACAAAAGAAAAACCAAAGACCAAATGATGGTCATCACAAAAACTGCAGAAAAGGGACTTCCCTGGTGGCGCAGTGGTTGAGAGTCCACCTGCCGATGCAGGGGACAAGGGTTCGTGCCCTGGTCTGGGAAGATCCCACATGCCACAGAGCAGCTGGGCCTGTGAGCCATGGCTGCTGAGACTGTGTGTCCAGAGCCTGTGCTCTGCAACGGGAGAGGCCACAACAGTGAGAGGCCCGCGTACCACAAAAAAAAAAAAAAAAAAAAAAAAAACTGCAGAAAAATCATTTGACAAATTTCAACATCCTTTCATGATAAAACTTTCAGCCAAGTGGGTACAGAAAGAACTTCTCTCAACATTTATGTTAAATCCACAGGCAACATAATACTCAACACTGAAAAACTGAAAGCCTTCCTGTTAAATTTAAGAGCAAGACAAGGATGCCCACTCTCACCACATCTATTTAACATAATATTGGAAGTCCTAGCCACAGCAATCAGACAAGAAAAAGAAATAAAAGATATCAAATCAGAAGGGAAGAGGTAAAACTGTCACTATTTGCAGATGATATGATACTCTATATAGAGAACCCTAAGGTCTTCACACAAAACTATTAGAACTAATAACTGAATTCAGCAAGGTTGCAGGATATGAGATGAATATACAGAAGTCTTTTACATTTCTATACACTAATAATGAAATATCAGAGAAAGTAAATAATCCCATTTAAAATTGCATCAAAAATGAAATAAAATACTTAAGAATAAACTTATAAAAAATAAAAGACCAGTATGCTGAAAACTATAAGACATTGAAAAGGGAAATTGAAGATGATTCAAAGAAATGGAAGAAATGGAAAGATATCCTGTGCTCTTGGATCGGAAGAATATTGTTAAAGTGGCTAAAAGCAATCTACAGATTTAATGCAATCCCTATCAAAATATCCATGACATTTTTCACAGAACTAGAACAAATCATCCTAAAATTTATACAAAACCACAAAAGACCCAGAATTGCAAAAACAATCCTGAGGAAAAAGAACACAGCTCAGAGTATAACACTTCCAGACCTCAGACTATATTACAAAGCTACAGTAATCAAAACAGGATGATATTAACACAAAAACATATAAACAGATCAGTGGAACAGAGAGCCCAGAAATAAACCCACACACCTAGAGTTATATAATCTATGACAAAGTAGACAAGAATATACAGTGGAGAAAAGACAGTCTCTTTAATAACTGGTATTGGAAAAGCTGGGCAGCTACATGTAAAACAATGAAATTAGAACATTCCGTAACACCATATACAAAATTAAATTCAAAATGGTTTAAAGGCCTAAATGTAAGACATGACAACATAAAACTAGGAGAGAATGTAGGCAAAATATTCTTTGACATAAATCATAGCAATATTTTCTTAGATCAGTCTTCCAAGGCAAAAGAAATATAAGCAAAAATAAACATATAAGGCCCAATCCAACCTCAAGCTTTTGCATAACAAAGGAAACCATCAACAAAATGAAAAGGTAACCTGTGGAATGCAAAAAAATATTTGCAAATAATGTGACTGACAAAGGCATTAATATCTAAACTATACAAATAGCTTATACAAATCAACACCAAAACCCCCCCAAACAATCCAATCAAAATATGGGCAGAAGAATTGAAGAGACATTTTCCCAAAGAAGACATACAAATGGGCACAAGAAAAGATGTTCAACATTGCTAATTATTAGAGAAATTCAAATCAACACCACAATTAGGTATCACCTTACACCATTTAGAATGTCTATCATCAAAATGTCTACAAATAATAAATGTTGGAGAGGATGTGGAAAAAAGAAGACCCTAGTACACTGTTGATAGGAATGTAAATTGGTGCAGCCACTATAAAAACCTGTATGGATAGTGTGGAAGTTCCTTAAAAACCTAAAAATATGACTACCAATTCCACCAAAAATCCACCAATTCCACTCCTGAGTATATCCAGAAAAAAAGAAAACTCTAATTCGAAAAGATACATATACACCAGTGTTCATAGAAACACTAGTTGCAGCAGCCAAAATATGGAAACAACCCAAGAACCCATCAGCAGATGATTAGCTTAAGAATTTGTGATACACACACACACACACACACACACACAGAGGAATATTACTCAGCCATGTAAAAGAATGAAGTATTGCCATTTACAGCAACATGGATGGACCTAGAGAATATTATGCTTAGTGAAATAAATCAGTCAGAGAAAGACAAATACTATATGATATCACTTATATATGGAACCTAAAAAAAAAAAAGCAAATGAATATATATACAAAATAGAAACGGACTCACAGATATAGAAAACAAACTTATGGTTACCAAAGGGGAGATGGAAGGGTGAGGGACAAATTAGGACTATGGGAGTAACAGATACAAACTACTATACCTAAAATAGATAACCAACAGAGATTTACTTTTAGCACAAGAAATTATATACAATATCTTGTAATACTCTATAATGACATATAACCTGCAAAAAAAACCCCACTATGCTGCACACCTGAAACTAATACATTGTAAATCAACTATATTTCAATTAAAAAAATCAAATATTAGAATAATTCTAATGAAGTAGATTGCTAGATTGTTACACTGAAAACTATAAATATTTCTGAGAGAAATTAAAGATTTAAATTGGTGGGAGCCTTAGCAAGTTTATTATTTAAAGATTCAACACTTCTGAAATATTATTTCTTCCCAAACCAATCCCTAGGTTTACCTTAAATTCAAAACAAAAGAAAACAAAAAACTCTTTAGTCAACAAGATTGTGCAAATCACTACAATGCTACAATATATAAGATAGTGTGGTATTAATGCAAGAATAAAGTTGGCAAATGGAATGTATGTATGAGTATCCAGAAACAGATCAATACATATATGTTTATCTAATATGGCACTGCAATACAATGGCAAAAATTTACTTTCATAAGTTATATGGGATCAAGTTGATTACTATATGGAAAAAAATGTATATGGGACTTTACCTCATATGTGAAGAAAAATCAATCCAGGTTTGCGGATATCAATGTAAAAATTAAAATGGTAAAGATTTTAAAGAAAAACATAGAGGCCTAACTTTGTGATGTTGGAGTAAGTAAATGTTCCTAAGCCGGATGAAAAAGACACTAATCATTAAAAGAGAGATGTTGAACTGTTTCAAAATTAAGAAGTTTTATTTCTCTAAAGAGACCATGAAATTAAGAAATATTCAAAATATTTTTTAAAGAAAACTAAAATAAAAAACCCTTGAAAAATTCACAGATAGGAGGTCTCAGTGTCATCAACATGAAGTGTCTCCCTGAATCAATTTATAAAATTAATATAATCACCACAAAAACACCAGTATCCTTTTTTTAATGGTGTTGCACAATTTTGTAATAAAATTCATATGAATTTATAAACGTAAGAATATGTAGGCAAACTCTGAAAAAGAATGAAGGGAAATGATCACTAGTAGATATTAAAATATATAAACTATAATTAAATCAATATGGTGCTGTCACGTGAATAGACAAAAACACCAATGGAATAGAGGGGTAAGTTCAGAAAAATAGTTTCATCTGCATATGGAAATCTCAGAACACTGAGAAAAATATGCTGTTATTAATAATTGTGTTGGGACAATTGGGTGGCCCTTTGGAAAAAATATACAATAGATTCATTCATCATTCTATATAAAGTATTAACTCTAAATGTATTAGAGGTCTGTATAAATACAAAAGAGGAAACAAAGGAAATACTAGAGGAAAATATGGGCAGATTCTTCCATAATTGCAGTGTGAGGGAAAGCTTCCTAACTATGATTTTTAAAAGTTCAGTCATAGTAAAAGAAAAACAAATGACAGAACAGACTACATAAAAATCTGAATGAAAAAACAGCATAGGGACTTCCCTGGTGGTGCAGTGGTTGGGAGTCCGCCTGACAGTGCAGGGGAAACGGGTTCAATCCCTGGTCAGGGAGGATCACGCATGCCATGGAGCAACTAAGCCCATGTGCCACGGCTACTGAACCTGCATTCTATAGCCCGTGAGCCACAACTACTGAGCTCACGTGCCACAACTACTGAAGCCCACGCTCGTGGAGCCAGTGCTCTGCAATGGGAGAGGCCACTGTGGTGAGAGGCCTGCGCACCGCAACAGAGAGTAGACCCCGCTCAACTCAACTAGAGAGGGCCTGTGAGCAGCAACGAAGACCCAATGCAGCCAAAAATAAAAATAAAACAAAAACAAGAAAAAAAAACAGCATAAACAAGTAAAAGTCTAATATCACTAATATATGAGGAACTTAAAAATCTAGGTAAAAAACTATAGGTCTATAGAAACATGGACAAAATTCATATGGAGATAACTCAGAGATATAAAAATGGCTATTAAACATATAAAATATATTCAATATCACTCAGAATATAACCACATTAAAATTATAATTTGATACAATTTTTGAAATATTGGATTAGCAAAAATTCAAAGTAGATTACTAGTGAGACTATCAGAAAATAGTCACTCTCAGACTTTGCTGCAGGGAAGTGCAAAGTTGTTCTATCCCTATGGAAGAAAATTTTGTCAATAACTAACAAAATTATATATCCATTTTCCCTTTAACTCAGCAATATATCTTTAAAGACATTACTTTAAAGATATGCTTCTAAAAATATGAAAATAGATATGCAAAAGATTTTTCATTGTAATACTATTTGTAACATGCAAACTATTGGAATCTATGTAAATTTCCAAATTTCGGAGATTGGTTGAGTAAATATGATACATCCACACATTATTTACATGCTGATGTTCTATGTAAGATACACTACATTTTTCTGAACAATTTCATAAGTTACATACATCATGGCCCTCTACTTCTAAATATTTTAGTGTTTAGTTTCTAAGATTAAAGATGTTGTATACATTTAACCATTATAAATATTATGATTTAAACTTCTTGCAGGATATTTGCTCCTGTATGAAACACCCACGAGCCTATTTGGTCCATGTGAAATGGTTTTGGACAGGACCAAATATCAAGGACCTTTTGGCGTGGACCAAATGACTTAGGCACATTTTGGACAGGACAAAATGGTCCTGCAAATATCTAGGATCTTTTGGTGTAGACCAAATGTCTTATCAACTAAATGTTTTATGAGTGTTTTGGATGTTAACAAATGTCTACTGACCTCTAAACTGCATCCAGTATTTCAATTTGGAAATTAGTTAATTTCCTTCATAGCTTTTTTCTCTCTTCTCCAGTCAAAATACACACTAGAATTAGATATTTCATTATATCTTCTTTTAAGTAAAAGTTATATTTTTTATTGGCTGCAAGATTTTTAAATACTGTGAAATAGACATTTTGTTTGGGGATATTAATTATCTAAATTCATTTTTTTTAATTGAAGTATAGTTGATTTATAATATTGTATTAGTTTCAGATGTACCACATAGTGATTCACTATTTTTATACATTATACTCCATTTAAAGTAATTACAAAATAATGGATATATTTTCCTTTGCTGTACAATATATCATTGTTGCTTATTTTATATTGATATATAGTAGTTTTTATCTCTTAATTCTCTATCCTGATCTTGTCCCTCCTTCCTTCCTTCTCCCAAGGGTTAGCACTAGTTTGTACTCTACATCTGTGAGTCTGTTTCTGTTTTGTCATATTCACTCATTTGTTTTATTTTTTAGATTCGACATAGAAGTGATAACATACAATGTTTGTTTCTCTGACTTCTTTCATTTAGCATAATACCCTCTAGCTCCACCCACCTTGTTACAAATGTCAGAATTTCATTCTTTTTTCTATGCCTGAGTAATATTCCATTGTAAAACATATGCCATATATTCTTTATCCATACATTATTGATGGGCACTTAGGTTGCTTGGTTATTGTAAATAATGCTGCTATGAACAGTGGGGTGCATGTACCTTTTCAAATCAGTGTTTTTCCTTTTTCTTTGGATATATACCCAGGAATGAAATGGCTAGATAGAGAGCCCAGAAATAAAACCATACACTTATGTCCAATAAATCAATGACAAAAGATGCAAGAATATACAATGGAAAAAAGACACTCTGTTCAATAAGTAGTACTAGGAAAACTGGACAGCTCCATGTAAAAGAATGAAATTAAAACATTTTCTCACACCATATACAAAATCAACTCAAAATGGGTTAAAGACCTAAATATAAGACCTGAAACCATAAAACTCCTAGAAAAAAATAGGCAGAACACTCTTTGACTTAAATCATAGCAATATTTTTTGGAACTGTCTCCTAAGGCAAAAGAAACAAAAACAAAAGTAAACAAATGGGACCTAATTAAACTTAAAAGTTTTTGCATAGCAAAGGAAACAGTCACAAGATGAAAAGACAACCTACTGAATGGAAGAAAATATTTGCTAATGATATAACTGATAAAGGGTTGATATCCAAAATATATAAACAGCTCATATAACTCAATATCAAAAGAAAACACTATCCACTTAAAAAATGGGCAGAGACTTGAATAGATATTTTTCCGAAGATGACATATAGATGGTCAACAGGCACATGAAAAGATGATCAACATCACTAATCATCAGGGAAATGCAAATCAAGACCACAATGAGGTATCCACCACACACCTCTCAGAATGGCTATCATCAAAACATCTACAAGTAACAAATGTTGGTGGGGATATGGAGAAAGAGGACCCATACCTAATTTACTGTTGCTGGAAAGGTAAACTGGTGCAGCCACTATGGGAAACAAGATGGATGTTCCTCAAAAAACTAAAAATAAAACTACCATATCATTATCATATATTTTTAGTCTTTTTTAATCTGAACGATTTCCATTTCACTTGTCTTTTATGATATTGGTAACTTGAAGACTGCTTCTTAATTTTTTCAATAGAACATTGTCCACTTAGAATTTTTATTGTCTAATGTTGCTTTATGTTTAGATGCAGGTTATGTATTTTCAGGGTGGATATTGCATAAGTGAATTGTAGATCCTTCTTAGAATATCACATCTGTAGACATATAAGGCCTATTTGCCTCTCTCATGGTGATGTAAATTTTCATATCAGTAATGATGTTCTTCAATTTCTCCATTATATAGTTCGTATATTTTCTCATGTAAATACAAAGCAACCTGCGAAACACACATTAAGAGTATGAAGATATCCTGACCTCATCAAGTTTTTTTCAGAGTTAACATCTATTAATGTTGCCTACACTAATTTTTATAATTTTGATGGATGCAAAATGATTTTTCAACTCCAGTACTCATTTCACATTTACCAGTTGGCATTCAGCATTCTTCTGTAAAGAGCATCTTCATTCATTCATTTTTATTACCATTCATTGTTCCCAGTTTTAATTATATATATTTCATTATGCTCCTTAATTATTTTTAAGATCATATTGTCCAAGATTTGGTATTGGGGATTTCTTCAATTTGGTCTCTGCATCTTTTGGACATGTTCTTATCACTTTTTAAGTGTGGCCTTATTGTCTGATATAAAAAGATACTTCTTGTTTATCTAGTACCTACACTTCCCCTGCCCTAAGATGAGACATTTCTCATAAACCAGTTCCTTTTAATGATCTTTACATCAAGATCTGGCCTCTATGTATGTTTATTATTATAAGGACATGGTTGTTTCTGAGACCTTTCAGTGAATGGACAGATTAGGAAATAGAATACACATATAGATAATGGCTATATTTCAATAAAAAGAGATATATGGAACATTTTTTGGTTGAGAAAATTAATTTTTTCAATCAACTGTTAATAACTAGAACATAGATTCATTTTTTTTATAACACAGCAATAAAATGCTTTAAGTCAATGATTGTCAAATTTATTATTCATAGGAATCGGCAGGAAGTTAAAATAGAGAGTTCAGGGATCCCACATCCAAAGACTGCTTCAGTAGGCTTGTGGTGGAGATCAAACCTTTGAATTTATAGCAGGCAATTAAGGTAATTGCAATGCATTGGTTCTGAAACCTATGAGAAAAACTGTTCAAGGCCTCTAGACATTTTAGGAATATTTTCTTACTTTTGTATTGACTATTGTTAATTTCATTTGTTTGTCCTTGAAAAACTTTACTGTAATGACTCATCATATACAGACCAAGTCTGACTTTCATCAATGTATTTTATTCAATTTTTTCTGTTAGTCAAAATACAGTGCATAAATGCATATACACTTAAAAATGTCATATTTATTGTTACTTTTGAAATATGTACCATAAACTGAATGTAATCATGTATACATATGTATTATATGAAGCCACTACAAATATTTAAACAGAAATTTGATTATCGAGACATCACTTTAAAAAATGATGTTATACGGATTTGGCTTTTGATAGGAGATTCAAAAACATATTCATTTCACAATTCCTGCAAAAAATCTCTTGCTAATCAATTGTGCCATGTTATAAACTGTGCATCAGATTACGTATCCTAGAACAAGTGTTTTTCAGAACAGTGTGTCTCTCTAGGAGACTTAATCGAGGAGTCTCCTGTGAATCTGTATTCATAAAATGAAGATTCTGATTCTGTAAGTTTGGAGTGGGGCATAGAATCTGCATTTCTACCATGCTCCTGAGTGATACCAGTGCTTCAGATCCATGAATCACATTTTGAACAACAGTGCTTTAGAGCTCATTTCTTTCACCAAGATGTGACAACTGCATATTGTGAATTTATTTATCCTAATTTTCTGACAGTAGTGTTTTGTGAGAGTTTTGCTCAATTTACCTATGGAACTCATTGATAGTATTATGTTGGAGATTTCTTTTGTCAGTTCCTAAAAAATTAAAAATAAAATGTTTTTCACTATCTCATGTAATTTTTCTTCCTGTACTCACTTGTACATGGAATGGCCTGTCCATTTGTATTTTTTGAAAGCTAATTGGTCTCAGATAAGAATCACTTGACTCTCCAGCTTGCACTGGGCAAAGGTGAACTTTACAGCTGTCACTGATTTAAACCCAATAAATCCTTGGTGAGAAATAAGGCAAGATCAAAATCTTTCCCTTAAACTAAATGCCTCATCAGATGAGGAAATAACAATATCCATCTTTCCAGAATTGGGGGATCAAAAGGTCAAAAACGGAGGTTTCATATTTTGTATACTAGAGTAGAATGGTTGGAACGTGTTCAGAAAGATATTTGATTTATCCAACTAGAAGGACAAAAGAAAAGACCATAGAGAATTATCCTTTCAGTAAGTCCTGATAGGAGCTATTACAAATAATTCACATATTTAAGAAAATCTCTATAAAGATAAGGTTTTGAGAAATACACAGGTACCACCGTTGTGATGTAGTTGGAATATTATGCCATTTTCCTAACTTAATATTCCATCTTCCTGATTTAATATCTTGCCTCTAGCTTGATTATTCTGACTTGTGCAATTTCCTGTGATCTAAAGAGCAAAGTGAGGCTTATTTTCTGTTCCCCATCTCCATGTGAATTATCTTAGAGAAAATAAACAAAATGAATAACAACCTTCAAGGAGAGAAACATTTTACTGAAATTGCTATCCCACCTTTTGTGGTTCCTAGAACGTGGAGCTTGGCTCCACAATTTAACACTCACTGAAAACTAAAAAGTAGCTGCAATTTTATTTCAATTAGAGGTCTGTATCTTTTTATCTATTCTGGAAATTCTAGTCAGATTATTATAACATTTGCACTTTGTGGATGGTCTCCAGTTTACTGCCCATTAAGGACTATTATGATAAATTTATTGATTACATGCTGTTAAACATTTAAATGTTCTGTTGTGCAGAGTAATATATCAGAAAAATTGAGGAAAAAAATCATTTCTGACCTATAAATATGTGGAATCAAAAAGATAGAGACATAAGAGGTAATATTAATAAAACAATGCTCATATTTTTGACCAGGAAACAAAAACCAATCTCTCTCTCCAGCTTCATTTTTCTTTTCAGGAAAATAACACCAGTTATACCTGCCTTATCTCTCATGGTGTGCTGTGATGATAAAATTAGACAATGTATGTAAAGTAGATTTATAAACTGAAAAATTAGATAAACAAGTATTTTTTTTTAATTTATTACACAGCATTATATAGTATAAGCCTGAAAAAGCAGGTCCAGAAATTAGTTCTTATACTTCCTAATTCTCTCTCTTTAATCTATGATGATATCTCAATCTATTCTAAACAAAACCAAACACCACCACCAACAACAGAAAAAAATAAATAAATAAAACTAGAACTGGTTCTACAGAAACTTAGATCAAGTGAGTAATAAGGAAATATAGAATAAAAAAATTTTTAATAGTCAAAATGTTGAAAAGAAAAATGCTGTTTCAAACTATTTAAACATGTTCATAGCAGCATTATTTACAATAGCCAAGATATGGAAGCCACCTAAGTGCCCATGAACAGTGAATGGATAAAGATGTCGTATATACATTACAATGGAACTTTATTCAGCCATGAAAATGAACACAATTCTGCCATTTGTAACAAGGTGCATGGAACTAGAGGGCATTATGCTTAGTGAAATAAGTCAGACAGAGAAGGACAAATACTCTATGTTATCACTTATAACATATCACTTATAACATATAAAAATAAAACAAAGTAGTGAATATAACAAAACACAGACTCACAGATGAAGAACACAAACTAGTGGTTACCAGTGGGGAGAGAGCCAAGTGAAGGGGCAAGATAGGGGTAGAGGATTAAGAGGTACAAATGACTGTGTATAAAATAAATAAGCTACAGGATATATTGTACAGCACCTGGAATATAGCCAATATTTTATAATAACTTTAAATGGAGTATAATCTATGAAAATTTTGAATCACAGTATTGTATACCTGAAACTAATATTATACAACTATACATCAGTTTTTTGAAACTAATTAAAATCTAATTAATTTTAAAATGTTTCAAACTACTGAAAATTATTTATTTCATAGACCATTAACTTTATTACCTATGAATGTTTCAAAACTCATGTAGAGAACTACTCCCAGGGGAAAAACCAAGAACAAATGCCCTCTACTGCACTGATTCCTAAAGGGTACAACACGCATGAATGTTACTTAAAATATTGTAATAGGTATCATTTATGCCAAGAAGCTCTTCTCGACTTTGGGAAATTTTCAGATTTCATATCATCAAGTCACTGACTCATACTGAATATCATTTTTCGTGCCCTTAAATTTATTACTTTTAATTCTCGAATTATAGTATTTTCAGTATTGCAATTTATCAGTACTTTTTAGGGAAAGCAACATTTTTAATTGCTATTTTTATTTACATGGAGTTATGTTTTACCCTTATGGAAGTGTTTATAATTTTTTTCATTAACACTTTTCAAGTTTTTTCTACAATGCGTACATAAGATAAAACAGCAGGAATATTGTGAATATCATTCTAGAGAGATCATTAAATTTACTGAGAGTGAAAGTTTCAATATCCTATAAAATATGCTAAAATTTATTAAAAACACATCAAACCCTTGTTTCTTACATTATAGTCTATTACTCTTCATTAGAAATATATAAGTTGCTTTTAAAAAATGGATCCTTGTTCCCACCTTATTCTCCCCCCTTGGTCTCCCTGTATTCCCTTAGTCTCTCTGTATCAGATCACTGCATGGAACTCTTGTATCCCTTTTTAACAAGTATTACAGCATAAGGGAGTACTCTTTAAACACTAAAGCTTAAGAAAACTCTGAAAATTCCTTCTCAGATTTCCTTAAAATAACTTAATTCTTCACAAGATAGATTGCTCTGTAGAAAACATAAAACAAAGTTTAAAATATGGTGAGAGAGATTATTACTACACGAACTTCAAAGAATGTGCAAAAATAAAAAGGTCAAGTATGATATTTCTTATTTAATTCTCAGGCCCTTCTAGTCTAGTTCTGACTCATGAAGCAGATGAAATGTTTATCTTTACAATTCCTTATAATTCTAATGACAGAATGCATTGTTTTTGGAACATCGTAGATTAAATTGTCAAGCTGGAGAAACTGACTGGTTTTCATAGAATTGACTAGTATAGCCAACAACTGAGAAAAACCAACCTATCAGTATCCTACATTCTGAGTCTAGAGAACAGCAAGCTGTGAGACCAGAGCCCAAAGAAAGTCATAGTTTCAGGAAAACTGTCATTAAGATCATCTCCCACTTGCCTTTCCCTATTTAAGAGAACTGTTGAGATACAGGGACAAAGGTGGTCTTTTGAGGGAGGACAGGTGATGAAAAGAAGTTATTCTCTAGGAGGGGATGTTGACTGATTTTCATTACCACCCTGGCATGTAGTAGTCATTGGAGAATTGCTTGTAAGGCAGGATTAATTATTTACCTCCCAAATAGGATATCTGCTTAGCCACTGGCCTTAACGACTTTAGCATGTGATACTGAATTAATGAAGGCAGGAGGATTGAGGAGAAATGCTGTGGCCAGGCCAAGATTAGGTAAGGAAAACCCTTAAATGTACGTTTCCCAAGAGGTACAGAAAATGGACTTTACCCTTGCCTATAAGAACAGTCTAATGATTAGAGGTTTGGAGGACAGATTACACATTTACCGGCAATATTTTGCTGGGATTGCCAGAGTGTGATTCAGAGTTTCAGGCATATTAGGCACATGCCACTAGGCCTCCCTCCTAGGTGTCAAATTGAGTAGGTCGACACTTCTAAGTGTCCACTGGTATAGTACTAATGTTTGAGGCAGGTGTTTGAGCCTGAGTCATCAAAGCCTGCTGTGGCCTGTATATTGCCACTGTAAGACTAAAGACAATGATCAGTTATGACCAAAAAGAAGAGTGGAAAGATCAGTTATGACCAAAAGAAGAAAGATCAGTTATGACCAAAAAGAAGAGTGGAAAGGACAGCAACTTCATCTCTCCTACCTTTGTATGATTTGTTATGACAGAAAAGATGGCCAGTTGACACACACTCAAATACTCATTCAAAGAAATATATTTTATTGAACATCTTCCCGTTCTTCTTAGCCTTTTTCACCAAGGAAAATAAATTGGTGGGCAAGAGAGGTGACTTTGAAAGAGCTTCACAGGCCCCTGACCTCTCCTCTCAGACCACTGCAGACACACATACAGTCTACATTAGTGAGAGAACAGCTTTGAATCCAATATAAAACATATGCTTTAAACTGAATTACTCTAAATTTTGAAAGCCACAAGAGAATTTAACAACCAAAATCAACTGAAAATTTAAAGATTTCTACTGAGATATCATTGAGGGAGCCTGAGACTCAGGTGGAATAGTGGGGGTGGGGATAAGTTGCAAGGGCATAGAGGTGGCATTAAATAAATAAATAAATAAAAATTATTTAATGTATATGCTTCAAAGAGTTGAGTGAAATTAATCAAACTATTTATCCTGATTTTCAGTAATTATCCCTTATTCACCACTTTTGCTTCTTCAAAAGTGGAAATACTAGGCTACAGTCCTCTGAAGAAACAATACACGGAAAGAAGCTAAATGATTTGAATATGTAATATATCCTCTCTTAACATGGTTTTCCTCATGCTTTTGCCATATACCCATGGGGGTGGGGGAAGAAGGGTGACATTGCCCTTGCCCCCAAGGAGCTTACAATGTTGCTAACATTTAAGAGGAATTACAAATACAAAAGTACGCCAATTATAAATGTATTTCCTCTCTGCTCCAAATCCAGCCTTCTTTGCCCTGCTTTGCAGTTCTGGCAATAAACCCGGTAAACATTTCTGCTTTTGCCGGATGGTATAGTGTTCGGATTTGTCGATAAAATGTGCTAGAGGTACATGGAAAGGCAGAGGGGTTCCTCTTCCTAACGAGTTTCGTTTCTGACTCTGCAGCACACGTGGCCAACGGTATGCAGAACACACAAAGGTACTCACGCCTCAGTGAATTTGAGCACTCCCACAGTTTTCAGTGGCATTCTTACAGGCAGCTTTCCAGCAAATTCCACTAGTAACCCAGAGGGCAGCTTCTCATAGTGTTTGGGCAACTTCCCACAAATATCATCAGCACCCCAGCAAGTAGCTTGCTAGAGGTGAGCTTATTTGGCACCTCAGTCAGTCCCTGTCCACAGCACCTCAGTGAAGTTTTCCACTCTCTAGTGAGCCATGCCAACACTATCTTCACTACGGTCTGAATCTCAGCCTTAGTGGGAAGTGAGGAAGCTCTTCTACATTTGTTTCTGCCTTGGGTCCTCTGCCTCAGCCCTGGAGGTAGTGGCTGATCCCTGTATCTGCTCTCCTTATATCCTTTAGAATTATCTTTAGCCATTAGTAGTTAATCTCTCATTATTAGTTAATAATTCTTTAAACTCCCCCTGTTCACCCTATTTTTCTCACTCAATATAGTAATAATACTGCTTACCTCACAGGACATGTAATACTTAATGCTTGGTATGGAATATTTTGTGAGTATAAGACCGAGTAAGACACTTCTGACTGATCTTTCTGAGTCTCTTAGTCTATTCTGGCTGCTAGGAAAAAAAAATGCCTCAACTGGGTGGCTTATGAACAGCAGAAATTTATTGCTCATCGTTCTGGAGGCTGAAAGCCCAAGATCAGGGTGCCAACACAGTTGGATGAGGACCCTCTTCTGGGTCACAGACTTCTTACTTAAATACTTAGACTATTTTCACATGGTAGAAGGGACCAGGGAGCTCTATGGGATCTCTTTTATAAGGCACCAATCCCAACCATTCAAGATTCTACCCTCATAACTTAAACACCTCTAAAATGCCCCCACATACTAATACCATCACTTTTGGGGGTTAAGATTATAACATATAATTTGGAGGACACAAATATCCAACTATAGCACTGAGATTTAAATAGATAGAAAACACACAGCTTGATTGACCATATGTGAAAATGTACCTAAAGTAACTTTATGGTAATATTCATCATCTAAAATTTTCATGTAAACTCATATTGAAAAGTTTATTTTGACTCTATATACAATTATTAGACATGATACATCTTTGGAGATTCAGATTACAAAAGGCCCATATTACTATATTATATAGGACCAAAAAGTACAAACATACAGTTATAAAATAAATCAGGAAGTTGTAATGTACAGCGTGGTGATTATAGTTAGTAATATTGTACTGAATATATGAAAGTTGTGAAGAGAGTGGATCATAAAAGTTCTCATCACAAGAAAAAAATATATAACTGTATAGTGATGGATGTTAACTGGACTTATTGTGGTTATCATTTTTGCAATATATACAAATATCAAATCATTATGTTGTACACCTGAAACCAATGTTACATGTAAATTATACGTCAATTAAAAAAAAATGAAAGGCGATAAAAAAGATCCAGAAATTTAGGATCTTGCATATTTTGAAAGAGATTATTTTCCCCCAAAAGTAAAAAATGGAACTTAAAAGGCTTTGAATGTCCAGGGCTCATCAAATTTTTCAGCTGAGTAAAGTTATTTGGAGCAAATATCAGGGGGTAGCCTCCCAAGCTGCTCTTCTGGATCACCTCAAAATGGTTACACCCTTAAGTTTAGAGAGTGACCTATGTACTAGAATGCTTAGAAACAATCCAAATAAACTATACTGATTGTTTAATTGGATGGCTGATGATCATCCTGCTTGGTCCAGTAGTAAATTCCCATCTATTAAAACATAAAACTCATCTTCCTCTCCACTTTCTGGTTCTAAATCTTATCGATACTAATTTATTCCTTCAGCTGACTAATTACAGAATTAGTTCATGACAAATCATAACAACTCTCAGGACCTCAGGTGGGCAGTGACTGACAATAAACCCCAAAATAACACATGTAGTAGGAGTAATCAGACTTAACCTTGTATCACATTCCAACCCTTCGTACTGCCATCTGGAAGGAAAAAAAAAAAAAAAAGCCTACTTTGACTCTATGTACTATCATTAGTTATAATACACCCTGTAGATCCAGATTACAAAAGGTCCATATTACTATATTATATTATCTAGCTCAATAAGGCATTTTCAGTAAAACATCACAGTGTCAAAAAGTTCTAAATGTTTGTCCTAGGACTGTAACTCTACAAAAATTAAAAATATGTTCTAACCAGGCATGTTAATAGTCTTTTAAAACAATGAACATTACTTCCCAGGGGTAATGCATCAGCCAAAAAGCACTTAAATTCAGTGTATTTTATAGAGCATATTTATAAATTAAATGTATTATTGGTCTAATTTTGAATTTATAATATCCAATGATAAATCAATGAGCCAAGCATCATGTTATATACCACATGCTATACAAAATGAAGAAAACTGTCCACTTCTTTTAAAATTTCATAATCTACAGGTATTTTCTCTTTAAGTTTCTCCAGTTGATTGGAGTAAACCAAATGCTTCCATATTCCCTATTATTTATGAACTATAATGTCTTAACCTGTTTAGCAAATCTTCTGTTGATTACTTTTTATTGAATTAGAATACTTTAACAACCAGAATAAAAACTCCAGCTTTCATATGCCCTAAAATAGTCTGTTGGTGATTTTTTTAAAGTATAAATAAAATTAAATTAAATATAAAAAATATAGCAAAAGCATAGTGGGTTAGCTGCCTTAATTCAATTATTTCTCAGAATAAATAAAGGAAATTAAGTTATATGAAAAAAATTACTAAAAATATTTCTGGTAATTAACTTCAATCTCTAATTTTTTTTCTTCCATATCATTAGGGCAGTCAGATATTTTCAAATATAGGCCATTATTCTGACTAAGCAAAGACCCATTACAATCACCTTTTATTTCTGTATCATTCTTATTTCAAAATTTTCATAGGTACCCTACTTTTCTGTCATTCCAAAGATTAGGTGATTGATTATTAAAATTACTAAAACCTTGTTATAGGGTATAATGTAAAAATTTGAGATTTGCAATGTGCTTTAAACACAAAAAAATTCATGCAAATGAAAATTATGATGTTAAAATGCTTAGCTTCCACATTAATCTCATGTTTTAATGGATATAAGAATTTAATGGAGATGGTAGAGCATATGCATTTTCAACTGGTACTAGAGGAAAAATTGCAAAATAGTTACGATTGAAATTGCTTGGTGGAAACATTCACTTATGTGGTCCAAAAATATAATGTCTAATATTATTATGCTGGGTAGATTTAGGAAACAAATGCACTTAACTGGCACTTATGTAGAATATTTCAGATATTGCTGCAGATGAACCCTTTATGGATGATAATCTGTTTAGAATAAAATGCAGACAAATATCTTGTCTAGCAGAGTAAGCCCTATTCTTCATTTCTATATGTTATGCCAACTTTAAAACACATTGTTACTGGCATGACCATGATAATAATTGAAATGAACAGAAGCACTTATAAAAATTACTTGGAAGGAAACATTTTATTGCATTTTTACAACTGAGTACTTAAAATGCACTTTATGAATAAGGAAATAAAGGCAACATTAATCGATTTTGCCATTTTTCTATGTGTTAAGATAGTGGGATGGAACAAATTTATTTAGCAATTTCTTAAGTGAATTGATAACTTTTTAAAAAAAATACAGATACTTATGTTAAAATAATGAATAACATGATATTGGGGGGTCCATTAGTTTTTTGTATACATGTAGTGTTTGCATAGTATGTATTTCAAGGTATCACTTGCACCCACACCCCCACTATAGGAAGGCAAAATATTTTTCTGCCATTTTACTTAATGGTACCAACACAGGCTTGTTAGAAATCCTGGTATGTAAATATAATTCAGTTTTAACACACATTATTAGCCTCAAACAAATCCTCTTAAACTTATTTGGTATTCTGGATAATAAAGCTCTCAGTTAACCAGCTGTAGATAGCACTTTTAAATGTAGATATTGGAATCTATACATTTTTTTTGATATGACATTTGTAAGTGCTATTTGCTGAAGGTATACTATGCCCCACATACTGAACCATGTATGTCATTTATGTATTGCTTTATTAATATTTACAAAAAATATTGGGAATTAGGATATAGTCTCATATTACATCTGAGGAAACTGAGGCTTAGTATTGTTCAATAATTTGTCTTTTTTAATAAGCTCTTCTATTAGATGACAAAATTTTCTAACTCCAAAACTTGTTATAAAAAGACCAAAACAATTTATTGCTATAGTCAAGATCAGCACTAAATAAATTTTGATATTAAAAAAAAAGAAAAATAAGCCATAAAAGCAAGGTTATCAATGAAAAGCAAGCAAAGATTTTCTGCCTGAAGATATGTCATTATACAGAAATTTTTGAGATTAATAGGCTGAAATTAAAACCAAATTGTGCTGTGGAATAACATATGTATATTATTTTATCTTTCTGAATGTCAGGCTGTTCATCTCCAAGGAAAATAAAACTTGACATATAGATCATTCTGTGACTTGAGTGATAGAGGATACATAAAGCATAGTACACTCTAGAAGCATATACTACAAAAATATAATCTTTTAAAATTTCAGTCCTCCTTTGTTTCTTCCTTGGGGGAAGGTGGTTATAAGTAAGCTAGTAGCACAGGTATAAGGACTGTTTTATCTAATGTGAAACTGTAATTGCAGGACTAGGGTGGGGTCATGATAAATTGTTAGAACTAAAAAATAAAATATGCAAATGGCCAATGATATAATGAGAGATTTCAACAAACACCTCTCAGGACATGTGAGGGCAAAAAGACAAATACAGTAAGAATATATTTTTAGAAGACCATTCTTCATGGATCTCTTGCATTTCTGAATATCTTGTGAGCAAAGGTACTATTTTCTGGACTTTATTTTCAAGAATATTTGTACAGAAAACATCTTTGAAAGATACAGTGTTTCTTTCCCAGAGAAAAGGACAAATTTGCTTGGAAGATAAAGATAGTGTTTCCCTCTGGAACTGCAGTCTAACAATCATATTGTTTAGTATTAAAGATTTGGATTCCATAGGCTCATGTGTCCTTTCTTGTACCACAACTTACTGCATGGCAAGTGCCACCTGTCTTCTTTCCATTGGCCTTTGGGAACTGTGCCTGGGAGAACTGTCTTAGTTTGTTTGGGCTGCTACAACATAATACCATATACTAAGTGGCTTATAAACAACAGAAATGTATCACATTTCTGATGCCTGGAAAGTTCAAGATGAAGGCACCAGCAGATTTAGTGGCTGGTGAGGATCCACTTCCTGGTTCATAGATAACCTTTTTGTCACTGTGTCTTTACATGGTAGAAAGGGGGAGGAAGCTTTCTGGAGTCTTTTTTTTTTTTTTTTTTTTAAGTGTACTAGTCCCATTCATGAGGGCTCCATCCTCCTGACCTAGTCACTTCCCCCAAATCCCAGCTACAGGTACCTTCACAGTGGGGATTAAGTTTTAACAGATAAATTTTGAGGGGACACAAACATTCAGTATATAGCAAGAAGTGATGCCAAAATAATGATATTGTGGTTATTGCTAATGCTGAGAGTAATAAATTGTCCTTTGACCCTGAAGTCCGTCCTGTGGTTTTAGTCTACCACAGTATCATGAATAATGGATGACAAATGTGTTAGGTTGCATGTTGGTTAAAATCTCATGCTCTTCACCATTTGTTACTCTTTTGTTATGAGGATAGAATAATGAAAGGAACATGACTTCCAGGTGTGCCTGACCTAATCAAAAAATCTTTAAATGTGGATCTAGGCCAGTGACAAGAGAAATCAGACAAATTATGTACCCTTTCTGGCTTGAAAATGAAGGGGACACCTTGGGGCAAGTGATGCTGGTAGAATGTAGGAACTGTGAGTAGGCCAAGCTGACAGTCAATCAGAACGGAAACAGTGACCTCAGTCCTACAACTGCAAAAAACTGAATTTGCTTGGAACTTAACTGCTCTGGAATTTAACTTGGAAGTGGACTTTCTTCCCGAGCCTCTAGGTAAGAGCTCAACCTGGGCAATTCCTTGGTGTCGTCAGCTCTGTGTTACCCTGAGCAGATATCCCAGTCATGTGGTACTGGACTTTTGACTTACAGAAATGGTGAGATCCCTAAAAACTCAGATGAAGATGGCAAAGTAGGAGGATGTGGAACTCACCTCCCCTTACAAACACATCAGAATACATATACATGTGGAACAATTCTCACTGAAAACTAACTGGAGATTGGCAGAAAGACTCCTGTACAACCAACGTTGTAAGAAAAATCCACACGAAATTAAGTAGGAAGGGAAGAGAAGCAATCAGTTTGGGACCTGTGCCCCTAGGAGGGGACTCAAAAGAAAAGGGAGATTACAGGGGCAGAGATCCTCCATGGGCAGTGAGTGGAGGGTGCCCCAGCCTTGGGGTCTGACAAAAGGAAGACAAGCCCTCTTGGCTGTTTGGAGGGCTGTTGGGACTAAAAGGAGAGCTGTGGAAAGCCTGGACTGCACTTGTGAAAAGCAGGAAAAGGTTTGCTTACTCCCAAAGCAGGGCAGAGAGAGTGGAGTGAGAACACACATTGTTAACTGATTTCTCACATCCATCCCTGTGCATGCATGAGCCAAGCAAATTCTCCAGCCCTGCTTGCCTCACATTGTAGCTCCACACTGGAATGAGAGCTGCTATGACCACGGAAACACCTTGGTGTGAGACACTGAGGCAGTAAAATGGTATCTGAGTAGAGCAGGGGCAGCCATTGCCAGTGGTTACACAGGTGGTGCATCAGAGGCAGTTCAGATATCTTATGTCAGCCAGTGTGCCACAGCCTTCACCCCAGGCCTCCCTGAGTACCATGCCAATGAGGTGACACTGCTGGGAGGAGTGACAGCACACACTTGAAGGGAACTAAGCCAGCTTGGACCTGAAGTTCAGGGCTTCTGCTCTAACAACTTGGGACCTACCCCTGCCTCTTATGGAGCAGTAATGGCCACTGAACATAAGAGAAGATCTGGCTCATTCTTGGTTCTGGCCCTAGCCCCTCCATCTCCAGCCTCACTTCCTACCAGTAATAGCTGCCAGCTCACCCCAAGGAAAGACGTGACTTATGTCTACATTAAATCCAGATCTCACACCAAAACCACTGGCCACACACAGACAATATAGGAATGCTCCCACCCAAGGACACCCCTTAAAGACCACAACAGGCAAATATTTCACCTAATTTCATAGAGACAGAAAGTTAAGCACAATGAGAAGACAGAATAATTTATCTCGAAAGAACAAGGAAAAAACACCTGAAAGAACAACTAATGAAAGAGAAATAAACAATTTACCATATAAAGAATTCAAATAATTAGTAATAAGAATGTTAACTGAATTAGAGAAAAGAACAGATGAATACACTGAGAATTTTAACAAGGACCTAGAAAATATAAAAAGAACCAGTCAAAACTGAAGAAAACAACTGAAAAGAAAAACACACTAGACAGAATAAACAGCAGATTAGGTGATACAGAGGAATACATAAGTGATCTGTAAGATAGAATAATGGAAATCACCCAATCAGAACAGCAAAAACAAAAGCAAATTAGAAAAAAATTAGAACACTTTAAGGAATCTCTGAAATAACATGAAGCATACCAACATTCACATTATATGGATCCCAAAATGTGAAGTGAGTTAGAAGGGAGGTGAAAATGTATTTAATGTAATTATGACTGAAAACTTCCCAAACCTGAAGAAGGAAACAGACATCCTGGTATAGGAGGAGCAAAGGGTCCCAAACAAGATGAACCCAAAGAGATCCACACCAAGACATATCCTAATTAAAACAGCAACAGTTAAAGATAAAGGGATAATTCTAAAGGCAGCTAGAGAAAAGCAAAAATCATATACAAGGGAACCTCCATAAGGTTAAAAGCTGATTTTCCAGCAGAAACATTGCAGGCCAGAAGGAAGTGACACATATTTAAAGTGCTGAAAGGGAAACACCTGCAACCTAGGATACTGTAACCCACAAAATTATCATTTAGAATCAGAGAGAGAAAGAACTTCTCAGACAAGCAAAAACTAAGAGTTCATCAATACTAAACAAACCCTAAAAGAAATGCTAAAATGTCTTCTCTAAATGGAAAAGAAAAAGCTATAATAAGAGTAAGCATCTATAGTAAAGGAAAAATCCTACTAGTAAAGGCAAATATATAGTAAAGGCTGAGAATCAACCACTTAAATAAGCTAGTACAAAGATTAAAAGACAAAAATTGTAAAATCAAGCACAACTACAATAATCAGTAAAGGGATAAACATGGATGTAAAATATGACATCCATCAAAACACAAAACGTGGGAGAGGGGATTGGAAAATGTAGATCTTCTATAAAGTGTTTGAGCTTAAAGGACTACCTGTTTAAAACAAATAGATATAGTTATCAGTCAACATTTATGAACCACATGGTAATACAAATCAAAAACCTACAATAGATACACAAAAACGAGAGAAAGGAACACAGCACACACTGAAGAAAAACCAAGCCATAAGCAAAGACACTAAAAGAAGAAAACAACAGGGAAAAACTACAAAAACAACCAGCAAAGAAGTAATAAAATGGCAATAAGTAAAAACATGTTAATAATTACTTTAAATATTAATGGACTAAATGCTCCAATAAAAAGCTATAGGGTGGCTGATTGGATGAAAAAACAAGACCCATCTGTATGCTGTTTACAAGAGACTCACTTCAGAGCTAAAGATACGAAGACTGAAAGTGAAGGGATGGAAAAAGATATTTCATGCAAATTGAAATGAAAAGAAAGCAGGGGTAGCAATACTCATATCAGACAAAATAGACTTTAAATCAAATGCTGTAACAAAAGATGAAAAAGAGCATTATATAATGATAAAGGGATCAGTATAAGAGGATGATACCACACTCATTAACATATATCTACTCAATACAGGAGCACCTAAATATATATAGCAAATATCAACAGACATCAAGGGAGAAATTGACAACAATATAATAACAGTAGGGAACTTTAACACCACATTTACATCAATTGACAGATTATCCAGAAAGAAAATCAATAAGCAACAGTGGTCTTAAATGACAAAATAGAGCAGTTGGACTTAATAGATATCTACAGGACATTCCATCCCCTAACAGCAGAATACACATTCTTTTCAAGGGCACATGGAACATTCTCCAGGATAGATCACATACTAGGTAGGCCACAAAACAAGTTTCAACAAATTTAAGAGGATAGAAATTATATCAAGCATCTTTTCTGAACACTATGGTATGTAACTAGAAAATAACTACAGAAAGAAAAATGGGGAAAGAACAAACACATGGAGACCAAACATCATGGTACTAAAAAAAAGCAATGGGTCAAGAAGAAATCAAAGAGAAAATCAGAAAATACATCAAGACAAATGAAAATGAAAGCACAACTTTCCAAAATCAATGGGATGCAGCAAAAGCAGTTCTAGAAGGGAAGTTCATAGCAATACAGGCCTACCTTCAGAGACAAGAAAAATCTTAAATAAGCAACCTAAACTTCTATTAGAATTAGAAAAAGAAGAACAAACAAAGCCCAAAGTCAGGAGAAGGAAAGCAATAATAAAGATCAGACAGGAAATAAAATAGAAACAAAAAATAGAAAAGATAAAACCAATATCTCTTTTTGAAAACATAAATATTGATAAACCTTTAGCCAGGCTCATCAAGAAGAGATAGAGGGCCCAAATAAACAAAATAAGAAATGAAAGAGGAGAAATAGCAATCAATACCACTGAGATACAAAAATCATAATAGAGGGCTTCCCTGGTGGCGCAGTGGTTGAGAGTCCGCCTGCCGATGCAGGGGACACGGGTTCGTGCCCCGGTCTGGGAAGATCCCACATGCCGCAGGAGCGGCTGGGCCCGTGAGCCATGGCCACTGAGCCTGTGCTCCGGAGCCTGTGCTCCGCAAGGGGAGAGGCCACAACAGTGAGAGGCCCGCCTACCGCAAAAAAAAAAAAAAAAAAAAAAAAAATCATAATAGAGTACTGTAAAGATTTATATGCTAACACATTGGACAACCTAGAAGAAATGGACTAATTTCTAGAAATATATAACCTTCCAAAACTGAATCAGGAAAAAATAGACAATCTGCTCAGACTGATCATTAGTTTAAATTGAATATGTAACTTTAAAAAACTCCCAGCAAACAAAAGTGCATGACCAGATGGCTTCACAGGGGAATTCTACAAACATATAAAGAGCTAATACTTATCCTTTTCAAACTTTTTCAAAAATTTGAAAAGGATGGACTGCACCCAAATTCATTCTACAAGGCTACCACTACCTTGATACCAAAACCAGAAAAGCACACTAAAAAATAGAAAATTACATGCCAATACCTCCAATAAATATAGATGTAAAAATCCTCAAAGTATCATCAAATTGAATTCAACAATATGTAAAAAGGATCATACACCATGATCAAGTGGGATTTATTTCAGGGATGTGAGGATGGTTCAGTATTCTCAAATCAATAAATGTGATACACCATATTAACAAAAGAAAAGATAAAATCACATGATAACCTCAAATACACAAAGTTTTTGAAAAAAATTGAAATGTATTCATGACAAAAAATTCTCATCAAAGTTGGTATAGAGTGAGTACATCTCAACATAGTAAAGTCCATTTATGACAAACCCACAGTTAACATCACACTCAAGGGTGAAAAGCTGAAAGTTTTTCCTCTAAAATCAGAATCAAGACAAGGATGCCCATTCTCACCACTTTTATTTAATATAGTATTGGAAGTCCTAGCCACAACAGTCAGAAAAGAAAAAGAAATAAAAAGGGATCCAAATTGGAAAAGAAGTGAAACTGTCACTATTTGCAGACATCACAATGCTATACAGAGAGAACCCTAAAGCCTCTCCCAATAAACTATTAGAACTAATGAACGAATTCAGTAAAGTTGCAAGTACAAGATTAATATACAGAAGTCTGTTGCTTTTCTATGTACTAACAATGAACTATCAGAAAGAGAAATTAAGGAAAAAAATCCCATTTATAATGGCATCAAAAAGAAAACCTAGGAATAAACTTAACCAAGGAGGTTAAAGATCTATATGTTGAAAACTATAAAATATTGATGAAAGAATTTGAAAATGATAAAAAGAAATATAAAGATATCCCTTATACTTGAATTGGAAGAATTAATATTGTTAAAGTTTCTATACTTGAAAGCAGTCTACAGATGTCATGCATTCCCTATCAAAATACCCAGTACATTTTTCACAGAACTAGAACAAATAATCTTAAAATATATATGAAATCACAAGAGACCCATAATTGCCAAAACAATCTTAACAAAAAAGAACAAAGTTGGAGTTATCATGCTCTCTGACTTCAGACTATACTATTGGGTTGGACAAAAACTTCCTTCAGGTTTTTCCATAAGATCGTGTGGGGCTTCCCTGGTGGCACAGTGATTGAGAGTCCTCCTGCCGATGCAGGGGACACGGGTTCATGCCCCGGTCCGGGAAGATCCCACATTCCGTGGAGTGGCTGGGCCCGTGAGCCATGGCTGCTGAGCCTGCGCGTCCGGAGCCTGTGCTCCGCAACGGGAGAGGCCACAACAGTGAGAGGCCCGCGTACTGCAAAAAAAAAAAAAAAAAAAAAAAAAAAAAGATCTTGTGGAAAAACCCGAATGAACATTTTGGCCAAGCCAATACAAAGCTACAGTAATCAAAATGGCATGGTACTAGAACAAAAACTGACACATAGGGCAATGGAACAGAATAGAGAGCCCAAAAATAAACACACACTCTTATGGTCAATTAATCTACAACAAAGGAGACAAGAATATACAATGGAGAAAAGACAGTCTCTTCAATCAGTGGTGCTGGAAAAACTGGAGAGCTATATGTAAAAAAAATGAGAAAATTTTCTTACACCATATATAAAAATATCAGAATGTATTAAAGACCTAAATGTAAGACCAGAAACCATAAAACTCCTAGAAGAGAGCATGGGCAGAACACCCTTTGATAAAAATTGTAGCAATAATTCTTGGATCTGTCTCCCAAGGCAAAAGAAAAGCAAAAATAAACAAATGGAACCTATTTAAACTTATAAGCTTCTGCATAGCAAAGAAAACCATCCACAAAAAGACAAGACAACCTACTGAATGGGAGAAAATATTTGCAAATGATATGACAAATAGGGGCTAATATCCAAAATATATAAACAGCTCATACAACTCAATTTTAAAAAAAGATTAAAAAATAGGCAGAAGACCTTAATAGACATTTTTCTAAAAAAGACATACAGATAGGCAGGAGGCACATGGAAAAAATGCTCAGCATCACTAATCAGAGACATGCAAATCAAAACCAAAATGAGCTATCATCTTACATCTGTCAAAATGGCTATCATCAAAAAGTCTACAAATAACAAATGTTGGAGAGGATGTGGAGAAAAGGGAAACCTTGTACACTGTGGGTGTTTTGTACTTTTGTGCAGCCACTGTGGAAAACATTATGGAGGATCCTCAAAAAACCAAAAATAGAACTACCATATGAGTGTATATCCAAAGAAAACAAAAACACTATTTTGAAAAGATACATGTACCCCAGTGTTCATAGCAGCATTATTTACAATAGCCAAGATACGGAAGTGACCTAAGTGCTTATCAACAAATGAATGCATAAAGAAGATGTGGTATACACACACATACACACACATACACACACAGTGGTATGTTACTCAGCCATAAAAAAAAAAAAGAAATTCTGCCATGTGCAACAACATGGATGGACCTAGAGAGTATAGAGTGAAATAAGTCAGATAAAGACAAATACTCTATGCCCTCACTAATTTGTAGAATCTAAAAATTGAAACAAATAACTGTCTATAACAAAATAGAAAAAGACTCATAAATATAGAAAACAAACTAATGGTTACCAGTGGGGAGGAGGAAGGGGGGAGGGACAAAATAAGGATGTGGGATTAAGAGACACTATTATATATAAAATAAATAAGCAACAAGGATATATTGTAAAGCACAGGGAATATAGTCAATATTTTATAACTTTAAATGAATTATAATTTATAAAAATATTGAATCACCATATTCTTCACCTGAAAATATTGCAAATTGCATATACTTCAATTAAAAAAAAGAAAGAAACATGATTTTCCAAAAATGAAGAAGGAAGGCCTCACAACTGCTTAACAGAAAATGTGGAAAGCTTATGGAATTCAGCAATCAACCTACTGACCAAACTCTAGGTCACCTAGGCAATAAATCGTGTCTATTTATTGCCCATTTCTGGATACCAGGAAATAAGTTAAATTACTGTTGCCTGAACAGCGCCATGAATGTTGCTGACTCTCCTCCATGTGGGAAAGCTTCCTCACCAATCTATCAACCTCCAGCTTGCCCCTTTATAATAACTAAAATAGCACTAAGATACATCTTGGATGGGCATAACATTATGACTCCTTTCAGACAACAGTTACAGAAACACAGTATCAGTGAGCAGGCAAAGAAGGAAACTTACAAGCATTGTGGATGTGCATCAAGTAAATGGTTAGAACTGTGGCTGGTCCACTTAGATAAGAGGTAAAGATATGTAATGCTCTCTAAGATACAATGGTAACAACTGTATTGTCTTATGACCTTACTTATGCTGCATTTATCATGCCAAATTTTGATCAATTTGGAGATGGCAGTGCAAGGTCTCATCCTAGTTGGCATAAGGGATCTTTTGCCCTCTATGGGAATTACCCTTGAGACAAACAAACTAGCCCAGAAAAACATAGAAGGGCTGGCTAGAATTCAAGTTCTTATTGCTCTGGATTGGGTTTACAATGTTAATAAAGGTGACTTACCAGAAAATGAGAAAATGATATAAAGAAATCTAAATTCCATTGTCCCTTATATTGAAAATGGGTGAAATGCAAATCAAAACTACAATGAGGTATCACCTCACACCAGTTAGAATGGGCATCATTAGAAAATCTACAAACAACAAATGCTGGAGAGGGTGTGGAGAAAAGGGAACCCTCTTGCACTGTTGGTGGGAATGTAAATTGATACAGCCACTATAGAGAACAGTATGGAGTTTCCATAAAAAACTAAAAATAGAATTACCATATGACCCAGCAATCCCACTACTGGGCATATACCCAGAGAAAACCATAACTCAAAAACACACATGTACCCCAATGTTCACTGCAGCACTATTTACAATAGCCAGGTCATGGAAGCAATCTAAATGCCCATCGACAGACGAATGGATAAAGATGTAGTACATATATACAATGGAATATTACTCAGCCATAAAAAGGAATGAAACTGGGTCATTTGTTGAGACGTGGATGGATCTAGAGACTGTCATACAGAGTGAAGTAAGTCAGAAAGAGAAAAACAAATATCATATATTAACGTATATATGTGGAACCTAGAAAAATGGTATAGATGAACCAGTTTGCAGCACAGAAACAGAGACATAGATGTAGAGAACAAATGTATGGACACCGAGGGGGGAAACTGGCAGGGGAAGGTGGTGGTGGTGTGATGAATTGGGAGATTGGGATTGACATATAGACACTAATATGTATAAAATGGATAACTAATAAGAATCTGCTGTATAAAAAATAAAATTCAAACATTCAAAAAAAAAAAAAGAAAATGGGTGAAAGTTTGAAAGATATGTTCTTTGAAATGGAGCAGCAGTTGCCCCATATTAAGGAAGGCTCCTTAAAAATCGTTGCCACTCTGCGTCAAGCAGAAGTGAGCTAAATGGTGAAAATCTCACAGCCCTAGTCCAAAAGCATGTGTCTATGGCTGCTTAGTAAATGGGTTTCCAAAGCTAAATAAATGGTGTTAGTAATCATAACCATACCATATGATTCAAAGCTTTGGGTAGACACAAAACAACAGAAGTTCATCTGGTTGAACTAGAAGCAGTTGCTACAATATTGGAAACCAAATGTAAATACATCTTGTTTAATGGAATGGATCCAATCTCTCCTATGTCCTCTAATCTTTCCCTCCTTCCAAATGAACTTAAATTCTTTAGGGGAAGGTGGGAGAGAAGGGTGGAGAGAGATGTGGTCAAGTTTTCGCTGTTGGCAAGAGGGACCAAAAGTGCTATGAACTCACCCCTTTGAATATGTGGGAAACTCCAGAAAGAGGAAGGACTCAAGATTTTATCAGTCTGTTGGATTCAGGTGTCTAAATGATCAACCTATTCAGTCTTGTGGAAGGAAGGGGGAACCAGATTTAACTGGCAAAGTGTAAATGAGGTTCCCATGGGGAAGGGAAGCTAACATGACCTTGTGTGTGGTGCCCTTTGTGCCAACTCAATTTATAGTTTTAGCTACTTCTGCTGAATGCATAATGGTATTGTTTTGCTTGCTCTCTGAAAATATTAAATTATAGAAAGGATTATTTTGATCAGGAAGAATTCATGTATAGAAGTGCCAATAGGACACACGGATAGCTCCAAATTTGTTTTCCAGTTCAGTCTCAGGCAGTCCAAGAAAAACAATATAGAATTTCAGGAGGGGAAATGGAAATCACAGCCTTGATTTAGAACTTAAACTCTACGGATGTAGTAAAGTAACATGATGTCTCAATATAAAAGCCCCATATGGTGTACAAATGGAGAGACATGAAAAATGAAAAGACAAATGGAGGTGGAGGTTTACACAGGATTATCACCAACTAATTTTAATTTTGATCTGGCAGTCCTGTTTTTCCAGATATCAAGGCGATAACTGAATCCATTGCAAAAACTGATGATTTTTGATATGCTATCATGGACATTTCCAGCTCCTTCTTTTCTGCCCTCCTGTCACATAAAAACATGATCAATTTACATTTGTATGGCAAGGCCTCCAATATACATTTGCAGAACTCTCTCAGGAGTACTTAAACTTCCTTTCCTTTTACCTCCAAACCTAGGACAGGATTTAGTGCAAGTACCTCTACTGTCATATGTCAAAAACTTTCACAAAAAAGGATGCCTTATTGGTTGGCAAGTCAGAAGCATCCATATCAACAGCACTGACGGCACTATCTCACTTCCACCTGCAGAGATAGCTGGAAATACCAGACAAAATTCAGGGGATTGTTCACCACATAAAGTTTATTGGGACTGTGTGGGCAGATCACACTCTCAATCCTTTTGGCAGTTAGGGAAGAAAAAATAATTGCTGCCTGTTGAACCCCCCCACACACACACCTAAAAAGGACCTTGTAGGATACCTGAGACAGTATATGCTTCACTTGGATATTCTACCTAGTCCCCTATATCAGTGAAACTCCAAATCAGCATTCAGTGAATGGGACCCAAACCAACAGGCTGTGCTATAATCTGTTCAGCAAGCTGTGATGTAACAGAGAATAACAAACCTGACTCCATATCTGATCTATTCCTTTAGATCTAACCTTTGTGCTCTGTTGCATGTGCTTAATTATGCTGGCTCTGTACTTTTGTAAAAGAATATTGCCTATCATCTGAAATGTACATGATAGCCCATTCTCAAAGGCTCTGACTCCCAGGCTTGACCTTTAAAGATATATCATTTTTCATTCATATAGAGAAAACAGGTGTGGAACAGATAATAGCATTTGTCTTGCTGGAGATTTATAGGAACATTGTGACCAGACCCTATGTGGACAGCTGCAAGAACCAAGGATTCCAGCAACAAGAAGTTTGCAACAACCAGCTATAGACTCTATCCTTTCAGTATAAAAGAAGACAAAATTTAACTCGAGTAAGATGGTTCTTTGGAACACTAGTCCACCATTTTCTTGGTCTGCTGGCTTTCCTAATGAAGTCACTATTATATATTCCTTGCCCTAATAGCTTGTCTCTTGATTTGTTGGCCTGTCAAGAGGCAAGCAGTATGAGCTTGGACTCGGTAACAGTGACACACTCTATATTGGGGGACTCATAACTCTGATATAATTTCATACATGCAAAAACATTCAAAATTTAGCCATAGGTTTAGAGATTGATATGTAAGTGGTAAAATTATAAGGAAAATAAGAAAATAATTTATGAAACTACCTTTTACTGTAGTAAATACATTTTCTATACTTTAATTACTTGAATAAGTTCTATATTAATTAATTGATTTAAGTACTTCAGTGAAAGTTTTGTATCCACAGGTGTGGGAAAATCCAGAAACTGCCATATCCTGGTTCTTTTGCAACTTGCTCTTTGGTTACATGCCATTTTCAATCTGCTTGATGGAAAATAACTTGAAAAAATATTTTGGAGTCTGGAAAACTTGAGAACAAGCAAAGATTTTGGTATGGCCAAACCTACTGTTACCTTCAGTTTGTTTTATTACAAGCAAATCCACAATGTTGGTTTGCTAGTAATAGCTGAGACAATATTGCTCATCACTGTGGAACTATTAAATTTTGAAGGAAATTATATATTCATTAAGACCAATACTTAGTGTTGATATTCTCAACTATATTTTTGATCATGGATCCCCAAATGAGTACTTTAAATGTGCTGGCTGGCAGAAGGAAAAAATCCATGGTGTTTTTTGACCTACTTCCTACTTAAGATACATAACTGAAAATCAGCAAGAGAGATACCTGCTGTGTGAATAATACGTGGAGAACACTTGAAAAGGATCTCCACAAATGAAGCTATGGTATTTATTTTAAACATGTAATTGGAATATTACATGTATCTTTAAAAGACTATCCTCAAATATCTTTTCATGATTATTATCTTCAACATATCTGCCAAAACTAACCTAAGGCAATGGAATTCAGAAAAATGATGACTGAGCAGAAGGAAAGAACTTGACTCATCACAGAGGAAAGACAAAATATATGGACTAGGTTAGAGATCATTTTCCAATTTCTTAAGCTATATATATTTTACTCAAAAAGGTTGTTTTTTATATGTAAATTGAAAAAAAGATTAGACATGCTCAGACGCTTCACCAAAATATCCATTCTTTTAAATGAATCCTGCTTATTCAAAAAATGTAGCCCTAAAGACACAGAAGAAATTATAAATTGCTAAGTTAAGAAGCTAAATGTATATAATACCATCAATTTCTCAAAACCAAGAACAATGCCTATCTTTTTAATATCAAGGTTTTGCAAATTTTCAAAACTCTACCAAAATATTAACATCCTATGTTCACAAACCTAACAGATACTTTGCTATTTGAGAAACAAAAGGGAAATTTATGATAAGGGCCACTGTATGCTACCATTAAAAGTAGTCACTGCTCTCATTTGAAGGAGGAAAAGTATTAAGCCAATAGAGAACATGTAATTAGGTAGTCCAGTGTTTTTCAAACATTATGCGTATGACTCATCTGGGAACCTTAAGAAAATGGAGATTCTGATTTAGTAGGTCTGGTGTGAAGCCTGTTGTTTTGTTTTTAACAAGCTGCCAAGTAATGTCAGTATTACTGGTTCACTAACCACATACTTATATCATTTTTTAGGAAACAAAAAAAGACAAGTGAAAGAAATTGAGTGACTTTCTCAAAATGTAGGCACACTAGGCAAGAGAACACTTTAGGCCCACCGGATACACCAAACCTCTCCAGATGAGGTAATTACTTGGTAAGCCAAACTGGGAAAGCCCCAGACATAAGAGTTAAGTTTCCCCAAGGGATAATTCTCATCCCAAACTCGGATCCATTTTAAATTTCAAAGCAACTTTTTTGTTTTTCTTTTTGTTTATTATTTTAAAACTCTGTTGCTGCAGGGAACTGCCATTACTCCAAAGCCGCAACTATTTTAGTTTCAGCAGTGGTGCTTCATGTCTGTCACTGGTAGATTTATTCAAATTTACGTTGTTTAAAAGGAGAGGGATAAAAATGTAAAGAAATAAAGGATTTTTAAATGTAGAGAAGATCAGTTGTTTTAGCAGTTTGCATTTTCTAAAATGGGCTATCGAGTCAATTAATTAACACTTAAACCATGTCTTCCTCAATACTTCCTCAAATGCTGGTTGTCAATCCACCTATCAAAGAAGTGAATTTTGTTGGGCTGAGATTTGACTTCTGGAAAGACAGCAGTCTCCATTACTTTATGAAATTTATTTTTTTGAAGAGTTCAAACACTGGAATAATGAAAGCTATTTAAAATGGTTTCTCCTTCCATTCATGAATTTTTGCCGTTGAAATACAAAGCTACAAAGCTCAAATTCATATATTTGTACTATTCTTTACTAATATATGCTCTATATAACTGATCTCAAACTTTTTTTTTGACTTTTAAAAGCTACTTTTATTAAGTTAAAAACAGAAAATTACAAAGAATGAGGCTAGTGTAATTTCCTTAGCTCAAAGATTTTTACAAAAGTTAATGACCTTGTACTTTAGTTCAAGAATAGTGGATTATAGGCTACTAAAATATTAATTTTTATAGCTCTTTACTCCCAATTCCAGTGTTCTTTGAGTTTGGGCAGATCCTATCTTCCCAAAGCTGC
Organism: Hyperoodon ampullatus; assembly: GCF_949752795.1. Classification (NCBI taxonomy): domain Eukaryota; kingdom Metazoa; phylum Chordata; class Mammalia; order Artiodactyla; family Ziphiidae; genus Hyperoodon; species Hyperoodon ampullatus. The sequence continues at coordinate 123,107,334 of NC_136916.1, read as the reverse complement.
CAGGATGTGGTTGGGCACATATTCCTTCTTAGGCTCTGCTATGTATACATTCACTCCCTTTTGTGGCAGAAGCAAAGAGCAGATGTATCTAGTTTACTTTCATAGAATTAGTCATCAAATTTCATCATTTCTGTGACAGTAAAAATTCACCAATGAATATGTATTTTTTAAAGATTTGAAATATGTGTTAACCTCTGAATATACTTGTTTTCCTCATGCTAAGGGCAGCTTTGAGTTATGATTAAAACACTCTGATAGCTATAGTTTAGCAAAACATATTCTCCCTGATCTCACAGAAATGATCTCAAACTTTCAAGTGCATACTTTCTGTTTTGAAGTATAGGAAATCAATTCGTCCTTTTTGTTTATTTTTCTTATGACACTTAGTATACAGCTATAGACATTGTGGGTGCTCAATAAATGATTATGAACATATGAGAGTTTATATCTAAACTTTATGACTGATCTATTATAAATCTGAAATTTTGCTGTTTGGTTTTCACATGGTTTTAATGCTTAAGGGAGTAAGAAAAGAAACAGCTGCATTTCTATTATGACACAACCAGTTGATGAAATCACTGGCCAGGTGGTTGATGGACCTAGTAGTAATTCTGGAACAAGTGTTAAGGCTCAAATTATGTTGGGTCACTTTTCCAAGCTTGATGTTACCCATTTGGTACAAGCATCTGAGAATGTTATTTTGTCATAAAGTATATCATGTGCTAAAATCATTCTCTATAGATGGATTTGATGTTAATGTACTTTAGTTGAACAAAAAACTCAATTTGCATGCTCTATCATTTTTTTCATTTTTCATGCTGTTCAGTATCCCTTCCTTCTAACTTTTATGCTCTGAATGAACATTTTAATATCAACTTTATACATACTGCATATATATATATATACTGTATATACTGTACATAGTCATTTACCTATGTATTGTATAATAAATATACTATATATACTGCCTTTCTTGCTCTTGTGCTCTCTCTATATATACATGTATGGTAAATAAGATGTTGTAAACAAGTTTGACAAATTTTCTTCTCAGCCTCAGTTTACATCTATTTCATTTCACATATTTACTTTTTGTTATTAATTGAAAAGTTGAAAATGTGCAATTATAGTAAATACCATCTAAAGTGGACCATATAGTCAAAATTATTTTTCAAATTTCATAATGTGTTTCTTGAGAAACTTTAAAAATACTGAGAAAAATAAAGGAAAGAAAACAAAGCCTGTATTTCTATTGCCCAATGATAAGTTTTGTTAGAATTTTATTTCCTTTCTTCCTGTGCCTCCCATCTTAAATGTACAAACTCATTATAAATTCACTTATGTTGTGGGATTCATTTTCTACATAAACTCTTGAATCATGCTATCTTTTTATCATTATAGTATGGCATGGGAATTGTTTACAAGATTGTCTAATGATATTTTCTCATGTAAAGTAAGGATAAGTTATATAAGTATTATCTATGTTTGAACACTTTATTTACATGTAATTATTGCTTAGCTTACATATTAGCTATTAGATATTTAGAATTTGGAATTTTGTTGACATAAAGAATACTGACAAATTTTTATTTCCAGAAAAGTCATTTCATTCTCACACTAGCATTTAATTAGAGTGACTCTTTCAACTCATCATAATAAATGTTGAATATTAAAGAGTTTTTAAACTATTTCTGTTTAATCTTCTTAATCATATTTCTTTATTGAGCATTGTTAATCATTTTACACCATTTTACTTCCTAATATTTGACTTGTCTACGAAGATTATCATGGAAAATATTACATGTTTTATTAATTTTCTGGAATGTTAAAATATTTTAAATTATTCATGCTATACCTTTGCCCACACTTTGGTGTTGTTATTGCATGTATATAAAATTTGATGTATACCAATTTTAAATGCTTATTTGCTTAGGTCTAGTGAAATTTATTTTTTTCATTTCTTTTTTTGTTTATGAGCTTAGAAAGACACTCCCCAGACAAGATAAGGAAAATATTTACCACTGGTTATTGCTGGTTCTCTGTTTTTACATTTAATGATGAACTTTAACTAGAATTTATAGGTGATGAGGATCTGTCATATTGTTTCCATAAATTCCCACAGTTATCTCATTTATTGAATGATCTGTTAATTATGCATTATTCAAATATATTATCTTTCTTTTAAAAATGTTTTATGTATTTTTCCAGTCATGATAGTGTAGCTCAATACAGTAAAAGCTAAAATATTATATACAAAGTCTCTTTTGAGATATTCCACATAAACTAAAATCATTCTATTGTCTTTGAAAGAAGGACAATCTCAGGAAGTGAGCTCCACATTCAACTCAGCTCACTCCTGCAGGGCACTGTCAAAACCTGAGATCACGGAAGTAGAGTCCAAATAGAGGACGATGAGACTTGGAGGAGAAAATGCAGAAATCAAACATTGGTGTTGACAAGCGTATTTGAGGGAGTAGGTAATAGAATGGGGGCACAGAAAAGGGATTCTAAAAATATGCATGGAACTTCCCTTGGTTGCTGGCCAAACTCCTAAGTTCTGCATACTCAAGGTATGACCCAGATGTCTCAGCAGAAAACTGTTGCCTAGAGTTCTCCACAGAGATTTCAGAGGCTACACAGAGCCACAAGATATTAGAGTACAGCCCCACTAGAGAGAAAAGTTTGTAATACATACATAGTCAGGACTGTCAAATTCTTTAGTAATATGCAGTGCTTTCTCTGTCAATTCAGGGCACATATCCCCATAGTGGGTGACCCATATGACCTCCATGCAAATGATGATGAGGAACAGTGACAGAAAAGGTGCAAGAAAAATTCCATCCAGTAAAGAGTGAGAAATCTACAGCAATGATGAAATAATGTAAAAGAATTATGAAGAGCCCTTGTATTATAGTGGAAGATACTCCTGTTTTTAAAATGAATCTATTTCTGGATGGAACTTTCTTGTCCATGAACTTTTATTGACAGGAAATGATCTTTAGGGCTTATGTCTGGGGGCTATAGAGATGAGCAGATTTCACAGCTCACTTTTTTCTCAGGCAAGTTTGAGGGCCTCAAGTGTTGCTTTAGAAATTTTTTTTGTAGTTATATTCCTTTTTTAAAATTTTTTTTGAAAAAAAACTTAGTAAGTCAGAATAGGTTATTCTGGATTGAACTCAGAGTGGTACAGACCTGAAAGGGCATTATTTCCGCTCTTGAAATAAACTAACATATAAAGCCTAGAAAAATTTCAAATTAAGGATTCTTTTGAAGCCATTGGAGAACTGCAGTCATGGGGCAAACAACTGAAAACTGAAGGGAGACAGGCACATAATAGAATTGAATCACTTGCTTACCTGGGCCAAACATTGTAGGACACTGTATAACCCCATGAGAAGACTCAGCTAGACAATTTTAATAAATTGATGAGGACTAAAGTGAAAGTGGGAAACCCCTATGGGCCATGAACATAGGGGGATTTGTATCTTATTCTAGGCTTTTCCATCAAGGAAAAATAGTGAGTGCTCACAGTGAAGGTTGAGGAGGATTTTGCGAAACAGTCCCCATGATATTGGCTGAGGGAAGAGAATAGCAGCTATTGATGATATTCCATCCCAAACAGCACCCCCTATACCATTTATAGAATCAAAACTTAAGTCTCCAGAGGGAAAAGGAAGTGGAAATGGTTTCCAGAGGGTATAAGAGATTATCTACAGCAGCTTGGGGCAGAGCCACAACAACAACCAAAACTTCACCCAAATTTATGTCACCTATCTCCCCTAAATAACAAATCCTTAATATATATAGTCAGGGGCAATGGAATTATAGTATGAATACACTGTTGGAAATCTATTGCAGCTGTCAGAAGGGAATGGGAAAAAACAGGTTTAGCCTGTGGAAGAGCAGAAATGTGTACTAGTTCTGGCACTGTATCTGGAGGAAGAGCAACACAGTAGGCTGAATAACAACCCCCCAAAACTGTTCACATCCTAGTCCCAGAACCTGTGATATGTTGTTAGCTTACATTATATAAGGGACTTGGAGAACATGATGAAGAGTCTTTCAATGATGAGATTATCCTGGACTCTCTGGTGGGCCAGATGTTATAACAAGGGTCCTTTTAAGAGGAAAGCAGGAGGATGAGAATCAGATAAAGCTGATGTAATGACATAACTAAAGGATAAAAGAGGAAAACATAAACAGGACGAAAAGACAACCCTCAGAATGGGAGAAAATATTTGCAAATGAAGCAACTGACAAAGGATTAATCTCCAAAATTTACCAGCAGCTCATGCAGCTCAATATCAATAAAACAAACAACCCAATTGAAAAATGGGCAGAAGACCTAAATAGACATCTCTCCAAAGAAGATATACAGATTGCCAACACATAAAAGGTTACTCAACATCATTAATCATTATACAAATGCAAATCAAAACTACAATGAGGTATCACCTCACACCAGTCAGAATAGCATCATCAAAAAATCTTCAAACAATAAATGCTGGAGAGGGTGTGGAGAAAGGGGAACCCTCTTGCACTGTTGGGGGGAATGTAAATTGATACAGCCACTATGGGAACAGTATGGACATTCCTTAAAAAACTAAAAATAGAACTACCATACGACCCAGCAATCCCACTACTGGGCATATACCCTGAGAAAACCATAATTCAAAAAGAGTCAAGTACCACAATGTTCATTGCAGCTCTATTTACAATAGCCAGGACAGGGAAGCAACCTAAGTGTCCATCGACAGATGAATGGATAAAGAAGATGTGGCACATATATACAAGGAATATTACTCAGCCATAAAAAGAAATGAAATTGAGTTATTTGTAGTGAGGCGGATGGACGTATAGTCTGTCATAAAGAGTGAAGTAAGTCAGAAAGAGAAAAACAAATACCATATGCTAACACATATATATGGAATCTAAAGGGAAAAAAAGGGTTATGAAGAACCTAGGGGTGGGACAGGAATAAAGATAGAGAGGGAGAGAATAGACTTGAGGACACGGGGAGGGGGAAGGGTAAGCAGGGACGAAGTGAGAGAGTGGCATGGACTTATATATACTACTGAAATAGATAGTTAGTGGGAAGCACCTGCATAGCACAGGGAGATTAGCTCGGTGCTTTGTGACCAACTAGAGGGGTGGGAGGGAGACGCAAGAGGGAGGAGATATGGGGATATATGTATATGTATAGTTGGTTCACTTTGTTATAAATCAGAAACTAACACACTATTGTAAAACAATTATACTCCAATAAAGATATTAAAATAAATAAATAAATAAAATAAAATAAGATCATGTGCATTCATTATTTGAATATAAAATTTTTAAATGATTTTTAAAAGAAATAAACATAAACCACTCCTGAGGGAGGGGAAATGATAAAACACTGTGTTATAAAGATGGAGGAAGGGTCCACAAGCTAAGGAATGCAGGAAGCCTCTAATGGCAAAGATTCTCCCCTGTAGCCTTCCAAAGTAACACAGCTCTGCTGACACTGCAATTTTTAGCCCACAAGACCCATTTTGGAAATATGATCCTCAAAACTGTAACATCATAAATTTATGTTGTTTTAAGCCATTAAATTTATGGCAATTTGTTACAGTAGCAATAGGAAACAAATACAGAATTACCAACCATTTATTGCCAAAATCAAATTTTGTGAACAATTCCTCTAGTAAATCTGCCATACCATACAACTGCTATTGCTATGCATTTTTAATTGAATTCTTCAACTGCAAAAGTTAGAATGAGATGTGATGAAAAAACCGGAGGTTAGAGCAATGGACATTGAGGATGGAAGAAGCAGCCCTCGGCCAAAGAATTCCCCTAGAAAATGGAAAAGTCAATAAAAAGGATTCTCCCCTGAATCCTCCTGAAGGAACACAGCCCTGACAATGCCTTGATTATAGATTTTTGACCTTCAGGATGATAAGATAATGATTTTACTTTGTGGTATTTTAAGCCACTGATTCTCTTGTAGCTTATTGTAGCTGCTATAGTAGACTCATACAGACAAGATCCCTTGTGAAAGTCACACCACCAAGAAAAGGGTTCATAGTATCTACTTAAGACTGAATCTTTGTCACAATAATCAGAAAACACCCCATTTCCCAGCCCCTACCACCAGGCAAATAAGCATCAAATGAAAATAATAGGAACAGGCAAAAGAACTGCAAGAGAAAGATTCTTTCTGGAGAGCAGCAAAAATAAATAATTTTTTAAAAAGTCTAACCATGTGTAGAGAAAAGTTTAAACTGGGTTCAACGTCAGATTAGAATAACAGGAACCAACACTCTAAAAGTCTGGCCAGAAAAAAAGGTGTACTCATCTCCAAACAGAAAAACATTTTTATATCAATATTATTGTGCTATATAGCACACCTATATTTTAACAAAAAGTAATGTGGCACACCAAAAGACAAGAAGGAGCACAGTCTAAAGAGACAAAGCAAATACTGGGATAAGAATCAGATATGACACAGATGTTGGAACTATCAAAGGGTAAATTTAAAATAATTATGATGAATATGATAAAGGCTATAATTGAGATGTTATAAAACATAAGTATTAGATAAATAATTCCCTCAAAGATAATAGAACATAGAGGAAAGAAGTAGAAATGCTAGAAATAAAACTATAGTGACAGAGATTGACTATCTTTGACAGATTCATCAGATTAGACACTGCCAAGGAAAGAATCAATAAGCTTTGAAGACAAACTTGTATAATCAGAACTACCCGACTAAAATGGAAAGAGAAACAAATATTGAATAAAAAACAGAATAGAATATCCAAGAGCTCTGGGACAATACCAAATGGTCTAACATATGTAATTAGAAGCCTAGAATGAGAAAATAGAGGTTGAAGATATTTGAAGAAATAATGTATAAGAATTTTCCAAAACAGTGACAGACACTAAAACAGACCTATCAAGCTCAGAGAGCACCAAGCAGGATTCATAAGAAGAGCAAAGCAAAATCTTGAAGGCAGATAGAGAAAAAGAGCACACTACCTCTAAAAGAAAAAGGGTGAGAATTATACCAGACTTCCTATCATAAAGCATAAATAAATGGTTTAAGTAAATAACTCACCCATAAATAAAGTGACATTTGCAAGCTGCTGAAAGAAAAATGTTCAAACAGAATTCTTACCTTGCAAAAGTGTTTCAAAAGTGAAAGAGAAATCATTGATAAACCTCTAGCAAAAATAAAAAGATGAAGAAATAACTCATGAATGTTAGAAATGACAGAGCATCATTTGTACAGAACTACAGACACTGTAGCCATTAAAAGGACATTAAGGGGCTTCCCTAGTGGCGCAGTGGTTGAGAGTCTGCCTGCCAATGCAGGGGACACGGGTTCGAGCCCTGGTCTGGGAGGATCCTGCGTGCCGCGGAACGACTAGGCCCGTGAGCCACAACTACTGAGCCTGCGCGTCTGGAGCTTGTGCTCCGCTACGAGAGAGGCCGTGACAGTGAGAGGCCCGTGCACCGCGATGAAGAGTGGTCCCCACTTGCCACAACTAGAGAAAGCCCTCGCACAGAAGCGAAGACCCAACACAGCAAAAATAAATAAATTAATTTAAAAAAAAGGACATTAAGGTAATAGTATGAACAACTATTTACTCATAAATCCAATAATTTAGAAGAAATGGATCAACTCCTTCAAAACTATAAGCTAGCAAAACTAAATCAAAATGAAATAGATAAACTGAATAGTACTGTAATCATATTAAATAAAATTTTAATTAAATTTTTTTTGTAAAACAAATCTCAGAAAACTTCACTGGAGAAATCCTCCAAATATGTAAAGAAGAATTAATACCAATTTAGCAAATCTCTTCCAGCATATAGAAGAGATTGAAACATCTCTCAAATCAATGTTTGAGGCCAGCATTACCCTGGTAGCAAAATCAGAACAAAGCATAACAATTAAAGAAGTTTCTCTATCATAAAATTATATGTAAATGTCTTCAAGAAAATATTAGCAAACTGAATAATCTAGAGTTGTATGAAAATTGTATACCATGACTAAATAGAATTCATTCTAAGTATACAAGGTTGATTTAATTGTTGAAAACCAACCAAAATAATCCACCATATCAACAGGCTAAGGAAGAAAAATCATGTGATCACATCAGTTAATTCAGAAAGAGCATCTGACAAAATCCAACATCAATTTATGATAAAAAACTATCAGGACATTGTAGAGGATAATTTTTGTCAACTTGATAAGATCACCTAGTAAAAAAAAAATAAACCTACAACTAACATTGTACTTAATGATGTAAGACCGAAAGTCTGCCTTCTAATTTTGAGAACAAAGAAAGCATATCCATTGTCACCACTCTAATCAATAGTGATGTTCCAGCCATTAGAACAAAAAGAACACAAGAACATATAGTGTATGTTTTAGCCAGCACAATAAGGCAAGACAAAGAAATTAAAGGCCTGCAGATTGAAAAGAATTTTTTTTTTTTTTTTTTGCAGTTGACATTATGGTCTACATAGAAAATCTCAATTATCTCCAAAAGTCTCTGTGAAGACTTTTTCGTTCAGAAAGTTCACAGGATACAAGGTCAACAACAGGAAAATCAATCACATTTCTATATAATAGCATGTAGAAACCAAAGTTAAAAATAATAGTACTATTTCCAATAATTCATAAAAATGAAACACTTTTGCATTAATCTAACAAAACTTGTACTGGACTTTTAAGCTGAGTACTTTTTAAAATTACTGATAAATATTCAAAAAATATCTAAACAAGTAAAAGTATACTGAGTCCATGGAGTGGAAGACTTGACATACTAAAGATATCTTCCCAAATATATATGTAGTTTAACACAGTTCTTACAAAAATTCCAGAAAGATTTTCTTTTTTGCATATATAGACAGACATACTAAAACTTGCATGGAATGACAGTGGACTTAGAATAGCTAAAACAATTTTGTAAAAGAAGAAGAATAAAGTAGAAGGAATCACCCTATTGACATTAACATCTACTTTATACCCATAGTAATCAAGGCAGTGTAGTATTAGTGGAGAATAGACACACAGAAAAATGTAATAGAATGGAAACTCATAAATAGATCCACACCAATATGCCTAATTGATAAATACAAAAGCAATTCAGTGCGGAAGAATAACCTATTAAACAAATGATGTGGAAAAATCGGACATTCGTAGGGAAAAAAAAGAACTTTGAACTAAATTTCAAACTTTATACAAAAATTAACTAAAATGAATCACTTTTGGAGAACTTCTAGGAAAAAAATTCGGAAAAATCTAAGCTTTTAGGAAAAAAAATAGAAGAAAAATTCAGGACTTAAGGGTTGGCAAATAATTTTTAGACTCAAACCAAGAGCAAAACCCACAAAAGGAAACCTTTATAAGAAATGGATGTCATTAAAATTTAAAACTTTTCTCTGCAAATGACTCAGTAAAGAGAATAAAAAACTAGCTGCAGACTGGGAGAACATATTTGCAAACTATATATCCTACAAAAGCCTTGTGTCTAGAAGACGTAAGGAACTCTCAGGGGGCCTTCCCTGGTGGCGCAGTTGTTGAGAGTCTGCCTGCCGATGCAGGGGACACGGGTCCGTTCCCCGGTCCGGGAAGATCCCACATGCCGCAGAGCGGCTAGGCCCGTGAGCCATGGCCGCTGAGCCTGCGCATCCGGAGCCTGTGCTCCGCAACGGGAGAGGCCGCAACAGTGAGAGGCCCGCGTACCACAAAAAAAAAAAAAAAAAAAAGAACTCTCAGGGTTCAACAGTAAGACAAAACAAACAACAACAGAACAACAACAACTAAAAAATTCCAATTGGAAAATGAGCAAAAGACATGAAAATATATTTCACCTAAGAGGACCCATCAATAAGCATGAAAACATGTCCAACATCATTAGCCTTTAGAGAAATGCAAATTAAAACCACAATGAGATACCACTTCTCTCTGTCAGAACGACTAAAATGCACAATATTGATGCACTATATGCTGACAAGGATGGAGAGAACTAGATTACTCATACATTGCAGGTGGGCATCTAGAATGCTACAGCCACACTGAAAAGACTACAACAGCCTTTACAAAACTAAACATTTACTTACCCTATAACCCAGCAACTGTACTTTGGGGCATTTATTCCAGAGAAATTAAAAAGTTATATTAACATGCACATACAGGCACAAACAAAAAACGAAGAAAAAATTGTTAGCAAACCACGTTCCTTTTACCTGAGGCACAGCAAGCCAAACCGCTGAGAAGCTGAGGTGTGCAGCAGAGAGGATTTATTCCCAATGCAACCAAGCGAGAAAGGAGAACAAGTCTCCGAACCTCCACCTCGAGGGCAAGGACCTTGGGAGGTTTGTGGGATAAAGAATAAAGAAGCAGGGCATTCTGAGGTATGGGGAGCTTGGGGAGGGTGGGGAAAGGTGATTGGGAAAAGGTGCAGTAATCTTCTCAAGTGTAATTAAGCTGCAGGCCTCTGCACATTTAAAAATGGAGGTGATTAGCATGTTTTGAAGGTGGAGTTTTGGGCCTTTTGATGTCAAAAGGTCACTGGGCGGACACTTGATCAGGCCAAATAGGAGGGTCTCTGGTCCTATCCAGACTTACTAGACACAGCTGACTCCAACTTCAACTCTAACTAGACACAGCTGACTCCAAGTTGCTGAAAAACACCTCTGGCAAACACCTTACTGTTTAAACTACGTGCTGCTTGGAGGACACACAAGTCTTAAAACTACCTTGATTAGTGAAGGCAGGTGAAACAGATTTGACTAATGATTACCCATGGTTTCAAATTCACACTCAAATATTCATAGCAGCTTTGTTTCTAATAGTCAGCAACTGGAAACAACCCAAATGCCTTTCAATGAGTGAATGGTTAAACAAACTGATATATCTATATCATAGAATACTGCTTAACAATTAAAATTAAATTAAACAATGAAAAGGAATGGATTCTTGATACATGCAACAACTTGGATGTATCGTAAGTCCATTATGGTAAGTGAAAACGCCAATCTCTAAAGGTCATGTATTGTGTAATTCCATTTATAAAAAAGTCTTAAAATGACAAAATTATAAAAAAAGAGAATAGATGAGTGGGTAGAAGGGGCTAGAAATAGTGAGGAGCAGGGTGTTTGGGGGAAAGTATAAATGAGTAGCCTGAGAGAGATCTTTGTGGTGATAGAATTGTTCTGTATCTTAATTGCAGTGGTGGACTACACAAATATCTACATATCATAAAATGACATAGAATTATACACTCACATTTTCCCAATGTTAATTCTTTGGTTTTGAGACTATACTTATAACAGATGTAACCACTGGTAACACTTGATGAAGGGTACATGAGAACTCTATGTATTATCTTTGCAACTTTCTGTTACCTGGAATTAGTTCAAAATAAAGTTTAAAAATATTTGAAAAATGGGCAAAATATCTGAGCAGAACTTTCACCACAGAATATAAATGGATAGCAAATAAGCACATGAAATATACTCAATATCACTAGTCATTAGGGAGATGCAAATAATACCATGAGATACCAGTTCACACTCACTAAAGGGCTGTAATCAAATAGGCAGACAATATTAAGTTAAGATTGGGATGTAGAGGAACTGGAACACTCACACATTGCTGGTGGGAATGTAAAATGGCACAGACACTTTTGAAAAGTTTGGTGACTTCTTATAAACTTAAAAATACACTTACCGGGCTTCCCGGGTGGCGCAGTGGTTGAGAGTCTGCCTGCCGATGCAGGGGAGACCGGTTCATGCCCCTGTCCGGGAAGATCCCACATACCGCAGAGCAGCTGGGCCCGTGAGCCATGGCCGCTGAGCATGCGCGTCCGGAGCCTGTGCTCCTCAACGGGAGAGACCACAACAGTGAGAGGCCTGCGCACCAAAAAAAACAAAAAAACAAAAAAACACTTACCACATGACAGCCTTCTTCTAGGTATTTTCCCAAGTGCACTACAAACTTATGTTCACATAAAGCTGCCTGCGAAGGTTTATAACAACTTTTATTACAATCACCAAAAACTGGAAATAAAACAAGTTGTATTTCAACAGGTGAATGAATAAACAAACTCTGGTACATATATAAGGTAAAATACTGCTCAACAATTTAAAAATATCAACTATAGATCCTTTTAAACTATGGATGACACATGTATTTTGCTAAGTAAAAGAAGTCCGACTCAAAAGACTATGTTTTGCATAATTTCATTTATTACATTCTGGAAAATGCAAAACTACAGGAAAAGAAAATGGATTAATGCTTGTCAGGATTTGAAGGAGAGCAGAGTGGTTGATGAGAAGGGGACAGCACAAGCCTATTGTTTGGGTGGTGGAATTGTTCTGTACAGAATTGTGTTGGTGCATATACGACTCTGCATCTGTCAGAAACCATGGAAGTATACATCAAAAAGAGAGATTTTTACTGTATGCACTTAAAAAAAAAACAACCAACTAGGGTGTGGGGGGATGCAGGGATGGAATACAGACTGTCAGAAATGAATCTAAGTATATTACAAATGTATGCTATAACCTCACTGAAAAGGGTAGACAGAAAAAGGAGCTGTATAAGTAATTTTGAAGAGCCATATTTTTAATGGATACTCTAAAGACAAAGTCAAAATAGAACTGTACATCAAAACTGTACTCTAGTTAAACTTGTTGCCCACAATAATATCAATTAGCGATTCTGAATCTAGGTGTATACTAGGTTGAACAAATAATTTTAAAATGATATAGATATATAGATATTGGGAGTCAGGTTCCTCATGTCAAAAAAGTTACAATAGGCAAAGGGTAGGGCTAGAATGAATCCTATGTAACTGAATTAGAGTTGGAGATATCAGAATGAACGCATTTTAAGAGATAGATACATAGATGATAGATAAATGATAGATAGATGGATAGCTAGATAGACTGAAACTGTACATATATTACATGCATATACTTTCTAACACCATTCACTGAAAGGGTCAAAAGTGGTGACAACCAGTAGCAATAACCATACAAATGCCAACATCTTAGATTTTAAATACTTTTCTCCTGTAAAAGGAAATAGGCCTCCCTTGAGAAATGACTGATTCTAAAGCTAGGACAGCATATATACAAGATAAGCCTGAAGTACCTTGTAATGCTAAAAACAACAACAGCAGCAACAAAAGGATGGGACATATGAGAAAGACACAGGAGCTAAGTGAAAGACCTCCCAATGGACAAACTGGCACAATTTGAGTAAATAAATATCTATAGTATTGTACAATAACTCAAAGAATAATATATACATATGAATCCATACTAGTATAAATACATGATTGGATATGTAAAATAAGTGGGGAGGAAGGAACAAATCTTCCTTCTTGAAAAAGTCCAAATCATATCAGTAAGAAAGAATGAAGGAAATGGAAAATCGGTATTAGAACATGAGAGCAATCATTCTTCTTAGGCAAGATCCACTGATGAATGGCAAAATTAATCTGTGAGACTTGGGAACAGGATATTTGCATACCTCACATTGCCTCTTCCAAAATATTCATTAATTACCATTATAGCTCTAACATATGCCCACAAATTATTTGATAATCTTCCCTCCAGGAGACGAATCTTAAGTTCTCTTTCCTGGAGAGTAGCCTGGACTAAATCACTTTCTTCTGATAATTAGAGTATGAAAATAGGAGTGCCTTTAGAGTAGAGAAACTTGGCAGATGCCACCTTCACTCCAAGTGAAGGTTCATATCACCAGTGATAATTCATGTTGCTATTATGTTCCCACTTGTATGATACCTGTGTTCACCTGTGTTCACCACCTGTATTCACCTGTGTGATACTTTCCCTCATAGCCATAACCCCAATCTAATCATGAGAAAATGTCAGACCATCCCACAAGGACAGGCAGTCTAAAAATACCTGACCAGTAGTTTTCAAATGTAAAAATAATGAAAGACATGGAAAAACTGAAAAATTATTATCTTGATTGGATCTTGGAAAAGGAAAAAGGAAATTAGTATAAAGAAAACTAGATAAAGTCAAATAAAATCTATAGTTCAAAGTGTTGTACCAATATTAACTTTTTTTTGATAAATGTACCATGGTTATATTAGGTGTTGACATTAGGATAAGCTATTTGAAGAATAAAGAGAAGCTGTCCAAACTATCTTTAGAATTCTCCTATAAATCTAAATTATTTCAAAGTGAAATATTTTAAAAGTAGAAAAACATCATGTTTTTGTTGTTTTTGCCTTCCATTTAATATATTGTTAATAAAAAATACATTTTTTTTTCTGAGACTTAGGGTATCAAGTCAACTTTTGTTCTTTGCTTTCTTTTTTCCTTATTTATTTATTTATTTATTCTTTCTTTGCTTTATTGTCATCTTTCTTAATTTAATAGAAAACTTTGAGCCAGGTGAAAATAATAGCCTGTGTGGGAGGTCAACATACTTAATCAGAGCTTTGCCTCAAGGCCAAGACCCCTTGTTTTCAGAGAACTTCTAATGGATCTTCATTGTTCATAAACTTTTTCATTATATTTCCTGTTGTTTAGATCCAGAAGTTTGTTTCTCTCACTCTGAAAGTCTTACATTTATAGATGTAACTTACTTTCATGTCTGCTTAAAAACTGGGTAATTTTTGCCTGAGCTAATCTCTTTCTTATATCTTGCTAAACACAGCAAGCAACAGCCAATATTCAATAATGTACCAACTTTTTGCAATCTTATCTCCTGGAGTTACAGGCTAAGTAGTCACTTGATTTGCTTTTCAAGTTATTGTAGACAGTACATTTACAAAATATGTTGTTACTGATAAACACAATTTCCTTCTCAGTCTCCAAAATAAGTTATCTGCCATCTATAAGCAGATACCATTTTCTTTTGAATTATATGAAATTAAAAATTCATAATTATCATATTTTGGTTTGTTGTTTTGGTAATGCCCATCTTATATATTGGTATATAACAAGTTGAAACAAAACTGAATGTCTTAAAGCAACTTCACCTTATTATTTCTCACAAACCTGTGGGTTGGCTTGTGCAAATTTCAGGAGTCTCCAAGTCCACCCTCACTTTTGACACCAACTGCAAGTTCAGGGGTCTCCAATATCACTCTTGCTTCTGACATAAATGCAATTGTGGGTTGGGGGGTGGGCAAGACCATCCTCAGTTTCAATGTTTCATTAAAAGGACCCACCAAAATGAGTACAAATGTTATTCTCATGGTTGTGATTTATTATAATGAAAGGATGCAGATTTGAGCCATCCAAGGGAAGAAGCACACAAGGCAGCGTCTAGGAGACTTTCAAGCACAGAACTTCTAGCTGTGCTCTCCACAATGTCTAATTTTCCCAAGAAAAAAAAATGTGTGACAATTTAAATAGAGCACTGACAACCAGGGAAGCTTTCCTGACCCTTGGTGTCTAGAGATTTTATTGTGGAGTGTTGTGTAGACATGGCTGACCTTAGTCTCCAACCCTTCCAGAAGCTGACCTGGTACCCCATGGCCTGAGTGACCCCCATCATAAATCACATTGTTAAAATAGACTATTTAGCATGATCTAAGTCCCCCTGGAAAGCAAATATTATTATCAGGCAGATTCCAAAGGTCTAGGGGTTACCTCTCAGGAGGTTGGGAAAATACAAAATCTTTCTTGGGTAAGCTTAATCCTTTACTGCATGACCAGGCTCAAGTATACAGCTATTTTGCTCTACATGGTGTCAGTTGAGGTTATTTATGTGCCTAAATTTAGTTGGGAGATGGGCTGGAGCTTATACATTCAAGATGACTTTATTTTTCTCTCTGGAGCCTCATTTGGGATACCTGGAAATACTGAGAGCCAGCTGGAACTCTACGCAGCAGAGAGGTCAGAATTTTTACATAGTGGCACAGGGTTCTAAGAGGATGAAAATGTGACCTGAAAGTTTTCTTAAAACATAGACAAGCACAGAAATCTAGGCAAGTCACTTCTGTCACTTTCTATTGGAAAAAGCATATCAGAAACCCAGTCAAGATTCAAAAGATAAGGAAATGGCCTCCACCTTTTGATGAGAGGAGAGGCATATCCAGACAGGGATGAAAGGAATTGTTAGCCATCATATTTGCAGGAAATTTTCCTCCAATAGTATGCTTAAAAGGTACTAATAAATAAATTTAATGTGACTTTCTGCTCTATACAATCTCCTTTTCTGCTCTATACAATCTCCTTTATCATACGGTCCAATTATTATGTAATGGGGGAAAAAGGAGAAATTTTTGACTCTTCTTACAAGAGTTTAGGTTATTATCCAGGATAGAATGTCTCAGATAATTTTCAATTTATATATTTTTCAAATCAAATGAAATAATTAGCTATTGAAACGGCATTTAGTAGTATCAATATTAACATATCCAAAAGAATTATTGATTGAATTTAGTTTAAAAAAAGTTTTATAGGGCTCAAATTGAGCCAAAAATATTTTGAATGTGATTCAGAAATACAAAACATCCATTAGAAAGGCTCAGGTATAGATGGAAATATGTGAAAATCCTTGTACTGACATATGTTTCTATCACATACAAAATACTGGAGAGTAATATAAAACTCAATGGTGAATCTTTTTAAAAAAATTTTATTTATTTATTTATTTATTTATTTATGGCTGTGTTGGGTCTTCGTTCCTGTGAGAGGGCTTTCTCTAGTTGTGGCCAGTTGGGGCCACTCTTCATCGCAGTGCATGTGCCTCTCACTATCACGGCCTCTCTTGTTGCAGAGCACAGGCTCCAGACATGCAGGCTCAGTAATTGTGACTCACTGGCCCAGTTGCTCCGTGGCATGTGGGATCTTCCCAGACCAGGGCTCGAACCTGTGTCCCCTGCATTGGCAGGTAGATTCTCAACCACTGTGCCACCAGGGAAGCCACAAATGTTGAATCTTTTAGTTAAAATATCAGACAATGTTTTCTTGACTTAGTGTATCCAAAAATTAATCGAAAGCTTCTTATTTAATATTAAAGTTATACACACCATTACTTGAGTAATGGAGAAACGTTTCAATTTCCATCCAAAGAAACGTTTCAATTTTCATCTACCTGGGAAAATGCATAATTTCCTTTGCAACTGATGACTCAGTTTCACAAGAAGTGGCATTATTTTAGTGAACAAAATAAGTTTTCAAAATCTCTCAGAAAATTCTCTTTTGAAAATAATAAATTCATACTCAGATTACTCCTTCAAGAGGCATTTAAAGAACCATGGATATCAATTTATAATTATATTGTGATTGAATTTACAATAAAATACCAAACTGAGTTTTACTAATTCATATTAGTAATATAATTAGTGGACAGTTAAGTTTTGTCATTTGTATCCACAATTACAAAATCAATAGCAGGTTGAACTGTAAATGGTTGATGCATTTTGGTCTTCCTATTTGTTTATTGGTTTCAGATTCTGTGGATAGGTAAATAAATAACATGACAACCTAACCTTACAACTTAAGGAACTAGAAAAATAATAACTAAACCCAAAGTTAACAGAGAAAAGGAAATAATAAATATAAGAGCAAAAATAAACAAAACAGAGATTAGAAAGGAAATAGAAAGAGCAACCAAAACTAAGAGCTGGTTATTCTAAAAGTTAAAAAAATTGACAAACATTTTGTTAGACTAACTAATTAAAAAAGAGAAATGACTCAAATTAATAAATTTGTAAATAAAAGAGGAGATATTAGAAGTGATATTACAGAAATGCAAAAGATCATGAGACTACTATGAACAATTAGATGTCAAAAAATTAGGTGACAGAAAAAATGCATAAATTCCTAGAAACATACAACTTACCAAGACTAAATCATAAACCAACAGAAAATATGAACAGACCAATAAAAGCAAGGAGATTGAATCAGTAATATAAAATCTCCTAAGAAAGATAAGCCCAGGACTAGATGCTTCACAGGTAATTATACCAAACATTTAAAGAAGAATGAATACCAATCCTTCTCAAACTCTTCCAAAAAACTGAATAAAAAGGGTCACTATCAAACTCATTTTGTAAATCGAGCATTGTTCTGATATTGTTGTCAGATAAGGACACTACTACAAGAAAAGAAAATTACAGGTCAATGTCATTGATGAACATCAATTCAAAAATCCCCAACAAAATACTAGCAAATCAAATTCAAGAGTGCATTAAAAGAATCATACACCACGATCAAGAGGGATTCATCTCTGGACACAAGGATGATTCAACATACCCAAATCAATAAATGTGATACACCATATTAACAAAACAAAGGACAAAAATTACATGATCATTTCAATAGACATAGAATTTGAAAAATTTCAACATCCTTTCATGATAAAAACTCTCAACAAGTTTGGTATAGGACTCTACTTCAGCATAATAAAGGCCACGTATGAGAAGCCCAAAGCTAACATCACACTCAACAGTGAAAAGCTGAAAGCTTTTCCCCTATGAACAGGAACAAGACAAGGAGCCCCACTGTCATAATTTCTAATCAACATAGTAATGGAAGTCCTAGCCATAGCAATTAGTTAAAAAAGTGAAATGAAAGGCATCCAAATCGGAAAGGAAGAAGTAAATTTGTCTCTGTTTGCAAATATTGTGAATATATATATATATATACACACACACATACACACAAACATATATATGTATACACAAACACACAGACACACAGACACACACACACATATCCTCCCTAAAGATTTCACAAAAAAAAGTTGTTAGAATAAATGAATTAATTAAATTGCAGGATAGAAAATCACATAAAAATCAGTTGTATTTCTATACACTAACAAGATATTCTCTGTAAGGAAAATTAAGAAAGCAATTCCATTTACAATAACATCCAAAACAATAAAATACTTAATAATAATAAATTTAACCAAGGAGATGAAAGACCTGTACTGAAAACTATGACATTCATGAAAGAACCTGAAGGAGACAAAAATAAATGGAAAGATATTCCATGTTCTTGGATAGAATAAAAACACACATTTTTTCCATGACATATTTTTCTTTTCTTTTTTACTCTTTGGATTGTGTCATACTCTGATCCAATTCTGCATCCTATTTTGATTTATATTCTTCAGTTGATTCATTGCTGGCATCTATCAGACCCATGCTTTATGGCAGCTAGGTAGTTGGGTCTCATTCCTTATTGTCCAAAATTCAATGATAGTAAAAAATTCCCTCAACTGTATTTCTTTGTGATTTAAATATTTGTGAAATGCTGAAACCATGCTTTACTGATGAGGCAAATATTTTTTTAATAAAATATCTGTGAATGTATTCCATGAATTCTATATGGCATATCCTCAGAGATGTTTAATAAAATCTTATTTATTGGGAAAAAATTAGGTATTATTATCTATCCTCTGAGGCTTAAATGCTGCCCAGAAAATTCCCCCTTATTACTGAGAATTCTTGACATTTTTCATGAGGTGTTTCACCAGTGATAACAGTTGTTTTAAAAATTAGTCTAACAATATAGTACCTATTGGAGGGAATACAAAATAATTACATTTTTGATTACTCTTAACACAAAGTATTGCTAATTTAAATAACATAAGAATTTTAAATCTTGGAGTCACAAATCTCTGTGAGTAGATTCCATTTGCATGTACACACAGATTTTGTGTATATTTCAATCATTCAATGGTGCTTACCCATCATCCCCAGGAAAGATTCCTAGCCATAGGTTTTTAATTAGGTGAAGTAGTATGAGAAGGAAAACTATAATATGGCACAGAATATTACAAAGTCAGGTCAATTCTATCTGTTTATTCAGTCAAATAATAATCAGAAATGTTAATGCATTTAGGAAAATGCCAGTGACATAGTAAGTGTTAATCGACTAAAGGGGATTTCTTATTGTATTGATGAATTCATACCTCTAACTGTGTACACTTATTTTTTTTTGGTTCAGTTGTTATAAGGTGCATATTTAATTCAACATGTATTAACGTTGTCACAGCTTTTGATAATTATTAATAAATGTTTATACAATAAGTTATATTTTACTTTACAGATGCCAAATCATTGTTAATAAAATTCCTTAAACTTTTGCCAATTATATAGCTAAAGTTCCATAGCTAAAAGGAATGTAAAATTTACTTTAATGTATTTTTATATCACCAGAATCAACATAAAAATGTGCAAATAAATGGATGCATTTTACATGTTCTTCACCATTGTCTTGCTAAAACATTAATTTTCCCTTAGGTTCTTCTATTGTACTGATTCTTATACTGCTGCACATCTTAGAACATCATTCCCCACGGAAATAGATGAATTTAATGTAAAAGCTACCATTTTCTTCCATTAAAAATATGTTTGAAAAATTCAGTATCATTTCTCTATAAAAATATATATTTTGTCATTTACACTAACTTCCATGAGAGATTTTTATTTGATCCAGAGCACATGTGTATTATTTTACAATATAATGAAAGGTTTTGACTTAATTACAGGATTGTGTCATAAAATGCTATTCGAGGGCTTCCCTCGTGATGCAGTGGTTGAGAGTCCGCCTGCCGATGCAGGGGACACGGGTTCGTGCCCCGGTCCAGGAAGATCCCACATGCTGCGGAGCAGCTAGGCCCGTGAGCCATGGCTGCTGAGCCTGCGGGTCCGGAGCCTGTGCTCCGCAACAGGAGAGGCCACAACAGTGAGAGGCCTGCATACCACAAATAAAATAAAATAAAATAAAATAAAATAAAATAAAATAAAATAAAATGCTATTCGAGTTCCAACTCAGATGCTCTGAATAGGGATAAGTATTCTTACTCAGTGTAGTATGAGTGGAATTAGGAATACTTGTATGTCACTTATAAAATAAAAGATCATTGTTGGAAAGAACATAGCTATCACATTATTTTCTCTTACCATTTCTTAAAAATTGAAATGAGAATATCACTAAATTTTCAAGCCTTCAAGAACACTCACCACCTAGAATTCAGATGTTTAATTCTAAATTCTACATCTGGCTTGTCACTAAGTTCACATATAATATATTCTCCAAACCTTATTTTTCATCTGTAAATTAGTGCTATTTATTAGACATTATCAAAACTTCTTTCTGTTCTAATAATCTATAATGATGTAAATTAAAAATTTAAAAAAAGAAGCTACTTATTCCCTCTCACCAAGAACATCATACATTACTCTCACTTTCATTCTGCATTGTCTTAAGATTTACAAGAAAGAGGAACATGCTGGCATGTTTAAGTACTGGAAAAAAATTCTAGCAAATTTGGCTATATAAAGAGCAAACAAAGGGTTGTCTCATGATTAACAAAACCTCCGTTTTCTCAATCTTTCTGATATTTTGAACAGATAATTCTTGGAACAGAGCTGAACTTTGACTTGCCTCCTGCAATACACCCATTAAATCTTTCATCTTGCCCTCCCACCCCAACAAGTCATCTTGAGCTCTTCTGACCTTAGGACATTTTAATAAAGTCTTAAACCAAGACATTTTTGTTGTTTTTGCTGTGTCTACACTATAAACGTGAATTACAACTCTGTATATTTAGCCTTTATCTGTCTCTGAATTTTTCTCCTCTTTTGTTTCTCCACCAGCACTACAGACATACATGGGCACTTTACAGTTTCTTAAATGGTCAGGGCTCCTTTTTGTGGAAATGTTTTCACCATAAGGCTATTTGCTCTGTGTAGAATATTTTACTCTGATAAGATTGATGACAGTCTTTATAACAGCTCAAATATAATTAACTTTGATCTCATTTTGTAATATTTTCCTTCCTCCAACAGCCAATCCATCAGCAAGTCCTGACTCCAAAGTATATACCAAATCTATCCATTTTTCACTTTCTCCAACACCATCTACTAACAAAACTCTCTCTGGTTTACTTAAGAATCTTACTGTTTTGATTTTTGTCTCTGACAAAGAGGATTATACCTCCTATACTAATCAGGTTGTTTGCATTAAAAAAAAAAGGCTGGTTATACTATTTTATTGCTTTAAATCATTCCAATGGTTTTCCATTGTATATATAATAATATTCAAACATTAATATGGCTCATTTGGCCACGCATCATCTGGCTCCTCCCTGTCTTGTGGACTTCCTCTACAAATCTTCCTTCACTCCAGTTAAAGAATCTGACTGTCCGTAGAAAATAACAGGATCATTCAAACTCAAGACTGTTATACCTCCTCTTCTGATAGCCAGTAACACTTTTCCTCCAGACTGTCACATGGCTGGCTTGTCTTTCTAATTAGGACTGCTGGTCACATGTCACTTCCTCAGAGAGCTTCCCAGATGATACTATCTAAATACTATCCTCTCTTCACCACCAAGTCGTGCTCTATTTTGTTTTATTTTCCCAAAATTTTATCATTTATTTATTTGTCTTATTATCACCAGCTTTTCCCCAATTGGCCCTTTATTTGATAGGGCTCTTGTCTGTTTTGTCACCCCTGTGTGTCAACATTTTGCAAATACTCAAATATTTTTTGAGTTCCTGGCAAAGTATAGGTAATCAGTACATAATTTTGAAAAAATGAATGAATCCCCTGAATATTTATAATATTTCTATATTTACCTTAAGCAAAATACTAAAAAAAGAAACACTATCACATTCCTTTCATTGATAATGGCCAAATATAATCAAGATTTATAGTAAATCATTTCTATCAAACAAAACATGTAGTAACTTTCCACTCTTTCCAGAAGCAGTATGATTAAGTTCAATTTCCTTTTTTCTTAATTAGCCACTTAATTCATTAGTCATAGAGAGCTTTAAAATGAATAATGCTTTAGAAAGACCAGAGATAATTATAATTTAGAGAAATTCAAAATTATTAGTCAAAATATAATCAGAATATCTGACCAAATGAAAATTATTGAATCAAGTTAAATAGTGATTCTATTTATGATTTCTACATTTATTACAATAAAATGGATTTTATAAATCAAATACTTAATGTGTATATGACAATAAGCAACATAAAATAGACATGAATATTTAAAAATTACCTACTTTGGAAATTTATTTAAAAACACCTAAAAGCATATTTTTGAAAGCTTTTATCAAATAAAACACATACTTTTTATGTGAGGGAGACAATGTAATGCATTTCACCAACTGAGATTTAAACTTAAATTATATGCTAGGTAATTTTTTCCATGATTTTTCACCTTTGGGGAAAATAAATATCAAGGTATGCTTGCTACTAAAATCCCTCAGTCTTTAAAACAAAAAAAAAAGTAACTGTCATCTGCATTTGTGCATAAGGTTCAGTTAGGAATTGTATGCAAAACAAATATTTTCATATGCTGTAATTTTTATTTGATTCTATAATAATTTTAGTTGTCTTTCCAACTCTACATGTTGCTACAAAAATATAAAAATCACATAGGCATTGTAAAATTTAAGTATCCTTTGGCTTTTTGACGATGTATTTTCATGAATCCCTTTGGGCAAGAGAGAAAATGAACATCAGTCCATGTGATATTTATACCAATGTATTATAGTTTTTTGTATTAAAATCACCTCATAGATAATTTTTATATCATTTGGATTTCTAGAATATTGCACATTTAAATAGGCAGATTACATTTTGTGATATGAAAAATACATAATATTAAGATGTGACTGCCTCTGTTTACTCTTATTAAATGTGAAGTACATATCTTTCAAAATACATAAACTGTTATTAGATGGAAGAATTAAATATGAAAATATAAAATACCTTTCAAATTTTTGTTGATGATACTACCCTTTTAAAGGCAAAGTACTTGGAGAAAGTATTAGGACAGATATTAACATATATTATTTTAAAAAGACATATTTTCAAAAAATTATAATAATTAGAGTATAAGGAAAAGTGGGATTGGTTAATATGTCATCAGCCCTTGAGAAGGAGGGGGGTAAAAAAGCACAGATTACAGTTCAAACACTGATCATATTTTGTTTTAAAATGCAGTCTGAATCTAAAGTAACTGTATTTAGCTCTTTGAGGTCAGATCAGAAGAACACTTGATTAGTGAAAACTGTCATTCTTAGTAAGAAAGTAGTTGGAGGCTCATTCTTCCCTATTTTGACTAGGTCAGAGTATAAAAATCTAACAAGAAAATATAGAAATCCCATTCAATCAGTTAATGAAGGATGTTTCAACTTGATAAACAAACTACACAAAATCAGTACAAGAAAAGAAATATTTAGGCAATTCTCACTTTTATATACTGCAAATTCTTAATTTAATATTAACAAATTGAATCCATCAGTGTGTAAAAAGTAAAAATAGATCATAATGACCAAGAAAGATTTATTTGGAATTTAAAGTTGGTTAATATTAGAAATATCTATTTAAATAATTCACAATTCTAAAAGATGAGAGGAAGAAAACCTTGTGAGGAACTCAATACATTCAGATAAAAGCACCTGTTGAAATTCAATACACATTACTGAAAGATATGGTTCTACTTGAAGAGTAGAAACTTTTCTTTTAGGGAAATAGCTGAACAGGTCAGCCCTGCTTGAAAATAGGGAGTAGGCTCTAGGAACACTGTAAATTATTGCAGTTAATGTGTTTTAAGAATGCTCAGTGAAACATTTTCCCACTCCAAACAGGCACTTGAGGGAAAGATAAGAGAACAGACTTAGGACTCAGAAGGAGCTAATGACAATTTAGTTGCCATCACCTACATCTATTCCAAAAAGACAAATGCCTAGGCCATGAAAGTATCTCATCATGGAACAAAGGGAGTCAGTGGAAAGATAGATGTCATATACTTCTCTAAAAAGAATATCCAATCAATAGGTTTATTTCCCCTTTTTCACATTCTTGTTGAGAAGATTGTTTACTATTCTTAATCCTATGGGTGTGTTTAGAAAAATTTTAATAACACAATCTTGTTTATTTTATAATTATCTATGTACATACACTGTCTTACTAATCTTAGTATTTTCATTTATTACTACATCATTATAATATTTTTATTTATATATATACATTTATATTTTTCTTTTACTTTTTATTTATTTATTTTGCGGTATGTGGGCCTCTCACTGTTGTGGCCTCTCCCGTTGCGGAGCACAGGCTCCGGACGCACAGGCTCAGTGGCCATGGCTTACGGGCCTAGCCGCTCCGTGGCATGTGGGATCTTCCTGGACCGGGGCACGAACCCATGTCCCCTGCCTCGGCAGGCGAACTCTCAACCACTGCGCCACCAGGGAAGCCCTGGAATTTTCTTCTTTTTTAAGCTGAATAATATTCCACCCTTTGGCTCTTTAACCTTTAGTTTTTTCATCTAAACTGGGAATAATGTGGTTTCATCATTGGATCATTATAAATATTAAATAAGATATTCCATATAGAATCTGAGCACCTGGATATATTAAGGGCTCAATAAGTGCCTGCTGCTTACACAAGTAGCAAATCATTATTACTTATATTATTGCAATAAATTCAGTGAACTTAAGTAAGTTACAAACTCCCAGATCCTGAATTTACTTAAGTTATAAAATATTTCTGGCCAGCCTCCATGATTCTGGTGAACTGCAAAGGACCTAACGGTGTAGTTACAGGAATGGAAACCATCCAAGTCTGGAACCAAGCTATTAGAGGAATATTACACTAAGAAAATTAGCCCTGTGAGTTTGACCTTTGATTGATCCATATGTGCTGTCAGCAATTCCTGATGCATAAGTTTGTTACCAATCAGTGGAACCTGGTGGGAAGGAGACAAGAGTGTCCAGAAGAAATAAGTGCCTCTGTAAGGATCATTAAAAGAGGTTCTTGAAGGAACTTATGGAATCTGGCCTTGACTAAGTTGTGCTACTGACTCAGAGGACTTAGTTGGGATTTGAAGATCAGATATCTTAGTCTCTGATGTGGGGTGTAATATGTGTTCTGCAACATGCAGTTATGTCTGTGTTTTGAATCTTTCAACAGTATTAATGTATTTTTTGTATTTTAATATCTTTTGGAGGTATTTTGTATTTGTCAATTCTGATAACTACACAGCAATAACTGTCTAAACTGTAAATGTAGAAATAAATAATTTTTATGAAAAATAATAGTAGTATTTATAATTGTTCAGGTGAATAAAAGCAGGAACCAGAAAGAAGAAAATGCCCAGGTTCCTAAGTAGACTGTTTTTCCTCACACTTATGATTCTGGGCTACACAACAAAAGCTACCTGTTTGCTGTTATTTTCTTCTCCAAAACTATCTTTTATCTTTTAATTATTTTCAGTATAGCATATCGTTGAATACTAAGAATAGCTGCATCAGTGAACAGCATATAAACTCATAGTGCATGAATGCCTCATTAGTTTTATGCATTTTAACCACAGAACTGACATAATTGAAAAGAATCTTAGTTCTCTTTTAACTTTGGCTTCATTGCATTTCCATGAATTTTTCTTATAATTTGCAGGATGTTTTAAAGGTAGTTTTAATCATCAGTACACTCTCCATTAAAGAGTATCCAGTTAAAAAGATCATTTGTTGCCCAGACACTCTGCAAATTGCTCATAGCTATCTTTAATGTCATAATAATGAGCTGGTGACAGTGTTTGTGCAGGAATTAGAGATGCTGGAATATTTATGGTCAGAAATAAAGTAGAAAGAATAGCTCACTTTCTAAGACTTTGTACAGTATTTTAGAAAATATTTTTAATTATACAAATCATGTGGTACTTAAAATTTATAAATAAAAGCAACTTTTAAAGTCTATACTTCTCATATGATCACAAGATCTTGAAGATCACAGACCTCAGGGCTCATAATGTTTCTTCTATACTGTTAACAAAAGGCCATGAAAAGAGTAAGAGCATAAAATAAGTATTTATTTATCCACCCAATATTTAATATCCATGATACTGTGCTAGAATCTATAGTAACTCAAAGATGACTGCTACAGTTATTAACGTATGGTCTCTCATCTCCCTGCACATTCCTGTGTATACTCCTCTTTTTTTTTTTTTTTTTTTTTTTTCGGTATGTGGGCCTCTCACTGTTGTGGCTTCTCCCGTCGCGGAGCACAGGCTCCAGACGCGCAGGCCCCGCGGCCATGGCTCACGGGCCCAGCCGCTCCGCGGCATGTGGGATCTTCCTGGACCGGGGCATGAACCCGCGTCCCCTGCATCGGCAGGCGGACTCTCAACCACTGCGCCACCAGGGAAGCCCTATACTCCTTTTTGATTACTAGGGCCAAGACTCTGCAAACTGTATTTCTCTTTGGCCAAATGGCTCCCTGTTGGGCTCAAGCAGAAAGGAACTGGATCCTTTCTCTTTTCCTACTGTTCTTACTAGAGTTACCCCAACAATGTTCATTCATACAAACAATAGCATTTTGTTCTAATAGCAACATTAGGTTTCAGACTGTAGTTTTCCCAGTAACTTTAAAATCAGCATTATCTTGTACCCTCAGAGATATTAGTACCTGCTTTATGGAATAAACTTTCCAGATTCCTGGATCTCAGCTATATGAAATCCTTTCTCAGAGATCTTGATATCAGTTCCATGTGCCGCTTATTTTAAGATACTAAGTTTTAATTTTTCCAAACTTTTTCCTTTATTCCTCCACCCTCAGATTGACTGGTGTTTCCTGCAATTATCACCTGTATGATACCTTACTGTTTATTTCCTTCCTCACTCCCTAGTTAACAGGTATTTTTAAATTTACTTTTTTATTGTGGCAAAAGATACATAAGAGTTACTAATTTAATCATTTTAAATGTACAGTTCAAGTACATACACAGTTGTGCAACCATGCCCACTGTCCATCTCCAAAACTTTTCATCCCAAACTGAAATTCTGTATTCCTAAAAACAATACTTGCATTAAGTACATACACAGTTGTGCAACCATGCCCACTGTCCATCTCCAAAACTTTTCATCCCAAACTGAAATTCTGTATTCCTAAAAACAATACTTCCGCATCCTCCTCTTCCTCCAGTGCCTAAGACCACCATTTTACTTTCTGTGCCTATGAATTTGCCTATTCTAGATCCAACATATGAGTGGAATCATCCAATATTTGTTCTTTTGTATATGGCTTATTTCATGTAGCATAATGTCTTCAAGGTTCATCCATGTTGTAACATATATGTTAATAATTCTTTATCTTAAATTCTCTCTGTTAAAATAACTGACATGGTTTCTGTCTCCTGACATGACCCTGATCAATACAGTGACTTGAATGACTTACACTTTACTAGTGGAGAAGAAAACCTGATAGCCTTCAATTCTGGATAAAAATTTAAAAGAATTGTTTTCAACTGACAATTCCATCCATAAAGTTCATTTATGTGAACTATTAGTCACATATTACTTTTGGAGGAAGTTCATTTTACCTGATCCACACATTTTGAAGGAAGATTTCATTCTCACAGGGAAGGGAATGGGTTTTAACACTTCCATGACATTGTACCTCAAGTTTGACTTATTTAACTTTGTTTGAAAGAAAACATTAATTCTCATATTTTCATATAAATTCATATTAGGATTCTCTTATTTTACTAGGATAAATAGACAAGAGGAATATAGAGTGAGAAATGTGACATAGATGGGCCAGAAGGAAAGATTCTATTATTTGTAGCTTTGATTCACCTTGTAAACCTTCTTATGTTTTCTTTTATACCCTTTGATGATGTTTTATATTTCATGATAACTTCCTAAGAGTTATTTACATAATGCTCTTTTTCCTTGAACACACTTGTAGGGAAATTTAGGGGCATAAAAAGGCAAAAGGAAATGCTTCTATTGAGTCCTATTACTCAGCCATATGCAGAAGCTTCAGGGCCCACATATATAGTATAATGTGTAGTAAAACCTTTGTGTAGTTCTATCCCTAATAGGACCACTTATTCCTATTCTACAGCTATAATTTGTGCCTCTGAGTTTTATCCACTGTCTGTTAAGCTTATGCTCCTGATCCCAATGGAGACTCTAAATTATTAGATATAAACAAATCCAAATAGAAAACAAGGCTTGGAAGAGTAACCCTAATGGTGCCCTATTGTCCTGAAGTAAAGAGCCTCATCATCTCAAGAGTCTATTATTTACCGAAGGCCTTTCTGTGATTATTAATGAGACTCTGGGATGAAGGACTTACTCAAGATTTAGCGAATTATTTTCTTAACTACTTCATCTAACCTGGGTTTAAACTATTTTCCCTTAGAGATTATGTATTTTTTATTATTCATAGTCATAATTAAATAATTTGAAAGCCACTATAGTACTATACATAACTACAGGTAATGTATTTATCAGCCAAATTACAAAGTTTATAATATCAAAGCATTTGATTACTCCATTACCCTCCATCCTTCCTCACAATTTCAAACAGATTTTATTGGCTAGAATCTTAAGAAATATCTGGGCTTTAAGCCAAAATTTGGTGCTATTGGAAAGCCATTGAAAATTTCAACATTATATTTGAATGAAATATTCATTATTTTATCTACCAGCACAGACAGAATTACTGATTAAATGCATTTATCAACAGAAATAATAGTTTTAAATAAATCAGGACTTAACCTCACTCAATTGACTTTAAATTTCATATTTATTATACAAAATCATAGTTAAGAGTTAAGTAAATTTTAATAGAAATGTAGCCAGCTTTTTTCTTTTAGTCAAGAATTTGAAAACGTATTAGTTTGAAAAGATATTTGCTTTTGGGCTTCCCTGGTGGCGCAGTGGTTGAGAGTCCGCCTGCCGATGCAGAGGACACGGGTTCGTGCCCCGGTCTGGGAAGATCCCACATGCCGTGGAGCGGCTGGGCCCGTGAGCTATGGCCGCTGAGCCTGCGCGTCCGGAGCCTGTGCTCCGCACCGGGAGAGGCCACAGCAGTGAGAGGCCCACGTACCACAAAAAAAAAAAAGATATTTGCCTTTTAAAATAAGAACTGAGGAATGATGTGTGTTCTATGTATCAATATTATAATCCATTAATGAACTTGAAGGGAAGTGTGTGGAGTACTATAAAATATAATGTCTTAAAATGAAAAGACAACCTACTGAATGGGAAAAACATTTGCAAGTGATATCACCAATAAGGGATTAATATCCAAAATATATAAACATCTCATACAGCTCAATTAAAAACAAATAAACAAACCCTGATTAGAAAATGAGCAGGAGACCTAAATAGACATTTTCCCAAAGAAGACATACAGATAGCCAGGAGGCCCATGAAAAAATACTCAATATCGTTAATTATTAGAGAAATGCAAATCATAACCACAATGAGACAGCACCTCACACCTGTTGGGATGGCAATCATCAAAAAGTCTACAAATAACAAATGTTGAGGAGAACAAGGAGAAAAGAGAGCCCTTGTACACTGTTGGTAAGAATGTAAATTGGTGCAGTCACTCTGGAAAATAGTATGGAGGCTCCTCAAAAAAGCTAAAAAAAGAGCTACCATATGATCTAGCAATTCCACTTCCAGGTGTATATACAAAAAAAATGAAAACACTAACTTGAAAAGATACATGCACCCCAATGTTCATAGTAGCATTATTTACAGTAGGCAAGATATGGAAGCAACCCAAGAGTCCATGAACCAATGAATGGATAAAGAAGATGTGAGATATATATATATATATATATATACATATATACATACATACATACACACACACACATACACATACAATGGAATGTTACTCAGCCATAAAAAAAGAATTAAATTTTGTCATTTGCAACAATATGGATGGATGTAGAGAGAATATTATGCTTAGCAAAATAAGTCAGAT
Source organism: Hyperoodon ampullatus (assembly GCF_949752795.1). Taxonomy (NCBI): domain Eukaryota; kingdom Metazoa; phylum Chordata; class Mammalia; order Artiodactyla; family Ziphiidae; genus Hyperoodon; species Hyperoodon ampullatus. The sequence continues at coordinate 123,076,575 of NC_136916.1, read as the reverse complement.
AAAGACAAATTCTGTATATTATCACTTCTATGTGGAATCTAAAAATGAAACAAATGAATGTATACAACAAAACAGAAACAGATTTACAGATATAGAGAACAAACTAGTGGATACAAGTGGGAAGAAATGGAGGGGAAGATATGGGTATGGGATTAAGAGACACAACACATATGTATAAAACAGATAAGCAACAAATATATATTGTACAGCACAGGGAAATATAGCCATTATTTTGTAATAACTTTAAATGGAGTATAATCTATAAAAATATCAAATCACTAAATAAGTAAATGAATAAATAAAAATATTTTAGAATACTCAATTACTATAAATGTCAGCCTCAGTTTTGTAATCTTATATTTCACTGAAGATTATAATATTTAATAATAAAGCTCCAAATTAAATAAAAATTATATGTTTCTTGTTCTACTGTATTTCTGTTGCAGACACAGTATACTAACTTGTAGTTATACTTCCCCCCTGCTCCCCATCCACCCCAGACCCCTTCTTTCTTACTAGTAGAGCCCAAATATGTTTAGGTCAACAATGTGCCCAACTTTCCAAAATAACCATAATCAGTCTAAGCCAGTCATGTCAATTGCCTTCCCTTTGGCCAGATATGTCTTTGCCCAGCCTCCTCCAACTAAGGGCTACCATGTGATTCAGATATGGTCAAAGAAAGAGAAAGAACGCTTAAAGGATCCTGATAAAGTCTCACAGAAAAAACAAAAACAAAAACAAAACCTTTGACCTCTGCCTCTTCATACTTGGGAGGCTAACAATAATAGTTCACATCTAGAGATGCGATAGTCATCTTGCAACTGGTATAAAGGCTAAAGCCAAAACACTGAGATGGGAAGAGTAGAAAGCTGGAAAGAGCTGAGATTCCTGCTAACATGTTTGAGCAGCTATATAGTCTCGATTGCCTGTCTCTTGAGTATATAATAACTGCTCTCATATTTTATACCATAATTTGCAAGGTTTTCTATTGCAGCTAAAACATTTCAAATATTAAATTACTTTCCAATTAACTTATAGTGGAAAAATTCATATTTTTATAAATATTTATTGAAAAATTGGCTTTTTTATCACACAAAATATGTCTGCCTATAATGTCTTTTGAGAGAACACATGCACTTACATGCAGCATATATATTTCAAGAGGACTTTGTGCTAATAATTTATTTATATGCTTATTGTCAATATAATTAATTTTGAAACATTGGGTAGAATTGAAATATTTGAGAGTATACTAGACCAATATTATGGGTATATATTTATTAAAACACTGAAACAAAGTATGAAATATAAACAACCTAAAATAATTGTAATTAACTTCTTTAAAAATGAAACAGCATTAAATACTAAAAAAAAAAGGTAAATATTTCAGAATCCAACATCTTATTTGTCAGACACTTATGTTGTTTATTTAGAAGCTAACATATATATATATATATAATCACTTTAGATATGCAGTATGCTTACCCCATGTAAATACCCCAAGTTCATAAAACTTTTGTCATCATTCAACCTGTTCCAGAGTTCCAAGAAGTAATGACATTTAACTCTTATAGAATAAATACTTACATGTGAGTTTTGCCTCAGAAAGATGATATTTGTAAGGTTCAAACCCTAACTTTTTGCTAAAAAATTTTTTTAATCCATTATTCATGCTACACATCAAACATTTAAACAAGGTTTATTCTAGTTACCTATGAAGGCAACATTAAAATGTTTGGAGGAATGACTTTTCAGGGAGAAAATAGCCAACTGTTTAAATAATGGCTTTTGGGGCCATTTCAGTGTTGTAGAAAGTTTTATTATAACTTGGGCCTTCATGTATTCCAAAATGAAACAAAATAAAACGAAGAACAAAATTTTACCAAAGTTACAAAAAAATAATAGTTTGGAATCCCTAGAGTCATGATGATTTTTATTACTCTTTGAAATGAATTTTAGATGGGAGGAAAAAAGAACATAGCACATGCTTTAATTTTATGAAAATAGTTTTCCATGGAATTCCTTATACATTGTTTTATTTGTATGATTTCAACACGAAGAGAACTAAATTTATTACAGATTTATTAGACTTGGCTTAGAACAAGGATCTATAAACTGCTCTTCTGAAAAGAGCTAGATTCTAAATATTTAGACTCTGCAGACCATGAGGTCTCAATTACCCAATGTCTTTGTTATACAGCAAAAGCAGCCATATATAGGATCTAAATGAATGGATGGGACTGTTTTCCAATAAAATTTTATTTACAAAAACAGGCAGCAGGCTAGAAAACCAACAAGGACATACTGTGCACAGGGACCTATACTCAATATTTTATAATAACCTATAAGGGAAAAGGATCTGAAAAAATATATATATATACATATATATATGCATATATATTTCTGTCTGAAGAGGTGGCAAGATTGGCTTTCCCCAGAGCAAGTGATCTCAGAGAAACAGTGCATGAGAGAACAAGCAAAACAGTAGTCACACTGTCTTTTAGAACCTATTCTTTAAAGTGGTATCCATCCTTTCCGTCATAGTCTACTATTCACAGAGTCCAACATCCTAGCAAATTTGGAGGGACTATACAAGGGTGTGAATACCAGGAGGCAGAATTACCAGAGGCCATCTTGTAGGCTGGGCTACCACGCCAGGACTGACAACGGAAATCACTATCTGAGAAACCATGTGGATAGAAATTATAAGAATGAACCTCAAGGTTGAACTCACTGAATCCAAAATCTCAAGGCCAAATTTTATTATAAAAAATTACTTGCAAATAATCTAATAAGTCAGAGCTCTGTATATTTTACATTCCTAAATTTGAGTAAAATAATGTTATATAATAAGTAAAACCATCACTGTTTACTATACATAATTCTACTGATAAAGTTGTGCTAAAATTCAGTCTTTTGAGAATAGCCATGCCACATTATTTTATAAGCCAAACATTCTAAGTAGAAGAAAAATATATGTATCAGTGTTTGTATCTTTATTTTTGTGTATCACTGACTCAACTATTCTGTAGAACAAAAAATTTCATGAATAGACAAAAATTGAGCTGGATGAGATATAATTCTATAATAGCTTACTTCTTTTAAAAGAGGTTCTGTGAAATTAAAACCTGGTTTAATGACAATAACTAGTGGATACTCATAATTAACTAAGTACTCCTAATTCCCAGTCTCTAACTCTGACTTTCCTGCTGGTCTGTCTTATCTGCCAGATTTATCAATCCTTCTCAAGAGACTGCTTGTAGAGTATACACTTCACCTGCCTCTTTTCATGGAAAAATGAACATAAGTCACAGGCTTCTAAGTAAAACTGCGTCAAGCTTCTTGGGTTTTTTTTTTTTTTCTTTTTCTTCTGTCTTTTTTCTTTTGGCTGTAATTGCAGACTTCTTTGCTGCTGAGCTCAGATACTAAGAAAGCCATTACTTCTTTTCTACCTAATAGAAAGTGTATATATCCCTTGGCTGCTCCAAGGGGAGAAGATAAACACAGACAGGACAAAAAAAATTATCAGTCAGAACTGGAAGATGCTGACTCAGGTTTGTACCTACAGTACAATAGCCACTGTTTCTTAGAATGCAGTTATATATAGACACCAGAATTAATCCTTTCCAGCCGCTTTCAGGAATACTTTAGGGTTGCAAACAGTTGATCCTGAATATTGTTCATGCAGTTTTTCCACCTCATATCCTAAAACCTGTAACTTAATATAAAATCAATGATATATGAGGAATGTTCATTTATTATATGGAAAAATTAGTTTATGCCACAAGGGTACTTAAAAAATATTATTGTTGCCTGTCCCTACATTTTATTTCCTTCATTACTTAAATGAGCCTTCTGGTGGCATAAAATGCAATGGTTTCCTTTCCACAAGATCTTTTCATCCTATTTATCATTTTCTCACTCTATACATTATTAGTGAATTGATTAATTGATCAGTTCATTCAGCAATTCAACATTCATTGTTTATGGAATGAATGTGAACTGTAGAAAACAGATAGAAATATAAGCCTTTTTGAAAAACTGTTTCAGAGCTGATATTTATCTGAAGAATGACATACTCTTGACTAAAGTGATCAGGGATCATCTTGTTAAAATATTGTTTTAAACAATTATATATGTTAATAGGAATAGATGTAATACATATTTACTTTTGTGCAAGGATTGCTCAGGGATCCATTTTATGCTCCATCTATATGTGCACTGAAATTACTAAAAAGCTATACATATCCTTCTTATGCACAAAAAAAATAAGAGAGTAAGGATAAGTACATTGTATAGATGAGAAATTTATGCTATTATTGTTGTTGATGATGATGTTTTCCCCTGGTCAAGTGCAGAGGGGCTAGACTGATTGGAGGCATATACCTTCAACACACAATTCCACTTACTGAAGAAACAGCCAGAGAAGAGATAAAAGTAGGAGCTCATTAACCCCTCCTGACTGAAGGGGCAAGAGCAAGCCATGGGACAGATAGAGGACAAACCACTTGGATCAATTTTTATAGTGCAAATCAACAGCTTTGAGAAGCAGCTGTGCTGGAAGCCCCAGGATTTTCTTAATGCCTAAACCAAGTAGAAAGCTGGTACTCTTGTGGCTCCTTTCTCATACGACACCAAGCATCAGTGGGAAGACCAGGAAGAGCCACACCTTATAAGCATCATAGAGGCAAAGCAACAATAAAGACGGGGCTGAAATTAGGGCCTTGGCAATACTGTTTCAAATAATCAGTAAAGCCAAACAGAAAAGTGTGTTTCTCAAAATTGGCAGCTCTCTCCCAACACTCCTAAGGGCTGCTGGATCACTGAACTCAAAATGTCTGCTCTAATCAACCAGCCCTACACCATGACATCTTTGTTGCAGAATACATTTCAAGTTAGTTTGAGGATTGTATACTTCACCTAGTTTCTTTCTTCTTTCTCCCCCTTGATGTTTAATTAAATTGAATCAATTTTTAAACCAAATACTTTAAAAGTAGGCTTTTATAGATGTTGTAGAAAAGAAGGGAGTGGCACCAAAGGACAAAGTCCATGTTATCCCCTATCTTGGACTCAGGAAAAGTTACCATCACAGGCCCAGATGGTCTTTACCTCAATTTCCTATAAGGTATGACTCATGTAGCACAGAGTGAGGGCTCTTCATGGAACCTGCCTGAGCTGTTGGACTCCTTATTCTTACTGTCCAGTTAAAACAAGAGGATTAAGATGAAGTGCCATGGGCTTCCCTGGTGGCACAGTGGTTGAGAGTCCGCCTGCTGATGCAGGGGACAAGGGTTCGTGCCCCGGTCCAGGAGGATCCCACATGCTGTGGAGCGGCTGGGCCCGTGAGCCATGGCCGCTGAGCCTGTGCGTCCGGAGCCTGTGCTCTGCAACAGGAGAGGCCACAGCAGTGAGACGCCCGCGTACCGCAAAAAAAAAAAAAAAGAGAAAAAGATGAAGTGCCATGATTTTTCCAACTAAGATAGATGAAATATCATGAGTAGCAAGAAGAAATGTCAAATATTGTCAAATTTGTTTTATGCATCATTTTAGGTTATTTTTGTACTTTGATATATTTAGATGATAGATTGTTATATTAAAATATTAAACTCTCTACCAGGGGGAAGGGTGGGGGGAGGGATAGTTAGGGAATTGGGATTGACATGTACACACTGCTCTATTTAAAATGGATAACCAACAAGGACCTATTGTATAGCACAGGGTACTCTGCTCAATATTATATAACAACCTAAATGGGAAAAGAATTTGAAAAAGAATAGATACATGTATATGTATAACTGAATCACTCTTCTGTACACCTGAAACTAATACAACATTGTTAATCAACTATACCCCAAGATAAAATAAAAAGTTAAAAAAAAAAGAATGGATTGCCAGATGCAAACTATTATACAGAGAATGGATAAACAACAAGGTCCTACTATATAGCACAGGGAACTATATTCAATATCCTATGATAAACTATAATGGAAAAGAATATGAAAAAAAAATAAATATGTGTGTGCGTGTATAACTGAATCACTTTGCTGTACAGCAGATATTAATACAACATTGTAAATCAACTATACGTCAATAAATTATAAAGAGTGGATTGCCAGAAAAAAATATAAAATAAAATATTAAATTCTCTTTTTATGTGAACTTTATACCCAACACTTATCATGCAAGAGATAACACATCAGAAAAATCCATATTATTTTTTTATGGTCAGATTAAATATGGCTCAGAACCTGTGCTGACAGCCTGTTAGGAAAATCACTCTCAATCATTACCGAGGCTCTTTACAGAAGAATCAAGGAGTCTTAAGCAATGATTTGAAATGGCAGAAAGTGTAGTTTTTCTTTATCTCATCATGATTTTCTGTAATCTAATTTTCCAGAATATAAGGACTCCTGAATTTTTCAGTTCTTCTGCATGAGTCAAACTTGGGGCTGGAAATCTTTATGAAGAGTTGGAGCTATGGCATTCAAGCTCCAGTTTCCTTAAGGTCCACACTCAAACACTGCCCTAGGTATTTATTCACTTTCATCCCAGTGTGTCTCAAGAATGCCAGTCACAGTATACTTTTCACATTGGCGTCTATTTGGAGTCTTAGGGAATCCCCCCTCCCTCTCTCACAAGTTTAAAAGCCATCCACCTATTTCTCCTCTCTAATAGCAAAATACCCTCAGGAATATCAAGTATCTGGAATTAAAAAACCAGGAACACAGTTGTTTACATGCTTCTCATATTTAGCCTAGCAACACAAATCTCTTCTGGAGCAAGGAAACCAACGGTTTCACTACCAACTTGAATGAGGGAAGGAGAGTACAAGGGAGAATAAAACTCAAATTAATATCTCAATAAATTATCCTGCCCCACTTGCATCCTCGAAATAAAGAAAAATATCATTGTGGTATATTTTAATTTTAGCTGGATTTTAGACTTGATTTATTAGTATTTTATTTCCACAATAAAAGATAACTTAATTATTTATGGCAGTGATGTATATGTTTCTTGGAATATTAAAGCAGCTCACTTATTAAATGTTGAGCCTGATGCTCCTATTACAAGTGATTCATTGGCTAATTATGATTATGATAATGATAACCCTAATAAGATCTATCATTAAATAAATGCCTGTTAAGTGCCAAAAATATATCAAGAGATTTGCATACATTATTAACTCTCAACAATGCTAAAACAGATATTATTATTTCAATGTTTCATATTAGGCTCAATTAAATTAAATTCACATAGATAGTAAGTAGAGGTACCTTCAGTCCTGGGTAGCTTCTCAATGGCAATAGTTTTCCTGGTGATCCAAATAAGGCTGGTTTTCCTTGCACTGTGACAAGAAAAATTAAATTATATGGCACTCTGTTCTCTCTGTGTTTACATTTATCAGATTAATGCCTTGTTTGATTGCCTAAGTAGAGTCACAACTCTCCATCCTGTTGCCTTCATAAGGGGCATAGTCCTTTATCTAAGTTCTCCTTAGTCCCTGATCAGGTCTCTTTACCATATCTGCTTTCCTAGCTACCTGGTGTGTGGATGAGAAGGGACTCTTGGAGTGGAATCTGGACTAAGATATGAAGTGGACTCAGGGTTAAGCCACCAGGAACACAAGCCTGTGTCCTCAAATGGAGCACATAATTCATTACCAGCTAAAGAGGTTGTGTCCTCATCCCTCTTTATGTGAAAATGCATGAGTGAAGGGAACCACCAATTAAAAGATCATCACTTCCTGTTCCCCAGGAGTCAGACTGATGCAGGAAGGGATAAAGAAATGCAGGAGAAGCAGAGACAGCAGAGAAAAGAGGAGGAAGGTCCTGTGAAAGGGACCATGTTATGAATTCTTGTATTTCTCTTCTATTCTTCTCAATCTTTTCTCCTGTCTATCCCAAATCATTTTTCTTAGAATGATATCCATTCTATAAATGCCGGTAATTTATTTGCTTGAGAGGAGGACTGTCAAAGAAATCCAAGAGGACTTCCCTGGTGGTCCAGTGGTAAAGAATGTGCCTTACAATGCAGGGGATGCAGGTTTGATCCCTGTTCAGGGAATTAAGATCCCACATGCTGTGGGGCAACTAAGCCCGAGTGCCACAATTACCGAGATCGCGTGCCTCATCTAGAGCACAAGTGCTGCAAACTACAGAGCCCATGCGCACTGGAGACTGCATGCCACAACTAGAGAAGAGAAAACCTGCATGCCACAACTAGAGAGAAGACCATGCACCACAATGAAAGATCCCACATGACTCAACAATGATCCTACATGCAGCAACTAAGACCTGATGCAGCCAAAAATAAATAAGTAAATAATAAATAAATCTTTGAAAAAAGAATATTACAACAAAATATTAATTCATCCAAATCAAAAAAATAAATCCTTTGGCCACTGCAAGACTGAATTCCCATATGCTCATTTTAAATATGACAGACAGATATATATATATATATATATATATTAACATCTTTATTGGAGTATAATTGCTTTACAATGGTGTGATAGTTTCTGCTGTATAAAAAAGTGAGTCAGCTATATGTACACATATATCCCATGTCCCCTCCCTCTTATGTCTTCCCCCCACCTTCCCTATCCCACCCCTCTGGGTAGTCACAGTGCACGGAGTTGATCTCCCTGTGCTATGCAGCTGTTTCCCACTAGATCTAGATATCTATTTTACATTTGGTAGTGTATATATGTCCATGCCACTCTCTCACTTCGTTTCAGCTTACCATTCCCTCTCCCGTATCCTCAAGTCCATTCTCTACATCTGCGACTTTATTCCTCTCCTGCCCCTAGGTTCTTCAGAATGACTTTTTTTTTTCTAGATTCCATATATATGTGTTAGCATATGGTATTTGTTTTCCTCTTTCTGACTTACTTCACTCTGTATGACAGACTCTAGGTCCATCCACCTCACTACAAATAAGTCAATTTCATTCCTTTTTATGGCTGAGTAATATTCTGTGGTATATATGTGCCATATCTTCTTTATCCATTCATCTGTTGATGGACATTTAGGTTTCTTCAGTGTCTTGGCAATTGTAAAAAGAGCTGCAGTGAACATTGCATTACATGACTCTTTTTGAATTCTGGTTTTCTCAGGGTATATGCCCAGTAGTGGGATTGCTAGGTCGTATGGTAGTTCTATTTTTAGCTTTTTAAGGAACCTCCATACTGTTCCCATAGTGGCTGTATAAATTTATATTCCCATCAAAGTGCAAGAGGGCTCTCTTTTCTCCACACCCTTTCCAGCAATTATTGTTTGTAGATTTTTTGATGATGGCCATTCTGATACCTCATTGTAGTTTTGATTTTCATTTCTCTAGTGATGAATGATGTTGAGCATTCTTTCATGTGTTTGTTGGCAAGCTGTATATCTTCTTTGGAGAAATGTCTATTGAGGTCTTCTGACCATTTTTGGAATGGCTTGTTTGTTGTTTTGATATTGAGCTGCAGGGGCTGCTTGTATATATTGGAGATTAATCCTTTGTCAGTTGCTTCACTTACAAATATTTTCTCCCATTCTGAGGGTTCTCTTTTGGTCTTGTTCATGGTTTCCTTTGCTGTGCAAAAGCTTTTAAGTTTCATTAGGTCCCATTTGTTTATTTTTGTTTTTATTTCCATTTCTCTAGGAGGTGGTTCAAAAAGGATCTTGCTGTGATTTATGTCATAGAGTGTTCTGCCTATGTTTTCCTATAAGACTTCTATAGTCTCTGGCCTTACATTTAGGTCTTTAATCCATTTTGAGATTATTTTTGCATATGGTGTTAGGGAGTGTTCTAATTTCATTCTTCTACATGTAGCTGTCCAGTTTCTCCCAGCACAACTTATTGAAGAGGCTGTCTTTTCTCCACTGTATATGCTTGCCTCCTTTATCAAAGATAAGGTGACCATATGTGCCTGTTCCATTGATCTATATTTCTGTTTTTGTGCCAGTACCATACTGTCTATATTACTGTAGCTTTCTAGTATAGTCTGAAGTCCGGGAGTCTGATTCCTCCAGCTCCATTTTTTTTTCTCAAGATTGCTATGGCTATTCGGAGTCTTTTGTGTTTCCAAACAAATTGTGAAATGTTTTGTTCTAGTTCTGTGAAAAATGCCATTGGTAGTTTGATAGGGATTGCATTGAATCTGTAGATTGCTTTGGGTAGTATGATCATTTTCGCAATGTTGATTCTTCCCATCAAAGAAGATGGTATATCTCTCCATCTGTTTGTATCAACTTTAATTTCTTTCATCAGTGTCTTATAATTTTCTGCATAGAGGTCTTTTGTATCCTTAGGTAGTTTTATTCCTAGGTATTTTCTTCTTTTTCTTGCAATGGTAAATGGGAGTGTTTCCTTAATTTCTCTTTCATATTTTTCATTATTAGTGTATAGAAATCCAAGAGATTTCTGTGCATTAATTTTGTATCCTGCTACTTTACCAAATTCATTGATTAGCTCTAGTACTTTACGGGTAGCATCTCTTGGGTTCTGTATGTATAGTATCATGTCATCTGCAAACAGTGACAAGTTTACTTCTTCTTTTCCTATTTGGATTCCTTTTATTTCTTTTCCTTCTCTGATTGCTGTGGCTAAAACTTCCAAAACTATGTTGAATAAGAGTGGTGAGAGTGGGCAACCTTGTCTTCTTCCTGATCTTAGTGGAAATGATTTCCATTTTTTACCATTGAGAACAATGTTGGCTGTGGGTTTGCCATATATGGCCTTTATTATATTGAGGTACGTTCCCGCTATGCCTACTTTCTGGAGAGTTTTTACCATAAATCAGTGTTGAATTTTGTTGAAAGTTTTTTCTGCATCTATTGAGATGATCATACAGTGTTTACTCTTCAATTTGTTAATATGGTGTAACACATTGATTGATTTGCATATATTGAAGAATCCTTACATCCCTGGGATAAACCCCACTTGACCATGTGGTAGGATCCTTTTAATGTGCTGTTGGATTGCGTTTGCTAGAATTTTGTTGAGGATTTTTGCATCTATGTTTGTTAGTGATATTGGCCTGTAGTTTGCTTTTTTTGTGACATCTTTGCCTGGTTTTGGTCATAGAATGAGTTTGGGAGTGTTCCTCCCTCTGCTATGTTTTGGAAGAGTTGAGAAGGATAGGTGTTAGATCTTCTCTAAATGTTTGATGGAATTCGCCTGTGAAGCCATCTGGTCCTGAGCCTTTGTTTGTTGGAAGATTTTAATCAGACTTTCAATTTCAGTGATTGTGATTGCTCTGTTTATATTTTCTATTTCTTCGTGGCTCAGTCTAGCAAGGTTGTGCTTTCCTAAGAATTTGTCCATTTCTTCCAGGTTGTCCATTTTATTGGCATAGTTTCTTGTAGTAATCTCTCATGATCATATGTATTTCTGCAATGTCTGTTGTTACTTCTCCTTTTTCATTTCTAATTCTATTGATTTGAGTCTTTTCCCTTTTTTTCTTGATGAATTTGGCTAATGGTTTATCAATTATGTTTATCTTTTCAAAGAACCAGCTTTCAGTTTTACTGATTATTGCTACTGTTTCCTTCATTTCTTTTTCATTTATTACTAATCTTATCTTTATGATTTCTTTCCTTCTGCTAACTTTGGGGTTTTGTTGCTCTTCTTTCACTAATTGCTTTAGGTGCAAGGTTAGGTTGTTTATTTGAGATGTTTCTTGTTACTTGAGGTAAGATTGTGTTGCTATAAACTTCCCTCTTAGAACTGCTTTTGCTGCATCCCATAGGTTTTGGGCCATCGTGTTTTCATTGTCATTTGTTTCTAGGTAATATCTGATTTTCTCTTTGACTTCTTCCATGATCTCTTGGTTATTTAGTAGTGTATTGTTTAGCCTCCTTGTGTTTGTGTTTTTTACAGTTCTTTTCGTGTAATTGATCTTATAGTGTTGTGATGGAAAAGATAAGTGATACGATTTCAGTTTTCTTAAATTTACCAGGCTTGATTTGTGACCCAAGATGTTATCTAGCCTGGAGAATGTTCCATGAGCACTTGAGAAGAAAGTGCATTCTGTTGTTTTTGGATGGAATGTCCTATAAATATCAATTAAGTCCATTTTGTTTAATGTGGCATTTAAAGCTTGTGTTTCCTTATTTATTTTCATTTTGGATGATCTGTCCATTGGTGAAAGTGGTGTGTTAAAGTCCCCTACTATGATTGTGTTACTGTCGATTTCCCCTTTTATGGCTGTTAGCATTTGCCTTATGTATTGAGGTGCTCCTATGTCGGGTGCATAAATATTTACAATTGTTATATCTTCTTCTTGGATTGATCCATTGATCATTATGTACTGTCCTTGTTTGTCTCTTGTTATGGTCTTTATTTTAAAGTCTATTTTGTCTGATATGCAGCTTTCTTTTGATTTCCATTTGCATGGAATATCATTTTCCATCCCCTCACTTTCAGTCTGTATGTGTCCCTAGGTTTGGAGTGGTTCTCTGGTAGGCAGCACATATATGGGTCTTGTTTTTGAATCCATTCAGCTAGTCTCTGTCTTTTGGTTGGGACATTTAATCCATTTACATTTAAGGTAATTATCAATATGTTTGTTCCTATTACCATTTTCTTATTTGTTTTGGGTTTGTTTTTGTAGGTCTTTTCCTCCTCTTGTGTTTCCTGTGTAGAGAAGTTCCTTTAGCATTTGTTGTAGAGCTGGTTTGGTGTTGCTAAATTTTCTTAGCTTTTCTTTTCTGTAAAGGTTTTAATTTCTTCATCAAATAGAAAGAGGTCCTGGCTGGGTAGAGTAATCTTGGTTGAAGGATTTTCCCTTTCATCACTTTATATATGTCCTGCTACAACCTTCTGGCTGGCAGAGTTTCTGCTGCAAGATCAGCTGTTAACCTTATGGAGATTCCCTTGTATGTTATTTGTTGCTTTTCCCTTGCTGCTTTCAATCATTTTCTTTTTATTTAATGTTTGATAGTTTGATTAATATGTGTCTTGGCATGTTTCTCCTTGGATTTATCCTGTATGTGACTCTCTGTGCTTCCCGGAGTTGATTGACTATTTCCTTTCCCATATTACGGAAGTTTTCAACTATAATCTCTTCAAATATTTTATCAGTGCCTTTCATTTTTCTCTTCTTCTTCTGTGACCACTGTAATCTGAATGTTGGTGTGTTTAATGTTGTCCCAGACGTCTCTGAGTCTGTCCTCAATTCTTTTCATTATTTTTTCTTTATTCTGTTCAGTGGTAGTTATTTCCACTATTTTACCTTCCAGGTCACTTATCTGTTCTTCTGCCTCAGTTATTCTGCTATTGATTCCCTCTAGAGAATTTTTAACTTCATTTATTATATTGTTCATCATTGTTTGTTTGCTCTTTAGTTCTTCTAGGTCCTTGTTAAACGTTTCTTGTATTTTCTCCATTCTATTTCCAAGATTTTGGATCATCTTTACTATCATTACTCTGAATTCTCTTTCATGTAGACTGCCTATTTCGTCTTCATTTGTTTAGTCTGGTGGGTTTTTACCTTGCTCTTTCCTCTGCTGTGTATTTTTCTGTCATCTCATTTTGCTTAACTAATTGTGTTTGGGGTCTCTTTTTCATAGGCTGCAGGTTAGTAGTTCCCATTGTTTTTGGTGTCTGCCACCCTTGGTTAAGGTTGGTTTAGTGTGTTGTGTAGGCTTCCTGTTGGAGAGGACTGGTTCCTGTGTTCTGGTGGATGAGCCCGGATCTTGTCTTGCTGGTGGGTAGGACCATGTCTGGTGGTGTGTTTTGGCTTGTATGTGAACTGACTATTATTTTAGTCAGAGTCTCTGCAAATGGGTGGGGTTGTGTTCCTGTCTTGCTAGGTTTTTTGCATGAGGTGTCCAGGACTCGAGCTTGCTGGTCATTCACTGGAGCTGGGTTTTAGCATTGTGACAGAGATCTCTGGGGGAGCTCTCACCGATTGATAATATGAGGGGCTGGAAGGTCTTTGGTGGACCAATGCCCTGAACTCGGCTCTGCCACCTCAGAGGCCAAGGCCTGACACCTGGACGGTGCACCAAGACCCTGTCAGCCACATGGCTCAGAAGAAGAGGAAGAAAAAACAAAAAAGAAAGAAAGAAAACTAATAATAAAATAAAGTTATTAAAATAAAAAAATAAAGTAATTCAAAAAAAAAAAGGAGAGCAAGAAGACCAATAAACAAATCCACCAGTGATAACAAGCAGTAAAAATTATACTAAGAAAAAAAAGGAAAGACAGAACCCTAGGACAAATGGCAAAAGCAAACCTATACAGACAAAATCACACAAAGAAGCATACAAATACACACTCACAAAAAAAGAAACAGGAAAAAATATATACACATATTTTAAAAAGAGAGCAACCAAATCAATAAACAAATCTACAGTGATAATAAGCTCTAAATACTAATCTAAGATAAACATAAAACTAGAAACAACTTAGATGCAGGAAGCAAACCGCAAAGTCTACAGTTGCTCCCAAAATCCACTGCCTCAGTTTTGGGATTATTCTTTGTCTATTCAGGTATTCCACAGGTGCAGGGTACATCAAGTTGATTGTGGAGATTTACTCCACTTCTCCTGAAGCCGCATGTAGAAATTTTCCTTTCTCTTCTTTGTTTGCACAGCTCCTGGGGTTCAGCTTTGGACTTGGCCTGGTCTCGGCATGTAGGTCGCCCTCTGGCGTCTGTTCTTTGCCCAGACAGGAGTGGGTTAAAGGAGTAGCTGATTAGGAGTCTCTGGCTCACTCAGGCCGCGGTGGGTGAAGGGTACGGAATGCGGGGTGCTCTTGTGGTGGCAGAGGCCGGCATGAGTTTGCCACAGCCTGAGGCTTGCCATGTGTTCTCACAGGGAAGTTGTCCCTGGATCATGGGACCCTGGCAGTGGCGGACTGCACAGGCTCCCGGGAAGGGAGGTGTTGATAGTTACCTGTGCTTGCACACAGGCTTCTTGGTGGCTGCAGCAGCAGCCTTAGCATTTCATGCTCGTCTCTGGTGTCCGCGCTGCTAACCCCAGCACACGCTCATCTCTGGAGCTCATTTAGGTGGTGCTCTGAATCTCTTCTCCTTGCGCACCCTGAAACAGTTGTCTGTTGACTCTTAAGCAGTTCCAGACTTTTTCCTGGACTCCCTCCAAGTTAGCTTTGCACACTAGCCCCCTTGAGTCTATGTTCACGCAGCTAACCCCAGTCCTCTCCCTGGGATCTTACCTCCGAAGCCTGAGCATCAGCTCCCAGCCCCCACCTGCCCCAGCGGGTGAGCTGGCAAGCCTCTCAGGCTAGTGAGTGCTGGTCAGCACCAATCCTCTCTGCGGGAATCTCTCCACTTTGCCCTCTGTACCCCTGTTGCTGTGCTCTCCTCCATGTCTCTGAAGCTTCACCCACCCGCCACCCACTGCCTCTGCCAGTGAAGGGGCTTCCTAGTGTGTGGAAACATTTTCTCCTTCACAGCTCCCTCCCAGAGGTACAGGTCCCATCCCTATTCTTTTGTCTCTTTTTTTTTTTTTCTTTTTTTCTTTTGCCCTGCCCAGGTACGTGGGGAGTTTCTTGCCTTTTGGGAAATCTGAGGTCTTCTGCCAGTGTTCAGTAAGTTCTGTAAGTTCTGTAGGAGCTGTTCCACTTATAGATGTATTTTTGAGGAGGAAGGTGACCTCCACATCTTATTCCTCCACCATTTTGAAGCTATCCCCTGAAATATCATTTTTATTCTACCTGCCTTACCAACTAAAATTAAATGAAGCCTTTTATATCTTAAACATGTCTCTATATATACTATTCTTACACAACATTGCATTAATATCCCTGAAGATTTTTTTTAATCACTTAGCCATTAACAAATATTAATAAAGTAATAATTTATTGAGGGCTTTTGCCCTTAATAAAATCAGTTCATTTTAGTTCAGCCTCACACAAACTTTACAGCAAAGAATATTTTGGAGCAGTGGTTCTGAAATTTTTATCACGCATAAGGATACATTTGTTAATACAGATTGGAGCCCCAGGCCTACAGTTTCAATGAATCTAAGTACAACTTGAGAATGTGCTTTCCTAAATATTTCCCAGTTGATGCTGATGATCCTTTTCTGGAGACTACAATTTTAGATTCTCAGGTATCTGGACAGAACTCTCATGTAGGTTTTTCTATTATGTTAATGTTAAATAAAATTTAAAAATTCAAGTCATTTATAAGTTCAAATCCTGGCTATGCCACTTACTAGTTAGTTAATCAGAAAGTCATTTAAACATCTTGTGTCTCATATTCCACTATTATGTACAATAATATTATAATAATAGTCATAGTTTATTGTATAATATTACATGATAAAATATGCTATAATAAGAATAATATAACGATGCATGTAATTTATATATAATACAGGTAATAGTAATAATATCTATCTAATAGATTGTCATAATAATTAAATAAATTTGCATAGATGAAATTCTGAAAATAGTGGCTGCATATTTAGATGAAGGCAGAGAGAATGATCTTGATAAATAAAAGAGTTATAAGGATGAAAAAAAGTTGTCGTTTAAGTCAGTAGTGAAGGTGACCAAGAGGAGAACAAGCAGTGAAAAAAAAAATAAGTTAAAAAAATCTCTTGGGCTTCCCTGGTGGCGCAGTGTTTGAGAGTCTGCCTGCCGATGCAGAGGACGTGGGTTCGTGCTCCGGTCCAGGAGGATCCCACATGCCGCGGAGTGGTTGGGACCGTGAGCCATGGCCACTGGGCATGCGCGTCCAGAGGCTGTGTTCCACAATGGGAGAGGCCATAGCAGTGAGAGGCCCACGTACCACAAAAAAAAAAAAAAAAGAAAGAAAATCTATTTCTCAGTGAAAAGGTAGACATTAGCAGGTGTAGTTGAAGATATTTAAAAACATAATGTTGAGGAAAATAAGTCATATACAAAATAATATGCTTCATGATTCCATTATATAAAGTTCAAAACCAGACAAAACAAACCCATGATAATTGAAAATGTACATAGTGGTGAACTTTGAAGAGGCAGAGTGGATGGTGCTTTGGAATAGTATGAAGGGGTCTTCTGAGGTGGTCTTTTTATTCCACTTCACAATCTGTCTGGCATTAACAAGAATGTGCATGTTCACATGTGTGTGTGTGTGTGTTTATGATAATTCACTGAGCTAAATAAATATTTAAGATTGGTGCACTTTTCTGCAGGTAGTTTTACTTCAATAAAAAATGTAAGATATTTTAAAACATTTTTAAATTTATAAATCACTCACATTATAAATTAATTTCAGACTGTTATATCAAGTGACCTAAATGGCATCCCCATTTCTATCCTCCAAAGTCAAGTTATCTCAATCTTCTCTTGTTATTTCTGTCATCTGTTTGCACTCACTACTGTAAAACTGATCTTTCCTGTACCTGCTGTCTCTGTTGGTGACACCATTATCTACCTGGCTGTCCTTATCTGTAAGTTTAAGTATCCTCTACTCCATTCTTTCTTTCACACCCATATTTAATTACTCACCAAGTTCTCTTGATACTTAACTATCTCTCAGATCATTTTTTTAATTTGTGTTTTGTCTCAGTCTCCAAACTGTATCGTTTTTCTTCCTACCTCTCATTAGCAGACAAAATCAGCAACAAGAAACTACTTCGATTTCCTATTAACATTCCTTTGCATATGTTGTTTCGCTTTCTAGAATGCCCTTCTTTTCTCTACCTATTGGTTTTCGTTTATTTCCAAATTCTTCTTCAGGCATCATTCCCTCCACCTTCCACTTACAAAGGAAGCTGTTCAGTAATTTTTCCCTGTTATCTTTGGGCCTTTCACATACTTTTTAAAACACAACAATAGAGGATAGCAGCATATTCAGTGCCTTCATGATCTATTTTTCCTGATCATCCTCTCTCTCTGACCATGCACAGACTGAAAATTTGGAAATCATAATGTATTTTCTTCACAACTACCACCATACAAAAGCATATCCTTGTAGGCTAGCACTGGGTTCAACCTGCTGCTTTCCTTTCCTTTACACATTGTATATATTCAGGGTTAAAAGCTGAATCAAAATCTTTAGGTAACAGACAAATGCCTGTGTATTTACAAATTTATTTTTTCTCTTTTCTATTCCATTTGCTAATACCTAGCTCAATACCAAATTTGATGAAAACTAGTAACATGATATTTTGTGAAACATAAGACCAGATATATTGTCAGATAGCTGCTCTGAAATCAGACATAAGTACTCTATTTTCTTCTGTCTCCAAACACAGTTATTTCTCATAAATTAATGAAGCATCCTGTGATGTTTTCTTACTTTTCATTTTAGATCAAATATATCACTCTGTCAGAAATAACAAAACTCCAGTAAATTCCTGCAAATATCTGAGATTTTGAGTTTAGTTTTTTTAATTGAGATATAATTGACAGGTTTAATTTTTTAAAGCTTCAAATTTTTTACATTCTCTTTTTCTTTTTAAAATAATGTTTAGCATTTTTATGTGGCTTAGAGTTGTCAAATGTTTCCACCTATATTTTGATTTCCCCTTTCTCCAATATGTAATTACACTGTAAACACTTGCCAATGGTTACCATAAACAGCTAGAAAAATATTAAATTTATTGAAGCGTTCCCTCTTCCTTTGGAACTTTTTAAAACATTCTCTATTTCCTGAGGATTTATTATTGCTTTCAGAACTGTGAGTGTTATAATATAGGAGGAAGTCATATCATGTCCACAAAATTCTCCATACTTTAATTCTCTGCTTCCTCCCATTTTCACTGATTGAATTAAGAAACACACATTTAATGGGATTTGCCAATTTCTGGACTGATTTTGACATGCTTATCTTTCAAAGCTCCCTTGAATCTGGTTTGTTTTACTGTAAGAGTAAACTTAAAAAATTTTTTTCCTCATTCAATGATTAGCTATGTTTAGGAAATTTATTTCTTACTAAAATTTCTGACCTTAATTTTTCTCTAGTAACATCAGGCTAAACTCTGTTCCTCATAACTCTATTTAAAAAATCTTATTTGATGTCTTGTGGCTTCCCATTTGCTTGCTCTTTCCTTCATTATTTCCTTCATTATTTATTTTGATGGATCAAAAAAAGACATACTTTTTATAGCATACAATTATTTTTATGACTTTTATTTTACTAATTCTTTCACTGTTAATAGGCATTTTTTCATTTCCTTTCTCTTCCTTTTTCCCACAGTTCCTCCTATATTACAGTTTCAAATGGAAACTTTCTCTCTCTTTTTTTCCATATAACTACAGCATAGTCACCTTTTATTTCTCTCCATCCCTCAGGTTCATTTCTACTTCTTTTCCCCACCCACCTCCATCACTCTTGGTAAGGTTCAGGGCAGAAATTGTCACTGTGAGATAAACAAGGTCAATACAAACCAAGAGAACTAGTTTCTCCCCAATTATATTTCTCATTCACCAGAAAATAAAAAAGTAAACTTGCTAGAGAAGAGAGATTAATCTTTCCTCAAGATATTGGTTATCTATTGCTTTGTAACAATATTGTCACAAATTTAGGTGCTTAAAAACACTCACACTTATTATATCAGTTTCTGTGGTTCAGGATTCTGGTCACTGCTTACCTCAGTCCTTTGCCTCAAGATCTCACAAACTTGCAATCAACATGTCCACCAGGGCTAGAGTCTCATCTGAGGTATGATTTTGGAAAGAGCCACTCCTTGCTGGGCAAAGATCTTTCTTTCTTCCTGGCTGTTGGTCACAGGCTACCCTCAGTTCATTGCCATATGACCCTCTCCATATGGATGTTGACAGCAGGTCGGTTTGTTTCTTCAAAGCTGGTGAGATAGAAGGAGTTTCCTTGTAAGATGGGTGACAACCTCATGTACTGTAATCAAGTACACGTCATCACATACATCCCCTCTCCATGCTGTATTCTATTAAAAGCCATTCTCAGGTCCTATTGATGCTCAAGTTTAGGGAATTTCACAAGAACATGAAAATTCTTGTGAAATTTTGGAAATTTCTTGTGAAATTTGGAAAATTTCTAAGTATTAGAGTTTTGGTTTTTTTAAAATAGTTTCTCCTTGAATGTGTTTTCCTGTCTGATGATAAGAATAGTGATTCACAGAAATATCCCTGGAATTTAGGAGTAATGAACAAGCACTTGCTCATTCTTCCTATAGATATTTCAGGATATAAGAGGCTTGCTAAGTTTGAAGGAACACCACCATTCTTGTCCCTCATGGCTCAGAGAGAGAAATTAGAAACAATTCCTGATAGTTCAATGGCAGGGAACAAGACATTAGCCAAGAAGGAAGAGTTTTAGGGCTTGCCAGGCAGTCACCTGAGAAAGCAATGCTAAGTATATACAGAGAAGATAGGATATGTATCCCTGTAGCCATTATCATCAGCATGGAAACAGTAAGTAACCACCTCAGCAGTTGGAGAAGCAAAGTAATGGCCTTGAAAAGCCATGCAAGATCCTTATTCTACTCATAAGCCATCATGTACTTAAGAAGTTCCTTTTACTGTTTTATTATCCTCATTGAAAGAATCCATTTGGGGGTTAAGGGTCAGGAGGAATCAGGAAAATAGAAAACGCTTAGAAGTGTGAAAGATAAGAGTATAAGAGAAGGATACATTTCACTGAGTAGTTGACAAATGAAATTTTAATAAGTACATTAGTTTATAATTTCCGTACTGGTAATATTACCAAATAATAACATTAAATTGCAGCTAATTCCCCCCCTACTTAACAGAAACAAATCTCAGGCTTTTTTAAGGAGTGGATTTTTAAGAATAAAAATATTTCATATTTATTCATATTTGAGTAGTGCTTTTGACGAATTCTGATACAAATCTATGACTTTCAAATTGACCTAAGATTTAGTGGTCACATGTCAGTTTTCTCTATTTTTTAAAGCTACAAATATATGCTGATATAAAAATCTCTACTGTAGTCTTCCTTGGACACAGGTATATAGGTAACTATGAGTCACATTCATTTGACTTTTTATGTATTTATGGCTGATGTCATGCTACTAAATATACTTGTG
The DNA here is from genome assembly GCF_949752795.1 of Hyperoodon ampullatus. Taxonomy (NCBI): domain Eukaryota; kingdom Metazoa; phylum Chordata; class Mammalia; order Artiodactyla; family Ziphiidae; genus Hyperoodon; species Hyperoodon ampullatus. The sequence goes on along the minus strand of NC_136916.1, from coordinate 123,055,603 downwards.
ACAGGTTTTCTTTACTCCAAATAAAGGATAATCAATATGAGGTATTAACACCTTTCTTATTATATTCAACCTTATTTCATATTCCAAAAATCACATTGGAAATCTCATGAATAGCAATGAAGTTGGTCTCTTTAAATAGGAAGTTGTCATCTGAGGAAATGACAAAATTCTGAATAGGTTAAGACACTTTACACTTGCCCTGCTTGATGATTTTGATATTAAGCCAATGCAGATAGTGTCTGGAATATAAAGAAAAACAAAATCCTATATTTTTTTAATTCAATCATGTTTCTTCCAATATGTTTTTTAAAACATATCCATACATTTCTAGAATTTTCAGCATGTTCTCCCATACCTAAGCACCTGTGAGAGGCACTATTAATATCCTTCAAATCACCCAAAGGTCCACTCATTACCATTCCCTCTGAATGTGGTCAGATAAAGGATTGCCTTTAGATGTTCTGGTGACTTGTATGTTCTCTCGGTGTGGGTATTTTTCTTTCTCAACCCATCTTTTTCACCTCTTTTGTTAGAAGAAAATCCACATGTAGCAAAGCTATTGCAAGAAAGATCAACTTTCTACTTATTCTATTCTACCTTTTCACACAATCACACTGCCAGCTCTTTCCATACCTTACTTCTTAGTTTGAATTTTTACTGTAACGTGCCTACAACTACTTCAGGAAAATTGAGTCCAAGTCCTCTCCCTCTTGAACAGGAAGATTTTCCGATGTTCCTTCTCAACTTCTCCACTTCACTGTTTTTCTTTTTCTTTCCAAAATCATCATTTTTCAGTGTCTCAATTTAAGTATTATTTACTTTTGCTTTTGGCTATTATTTCCCTTTTTTACTTATTTTCTTGCAGGTGGTACTTAAGTCTTTCCAACAACAACAGAAAAATTCCTTCCAATATTTTAAGCAAGAACAATTTAGATGTAGAAAAGTTGTTTAATTTACAGTGTTTCTTAACTAACAAGACCAGGTGCAAATCATAGGTCCTTGAATCCTCAGTTCATTCAATTTCAATTTGTCGGTGCTAGTTCCTTCTTCATTACACTTCATAGCACTCCTGTGAGAAAGCTGAATTACAAGCAATAAGAGAGCCATTTCCAAACAGAGGAGTTGAAGCAAAGGAGTTAATTGACCTGTGAGTGGAGAAACCAAAGAGGACATAATATTCAATCAACCAAACCACACCATCATAGCAGGCAAGAGTGAATTCTGATTAGGGAGAAAATTGGAATGAATTTTACAGCAAGAACCTCATTAATTCATACTAATTAGAAGCTAAAAAATAGAGGTTTTTTGAAAAGTTTGAAAATATAGAATGCTAAGATGAAAACCGATTTATGAGTATTATTGGACCGAAAGGAGACACTTGTCTAATGAAGGTCAATAGATTAAGGAAGTCAAACAAGCATACTTTTCCTTTTTGTAAATTTGAAATAGGAGAAATATGAAACTAAATTGACTAAATAATTAGGCACTGGACTTGTCAGAGTATGTAACATTAAGGTCTACACTGGTACCATTGGCAAGTCAGAGCAATGAAAGAGAGAAAGTAGAATGGAACAGAAACTTAGAGAGACAGAAACAAATAATCTAGTCTCAAAAAAAAAAAAAAAAGAGTAGACTTTCTTTTTCCCTAGTTTTGTTTAAGCACTAATATTGTATTATGCTGGCACACTAACGAGTTTTTGTTATACAGAACGATTGCTTGTTTTTGTATTCATGTGTGAGAGGAGTGTAAGAAGGGCATAACAGCAAGGTCAGAATTTTTTTAGATATATTTAAATTATCACCATTTTTGAAAGATCATTAAGTAGTCTTCTGTTAATGCAAGGCCATCAAAGAATATTTTCGACACATATCCTGCCCCCTAGTATCTTACACTCAACAAAAGAAAAATGTGGACATTTCTGGCATGTGATGATAATCTTAAAGGTCTTAGTGATAGGTACAATACATTAAATCTGTATACCATTGTATATGAATATAAAACCAGGTCTGAAACACACATGCACGGAAAGAAAACAAAACATACTTGAGAATTGCACTTCAAAGAAAATACATCTAAAATAAGTAAATTTTGCATCAAGGAATAAATATTAAATACTGGATTGAGAATTTCCATGTCCAGAGATACTAAAGAACAAGATAAATCTATTTGAAATAATAAAATTTGTATTGGTAGCAATTTGTGAAATACCTGGTTTTAACTTTTAAACATCCACCACCCAAGTTGTTTTAATGATTATTATTAATATTAGCTCTTACTATCTCTATAAATATGCAAATATTCAAGAACTGTATTGTATTGAGTTGTGCTTTTCATAAGGGATAATCCCTCTTATTCCAATTTGCAAATACTCAATGGATTAAGGGATATTTGCTGAATCTCATGGATATTTTGCTAGACTTAGTTCAAAGACCTCAGAGATAACATCCCATGGAGCTTTTAAATTAAATATCAATGGTTCTGTAAATTATTGATTGGGACCTAGATGAGATTTATCACAATGAATTGAAGTTGTCCCTGATGTACTTGCTTAGATAATTTTCTTTAGTACTCAGAGACCTGGATAGGAAAAGACAAACAGTTGATAAACTTATAATTGTGTTTTCTCAGCAGATGTGAGAAAGGGTAAGGGTTGGGGCATTTACATCATCAAAATAGAATTTATGTACTTTAAGCTTAGTCTACATAGAGAAGAAGTTGAAGATAAGGAGGGCACTTTTCATTGGTAGGAAATCAAGACATCAAGTAAGTGGTGGTTGATGGACAATGAAATAATAAGCACAATTAAAATAGATTGTTAACAAAGTGGTTGTAGACAGTCTTACTCTGGAGATGAAGTAACTGCTGGTACTGTTATGTTGGATAATATGAATGTGTGTTTGAGTAGCTGGAATGAAGTATAACTGAGATGTTTTGGATTTAAAGAAGTAAAAAAATTGAATTTGCCAATGCTGTAGGAGTTTCTGTAAGGGCACACAAATCAACAAGGACAATATCACAACCTGAGATAGAGAAGTACAATTTTATTATATATCAAAAATTTTCATAAATATGTAAAAATTTACACATTGCAACAGTCAAAGTAGATAACCAAGCTTCATATGCCAAGAATGAGAAAAAATTTTATAAGAACATAAGATATGTAATATGAAGACAGCACTGGGAACTGGATGAATATTGTCTCAATTTCCTGGTCCTCTGTGAGAAATCATAGTCACCTTTGAGAAGATTGAAGGAGAAATGAGAGCCATGTGCAGAAAAGGACCCTTGGGAGTGATTGGGGTATGGAAAATTTGAATTCTTATTAAACACAGAGCTTGTAGCATATAGAATAAAAATTTAGGAGAATAAAGGAAGTAGTAACTTGGATCAGAAAAAAAGTAAGAATAGGGGAAAACAAAGATGAGAGTAAAGAATATGTGACCTGAAGGGTTTACTTTGGGATAAGGTTTGCTTATGTTCTGGTCAAAGTAGAAATGGCAAAATTAGGTCTGAACTTCCTCCTGCAAGTCATAGTTCCAAAGAGTTACATTCTTTAAAGCAATTCTACCTATGTCTTTGTGTATTATAAAAACACTCAAATGCCCTCTATCAGTCTCAGGATCAACTCTAAACTATTTAGTCTCTTTAGTGTGCCCTAAAATGCTATGGCTGGATGTCTTTGCAACATAATCTGCCAAGGCATTGTATCTATATTCCAGTCATATCAAAATCATTGCTGCCTCTATGTTTTTGATGGAATGTGTGTACCTTTCATCTGCTTTCACAAGCCTCAAGTTTTAGCTTTTATTTCTTCTGTAAAGGCTGTCCAGAATTGTCCTACTTTGAGATATAATTCTCTACAACTCTCTCACATTTCTGTACAACTAGGAATTAACAGTCAATTTGCTCAGGCTTATCTAAATTCCAGAAAGAGAACAACTCCATTCTTAGAAATATTCAAGGTTGGTAAAGATAAAGAACTCTCCCTTCCCCTCTCTGAAGGCTTGCTTATAATCTAGAAAAGTGAAGATAATGTTTCTTTCTAGAGGGGAGGGTTCAAAAGTTTCCCGGAAGACCCCTTATGAGATTTGGGGTTTCCTAAGCTCAGTGTTCCACAGTTGTGACACAGACCTATAGTGTGCACAGAATCCACCTCAGTCTGACTCTACATTGTCCCATTGGAACTTGGGGCCTTGGGAAACAATGCAAACAAAAACCTCATGCTGCCTGCTGTTCCATAAGTAATAAACTATATAAATCCATTTGGGCATCTTGTCCCTTATAAGCCAAATCTATGCAAGTGTGGCAAGCCAACCCAGTGGCTTCCACAAAGTTGCTGCTTAAGAACTGCTTGACTGCTGGACACCTGGACACAGAGAGTGTGTCCCTTTTGTGTGTTTTCACTGTATACTGTATAATAATTACCCCATTTTATATGTGTTTTTCCACTAGTATTAAAATGCCTTAAAAACACACTGCATTTTCACTTTTTTCTATATTTTTTAATGTATATTATATGTTACTAGACAAAAGAGTACAGTTACCACAATACAATATTGTCATATAATTATAAGGAAGTACTAGAGCATATATTACAGAGAAGCAATAAAGCTTAGTAATTTATATTTGGGCACTGCATTCAGAGTATTTTAGTTCCAGTCCTAGTTTTGCCACTTAAAAGCTGTGTGGCCTTGGGCAAGATATTTAATCTCTCTGTGTTTCAGTTTCTTTATTTGTAAAACTGGAAACCATAGTACCCACCTCTCAGGCTGTTGTGAGAATCAAATGAGTAAGTGTACTTTTTGCACAACTTTGAAACAATTTTGGCACAATTAAAGGATTCAAAATTTCCTACCTGTTATTAATGTCTCTGTATTACAGATAAATATATAAATATAAAAAAGCTAAAGATCATTATAAAAGTCAAGAACATTTATTGAATCTGTGGGAATACTGGTATTTTTCAAACTTTATTTTATTTTAGTAATTGTGATCTTTCTATATAATGCTACTTGACATTATGAGTTATAGATGATCGATAGATAGATAGATAGATAGATAGATAGATAGAAAGATAGATTCTCAGGTTCTCTGAAGAACTCTAATACAAGGTCCAAAATTTATTTTTGAAAAAACTGATAAAAGGGTAAAAATCTAATATTTTTGGAACAATATTTGAGATCAGATTGACCCAACTCAAAACTTACAATATCATCTATCCTGCCTTGCAAAACATTATTGAAGGTATGCCTAAATGCCTAGAATTTTTAAATATACATAAGAAATGGAACCTTAAAAATAAATCTTAACAATATTTCCAAATTTATTTAGAATTTTTTCTCATAAAGAGAATTTTTATAATAATAAAAGCAATAATGTTGGATATGTAAAAAATAAGCAAAAAAACACAATTAAGTAGAGTTGGAAGACCAGAAGGGGAGCTCTCACACCCTGCGAACAGCAGAGCCCAACAGGAAGAAGAAAGACTCTTCTGTTTGGCAAGGACTCAGCCAATGAAAAGCCATGGACACTTTATTTACTGTAGCCATCACAACTTCCTTTCCCCTTTATAAGAGTTCTCCTCCCCTTGCCTCACAGGGATTTGCATGTGGCTCATAATGGTAGCAGATCCCAAATTGCAAATCTCTGCTGATCCTGAATAAACCCATCTTTGCTGAAAACATACCTGGAACTCTATTTTAGGTCAAACACATAAAAATTTCCCAATTAGATAATAAAATCAGGACTATTTTTAACTTCCCTATTTATAGACTTGTCAGTATCACTTCAGGTCTTTAGAGAGTTAAAACTTACTATAAATCAGTATCAAAGCTTCAGGTGAAAAATATCATGGAGTCGATTCACGAAAATACTAGCAACCGCAGAGATAACACTCCTTCTCTGAGATTTTACAGAGATAGTAAAGAAATAGAATGGATTGTATCTCTAGCCTTCTGTGAAGTCTATTAACATGTTAAATATGATATTTTTGTAAGGATGGGTAAGATTCTACCTTTTTTCCCACTATGTAGAAAAAAGTTGAAGCACAGAATAGAGAATAAAGCTGTTTTCACAGTTTTCATCATTTTGGTTTCATATTTTGTGTTCCCAGATTGTTGCTTTATATAGCTGAATGTAAAATTTAGTAAGAATGAATTCCAAGGTAGCAGAAGGGGTTGTCATTAGCATTTCAAAAGTCATCAAGGTGCTTAAAGGTATTTTAGCACTTTTCCTATTATCTTTACAATCAGCTATGCTCTCAGGATTTTATTACTGTTATTGAAAATAGACTGATTCCAAATGTGATAACTAAAATACCCACTCCTATTTTTTAATAGATTTTTTTTTAAAACAGTGTTAGGTTCGCATCAAAACTGAGGTGAAGTACAGCAACTTACCATATACCCATTCCCCCTCACATGCATAGCCTCCCCATTGTCAAGGTCCCCTACCAGAGTTGTATATTTTTTACAACTGATAAACTTACATTTATACATTATTATCATTCCAAGCCCATAATTTATGTAGGTGCAAACCCTAAGACTTTTAGAAAACTATGACTGATATGTTGGTTTACTTTGAAAGATTTTTGTTTTAGATCTCCAAAGTAGTAAAAGGTGAGAAGATTTAAAATAATAATACATATGAAAAGCAAGAGTGGTCATATTTTAATGTTGTTATATGATTTCCAATAACATATAATATTTGGAAAGAATTGGCCCTGATGCTCTCCACAGTACTTTACTCTAGGTAAAAACACTTGTATCAATTTTCTCAGTTCCTTAGTAAATGAATATTATCAGAAATATATGTATAGATGCTTAAATATACCTCACCTTGTATACTGCAATAAATGAGGTAAAAGCAAATATGTAATAATGTGCCTCGCCACTCTCCTTAAAATATATTTCCTGGGAATGTATAAGGCAGAGATGATGTGTGTCTAGTTAAAAGCATCAATTTTGCTATATATTCAGAATGCTATTCTCAGTGCCAAGTCTAAGTATCCAGTGAAAATTACAAAGACAATTTCCCCTATCAAAGTTGAAAACCAATGCCCAAGTGATGGAAAAAGATATTTCATGCAAGTAGAAATGCAAGAAAGTGGGGATGGCAACACTCATATCAGACAAAATATACTTTAAAACAAAGTCTATAACAAAAGACAAAGAATGGCATTATATAATGATAAAGGAATCAATACAAAAAGTATTGTACTCATTAACATATATGCACCTGATACAGGAGCACCTAAATATATAAAGCAAATATTAGCAGACATAAAATGATAAATTGATAATAATACAATAATATTAAGGGACTTTAACACCCCACTTACATCAATAGACAGATTATTCAGACAGAAAATCAATAAGAAAACAGTGGTCTTAAATGACACATTAGGTCAGTTGGCCTTAATGGAAATCTATAGGACCTTTCATCCAAAAACAGCAACATTCTTTTCAAGTGCACATATATCATTCTCCAGGACAGATTACATGCTAGGCCACAAAACAAGTCTCAACAAATTTAAGAGGACAGAAACTACATCAAGCAGTTTTTTGACCACAACAGTGTGAAACTAGAAATCAATTATGGGGAGAAGAAATAGGAAAAACACAAACACATGGAGACTAAATAACATGCTACAAAAAAAAAAAAAAAAAGGGGTCAATGAAGAAACCAGAAAATAAATAGATACAAATGAAAATGCAAACACAGCTTTCCAAAATCTATGGAACATAGTAAAAGCAGTTCTAAGAATGAGTTTATAGGAATACAGGTCTACCCCAAGAAATAAGAAAAATCTCAAATAAACAACCTAAACTACCATCTAAATAAATTCTAAAAAGAAGAACAAACAAAGCCCAAAGTCGGCAGAAAGAAGGAGATAATAAAGATCAGAGAGGAAATAAATAAAATGGAAACCAAAAAAAAAAAAAAAAAATAGAAAAGATCAATAAAATGAAGACCTGCTTTTTTGAAAAGATAAACAAAATTAGTAAGCCTTTAGCCAGGCTATCAAAATAAAAAGAGAAAGGACCCAAATAAACAAAATAAGAAGTGAAAGAGGAGAAACAACAAATATCACTGAGAAAGAAAAAAGTCATAAGAGAATACTACAAACAATTATATGCCAACAAATTGGATAACCTAGAAGAAAAGGAAAAAATTCTAGAAACACACAATCTTACAAGACTGAATTAGGAAGAAATAGACAATTTGAATGGACTAATCCACTAATAGTGAAATTGAATATGTAATCAAAAAACTCCCAGTAAGCAAAAGTCCAGGACCTGATGGCTTCACAGAGAAATTCTACTAAACATGTAAGAAGAGCTTGTACCTATGCTTCTCAAAATATTCAAACAAATTTAAGATGGAACTTAATTCATTCCATAAGGCCACCATTACCTTGATACCAAAACCAGACAAGAACACCACCAAGAAAGAAAATTACAGGCCAATATTTCTGATGAATATAGATGCAAAAATCCTCAATAAAATATTACCAAACTGAATTCAACAATATATAAAAATATCATACACCATGATCAAGTGGGATTGATTCCAGGGATGCAAGGATGGTTCAATACTCACAAATCAATGTAATACAACACATTAACAAAAGGGAGGATAAAAATTGCATCATCATCTCAATAGAAACAGAAAAAGCATTAAAAAAATTCAACATCCATTCATGATAAAAACCCTTATTAAAGTGGGTATAGATGGAAAATATCTCATCATAATAAAATCTATTTATGACAAACCCACAGCTAACATTATACTCAATGATGAAAAGCTGAAAAAATTTCCTCTTAGTTCAAGAGCAAGACAATTATGTCCACTCTTGTTACTTCCACTTAACAAAAAATTGGAAGTCCTACCCACATCACTCAGACAAGCTAAAGGAATCCAAATTGGAAGGGAAGAAGTAAACTTGTCACTGTTTGTAGATGACTTGATACTATATATATAGAAAACCCTAAAGTCTCCACCAAGATACTATTACACTAAATGAATTCAATAAAGTTGCAAGATAAAAGATTAATATGCAGAAATCTGTTGCTTTTCTATACACTAATAATTAACTATCAGAAAGAGAAAGAAAGAAAACAATCCCATTTAAAATCACATCAAAAAGAATAAAATACCTAGAAATAAATTTAACCAAGAAGGTCAAAGTCCTATACTCTGAAAACTATAAAACATTGACAAAAGAAATTGAAGATGATATAAAAAATGGAAAGATACCCTGAATTCTTGGTTTGGAAGAATTAATATTGTCAAAATGTCCATACTACCCAAAGCAATCTACAGATTTAATTCAATACCTATCAAAATACCCATTACACTTTTCACAGAAAAGTGACCCTGAAATTTATATGGAACCACAAAAGACCCCAAATTGCCAAATCAGTCTTGAGAAAAAAGAACAAAGCTGGAGGTATCATGCTCCCTAACTTTAGACTATTCCACAAAACGAAAATAATCAAAATAGCATGGTACTGGCACACACACACACACACACACACACACACAAGACATATAGATTAATGGAACAGAATAGAGAGTCCACAAATGAAACCACATACCTATGGTCAATTAATTTACAACAAAGATGGTAAGGATATACAATGGAGAAAAGACAGTCTCTTCAACAAGTGGTGCTGGGAAAACTGGACAGCTACTTATAAGACAGCTACTTATAAAAGAAACTAGAACAATTTCTTACATCATATACAAAAATAAACTCAAAATGGATTAAAGACCTAAATATAATACATGAACCTATAAAACTAGAAGAGAACATAAGCAGAACACTCTTTGACATAAATTGCAACAGTATTTTTTGGATTTGTCTCCTAAGGCAAAACAAATAATAAGCAAAAGCAAAAACAAACAAATGAGACTTAAAACTTTTTTTTTCACAACAAAGGAAACAATTGGCAAAATAAAAAGACAGCCTAGTGAATGGGAGAAAATGATATGACCAATAAGGGGTTAAAATCCAAAATATATAAACAGCTCATACAATTCAGTATTGAAAGAACAAACAACCCAGTTTAAAAATGGGCAGAAGGCTTGACATGTTTCCAAAGAAGATATATAGATGGTCAACAGGCACATGAAAAAAAGCTCAACATCACTAATTATCAGAGAAATGCAATCAAAACCACAATGAGATATCACCTCACACCTGTCAGAACAGTTATCATCATGAAGTCTACAAATAACAAATATTGGCAAGAATGTGGAGAAAAGGGAGCCCTCATACACTGTTGGTGGGAATGTAAATTGGTGCAGCCATGATGGAAAGTCCCTGACAAAACTAAAAATAGAACTACCATATGATCAAGCAGTTTCACTGCTGGGTATAAACCCAAAGAAAACAAAAACACGAATTCAAAAAGACACATGCACCACCATGTTCATAGCAGCATTATTTACAATTGCCAAGTAATGGAAGCAACTTAAGTGTCCATCATCAGATATGGAAAAAGATGATGTTTTATACACACACACACACACATACACACCATCAGATATTACTCAGCCACAAAATAAAGAATGAAATTCTGCCATTTGCAACTATGTGGATGCACCATATTATGCTTAGTGAAATGTCAGACAAAGACAAAACTCTGTGTTATCTCTTGTATTTAGAATTTAAAAAGTAAGAGAAATGAACGTATATAACAAAACAGAGTCACAGATATAGAGAACAAACTAGTGATTAACAGTGGGGAAAGGGAAGAGGGAAGGGGAAACATAGGGGTATGGGATTAAGAGATACAAACTACTATATAGAAAATAAATAAGCATCAAGGGTATACTGTGCAGCACAGGGAAACATAGCCATTATTTTGTAATAGCTTTAAATGGAGTATAATCTATAAAAATATTGAATCACTAAGCTGTATACCTGAAACAAATATACTATTAAATATCTACTATGCTTCAATAAAACATTATTTAGAAATATAATAGATAATACAAATGCATAAAAAATTATACAACGGTTTTAAATTAAAAATCTAAATTAAAAAAGCCCAAGTGAGTTCTAGCTTTTAGCTACATTAAGAAGTTGATATATTTACTAACTCTGGGGAAAAATATGAAAATATTGTGTTCTTATGACTCATTCAAATAAATGATAAAGAATGTTCTATATTTGAAAATATTAGTTTAAATGATTGTGCAATATTAATTTACTTGTACATTTCACATATTTTGAAGAATATATAAATCTAGCCTATGGGAACTTAGAACATATCAAGATTCACATGAGCTGACATAAGCTTTAATTCACATGTACTTACCCAGTTTAAGTTTCTGATTTGCTGATACGAGGGAGAATAAAATATATACCTATTTGCATAGCATCAATGTGTTTTAATTCCCAATATTTTATTATATTTTCAGTGATTAATTTACTAGATATTTCACTATCACTTGTTATTTTCTAACCTAGAGAGACAGAACAAAGATCAATACCACTAGAGCTCTGAACTTCTCAGAAGAAATATATGTATTTATTCATTCAGTAAATACATAATCAGCAGTTATAAGTACTAGAATGAATACTTAGAAATTAAAAAAACAAGTCAGAAACTCAAATTTCTCTCAAAAATTAGATTTAGGAGAAATAATATTAATAATTATATAATTACTTACATAATCTACAACAAACAAAAATATTCTGAGAGTTGTATAGTGTTGGAGAAATAGAATTAAAAAAAAAAAAACTCAAAACCCAGAAAACCTACCAACAAATGTGGAGGGAAAACAATTTTATTTCTGAATAAGCATGAATCCAGAATGTAATATGCATCACAGGCAATCTGCTAAAAGACTGTAAAGATAGGATGAAATCTCAACCTCTTAGATAGACTAAGATAAGAACATTTTCTTTTTTTTTTAATTAAAACAATTTTTTTATACAGCACGTTCTTATTAGTCACCCATTTTATACACATCAGTGTATACATGTCAATCCCAGTCTTCCAATTCATCACACCACCCCCCACACCCCCCACCACTTTCCCCCCTTGCTGTCCATAAGTTTGTTCTCTACATCTGTGTCTCAATTTCTGCCCTGCAAATTGGTTCATCTGTATCATTTTTCTAGGTTCCACATACATGTGCTAATATATGATATTTTTCTCTTACTTACTTCATGTTGTATAACACTCTCTAGATCCATCCACATCTCTACAAAGGACCCAATTTTGTTCCATTTTATGACTGAGTAATATTCCATTGAATATATGTACCACATCTTCTTTATCCATTCATCTGTCAGTAGGCATTTATGTTGCTTCCATGACCTGGCTATTGTAAACAGTGCTGCAATGAACATTGGGGTGCATGTGTCTTTTTGCGTTGTGGTTTTCTCTGGGTATATGCCCAGTAGTGGGATTGCTGGGTCATATGGTAATTCTATTTTTAGTTTTTTTAAGGAACCTCCATACTGTTCTCCATAGTGGCTGTATCAATTTACATTCCCACCAACAGCGTAAGAGGGTGCCCTTTTCTCCACACCCTCTCCAGCATTTGTCGTTTGTAGATTTTCTTATGATGCCCATTCTAACTGGTGTGAGGTGATATCTCATTGTAGTTTTGATTTGCATTTCTCTAATAATTAGTGATGTTGAGCAGGTTTTCATGTGCTCCTTTCCCATCTGTATGTCTTCTTTAGAGAAATGTCTATTTAGGTCTTCTGACCATTTTTGGATTGGGTTGTTTGTTTTTTTAAAATTGAGCTGCATGAGCTGTTTATATATTTTGGAGATTAATCCTTTGTCCATTGATTCGTTTGCAATTATTTTCTTCCATTCTGAGGGGTGTCTTTTCATCTTGTTTATGGTTTCCTTTGCTGTGCAAAAGCTTTTAAGCTTCATTAGGTCCCATTTGTTTATTTTGTTTTTATTTCCATTACTCTAAGAGGTGGATCAAAAAAGAGCTTGCTGTGATTTATGTCAAAGAGTGTTCTTCCTATGTTTTCCTCTAAGAGTTTTATAGTGTCCAGTCTTACATTTAGGCCTCTAATCCATTTTGAGTTTATTTCTGTGTATGGTGTTAAGGAGTGTTCTAATTTCATTCTTTTACATGTAGCTGTCCAGTTTTCCCAGCTCCATTTAAAACTATGTTTTCCCAGCACTCCCAAAACTATGTTGAATAATGGTGGTGAGAGTGGGCAACCTTTTCTTGTTCCTAATCTTAGAGGAAATGGTTTCAGTTTTTTAACATTGAGGACGATGGTGGCTGTGGGTTTGTCATATATGGCCTTTATTCTGTTGAGGTAAGTTCCCTCGATGCCTACTTTCTGGAGGGTTTTTATCATAAATGGGTGTTAAATTTTGTCAAAAGCTTTTTCTGCATCTATTGAGAGGATCATAGGATTTTTATTCTTCAGTTTGTTAATATGGTGTATCACATTGATTGATTTGCATATATTGAAGAATCCTTGCATCCCTGGTATAAATCGCACTTGATCATGGTGTGTGATCCTTTTAATGTGTTGTTGGATACTGTTTGCTAGTATATTGTTGAGGATTTTCACATCTATATTCATCATTGATATTGGTCTGTAATTTTCTTTTTTTGTAGTATCTTTGTCTGGTTTTGGTATCAGGGTGATAGTGGCCTCATAGAATGAGTTTGGGATTGTTCCATCCTCTGCAATGTTTTGTAAGAGTTTGAGAAGGATGGGTGCTAGCCCTTCTCTAAATGTTTGATAGAATTCACCTATGAAGCCATCTGGTCCTGGACTTTTGTTTGTTGGGAAATTTTTAATCACAGCTTCAATTTCATTACTTGTGATTGGTCTGTTCATATTTTCTATTTCTTCCTGGTTCAGTCTTGGAAGGTTATACCTTTCTATAAATTTGTCCATTTCTTCAAGGCTGTCCATTTTATTTGCATAGAGTTGCTTGTAGTAGTCTCTTAGGATGCTTTGTATTTCTGCTATGTCTGTTGTAACTTCTCCTTTTTCATTTCTAATTTTATTGATTTGAGTCCTCTCCCTCTTTTTCTTGATTAGTCAGGCTAACGGTTTATCAATTTTGTTTATCTTCTCAAAGAACCAGCTTTAATTTTATTGATCTTTGCTATTGTTTTCTTTGTTTCTATTTCATTTATTTGAGCACTATCTTTCTTCATGATTACATTTCGAACAGATGGGAACAAGGTCCTACTTTTTTTTTTTTTTTTAACGCTGGCCTCTCATTGTTGTGGCCTCTCCCATTGCAGAGCACAGGCTCCGGACGCTCAGGCTCAGCGGCCATGGTTCACGGGCCCAGCCACTCCGTGGCATGTGGGATCTTCCCAGACCGGGGTATGAACCCGTGTCCCCTGAATCGGCAGGCGGACTCCCAACCACTGCACCACCAGGAAAGCCCCATGGTCCTTCTGAAAGACCTTCCTGGGTCTTAAATCCGGCAAGAGGCTTATCAAGCTTTTGAACTATCATACATTTCAAAGAGCCAGAGAAAGACCTTAAATTACAAGTTTTGTTTTAAGTGCTTTTAAAAATGCTTTAAGAAAAGGGAAAACAGGAGTCCCTGCCTTATTTTCAATAGGGAGAATTTAGCTCTTATATTTAATTTTATTTGCCCTTCAAGTAGTTATCATTATCATTATTTTACAAATAAAAAACTCAAGCTTAAAATATCTAAATAATATACCCGTCTCTACAGTTAACAAGTAACAGAGCTAATTGTCTGTATTAATTAGTTGTCTTTTACATGAAGGTAACAGAATCTCCTGTAATCTCCTTTATACTAAAGGGTATAAAAAGCAAATTTCATCATTAGAACATAAAGATTTATCACAAAACAATGGATATTTTTTCCCCTTAATCCCCCCAAAAAATGAACAAATTCAAGACCTTCACTTTATCTCTTGCCTCTTTTCTCTCTTCACATTTGTTTAATTCTCTATTCTGGATAATGGAAGTTTTTTTCCCCTAAGCAATGAGGTGGAAAATGTGACTAACTCCTCAATTCAACTATTAATAGCCTAGCCATCAGAGGCTGCTCTCTCTATGTTGTACTGTCCTTAATTCTCAGTCCTAAGGAAGGAAATAACTGGAGCACCTTGGGATTTAGCTGAAATGGATATTATTCTGTGATCTTCTAATCTCCCTGGGCTAAGGATGGTTTTCCCCAGGTACTAAGAGTCCTGCTGGTTGACAGCCCTGTGTGGGATCTGATGAAAAGGGCTGCCTTACTCAAATCGTGACCCATTATGGGCAAAGCCTGAATCCAAGATTAGTAGAGTTGAGGGTGTAAAGGCCTGGCCCCCCTCATTCCATATCCAGGAAAATTCTAAAATCATATGCAGGCCTTCAAAGCTTTGCAGGTGAAGAGCTGAGTCCTTCATGTGATGGTATCTTCTTTCTCTTCCCAATTATGCTTCTTCCTCTTCATCCACAGGGATTGATTACAAAAGCTCTTCCAAATAAACTTGGCACAAAAACATCCATCACAGAGTTGACAAAAATTCTCTCCTTAACTAACCTTTTAGTCAGAATCCTCTGAATCCTATTTTTGACTAGACCTCACCCTTGACTTCTGTCCTTGGCCTGTTAACCTAGTTTTAGCTATAATTCTGCCAGGTCAATGTAGCTAAAACCTCCCAACCTTGATACCTATGATCAAATTCCTCATCCTCTCACTCTCAATATCTTATCAACCTCGCCTGCCCTCAGCAAGAGTCTTGTTAGGTCAGCTTAAGACAGAATTACCCTAAAGACAGATTTTTAAA
The DNA here is from genome assembly GCF_949752795.1 of Hyperoodon ampullatus. Classification (NCBI taxonomy): domain Eukaryota; kingdom Metazoa; phylum Chordata; class Mammalia; order Artiodactyla; family Ziphiidae; genus Hyperoodon; species Hyperoodon ampullatus. The sequence goes on along the minus strand of NC_136916.1, from coordinate 123,039,828 downwards.
ATTGGACTTTATCTAGTAAAAGATTAAATGTTTGCGAATCCAAGAGTGACATAATCAGAACCATGCTTCTACCTTATTATATAAGTGACATATGTAAAATGGCCCATATGAAGGAACAATTTCATGATATACACCTACACACACACATACATACACACTTATGTGAATATATGGATATATACATATTTATATTTTTGAAATTTATGGTGAACACATTCTGATATTAGAGTATTTAGACCCATAGAGCAAAATTATCCTATATAGTTAAAAACTGAAATTGACAGTGATACAATTCGATGACCTTAGTCTGATTTCACCAGTTGTACATGTGTTTGTGTGTATGTGTATCAGTGTCTACATGCATTCTGTATGTAAATTTTTTATTGTGGTATAAAAACACAACATGAAAGTACCATCTTAACAATACTGTATTGTGCACTTAAAAATCCATTAACTATATGCAAAATGTTGCATAGGAGATCTCTAGAATTTATTCATCTTGCATAACTGAAACTTTATGCCCATGAATATCAAGACCCCGTGTCCCATTTCCCCCAGTCCTTGACAATTACCACTGTATCTATAAATTTGACTATTTTAGATACTTCACATAAGTGGAATAATACAGTGTTTGTTCTTCTGACACTAGCTTATTTTGCTTAGCATAATATCTTCCTTGTCCACCCATATTGTCACATGTTGCAGGATTTCCTCTTTTTTTTTTTTTTTGCAGTACATGGGCCTCTCACTGTTGTGTCCTCTCCCGTTGCAGAGCCCAGTCTCCAGACTCACAGGCTCAGTGGCCATGGCTCACGGGCCCAGCTGCTCCGCAGCATGTGGGATCTTCCCGGACCGGTGCACAAACCTGTGTCCCCTGCATCAGCAGGCGGACTCTCAACCACTGCGCCACCAGGGAAGCCCACGATTTCCTTTTTTAAGGGTGAAAAATATTTTAGTATATGTGCATGTGTGTGTGTGTGTGTGTGTGTATAATTTTACATTTTCCTTATCTATTTATCCACTGATGGAAACATAGGCTGTTTCCACAACTTGGCTATTTTGAGTAGTGCTGCAATGAACAGGGGGCTGTTAATATCTCTGAGAGTTCCTGATTAATTCCTTTAGAACCTGAATTGGGATTGCTGTTTCATATGGTAGTTTTATTTTTAGTTTTTTGGAGAACCTACATAGTGTTTTTCACAGTGGCTGTATCATTTTGTATTCCCATTAAAGGTTTACAAGTGTTCTAATATCTCCAATTCCTCACCAACTCTTACTATCTTTTTTTTTTTGACAACATTCATCCTAAGAGATGAACAGATGAAGTGGTATCGCACTGTGGTTCTGACTGCATTCCCCTGAGTAATAGTTGTATTGACCATCTTTTATTATACCTATTGGTCTTTTGTAGATCTTCCTTGGAAAAATGTCTTTTCAGTTCCTTTGCCCATGTTTAAAATTGGGTTATTCAATTTTTTTCTGCTATTGAGTTGTACAAGTACATCATATATTTTGCAAATTAACCATTTATTGGATATATGTTTTGCAAATATTTTCTCCCTTTGCTTTGTATTCTGATTTTTTTTTCTGTGCAGAAGCATTTTTAAGTTTGATACAATCACACATATTTTGCTTCAGTTGCCTGTGCTTTTGGTGTCATAGACATGAAATCATTGCCAAGACCAATGCCATGAAATATTTCCTTTATGTTTTCTTCTAGGAATTTTACTGTTTCAGGCCTTATGTTTAAGCATTTAATCTATTGTGTTGATTTTGTGTATGGTGTAAGATGAGGGTCCAAAAAAGATTTTTTTGCACATGAATATCCAGTTTACTAACATACTTTGTTGATGAGAATATTCTTTCCCCATTGTGCATTCTTTAGCTAGATTAACTAAGAAAAAACAAAAAAGAGAGAGAAGACTCAAATAAATACAATCCGATTTTTTTAAAACTGATGTCATAGAAATAGAAGGGATTATAGAAGACTACTCTGAACAACTATGCCAACAAACTGGATAACCTCCTAGAATAGATAAATTCTTAGAAACATACAACCTACCAAGATTAAATCATGAATAACTAGAAAATCTGAAAGACTTACAAGTAGTAAGTAATCCAAAATCCTCCAACAAAGAATATTCCAGGATCCGATGCCTTCGTGGGTAAATTCTATCAAACATTTAAAAAGGAAATAATGACTATCTTTCTTAAAATCTTCCATAAATTTTAAAAGAATACTTCCAAACTCATTTCATTAGGCCAACATGACCCTGATATCAAGCCATATAAAGACACCACAAGGAAATAAAAACTATAGGTCAATATTCTGAATGAATATGGATCAAAAGTTCCTCAACAAAATACCAGTAAACTAAATTCAACAGCACATTAAAAGGGTCATATACCTTTTAAGTAGAATTTATCCCTGAGATGCAATGTTGATTCAACATACACAAATCAATTTTGTAATACATTAATAGAAAACAGGATAAAAATCACATAATCAACTCAATAGATGCAGAAAAAGCATTTGAAAAAGTATAAAAACATTTCATGATAAAAACTCTCAACAACTCGGAATAAAGGAATACTGTTTTAAGATAATAAAAGCCATATATGAAAAGCCTAAACTTAACATCATGCTCAGCAATGTAAAGCTGAAAGCATTTCTTCCAGTTTATAGAACATAACAAAGATACCCACTACCATCACTTCTATTAAACTTAGTACGGGAAATACCAGCCAGGACAATTAGGTAAGAAAAAAGTATAAAAGGCATCCAAATCAGAAAGGAAAGTATAAAATTGTCCTTGTTTGTAGGTGACTTGATCTTATATATAGACACCCTAAATAACCCCCAGCACCCTCCCAAAGAAAAAACTGTTAGAACTAATACACAAATTCAGTAAAGTAGCAGGATAAAAAAAAATAACATACAAAAAGTGGTTGCATTTCTATACACTAACAATGAGTTATCTGAAAAAGAAATTGAGAAAATAATCCCATTTATGGTAGCAACAAAAAGAATAAAATAGGAATAAACTTTATTAAGGAAGTGAAAGACATACACTGAAAACTACAATATATAGATGAAAGAATTTAAAGAAGATACAAAAAAATGGAAAGACATCCTAGAGTTCCAGTCCAAGATGGTAACATTGGAGTCTCCTGAACTCACTTTGTCCCATGTACACACCAAATATACAGCCACACATGGATAAACAACCTCTAAAAGAAATCCAGAAACTACCTGAGCAACTGCTGTGCATAAGGTAAACAAGAAATACCACATCCAGTTGGGTAGGAAGGGCGAGACACATTCTTCCAATGAACCCCACGCCTAACCTAGTTGTGAGGGAACTCAAAACTCCAAGCTTCTCCCTGAGGAGCATAGGTTTTAGACCCATAGTCTAGAACCACAGATTTTAAGATTTCCACCTGAGAGATGGGCCTCTAAAACACCTAGCTCTGACAACCAAAGGGGCTTGTGTCCAAGAGTCCCACAAGGCTATAGAAAACAGTGAAATACTTCTTAACAGGCTATAAGGGACTTACTGTAGTTATCAACCCAGGGCTCAGCACAGAGGGAGAAGACAAAAACTTCCATCTGGGCATCCCTGGTGGCACAGTGGTTAAGAATCTGCCTGCCAATGCAGGGGACACAGGTTCAAGTCCTGATCCGGGAAGATCCCACATGCTGCAGAGCAACTAAGCCCATGTGCCACAACTACTGAGCCTGAGCTCTAGAGCCCATGAGCCACAACTACTGAGCCCGAGTGCCACAACAACTGAAGCCTGCACACCTAGAGCCCATGCTCTGCAACAAGAGAAGCCACTGCAATGAGAAGTCCGCGCACCGTAACAAAGAGTAGCCCCTGCTCGCTGCAACTAGAGAAAAGCCTGCACATCAACAAAGACCCAAGGCAGCCAAAAATAAAAAATAAATTAATTAATTGAAAAAACAAACAAACAAAAAACAAACAAAAAAAACCTACCATCTTTCAGTCTTCCCCTAAAAGTGGTCTATCTCTATACTTTAAAAGCTATTACCTGAGAGTGTGGCATCTTATTTTGTACAAATTTAGGGGTTGACTACAATCCTCCTCAGAGACTGGAAAGGTCTATGGATGTACTTTTCACATTCTTCCTCTGGCCTGCTCCAGGTGCTGATAGCACCCTGGAAGGAGACTGTCCACACCAAGTCTGGCACCCTGACATTTGTGGCTCCTGCCTATAGGATGCACCCCTTAATCATCTGGCTCTAGTGGACAATAGGGCTTGCATTTGTTGGTCCCATGGGACTGTGGCAACAAAGAAAGTTCTAAACCAGCTATCACCTCAGGGTTCAGTGCAGAGGCAGCAGTCAGAAATGCTCATCTCCTGGTCTTTTCCTCCTAAAAGAGGCCTCCTTGCATACATTAAAATCAGCTGCCTGAGGGGAATGTTTCCAATTTTGCGCACACCTAGGTTCTGACTGCCTTCCTCTCCAGAGATGGGAAGCTGGTGCTGTCTCCATGTTATCCCTCTGGTCTGATAAATGTTACCAGGGTCCTCCTGGAAGAAATCTGTGCACACTTTTGGCACCCCAGCTTTTGTGACTGCCATCTAGAGAATGTACTCCTCAATCACCTGGCTTTGCTGGCCAGAGGGGCTTGTGTTCACTGGTACCACAAGTCTGTAAAAACAAACAGTTCTTAACTAGCTGTTCCCCCATGGCTCAGCACAGAAGGAACAGACAGAAACTTCCATCTTCCAGTCTTTTCCTGAAAAAGACCTATTTGCATACTTTGAATCCTGTTGCCTGAGGGCCTGGCTTCTAATTTAGTAGTCATCTAGGGACTGACTATGATTTTCCTTGGTTGCCTGGGAAGCAAGCAGACACTCTCTCCACACTCACCTTGTAGCCTTCTTCAAATCACCTACATTTCCACAGGAGTTTGTGTATGCATTGGTTGCTTATCATTTGCAGCTGCTACCCAAGGGAAAAACCTCTGGCTCTAGTGGCAGTGAGACTGCATTAGCTTGTCTAACATGACTTTAGCAAACAAATAAAGAAAAAATTCTGAACAAGCAAGGGCTCATTACAAAAGGGACCGAAACACCCATCTCCCAGTCTTCCCTTAAAAGATTTCTTTGTATACTTTAAAAGCTGCTGCTTAAGGGTCTGGCTTCCAATGAAACTGTAACAAGGGGCTGATGAGAAACTCCCCTTTGGGACACTGACAGGTCTTAGCACACCCTCAACTACTCAGAGTCACTAAAAACAAAGCAGTGACTTGGACAATCACATAGATTTGAGAGACAACCAAGAGATCAGGTCAGGCTGAACAGTAAGGTACATCTCCTACAAAAAGCCACTCTGTTAAAAAAAAGTGAGTTGTTGTTTTATCTAATGAGTGGAAACCAATATAGAGAATCAAGGAAAATGAAGAAATAGAAGACAATGATCCTAACAAATAAAATAAGATTAAACTCTAGAAAAAAATCTCAATGAAACAGAAATAAGTAATTTACCTGATAAAGAATTCAAAATAATGGTCATAAAGATGCTCACTGAAATCAGGAGAACACTGCATGAACAAAGTGAGATTTCAACAAAGAAGTAGAAAATATAAGAAAGTATATTAATAGTTGAAGAATACAATAACTAAAAAATTCAATAAAGGAGTCCAACATACTAAATTACGTGGAAGAAAAGATTACCAAACACAGAGAGGGCAGTGGACTTATCTGCTCAGAAAAGAAAAACAAATGAATGAAAAAGAGTAAAGATAAAGTAAGGGACTTTGAGATATCAACAAACAAGCCAATATATGCATTACAGATAAAAGAGAAGAAAAGAGATAAAAGGGGGCAGAGATTACTCAAATAAGTAATGGCTGGAAACTTCCCTAGCCTGGAGAAAGAGATATCCAGATCAAGGATAACCAGAGTTACAATTAAGATGAATCTAAAGGTACACACACCAAGACACATTACAATGATATTGCCAAAATATAAAGACAAGGAGAGAGTCTTAAAAGCAGCAAGAGAAAAACCACTTGTTACATACAAGGGAACCCCATTAAGACTATCAGCAAATTTTTCAACAGAAACTTTGCAGGCCAGAGGGAGTGTCATGATATATTTAAAGGACAGAAATGCAAACAACCAACCAACCAAACAAACAAAAAGTACCACTGCCAGGCAAGAATACTCTTCCCAGCAAACCTATCTTTCAGCATTAAAACATAGGTAAAGAATTTTCCTAATCATAGTTGAAGGATGTTATCGCCATGATGCCAGCCTTACAAGAAATGTTAGAGAGAGGTATTCAAGCTGAAATAAAAGACATGGATTAGTAGCAAGAAAACATATGAAAATGTAAATCTCACTAATAAAGTAAATACATAGTGAAATCCAGAATACCTCAATTCTACAATGGTGGTGGGTAAATCACTTATAACTCAACTATAAAGGCTAAAACTTAAAGTATTAAAATAACTATAATCACAACAATTTATTAATGGAAACACAAGGTAAAAATGTAAATTGTGACATTAAAAAAAATAAAACATGGGGAAGGATAGTAAAACTAGAGTTTTAGCATGTGTTCAAAGCTAAGTGACTAACAGTTAAAAATAGACCATTATAAATATAAGATGTTTTATGTACGCACAGTATAATTAAAACCAAAAACCTATAGTAGTTACACAAAAGATAAAGAAATCTAAGCATACTACTACAGAAAATCAAATCAAAAACAGAGAGAACAGAGACGAAGAGACACGTAACTGCAAAACAAAAACAAAAACCCAGAAAACAATTATAAAATGGTAACAGTAAGTCCATATCAATCAATAACTATATGCAAATAGATGAAAATCTCCAATCAAAATACACAGAGGGGAGAGGTCCTTCAAGATGGCAGAGGAGTAAGATGTGCAGATCACCTTCCTCCACACAAATAAATAAAAAATACAACTACATGTGGAACAACTCTTACAGAACACCTACTGAATGCTGGCAGAAGACCTCAGATTTCCCAAAAGGCAAGAAACTCCCCACGTACCTGATTAAGAAAAAAGAAAAAAGAAAAAACAGAGACAAAAGAATAGGGACGGGACCTGTACCAGTGGGAGAAAGCTGTGAAGGAGGAAAAGTTTCCACACACTAGGAAGCCTCTTCACTGGTGAAAATGAGGGGTGGGTGGGGGTGAAGCTTCAGAGCCATAGAGGAGAGCCCAGCAACAGGGGTGCAGAGGGCAAAGCGGAGAGATTCCCGCAGAGAGGATTGGTGCTGACCAGCACTCACTAGCCTGAGAGGCTTGCCAGCTCACCCGCCGGGGCAGGTGGGGGCTGGGAGCTGATGCTCAGGCTTCGGAGGTAAGATCCCAGGGAGAGGACTGGGGTTGGCTGCGTGAACATAGACTCAAGGGGGCTAGTGTGCAAAGCTAACTTGGAGGGAGTCCAGGAAAAAGTCTGGACCTGCCAAAGAGTCAACAGATCATTGTTTCGAGGTGTGTAAGGAGAGGAGATTCAGAGCACCGCCTAAACAAGCTCCAGGGACGGGCGTAAGCCACGGCTATCAGTGCGGACCCTACAGACAGGCATGAAATGCTAATGCTGCTGCTGCAGCCACCAAGAAGCCTGTGTGCAAGCACAGGTAACTATCAACACCTCCCTTCCCGGGAGCCTGTGCAGTCCGCCACTGCCAGGGTCCCATGATCCAGGGACAACTTCCCCCGGAGAACACATGGTGCACCTCAGGCTGTGGCAAAGTCATGCTGGCCTGTGCTGGCACAGGAGTGCCCCACATTCCATACCCCTCCCTCTCCCTGGCCTGAGTGAGCCAGAGACTCCTAATCAGCTACTCCTTTAACCCGCTCCTGTCTGGGCGAAGAACAGATGCCAGAGGGCGACCTACATGCCAAGGCCAGGGCAAATCCAAAGCTGAACCCCAGGAGCTGTGCAAACAAAGAAGAGAAAGGAAAATTTCTCCATGCAGCTTCAGGAGAAGTGAAGTAAAACTCCACAATCAACTTGATGTACCCTGCACCTGTGGAATACCTGAATAGACAAATAATCATTCCAAAATTGAGGCAGTGGACATTGGGAGCAACTGTAGACTTGGGGTTTGCTGTACACGACTGATTAATTTCTGATTTTTATGTTTATATTAGTCTAGTTTTAACCCTTGTTATCATTTGTGGATTTGGTTATTGGTTCAGTAGCTCTCTTCCTGTTTTTTATTACTTTTTTCATTTTAATAATTTTTTATTTTAATAACTTTACTTTATTTAATTAATTTATTTTTTTCTCTTCTTTCTTCTTTTCTACCTTTTCTTCTGAGCTGTGGGACAGACAGGATCTTGGTGCTCCAACCAGGTATTAGGCCCGAGACTCTGAGGAGGGAAAGCTGAGTTCAGGACACTGGACCACCAGAGACCTCCCAGCCACATGTAATATGAATCAGTGAGAGCACTCCCAGAGGTCTCTATCTCAACACTAAGACCCAGCTCAACTCAAAGACCAGAAGGCTACAGTGCTGTACACCCAATGGCAAACAACTAGCAAGATAGAAACATAACCTCACCCATTAGCAGAGAGGCTGGCTAAAATCAAAATCAGTTCACAGACACCCCAAAACAAACCACCAGATGCAGTACTGCTCACCAGAAAGACAAGAACACAGGCACCAGTTCCCTCCACCAGCAAGCCTACACAACCCACTGAAGCAACCTTACCCACTGCGTGCAGACACCAAAGACAACAGGAACTATGAACATGCAGCCTGCAAAAAGGAGACCCCAAACACAATAAGTTAAGAAAAATGAGAAGACAGAGAAATACACAGCAGATGAATGAGCAAGGTAAAAACCCACCAGACCAAACAAATGAAGAGGAAACAGGCAGTCTACCCTGAAAAAGAATTCAGGGTAATGATGGTAAGGATGATTCAAAATCTTGGAAATAGAATGGAGAAAATACAAGAAACATTTAAAAAGGAACTGGAAGAACTAAAGAGCAAAGAAACAATGATGAACAACACAGTAAATGAAATTAAAAGTTCTCTAGAAGGAATCAATAGCAGAATAACTGAGGCATAAGAATGGATAAGTGACCTGGAAGATAAAAAAATGGAAATAACTACTGCAGAGCAGAATAAAGAAAAAAGAATGAAAAGAATTGAGGACAGTCTAAGAGACCTCTGGGACAACATTAAAAGCACCAACATTTGAATTATAGGGGTCCCAGAAAAAGAAGAGAAAAAGAAAGGGACTGAGAAAATATCTGAAGAGATTATAGTTGAAATCTTCCCTAATAAAGGAAAGGAAACACTCAATCAAGTCCAGGATGCACAGAGAGTCCCATACAGGATAAATCCAAGGAGAAACACTTGCCAGACACATATTAATCAAACTATCAAAAATTAAATAAAAAGAAAATTATTAAAAGCATCAAGGGAAAAGCAATAAATAATATACAAGGGAATCCCCATAAGGTTATCAGTTGATATTTCAGCAGAAATTCTGCAAGCCAGAAGGGAGTGGCAGGACATATTTAAAGTAATGAAAGGGAAAAACCTACCACCAAGATTACTCTACCCAGCAAGGATCTCATTCAGTTTCAACGGGGAAATTAAAAACTTTACAGACAAGAAAAAGCTAAGAGAATTCAGCACCACCAAACCAGCTTTACAACAAATGTTAAAGGAACTTCTCTAGTCAGGAAACACAAGAGAAGGAAAAGACCTACAATAACAAACCCAAAACAATTAAGAAAATGGTAATAGGAACATATATATTGATAATTACCTTATATGTAAATGGATTAAATGCTCCAAACAAAAGAATAGACAGGCTCAATGGATATGAAAACAAGACCCATATATATGCTGTCTACAAGAGACCCATTTCAGACCTAGGGACACATACAGACTGAAAGTGAGGGGATGGAAAAAGATATTCTATGCAAATGGAAAACAAAAGAAAACTGAGGTAGCAATTTTCATATCAGACAAAATAGACTTTAAAATAAAGACTATTACAAGAGACAAAAAAGGACACTACTTAATGATCAAGGGATCAATCCAAGAAGAAGATATAACACTTGTAAATATTTATGCACCCAACATAGGAGCACTTCACCTCAGTATATAAGGCAAATGTTAACAGCCATAAAAGGGGAAACTGACCGTACCACAATAGTGGTAGGAAATTTTAACACCCCATATTCACCAATGGACAGATCATCCAAAATGAAAATAAATAAGGAAATACCAGCTTTAAATGACACATTAAACAAGATGGACTTAACGGATATTTATAGGACAATCCATCCAAAAACAACAGAATACACTTTCTTCTCAAGTACTCATGGAACATTCTCCAGGATAGATCATATCTTGGTCACAAATCAAGCCTTGGTAAATTTAAGAAAATTAAAGTTGTAACAAGTATCTTTCCCAAACACAACGCTATTAGGCTAGTATCAATTACAGGAAAATATCTATAAAAAATACAAACAGATGGAGGCTAAATAATATACTACTAAATAACCGAGAGATCATTGAAAAAATCAAAGAGGAAATCAAAAAATACTTAGAAAAAAATGATGATGAAAACATGACAACCTAAAACCTATGGGATGCAGCAAAAGCAGTTCTCAGGGGGAAGTTTATAGCAATAAAATCCTACCCCAAGAAACAAGAAAAATCTCAAAAAAACAACTTAGCCTTACACCTAAAGCAATTAGAGAAAAAACAAAAAAATCCCAAAGTTAGCAGAAGGAAAGAAATCATAAAGAACTAATCAGAAATAAATGAAAAAGAAATGAAGGAAACAATAGCAAATATCAATAAAAATAAAAGCTGGTTCTTTGAGAAGATAAACAAAATTGATAAACCATTAGCCAGACTCATCAAGAAAAAAAGGGAGAAGACCCAAATCAACAAAATTAGAAATGATAAAGGAGAAGTAACAACTGACACGGCAGAAATACAAAGGATCATGAGAGATTCCTACAAGCACCTCTATGCCAATAAAATGGACAACCTGGAAGAAATGGATTAATTCATAGACAAGCATAACCTTCCAATACTGAACCAGGAAGAAATAGAAAATATAAACAGACCAATCACAAGCACTGAAATTGAGACTGTGATTAAAAATCTTCCAACTAACAAAAGCCCCAGACCAGATGGCCTCACAGTTGAATTCTATCAAACATTTAGAAAAGAGCTAACACCTATCCTTCTCAAACTCTTCCAAAATATAGCAGAGGGGGGAACACTCCCAAACTCATTCTACAAGGCCACCATCACCCTGATACAAAAACGAGACAAAGATGTCACAAAAAAAGAAAACTGCAGGCCAATATCACTGATGAACATACATGCAAAATCTTCAACAAAATACTAGCAAACACAGCCCAACAGCACAGTAAAGAATCATACACCATGATCTAGTGGGGTTATCCCAGGAATGAAACAGTCTTCAAAATACGCATCAATCAATGTGATACACCATATTAACAAACTGAAGGATAAAAACCATGTGATCATCTCAATATGTGCAGAAAAAGCTCTGAACAAAATTCAACACCAATTTATGATAAAAACTCTCTAGAAAGTAGGCATAGAGGGAACTTACCTCAACATAATACCATATATGCTATGGTATTATTAGCATATATAGCCATATATGACAAACCCAACCAACATCATTCTCAATGGTGAAAAATTGAAACCATTACCACTAAGATCAGAAACAAGACAAGGTTGCCCACTCTCACCACTATTATTCAACATAGTTTTGGAAGTTTTAGCCACAACAATCAGAGAAAAAAAGAAGTAAAAGGAACACAAATTGGAAAAGAAGAAAAGCTTCATCTGTTTGCAGATGACATGTTACTATACACAGAGAATCCCAAAGATGCTAGAAGAAAACTACTAGAGCTAATCACTGAATTTGGCAAAGTAGCAGGATACAAAATTAATGCACAGAAATCTCTTGCATTCCTATACACGAATGATGAAAAATCTGAAAGAGCAATTAAGGAAACACTCCCATTTACCACTGCAACAAAAAGAATAAAATACCTAGGAATAAACCTACCTAAGGAGACAAAAGACATGTATGCAGAAAACTATAAGACACTGATGAAAGAAATAAAGATGATACAAACAGATGGAGAGACATACCATGTTCTTGGATGAGCAGAATCAACATTGTGAAAATGACTATACTACCCAAAGCAATCTACAGATTCAATGTAATCCCAATGAAACTACTAATGTCATTTTTCACAGAACTAGGACAAAAAATTTTACAATTTGTATGGAAAGACAAAAGACCTCGAATAGCCAAAGTTATCTTGAGAAAGAAAAGCGCACCTGAAGGAATCAGGCTCCCTGATTTCAGACTACACTACAAAGATACAGTAATCAAGACAGTATAGTACTGGCACAAAAACAGAAATATAGATCAATGGAACAGGATAAAAAGCCCAGAGATAAACCCACACACATATGGTGACCTTATCTTTGATAAAGGAGGCAAGAATATACAATGGAGAAAAGATAGCCTCTTCAATAAATGGTGCTGAGAAAACTGGACAGCTACATGTAAAAGAATGAAATTAGAACACTTCCTAACAGCACACACAAAAAATAAATTCAAAATGGATTAAAGACCTTAATATAAGGCCAGACACTATAAAACTCTTAGAGGAAAACATAGACAAAACACTCTATGACATAAATCACAGCAAGATCTTTTTGACCCACCTCCTAGAGAAATGGAAATAAAAATAAAAATAAACAAATGGGACCTAATGAAACTTAAAAGCTTTTTCAAAACAAAGAAAACCAAAAACAAAACGAGAAGACAGCATTCAGAATGAGAGAAAATATTTGAAAACAAAGCAACTGCCAAAGGATTAATGCCAAAATAAACAAGCAGCTCATGCAGCTCAACATAAAAAAACAAACAATTCAATCCCAAAACGGTCAGAAGACCTAAATAGACATTTCTCCAAAGAAGATATACTGATTGCCAATAAAAACTGAAAGGATGCCCAACATCACTAATCATTAGAGAAATGCAAATCAAAACTACAATGAGATATCACCTCACACCAGTCAGAGAGACCATCATCAAGAAATCTACAAACAATAAATGTTGGAGAGGGTGTGGAGAAAAGTGAACCCTCTTACATTGTTGGTGGGAATGTAAATTGATACAGCCACTATGGAAAACTGTATGGAGGTTACTTAGAAAACTAAAAATGGAACTACCATACGACCCAGCAATCCCATTACTAGGCATATTCCCTGAGAAAACCATAATTCAAAAAGAGTCATGTACCACAGTGCTCCTTGCAGCACTATTTACAATAATCAGGACACAGAAACAACCTAAGTGTCCATCGACAGACAAATGGATAAAGAAGATGTGGCACATATATACAATGTAATATTACTCAGCTATAAAAAGAAATGAACTTGAGTTATTTGTATTGAGGTGGATGGACCTAGAGTTGGTCATACAGAGTGAAAGTAAGTCAGAAAGAGTAAAACAAATACCATATGCTGACACATATATATGCAATCTAAAAAAAAAAAAAAAGAAACGTTCTGAAGAACCTAGGGACAGGACAGGAATAAAGATGCAGGCATAGAGAATGGACTTGAGGACACAGGGAGGGGTAAGAGTAAGCTGGTCCGAAGTGAGAGAGTGTCATGGACATATATACACTACCAAATGTAAAATATATAGCTAGTGGGAAGCAGCCGCATACCACAGAGAAATGAGCTCACTGCTTTGTGACCACCTAGAGGGGTGGGATAAGGAGGGTGGGAGGGAGACACAAGAGGGAGGAGATATGGGGATATATGTATATGTATAGCTGATTCACTTTGTTAAACAGCAGAAACTAATACAACATTGTAAAGCAATTATACTCCAATAAAGCTGGTAAAAAAAATACATAATGTGGCTGATGGATATAAAAAGAAGACCCTATTATATATTGTCTACAAAAGATTCACTTCAGCTCTAAGGACACACCGGACTAAAAGTGAAGGAATGGCAAAGATATTCCAAGCAAATGGAAACCAAAAGAAAGCTGAGATAGCTATACCTGTATCATTCAAAATAGATTTAGAGTCCAAGGCTGTAATAAGAGACAAAGAAGGGCATTACATAATTATAACATAGTGAGTCCAACAAGAGAATATAACATTTGTAAATATGTATGTACCCAACACAGGAAAAATCAAATATATAGAGCAAATATTAACAAACCTGAAGGAAGAAGTAGACAGGAATACAGTAGTGGTAGGAGACTTCAATACCAAACTTTCAGTACTGTATATGTCCCCAAACAGAAAATCAATAAGGAAACATTGGACTTAAACAGTACATTAGACCAGATGGACTTAATAGACATTATAGTACATTCCATCCAACAGTAGCAGAATATACATTCTTCTCAAGGGAAAATTGATCATTCTCCAAGATGGCTCATATTTAGGCCATCAAACAAGGTTTAATAATTTAAGAATACTTAAATCATATCAAGTATCTTTTCTAAACATAATTGTATGAAACTAGAAATTAATTACAAGAAGGAAAACTGAAAATTCACAGATATGGGGAGATTAAACAACATTCTACTAAACCATCAATGGATGAAAAAACAAATTAAAAGAGAAATCACAAATATTTTTGATACAAATGAAAATGGAATTATAGTTTATAAAACCTAAATATTAAAAGACAACACTAAAATCAGAAAATCGTTAAAGTGAATGACGTATCAAATGTGCTGCTTCAAACTTATGGGGTACAGGTAAGCTATACACACAGGGATATTTATAACATTAAAGAAATAGAGGTATCCCTTTCTTTCCCAAAGTCTGCCTTAACCTACTTAGCTTTTATGTAATACCTACATTAGTAACAACTTTTTTCATAAAAGTGACGATCCTCTTTGAGTTTCTTTCTACGAAAACAGATACTAATGTGGAGTTTTCCTAATAGCCAAGGAGCATAACTCAAACTTTCAGAAAGAGGGAATACTTTTCGCTTTATGCCCTTCCAGCTTACCAAACATTTCATGGGAACACTCTACTTTCTAATAGTGAGGGAAACCTGTGTATTAGAAAAGAAGGCTGAACTCAGTGGAATAAATGTGCACCTCAATAAGCTGGTAAACAACTCTTAATCCATTATAAATATAGAAATTAGAACAAAGAAAATAAGAATAAAAGAAATTAATAAAATTGAAAGCAAATGTCTGTTAGAGAAAATCATTTTAGTTACAACTAAATCTTTAAAAGTATTTTTAAAATATCATAATAAGCTTTGTGAATACTGGTCACTAATAAAAATAGGAACAAATGGCCATGTGATGAGTTAAAAAAAAGGGGGGGATATCACTCTAGATTCCAAAGAAATTACATTGATAAGAAGAATATCTTTTAAACAATTTTATGCTGATTTAACAACTTTGGTAAAATTCTACTTGCCAAACTGACATGAGACAAATTTAAAACCTGAAGGGCCATTTATGTAATAAAAGTGTGTAGAAAAGTATGGGTTTTATTATGACTTATTATGTGAATCATAATTTACTAGTGAATTCTTCAAAGAATAGAGAATAGAAAATGATTGAACACTCCCAGTTAATTTATTAGATCAGCATAAATTTGATCTTAAATCCTGAAAATGCCAATTGGAAAACAATATAACAAAGACTGTAACAAGTTTCTCTATCTCCTGATCATAAATAAAAATAAAAAGCATCTAAGCCCAATATAAGCAAACTGAATCCAGCAATGCATCAAATGCATAACACATCTTGATTCAGTTACATTTTATCTAGGAAGGCTCAATTTATTTAATATTTTAAAATGCATTGTAATAATATATAGAATTAACAGAATAAAGGAGAACAATCAAGATTATCCCATGATTATTTTATTTCTGATTACTTAAGAATTATTTGATAAACACTTTCCATTTATGATTTTAAAATCTTTCATGTGACCAGGAATATAAGGGAAATTATTCAGTCTCCTTTTAAAAAATCTACAAAGACCTTAGAGCAAATATCTTTTATTTCTGAAATATTTGAAACCTATCTTGGTGAAATCATAAAAGAAGGATGCTCAACATCATGATTTTCATGAAATACTTTGCCAGAATAATAAATAATAATTGATGAAGCATGTTCTAAAACTCTAAAAAGAAACTTTTGATATTGCTGAGATTAAAGAAAATCTGAATCTAAGTAGGGAATATGCCATGCTCATGGGTTTAAAGAATCACTATTGTAAAGCTGTCACTTCTCTCTGTATGAATATACAGATTCAGTGTGACCCCACTAAGATGTTGTTGATAACGTTCTGGGTTATTTTAGTGAAAATTGACAATATACTTCTAACATATATATGGAAATGTAAAGAGCCAAGAAGAGCCAAGCAAGTATGGAAAAATCAAAGTTGGAGTAATCACATATCAGAAATCTAGTACTATTATCAAACTACAGCAAGTAAAACAGTGCTGTAATAATAAAAGGAGGGACAGAAAGATCAATGCAACAAAATGTAGAATCCTGAAATAAACACACAAATATGTAGTCAACTGATTTGTATGTAAGCTGATGCTACAGAGCAGTGGGACAAATTTTTTTTCAATTAGTTCTGATTTAACTGGATATCCAGCTGGATAAAAATGAAGCTTGAATCTTACCTATGCCATAATAAAAATAAATTCCAGATGATGTTTTAACTATGAAAGATAACACAAAATCTTCCAGAAGATAATGATGAATACGTTCATTAACTTGAGGAGGGAAAACGTCATTTAAACATGATGCAAAATTTATTTGCAATAAGAAGAAAAATCAATAAATTGGACTACTTGAATTATAAAGTTCTCTGTTAGTTAAAAAAGACCCTGACAAGGTTGAAAAGATAAGCCACAGTGCAGGATAAGTCTTTTGCAATACACATGGCCAACAAAAGCCTCAACATAAACAAATGTGCAAAAGACTAACAGGCCAGGAGGATATCTAGATGGTTAACTTTATTAGAGATAATTATTGATTAGAGAAATATAAATTTAACCACAGTGAGACACCCCTACTTACCCACTAGAATGGCAAAAAATTTTAAAGAGTGGTAAAAACCAAGTATTGATGAGACTATGGAGAAACAGTTTTTTGTATACTGCTGCTGGCAGTGCAATTTGTTACAACCACTTTGGAAAAATTGCTTGGCAATATATATTAAACTTTAATACATACATATGCTATTACCCAGGAGTTCTCCTTTTGAAATATACCTTACAGAAATTGTTTACATGTGCACAACTTATCTACTGTGGTAGAAATCAAAACAGTTGTTACTTTTTAGAGGAAGACTTAAAAGGATGATTCTGGTGTCCAGTTCATATTCTATTTGCTGGGTGATAGTTGTTTACTTTGTAACAATTCAATTTACATTTATCAAGAAAAAGGAGATTAAAACTTAAGAGACATTAAATAAATGCAGTGTGTGGAATTTGGGTCATAATTTGAACAAATCAGCTATTAAACATTTATTAGATAATCAGGGTAACTAGAATAATAACTAAATTTAAACATAGTAAAGAGATGTTAATTTTTAAAGAGTGAAAAGGGTACTATGTACTTTTAAGGGTTTTTTTTTTAACTTTTGGAGAGCATACTAAAATAATTCAGGTTGAAATCATGTGATTCTTGCATTTTCCAAAGTAATTCAGTTGAGGAGTTGGAGTGGTAGGGGGTAGAGAGGACAAAAGATTGGCCAAGAGTTGGTAATTGATGAAACTTCTTATTTACAAGGAGGTTCATTATCATTCTATAATTTTATATGTATTTTAAATGTATCATAATAAATTACAAACAAAACAAATATGAAGAAATGACATCAACAACAATAAAACTAAATTTTGGAAAATTATAATCTCAAATTTGTGCCTACCAGGAAAGTTTCCTAGGTAGAATTTTCCAAATGGAAAATTTACACTTGAGGGATTCTTTTTATTCTTATGGCTATATTTCATACTTAATTCCATTTTTATTTTTTGGATATACTCAATATTTGTATAGAGTTAGGGTAGTCTGACAGACGTACTGAAGAAGTTTGATATGCCAGTCAATAGTCTGTAGGCTTTGGTTCAGACACTACTGCAGCCACCTTAAAGGGAGCAGTAAAAACTGTACTATTTTGTCAAGTCTCAAAGCAATACATTCAAATATCATTAGCACTGGCTACAACAACTACCTGGCATATATTCCCTCGACTCTCGAGAAAAGGCATTCACAACTTAGGTTAGGCATTTAATCTTTTTATAGCAGCTCCAGATTATAGCAGCTCCAGAGACAGGGAACACTAAAGTGTGTTGTAATATTTTCTAAACCTCAGCCGCAAAAGCTATCAAACCAGCATCCCTATGAGGATTCAGTTAACAGATAATCCTAAAATGAATGGCAGATGCGTAGCCTCCCTTTGTGTCTCACTTGTTTAGCTGGGAAAAACAGACCACCAATGTGAAAAATCATGAAAGAAAAATTCAAACTCTTATTTTGAACCAATAGATAAAGAAAGGTACAATTACTTGAAACTGAAAAATGGGCAGATTTAGATTATGAAAGACAGATTGCTGATCCCTGAGAGAGAGATAAGCAAAGGAGTGAAGTTCTTAAAGAAGAGAGGACAGTGGGGAGAACCAGCAGAACTGACCTTTGTTAGCAGAAGAGAGATTTCAATAACTAGAGTAAACAAGCAGATTATAAGAATAGATATATTTAAGACTGTGGAATTAATGGTGTGAAGATAATTTTCCATCTAGTTGCTTTTTTTTCCTCAATGATTTGTGAGGCTGAGAGTAAGACAGATTGATAAAGTACCACAGTGTACAGATTGTTTGCTTCCCCCCCTTCCCACTTCAGTCACTACTTAATGTATCTCAGAGTATCAGCTGTAACTCTAAGTTTGCAGGAAAAAAATGATGGGTGATATTCATATTAGGGATGTGGGTAGGCTGTGCAGTGGAAAAGGCCTTATACCACAAAAATCAATGCATCAGCAAGTTTTATTCTGTACATTTCACCTAAAAATGCAGAAGAACATTTTAAGACTACAAGTGCTGAGATAAACTAAAGGCAGGTGGTTTAGGGGTTCTGAAAATCACAGCACAAACTATTGTAAAGACTGAAGGTTTATTTTTACAGGAATTTAGATCAAAAGAGAGCTCAGGAACACTTTCATGAAAGAATATCTTTGTTCTAGCTGCCCTCATAGAGGTAACATTATCAGCCAGTGATGTGCATTCAGTTGTATCAATTCACTATTTGTATTGACATATATCTTCTTAAAAGTAAACAGAAATAAAATAACAACTATATTCAACATAAATAATTCATAAGCTTAAATCCAAATTTTTTCACCTAATCATTGGGTTAATCATTGGATTTTAGTTCAGCAAGAGAGGAAATTTAGTCTGCCTTCTCATTAAACAGATGAAGAAACAAGGGTCAAGATGAGTGAATTTTACAGGTGCACAAAAGTAAAAGATGAAGTCTGAGGTCTAAGGTTTTTTGAGCCTCACACTCATGTTCATTCCCAAACTACAATATTTAATTCTAAAATGGAAAGAGAGGAAGTGTATAGAGTTAAGGCATTTTTATTCAATCTTCACCAGGAATCAAAAGGTTTGGTCTGGTTCTTACTTGTTCTGCTCTAGTTTTGTACATCTTACAGAAGAGGAGAAACTCTTTTTAAAAATATTTTTATTGAGGTATACTTGATATTCCAATAAATACAGCATATATTTAATGTGTACAATTTGATGAGTTTAGATATATGCAAACTCCTACGATATCATCATCACAATCAAGGTAATAGACCTAGTAATCATTTGCAAAAGTTCCTTGTATCTCTCTTATATTGTATATGGTAAGAACCCTCTTAATAGATCTTTAAGAACATAATACAGTATTGTTAAATACATGCAAAATGTTATACAGCAGATCTCTAGAATTTATTCATCATGATAACTGAAACTGAAACTTTACACCCATTGAAGGATGACTCCATGTTTTCTCCTACCCCAACCCCTGAGTTCAACCCCTCTGCTTCTGAGTCTACTTTAGATACCTCATATAAATGGAATTATGAAGTATTTGTCCTTCTGTAACTTGCTTACTTCACTTAGCATAAAGTCCTCCAGGTTCATAATTGGTCCTAATTACTTAACTTTGCTCTTTGAAGTTCAGTATAACATATTGTACAAATAGGGGTTACATTACACAACTAAATATTTGGATATATTACATAAGAATAATTGAAAAACTTCTTTAAAATATCCACATTTGTTTTACATCAGAATTGAAGTGTTTCAGTTGATAGTATTTCATTTTTGGAAAACACAATTTAATTTGTGTTCTTATATCAATATTTCTAGCTTTTGTATAACATCCAAATACACTTTCAAAAAAATTCCCAAACTTCACGAATTGATACTCTGTACCCTTTTAATATGTTTCTCTTTGCAAGTTTGTACTTATTATTTAGCTTATAAAAGTGAATCAATCATAGAATAAAGACATAAACTATCACACTATTGAGATTTCGGGAAACAAATGCTTCACAAACAAGAATTAATGAATTAAATTTCACAGGAATTAGCCTCCGCTAGAATTTCATTATCTTTTTGAAAAATACTTTTCCGTCTTCAGGGAGGAAAAAAGCATATTAGAAAAAAAAGCATTATGCATTATGCTAAGTGAAATAAGACAGGTAGACAGACAAATACCTTATGATCTCTCTTTAAATTTAAAAAAAAAGTCATAGATACAGATTGGTGGATGCAAGATGGGGGGTGGGGAGTGGGAGGTGGGAGAAATGAGCAAACTGGGTTTTTGGTTATTGTTTATGTCAACTGAATAAAATTTTAAAATATATGTATTAGTAAGCAGTGTCATAAGAATGACAAGATCAATTATAGAAATGGCAAGTATGGAACGAATTCCAGAACCTCCATTACTTCCAACAAATATTTATTCCCAGCACGTTCAATGTGCCAGGCACTCTATCAGGTTTTGGGGACACAACAGTGAATAAAACAGAAGTTCTTTTTCCATAGTGATTATTATATAAAGGAGGAAGAGACACAGTAATCAAAAATTAACTAAAATATATGGCTCCCCCAAACATATTAAGCATAATAAACTATTTCTTTACTCAATGGACACAATACATAGTATTTAATCAGATAGCATTTGTGGTTAAATCATTGTAACACAATAAAATGCTTGAGCCTAGGTAACCTGCAGTTCTGATAAACATAGTCCTGCAGGTTTTCAGCATCCTTCAAATATATCTGGGTCCCAGCTATAGTGTTATATCATCAGGTGGCAGTTGTCCATTCCAGTTTAAATACTGATTGGGAAGACTCTGAGTGAGGTTACCTTATAATATATTCTTAAAGCATGAAAAATTTTTATAATGGAAGGGTGAAAAGCGGTACTATTAATAATTTTTTACCAAGACAACTAACATAATCCAGGACTCTATACAAATCTACAGTCACTCTAATTCTTTCCTGAGATTGACTAGTATATCTAGAGTAGCTGGTGTGATTCCAGAAATCTCTAAATCTCTTCAAGACGGGAAACCTATTTAGAAAGCCCTATCCTCGGAGATTAGGCCAGAGGAGTTTGGGGGCTATGGGGACTCAACAGATTTCCAAGGAAAGGTTGCCTGTCATTTTCCAGGTGGGTCTGTTTATCTTATTCATCAGTCCTCTACTTTGAAAATGGAGCTTCCCTGGTGGTCACAGTGGTTAAGAATCTGCCTGCCAGTGCAGGGGACATGGGTTTGAGCCCTGGTCTGGGAAGATTCCACATGCCATGGAGCAACTAAGCCTGTGTGCCACAACTACTGAGCCTGTGCTCTAGAGCCGGCAAGCCACAACTACTGAAGCCTGCATGCCTAGAGCCCATGCTCCACAACAAAGAGAAACCACTGCAATGAGAAGCCCGCTCACCGCAACAAAGTAGCCCCCACTCGCTGCAACTAGAGAAAGCCTGCACACAGCAGCGAAGACCCAATGCAGCCAAAAATAAATAAATAAATAAAATTTAAGAAAACCCCAAAAAACAGAAAACAGACAAAAGTCAGTTGTCAAACTCTAGTCACGTTACTTGAATTCACATTATTATAACATATTATAGTATTATTAAATGTAATGGGAAAATACGGAAAAAGAAATCAATAAAGGAGATAGAGAGTTGTGTTGTCTAATATCAAATATTTTCACCACACAAGAGCTGCAGGAGGTGAGCAGTCCAGTCAGGTATCTGGAGAAGTGTTTTCCAAGAAGATTGAGTAGTATAGGGGCGTGCAAGAAACAGAAAGGAGAATAATGTGCCTGAAGTGTAGGAAATTGGAGGAGAGAGGCAGGAGATAAAGGAAAAGACTTGAGGAAAGTGGGGAATTGGGATTAGACTATGTAGAACACCAGGAGGCAGTGTAAGATCTTTTATTTCTACTCTCAATACAATGCAAAGGATTTTCAATAGAAGGGAACTATTTGGCTTTCTATTTAAAAATCATCATTCTAACTGCCATGTTGAAAAGAAACTCTATGGAGGCAAGAGAAGGTGGGAGATCAGTCAGCAGGCTAGAAGTCATTAGAGTTTGGATGTATACATGTACTTCAGATTGTAATTATGCATACATATACACTACATTCACAAAACATAATTTTTATTATATAACTTTTGAAAAATACAAAAGAGTATGGACAATAGAATAATGAACTCCCATGAGCCCATCACTCAGCTTCAATCATTAACAATGTACGGTTTTATTTCTGCCTCTTCAATTCCACGTCCATAGCCTCCATGGGATGATTTTAAAGCAAAGTACATCGTATCATTCATCCATAAATACTTTAAAATATACCTCTAAATTTTAACATATCATTATCGCATCTAATTAATATTTATCAATGCCAGCAAATATTGTCAGCACTCAAAGTTTTCTCATAATCTCATGAGTGTTTCTTTTTTTATACTGGTTTGTTTAAATCCAGATCCAAATAATTAAATTCTGAATGTATTTTTAAGTGCAGTGGTCTAAGAGGCCAGTCAGGTGGCAAAACCATACCTGAAGCCCTTAATCAGAGAAAATTTAGTATGAATAACTCCTAGCTAGACACTGAAAAACCACAAGGAAAAAAAAATGATTTCTATGGTATCACAGAAATGATACATGATGAGGCAGCTGCCACATATAGAGCTGAGGCCACAAAAGGAAACAGGTTGGAATTATTAAAATTTAGCATGCTGGGGGAAGAGCCTTGTATTAGTCTGTCTGGGCTATGGGCTACCATAACAAAATGCCACAGACTGCATGGCTTAAACACCAGGAATTTGTTTTCTTATAGTTCTAGAAGCTAAAAGTCTGAGATCAGGGTACCTACCTAATTGGTTCTGGTGAGAGTTTCCCCTTGTCTTGCAGATGTCTGCCTTCTATAGTATGTTCACATTGCCTTTCCATGGAATGTGTTCATGGAAAAAAGAGGGGGACTGATCTCCCTGGTGTCTCTTCTTACGAGGACTCTAATTCTATCAGATCATGGACCCCCTCCCCTTTATCATCTCATTTATCCTTCATTGTTTCTTTAGAGTCTCCAGCTCCCAGTACAGTCACACTGGGGGTTAGGGATTCGACATATGACTTTTGAGGAGACACATAGTCCATAACAAGCCCCATGGAGCTGGAATCCAGACATCTGAGAAAGTGCCGCTCCACAACGGTTGCTTGTGTCTTTGAGCATGAAAGAGGGGTCCCTCTGTACTAAGATCCAGAATTTGAAGGCGAGTCTACTACTCAATTTGTGCTAGTGTCTCAGGAGGAGTAGGATGAATATAGTGCTGCATGTGTTAGAAAAACTGCAAACTGAAACTAACTACAGTTACTACAATGACCTGCCACTGCTGGAGTGAAGTATTACTGACAGAAACAGGAAAGGAGCAAGAACATTCTTCAGAATAGAGGGAACAAGTCCCTTCTTTTTCCTTTTCCCTCTAGTTCTTACTATTAGCAGAGACTAACAGGGAACAAGTTGGCAAATCAGAAATGTGATTTTCAGTGTTTTAGACCAACACCAGAAAGCAGAATATGGAAAATTCTTTTTGGAGTTGAGATATCTATTAAATATTATACTTCTTTAGAGTTTAAGTCAGTTTGAATTCAAGTTTCCTTGTGGTTAAGTTTCCTAATGTAACCATATAGCTACTTTGTCAGGGACAGTCCACTTTACACTTGTTGTTAGACTTCACATGCAGTTTGTGTTTCTGTTCACCATGAAACATGCCCAAGTTTGAATAAAAGTTATAAGATCATGCAACCAAACTGACACATGTGACTTTAGGCAATAATTTAATTTACTTAAACACTACTAGCCCAAAAGCAATTACTTAGAAAGAGTCCAAAAATAAAGTGTACTTTCTTTTGTTACATGTCTGCATCCAAGTGAATGATGTAATATTTAAGTTGTAGAATTTGTTCTGTAGTATTAGAAAAATTACAAATTTTACTCAAGTTTCACTTTAAGTAACAAAAATCTTCTAGGTTGCTCTAAGCTACTTCCCCTTCTCCCTTCCTTTTGTATTGTCCTTGAAGTCCATACAGTAAGATTTACCTTAAAAAAATATCACAGACCATGATTTATAAATATGGTTGATGAAAATATCTTCAGAATTATAAAAGGGAGGGACAATTTTCCTTCATGGAAAACTGGGTGAAGTGGAGGTATCACTAAAAATTTATTTCAAAAACTTGCCACAGACCTTCTGGAGTGTGAGGAAGAGAGGAAATAGTACCCACCTTAAACTAGAAGCCAAATGCCTAAAGCTTGCTGAAGCTGCCTACGTGCACTAACAGAAGAGAGAGAGGGCTGCATTGGGAAGGAGTTGCACTTTTCCCTACAACAGGTGAGGATGTTGGTTGTGGTTTACTTAAAAAGGGGCTTCTAGGGGGTAACATCAGAAATAAAGATAAAAACAAGATAAAAACATAGGTTGTTCCTGACTTCCTCCCCATCACAAGAACAACCAACAACTATTCAAGAACAAGAAACAACTGAGAACATTCTAGAACACAGGGATGAGTCCGATGCAACCCCCAGCACTTCAGAGATCAAGACAGAGTGCATTAGAAGGGTAAGAGATATGGCTTCTTATTGACTGAATTGCCCCTCCCTCAGGCAAGCACAGTACCACAGAGAGAGGTTTCCCCTGAGCCTCCAGTTTCTAATGGGAAAAGAGAACCTAGGGAGACAACCAGCCCCCTAACCCAGCATTGTGAAAGGCTTTGTGGGAATCCCTACTCTGATCTGGCACTGCAGGGATTGCAGGGGAATCTGTGGGACTCAAGCACTGGGAATATGACTGTGACAAAGCAGAGGGGAGTGGCTTGTAACAACCAGCACCCAGATCTTGGCGTATTGAGTTCATACCTGCAGTGCCCAAGTAGTAATCTCAACCAGCAGCTTTGCTCATCTGCAGAACCACATTGGGGTGCACTCCAACCAGGGAACTCAGCAGGGTGCAGATCTGCCTGATTTAGATCCTCAAAGAATTTTGTGAACCCTAGAGCCCAGTTTGCCTATGTCTTATCAAAGAGCTGAATCACAGCCCCACCCACTGTGGATAGTGTCTTCCAGTCTCATCTGACCAGAGGACTGGAGATAACTCCTAGAAAATGTTCCACTGGCACTCAAGCTGAGAGGTGGGCAAGCAGAGCTGAAGACCCCCAGAGCAAAGTCATTACACTTCCTGATTTCTAGCTATGCTATAAAGGTAGAGTAATCAAAACAGTATGGTACTGGCATGAAAACAGACAAATAGACAAATGGAACAGAATCAAGGGTCCAGAAATAAACCCATGCGTATACAGTCAACTCATATTTGACAAGGGAGCCAAAAATACTCAATGGAGAAAACACAGTCTCTTCAATAAATGGAGTTGGGATAATGGATATTCACATGTAAAAGAATGAAATAGACTCATAACTTATATCACTCACAAAATTGAACTCAAAATATATTAAAGACTTAAATGTAAGACCTGAAATCATGAAACTCCTAGAAGAAAAACGTGGGAATAAACTCCTTGACATGGGCCTTAATAGTGATTTTTGGGGGGGTATGACACCTAAAGCACAAGCAACTAAATCAAAAACAAACAAGTGGGACTACAAACTAAAGTTTCTGAACAGAAAATAAGCCATCAACAAATGAAAAACACAATATACGGAGTGGGAAAAAATATTTCCAACCATATATCTGAAAAGCGGTTAATTACTCAAAATATATTTATATATACTTTATATTTATACTATTTATTTATATATACCTATTAAATATTTTATATTATTAAATACTTATATATATATATATACATATTTTATATGTATATATACTTTAGTATTCCTTCATCTCAATAACAAAGAAACCAGTAACCCAATTAAAAAAAAACTTGGGCAAAGGACCTGAATAGACATTTCTCCAAAGAAGAATACCCAAAAGCTTAACAGGTATCTGGAAAGATGCTCAATCACTAATCATTAGGGAAATGCAAACTAAAACCACGATGAGATATCATTCACACCCATTAGAATGGCCATCATTAAAAAGACAAGAGATAGCAAATGCTAGTGTGGATGTGGAAAGAAAGAACCCTTGTACACTGTTGGTAGAATTGTAAACTGGTACAGCCACTATGGAAAACAGCATGGAGTAGCCTCAAAAAATTAAATATAGAACTACTTACTATATGATCCAGCAATTTTACTTCTGGGAATATATTCAAAGTAAATGAAAACACTAACTCAAAATGATACATGCACTCCCATATTCATAGCAGCATTATTTATAATAGCCAATACATAGAAACCATCTAAGTGTCCACCTATGGATTATTGGATAAAAAATTGTGACATATAAAATTCAGCCATACAAAAGAAATAAGGCAATCCTACCATCTGTGACAACATGAATAAACCCTGTAGGCATTATGCTAAGTGAAATAGGTCAGAGAAAGACAAATAATGTGGTATGATCTAACTTATATGTGGAAACTAAAAAAAAAAAAAATGAGCTCATAGAACAGAAGACATATTAGTTGTTGCCAGCAGTGGGGGATAGGGGATGGAAAAAATGGGTAAAGTGGTCAAAAGGTACAAACTTCCAATTATAAAATAAGTAAGTCTTGGGGATGTAATGCACAGCATGAAAAGTATAACTAATAATCCTGTATTGCATATTTGAAAGTTGCTAGGAAAGTAGATCTTAAAAGTTCTTATTACAAGAAAAACAAAATGTAGCTATGCATTGTGATGGATGAACTAGACTTATTGTGATGATTATTTTTGCAATATATACAAATATCAAATCATGTTGTACACCTGAAACTAATGTAATGTTATATGACAATTATACCTCATTTTTAAAAACTGAAGGAAAAATAAAGGCTTTCTCAAAAATTGAGAGAATGTGTTGCCACTAGACCTGACTTGCAAGAAATGTTAAAAGAAATTCTTAAAACAGAAGGAGAATAATATAGGTCAGAAAATCCAATCTACATAAAGAAAGGAAGAGCATGCATGAAGGAAAAAGTGAAGGTAAAATAAAACCTCTTCTTTTTCTTAATTGATATAACATAATAGTTTGTTCACCAAAATAACAGCAGTAACACATTCAATTACATATATGTGTGTGTGTGTGTAATGCTCATATATGCTTATATATAAGTGAAATAAATGCCAGAAATGATACAAGGGACAGAAGGTAGAAACCAGGATTATTTGGTTGTTATAAGGTATTCATACTACCTGTGAAGGCATTTAGGGATTTAGTATTATTGGAGACTTGGATTAGCTATAAATGTATATTGAAAATTCTAGGGCGAGGAAGGCAGGAAGATGGCGGAAGAGTAAGATGCGGAGATCACCTCCTCCCCACAGATACATCAGAAATATATCTACACGTGGAACAACTCCTACCGAACACCTACTGAACGCTGACAGAAGACCTCAGACCCCCCAAAAGGCAAGGAACTCCCCACATACCTGGGTAGGGCAAAAGAAAAAAGAATAAACAGAGACAAAAGGATAGGGACGGGACCTGCACCAGTGGGAGGGAGCCGTGAAGGAGGAAAGGTTTCCACACACTAGAAGCCCCTTCGCGGGCGGAGACTGCGGGTGGCGGAGGGGGAAAGCCTTGGAGTAGCGGAGGAGAGCACAGCAACAGGGGTGTGGAGGGCAAAGCGGAGAGATTCCCGCACAGAGGATCGGTGCCCTCAGGCACACACCAGCCCAAGAGGCTTGTCTGCTCGGCCGCCGGGCGGGCAGGGCTGGGAACTGAGGCTCTGGCTTCGGTTGGAGCGCAGGGAGAGGACTGGGGTTGGCGGCGTGAACACAGCCTGAAGGGTCTAGTGCGCCACAGCTGGCCTGGAGAGAGTCCGGGGAAAAAGTCTGGAGCTGCCGAAGAGGCAAAAGACTTTTTCTTCCCTTTTGTTTCCTGGTGCGCGAGGAGAGGGCATTAAGAGCGCTGCTTAAAGGAGCTCCAGAGACGGGCGCGAGCCTCCGCTAAAGGCGCGGACCCCGGAGACGGGCGTGGGACGCTGGGGCTGCTGCTGCCGCCGCCACAAGGACTGTGTGCGAGCGCAGGTCACTGTCCACCCCCCCTTCCGGGGAGCCTGTGCAGCCCGCCACTGCCGGGGTCCCGGGTCCCAGGGACGGCTTCCACGGGAAAGCGCACGGAGCGCCACGGGCTGGTGCAACGTCACGCCGGCCTCTGTTGCCGCAGGCCCGCCCCGCACTGCGTGCCCCTCCCTCCCCTCGGCCTGAGTGAGCCAGAGCCCCCGAATCAGCGGCTCCTTTAAACCCGTCCTGTCTGAGCGAAGAACGGACGCCCTCCAGCGACCTACGCGCAGAGTCGGGGCCGGGTCCAAGGCTGAGACCCGGGAGCTGTGAGAGCAGAGAAGAGACAGGGAAATCTATCTGTGCAGCCTCAGAGGCAGCGGATTAAAGCTCCACGGTCCGCTTGATGTGCCCTGCGTCTGTGGAGGGCATGAATGGCAGGCGAATCATCCCAAATTGAGGAGGTGGACTTTGAGGACAAATTTAAGATTTTTTCCCTTTTCCTCTTTTTACAACGAATTATCCCAAATTAAGGAGGTGGACTTTGAGAGCAAGATTTTCGATTTTTTCCCCTGTTCTCTTTTTGTGAATGAGTATGTGTATGCTTCTGTGTGAGATTTTCTCTGTATAGCTTTGCTTCCACCATAGGTCCCAGGGTTCTATCGGTCCGTTTTTTATTTTTTCAATAAATACTTTTTTATTTTTAATAATGCTACTATATTTTATACTTTATTCTATTTTACTTTATCTTCTATCTTTCCTACCTTCCCTTCCTCCCTCCCTCCCTCTGCCCCTTTCTCTCTTTCTTTCTTTCCTCCCTCCCTCCCTTCTTCCTTTCACTTTATTTTTCTTTCCTTCCTCCCTCCCTCCCTCCCTCCTTTCTTTCTTTCTTTCTTTCTGTCCTTCCTCCCTCCCTCCCTCCTGTCTTTCTTTCTTTCCTCCCTCCCTCCCTCCCTTCTTCCTTTCACTCTTTTTCTTTCCTTCCTCCCTCCCTCCCTCCTGTCTTTCTTTCTTTCCTTCCTCCCTCCCTCCCTCCCTTCTTCCTTTCACTCTTTCTTTTTCTTTCCTTCCTCCCTCCCTCCCTCCTGTCTTTCTCTCTTTCTTTCTTTTGTTACTCCCTTCCTCCCTCCCTTCTTCCTTTCACTCTTTCTTTTCTTTCCTTCCTCCCTCCCTCCTCCCTCCTGTCTTTCTCTCTTTCTTTCTTTCTTTCCTTCCTCCCTCCCTCCCTTCTTCGTTACACTCTTTCTTTTTCTTTCGTTCCTCCCTCCCTCCCTCCTTTCTTTCTTTCTTTCCTTCCTCCCTCCCTCCTCCCTCCTGTCTTTCTCTCTTTCTTTCTTTCCTTCCTCCTTCCCTCCCTTCTTCCTTTCACTCTTTTTCTTTCCTTCCTCGCTCCCTCCCTCCCTCCTGTCTTTCTTTCTTTCTCTCCTTCCTCCCTCCTTCCCTCCCTTCTTCCTTACACTCTTTCTTTTTCTTTCCTTCCTCCCTCCCTCCTTTGTTTCTTTCTTTCCATCCTTCCTCCCTCCCTCCCTCCTTTCTTTCTTTCTTCCTTCCTTCCTTCTTCCTTCCATCCTTTCTTTCCTTCTTCCTTTCTTTCTCTCTCTCTTTCTTCTACTAATTCTTTCTTTCAACATTTTCTTCCTTTTATTCTGAGCCGGGTAGATGAAAGGCTCTTGGTGCGGCAGCCAGGAGTCAGAGCTGTGCCTCTGAAGTGGGAGAGCCAACTTCAGGACACGGATCCACAAGAGACCTCCCAGCTCCACATAATATCAAGTGGCGAAAATCTCCCAGAGATCTCCATCTCAACACCAGCACCCAGCATCAGTCAACGACAAGCAAGCTACAGTGCGGGTCACCGTATGCCAAGCAACTAGCAAGACAGGAACACAACGCCACCCATTAGCAGAGAGGCTGCCTAAAAATATAATAAGGCCACAGGACCCCAAAACACACCACCGGATGTGGACCTGTCCACCAGAAAGACAAGATCGAGCCTCAACCACCAGAACACAGGCACTAGTCCCCTCCACCAGGAAGCCTACACAACCTACTGAAGCAACCTTAGCCACTGGGGACAGACGCCAAAAACAATGGGAACTACGAATCTGCAGCCTGCAAAAAGGGGACCCCAAACACAGTAAGATAAGCAAAATGAGAAGACAGAAAAACACACAGCAGGTGAAGGAGCAAGATAAAAACCTACCAGACCTAACAAATAAAGAGGTAATAGGCAGTCTACCTGAAAAAGAATTCAGAACAATGATTGTAAAGATGATCCAAGATTCTATTTCCAAGATCCAAAATCTTGGAAATAGAATAGACAAAATGCAAGAAACAGTTAACAAGGACCTACAAGAACTAAAGATGAATCAAGAATTGATTAAAAACACAATAAATGAAATGAAAAATACTCTAGATGGGATCAATAGCAGAATAACTGAGACAGAAGAACAGATAAGTGAGGTGGAAGATAAAATAGTGGAAATAACTGAAGCAGAGCAAAATAAAGAAAAAAGAATGAAAAGAACAGCGGACAGTTTCAGAGACCTCTGGGACAACATTAATGAACCAACATTCGAATTATAGGGGTTCCAGAAGAAGAAGAGAAAAACAAAGGGACTGAGAAAATATTTGAAGAGATTATAGTTGAAAACTTCCCTAATATAGGAAAGGAAATAGTTAATCAAGTCCAGGAGGCACAGAGAGTCCCATACAGAATAAATCCAAGGAGAAATACGCGAAGACACATATTAATCAAACTGTCAAAAATAAAACACAAAGAAATCATACTAAAAGCAGCAAGGGAAAAACAACAAATAACACACAAGGGAATCCCCATCAGTTTAACAGCTGATCTCTCAACAGAAACTTTACAAGCCAGAAGGGAGTGGCAGAACATAATTAAAGTGATGAAGGAGAAAAAACTGCAACCAAGATGACTCTACCCAGCAAGGATCTCATTCAGATTTGATGGAGAAATTAAAACCTTTACAGACAAGCAAAAGCTGAGAGAGTTCAGCACCACCAAACCAGCTTTACAACAAATGCTAAAGGAACTTCTCTAGGCAAGAAACACAACAGAAGGAAAAGACCTACAATAACGAACCCAAAACAATTAAGGAAATGGGAATAGGAACATACATATCCATAATTATCTTAAATGTAAATGGACTAAATGCTCCCACCAAAAGACACAGATTGGCTGAATGGATACAAAAACAAGACCCATACATATGCTGTCTACAAGAGACCCACTTCAGACCTAGGGACACATACAGACTGAAAGTGAGGGGATGGAAAAAGATATTCCATGCAAATGGAAATCAAAAGAAAGCTGGAGTAGCAATTCTTATATCAGACAAAATAGACTTTAAAATAAAGACTATTAGAAGAGACAAAGAAGGACACTACATAATGATCAAGGGATCGATCCAAGAAGAAGATATAACAATTGTAAATATTTATGCACCCAACATAGGAGCACCTCAATACATAAGGCAAATACTAACAGCCATAAAAGGGGAAATCGACAGTAACACAATCATAGTAGGGGACTTTAACACCCCACTTTCACCAATGGACAGATCATCCAAAATGAAAATAAATAAGGAAACACAAGCTTTAAATGATACATTAAACAAGATGGACATAATTGATATTTATAGGACATTCCATCCAAAAACAACAGAATACACGTTTTTCTCATGTGCTCATGGAACATTCTCCAGGATAGATCATATCTTGGGTCACAAATCATGCCTTGGTAAATTTAAGCAAATTGAAATTGTATCAAGTATCTTTTCCGACCACAATGCTATGAGACTAGACATCAATTACAGGAAAAGATCTGTAAAAAATACAAACACATGGAGGCTAAACAATACACTACTCAATAACGAAGTGATCACTGAAGAAATCAAAGTGGAAATTAAAAAATACCTAGAAACAAATGAAAATGGAGACACGGCGACCCAAAACCTAAGGGACGCAGAAAAGCAGTTCTACGGGGGAAGTTTATAGCAATACAATCCCAAGTTAAGAAACAGCAAACATCTCGAGTAAACAACCTGACCCTGTACCTAAAGCAATTAGAGAAAGAAGAACAAAAAACCCCCAAAGTTAGCAGAAGGAAAGAAATCATAAAGATCAGATCAGAAATAAATGAAAAAGAAATGAAGGAAATGATAGCAAAGATCAATAAAACTAAAAGCTGGTTCTTTGAGAAGATAAACAAAATTAATAAACCATTAGACAGACTCATCAAGAACAAAAGGGAGAAGACACAAATCAATAGAATTAGAAATGAAAAAGGAGAAGTAACAAATGACACTGCAGAAATACAAAAGATCATGAGAGATTACTACAAGAAACTCAATGCCAATAAAATGGACAACCTGGAAGAAATGGACAAATTCTTAGAAAATCACAACCTTCTGAGACTGAATCAGGAAGAAATAGAAAATATGAATAGATCAATCATAAGCACTGAAATTGAAACTGTGATTAAAAATCTTCCAACAAACAAAAGCCCAGGACCAGATGGCTTCACAGGGGAATTCTATCAAACATTTAGAGAAGAGCTAACACCTATCCTTCTCAAACTCTTCCAAAATATAGCAGAGGGAGGAACACTCCCAAACTCATTCTATGAGGCCACCATCACCTTGATACCAAAACCAGGCAAGGATGACACAAAGAAAGAAAACTACAGGCCAATATCACTGATGAACATAGATGCAAAAATCCTCAACAAAATACTAGCAAACAGAATCCAACAGCACATTAAAAGGATCATACACCATGATCAAGTGGGGTTTATTCCAGGAATGCAAGGATTCTTCAATATACACAAATCAATCAATGTGATTCACCATATTAACAAATTGAAGAAGAAAAACCATATGATCATCACAATAGATGCAGAGAAAGCTTTCAACAAAATTCAACACCCATTTATGATAAAAACCCTGCAGAAAGTAGGCATAGAGGGAACTTTCCTCAACATTATAAAGGCCATATATGACAAACCCACAGCCAACATCGTCCTCAATGGTGAAAAACTGAAACCATTTCCACTAAGATCAGGAACAAAACAAGGCTGCCCACTCTCACCACTCTTATTCAACTTCGTTTTGGAAGTTTTAGCCACAGCAATCTGAGAAGAAAAGGAAATAAAAGGAATCCAAATTGGAAAAGAAGAAGTAAAGCTGTCACTGTTTGCAGATGACATGATACTATACATAGAGAATCCTAAAGATGCTACCAGAAAACTACTAGAGCTAATCAATGAATTTGGTAAAGTGGCAGGATACAAAATTAATGCACAGAAATCTCTGGCATTCCTGTATACTAATGATGAAAAATCTGAAAGTGAAATCAAGAAAACACTCCCATTTACCATTGCAACAAAAAGAATAAAATATCTAGGAATAAACCTACCTAGGGAGACAAAAGACCTGTATGCAGAAAATTATAAGACACTGATGAAAGAAATTAAAGATGATACAAATAGATGGAGAGATATACCATGCTGCTGGATTGGAAGAATCAGTATTGTGAAAATGGCTCTACTACCCAAAGCAATCTACAGATTCAATGCAATCCCTATCAAACTACCACTGGCATTTTTCACAGAACTAGGACAAAAAATTTCAAAATTTGTTTGGAAAAAAAAAGACCCCGAATAGCCAAAGCAATCTTGAGAACGAGAAATGGAGCTGGAGGAATCAGGCTCCCTGACTTCAGACTATACTACAAAGCTACAGTAATCAAGACAGTGTGGTACTGGCACAAAAACAGAAAGATAGATCAATGGAACAGGATAGAAAGCCCAGAGATAAACCCACGGACATATGGTCACCTTATCTTTGATAAAGGAGGCAGGAATGTACAGTGGAGAAAGGACAGCCTCTTCAATAAGTGGTGCTGGGAAAACTGGACAGGGACATGTAAAAGTATGAGATTAGATCATTCCCTGACACCATACACAAAAATAAGCTCTAAATGGATTAACGACCTAAATGTAAGGCCAGAAACTATCAAACTCTTAGAGGAAGACATAGGCAGAACACTCTATGACATAAATCACAGCAAGATCCTTTTGGACCCACCTCCTAGAGAAATGGAAATAAAAACAAAGATAAACAAATGGGACCTAATGAAACTTCAAAGCTTTTGCACAGCAAAGGAAACCATAAATAAGACCAAAAGACAACCCTCAGAATGGGAGAAAATATTTGCAAATGAAGCAACTGACAAAGGATTAATCTCCAAAATTTATAAGCAGCTCATGCAGCTCAATAACAAAAAAACAAACAACCCAATCCAAAAATGGGCAGAAGACTTAAATAGGCATTTCTCCAAAGAAGATATACAGACTGCCAACAAACACATGAAAGAATGCTCAACATCATTAATCATTAGAGAAATGCAAATCAAAACTACAATGAGGTATCATCTCACACAAGTCAGAATGGCCATCATCAGGAAATCTAGAAACAATAAATGCTGGAGAGGGTGTGGAGAAAAGGGAACACTCTTGCACTGCTGGTGGGAATGTGAATTGGTGCAGCCACTATGGAGAACAGTATGGAGGTTCCTTAAAACCTACAAATAGAACTACCATATGACCCAGCAATCCCACTACTAGGCATATACCCTGAGAAAACCATAATTCAAAAAGAGACATGTACCAAAATGTTCATTGCAGCTCTAGTCACAATAGCCCAGAGATGGAAACAACCTAAGTGTCCATCATCGGATGAATGGATAAAGAAGATGTGGCACATATATACAATGCAATATTACTCAGCCATAAAAAGAAACGAAACTGAGCTATTTGTAATGAGATGGATAGACCTAGAGTCTGTCATACAGAGTGAAGTAAGTCAGAAAGAGAAAGACAAATACCGTATGCTAACACATATATATGGAATTTAGGAAAAAAAAATGTCATGAAGAACCTAGGGGTAAAACAGGAATAAAGACACAGACCTACTTGCGAATGGACTTGAGGATATGGGGAGGGGGAAGGGTAAGCTGTGACAAAGCGAAAGAGAGGCATGGACATATATACAGTACCAAACGTAAGGTAGATAGATAGTGGGAAGCAGCTGCATAGCACAGGGAGATCGGCTCGGTGCTTTGTGACCGCCTGGAGGGTTCGGAATGGGAGGGTGGGAGGGAGGCAGACGCAGGAGGGAAGGGATGTGGGAACAGATGTATATGTATGACTGATTCACTTTGTTATAAAGCAGAAACTAATAAAAATTAAATAAAATTAAATTAAATTAAAAAGAATTCTAGGGCAAACATTTAAAAAAGTAAAAAAAAAAAAAAATTGTAACTAATATGCCAAGAAAGGGGAGAAAATAAAATAATATAAAATGCCCAATTTAAACCATAAAAAAACAGAAAAAGAATGGAAGACAAAAAAAGAAACAAAGATCACAGGCAATAATAATGGATATTATCAATATCAATCCAACTAAATCAGTATTCACTTTGAATGTCAATAGTCTAAATTAGGTCTAAATTAAAAACAGATTCTTAGAGTGGGTCAAAAAATATGACCCAAATATAAGTTGAAATACACTTTATATATAAAGACATGTGTGTATATATATATATATATATATGTGTGTGTGTGTGTGTGTGTGTGTGTGTGTATATATATATATATATGTATAAAGACAATGTCAGTGGATGGAGAAAAATATTCTATGCTAACAATAATCAAAACAAAGAAGAATGTTAATTATGTTAATTTCAGATAGACCAGACTTTAAAGTAAGAAAAATTTTCTGGATAAAAAAGGGCATTACATAATGACAAAGGGATCAGTTCTCCAAGAAGACATTTCTTGACGTGTGTGCACTTAACAACAGATTATCAAACTACTTGAGTCAAAAACTGATAGAAATGCAAGGAGTAATATATTAATCTACTATATATGAGGCTGAAATCAATAAGGACATAGCTGAACTCAACAACACTTTCAGCCAACTGGACATAATTGACTTCTATAAACCTCTTTATCCAACAAAAGCAAAATTAACATTTTTGTCAGACTCACATGAAGCGTTCACCTCAATAAGTCACATTCATGAAACACATCTTAACAAATCTGAAAGAATATAAATAATGGGATTTCAACTAGAGCAAGACAGAATTAAATTAAACATCAATAACAGAAAGACACCTGGAAAATCTCAAAATATGTAGAGATTAAACACCACACCTTGTGTGTAACATATGGGACAAAAAAGAAATCTCAAAAGAAATTTTAAAATATTTTGAAAAAAATACAACTAAATAAAACTTGTGGGATGCAGTGAAAGCAATGCTTAGAGTGAAATGTATAGCACTGAATGCATATATTAGAAAAGAAGATCCATATTAATAATTTAAGTTTCCACCTTAGGAAACTAGCAAAAAAAAAAAAAAAAAAACCCATATTAAATCCAAAGTAAGCAAAGAGAATATCTGGTATGTGACAGTGGATGCACAACATCACTGGAGGAGGATAGTGAAGCTGATGAGGGAGGTGATCTAGCAGGCAGTGCAGTACACCAAAGTCATGCAGAACAATAAGCTGGACCTCCAGGAATATAAAATTCCTGTCACTGAAAATCTAGGTGCTACTTTAGACCAGTTTGATGCTATTGATTTTTCTGGCAATGTAATCAGGAAACTATGTGGTTTTTCTTTAGTCAGAAGACTGAAAAAATTATTAGTGAACAACAATAGAATATGCCATATAGGTGATGGACTTGGTCAGGCTCTGCACTGTCTGATAGAATTTATTCTCACCAGCAATAATCTTGTGGGACTGGATGATCTGGACTCTTTGACATCTCTCAAATAACTGACTTATCTAAGTACTCTAAGAAATCTTCTAACAAAGAAGTAGTATAACAGACTGTATGTAATTTATAAAGTTCCACAAGTCAGAGTATTGGATTTCCAGAAGTTGGAACTTAAAGAGTGCCAGGAAGCAGAGAAAACGTTCAAGGGCAGACAAGGGGCACAACTTGCAAAGGATATTTCCATGAGAAGCAAAACTTTCAATCCAGGTTATGGTTTGCCAAGTGAGAAAAAGAAAGGCGGGCCACCTGCAGGGGATGTAGAAGCAGTCAAGAATGCTAATGCATCAACCCTCGCTGAAGTGGAGTGCCTGAAGTGTTTTCTATTGTCTCTCTGATACCTGGCAGAGAATGCAGATCAATCAGGCCTCACTGATGATTGATGGTGAAGAGGAAATGGAAGAAGACATAGTCACAAATGGCCTCTGAGTATCTACAGGATATATAATATGTCCACCTGGGACAAGTCCTGCTTTTTGAATATGGAATAATAGCCTTGCTTATGTCAAAAAAGTCGAGTTCAAAAACATTGTTGAAATGTCTAAAACTGCTGCTGGTAACTTTGTAATATAAATTTTGAAATCTGAATGCCAGTTTTCTACAAATAGTAAAAATAAGGGACATTCACTGTCCTCCCAAAAAGAATATAAAAAGAGTAAGCAGAAGAAAATATATAATACAGTAGAAATCATCAAACTGGTAAGAGTAAATCAGCAGAAAAAAAAATAAGTGAAACCAAAAGCTGGCTTGCTCTTTGCAAAAATCAATAGAAACAATAAACATCTAGCTAAGCTAATTTAAAAAAAAAAAAGAAAGAGGATGAAAAATGTTAGTATCAGAAATGAAAAAAGGAATATCACTACAGATCCCATGGAATTTAAAAAGCTAATAAAGGAATACTATGAAAAACTCTATGCCTATAATTTGATAACAGATAAAATAGACCAATTCTTTAGAAGATATGATATGAAAAAATTAACACAAAAAGAAATAGATGATCTGAATTAACAAATTAACAAATTAACAAATTGAATTAATTACTTTCCAAAACAGAAAGCACAAAGTCCAAATGGGTTCACTGGTGAATTCAACTAAACATTTAAGGAGGAAATGGTACCAATTCTCTATAGTCTCTTTCAAAATATAGAAGCAGAGGGAAAACTTTTTAATTCATTCTATGAGGTCAGCATTACCCTAGTACCAAAAACAGTTACAAGAAAAGCAAACTACAGACCAATATATCTCATGAACATAGGTGCAAAAATATGAAACAAAATATTAGCAATTCAAATCCAAAAATGTATAAAATAGTTGTACACCACAATCAAATGGGATTTATTACAGGACTGCAAGGCTGATTCAATATTTGAAAATCAATTTATGTAATCCATCACATCAACAGGGTGAAAAAGAAAAATCACATGATCATATCAATAGATGACAAAAAAGTATTTGACAAGATACAATACCCAATCATGACACAAACTTTTAGTAAACTAAGAATAGAGAGGAACTTTCTCAACATGTTAAATGCTATCTACAAAAGGCCTACAACTAACATTATACTCAAAGGTGGGACATTCAAAGCTTTTCCACTAAGATCAGGTACAAGACAAGAACATATCCTCTCATCACTCCTATTCAACATTGTGCTACAAGTCCTTGCTAATGCAATAAAGCTGGAAAAGAAAATAAAAGGTAAACAGATTGTGAAGGGGAACCTAAAGCTGTTTTTGTTCTCAGATGATATGACAGTCTATAAAGAAAATCTGAAAGAATCAACAAAAAGTTCCTGAAACTAAAAAGAAATTATAGCAGGTTGCAGGATGTAAGGTTAATATACGAAAATCAGTTGCTTTCCTGTGTACCAGCAATGAAAGGGTGGAATTTGAAAGTAAACACAAAATACCATTTATATTATCACGTTATAATAATATAAATTACTATGTTATTTTATTATTATATTATACCCCAAATGAAATACTTAAGTATAACAAAATATTATAAGATCTAGATGAATAAAACTATAAAAAATGTGATGAATAAAATCAAAGAAGAACTAATAAATGGAGATACATTTGTGTTCATGGATAGAAAGACAATATTGTCAAGATGTCAGTTCTTCCCAAATTGATCTATAGATTTAATACAATCCTGATCAAAATCCCATCAAGTCACTTTATCAATACGGAAAGAGTGATTCTAAAGTTTATATAGAGAGGAAAAAGACCTATAATAACCAACACAGTGTTGAAAATGAATAACAAAGTTGAAGGACTGATCCTATTTAATTTCAAGACTATTATAAAGCTACAGTAATCACGAGTGTCCTATTAGCAAAAAAACTGACACATAGATCAATGAAAGAGAATAGAGAGTCCTGAAATAGACCTAAAATATGTAGCCAACTGACCTATGATGAAGGAGCAAAGGCAATACAATGAGGCAAAGACAGTTTCTTCAACAAATTGTGCTAGAACAACTGGACATCCACATGCCAAAAAAATTAATCTAGACACAGACCTCACACTCTTCACATAAGTTAACTTAAAATGGACCTTAAGCCTAAATGTAAAATGCAAAACTATAAAACTCCTAGAAGATAAAATAGGAGAAGTTCTTGATGACCTTGGAAATAGGGATGACTTTTTAGGTACAACAGTAAAGACACAATACATGAAAGAAATAATTGATAAGCTGGAGTTGATTAAAATTAAAAATTTGTGTTCTGCAAAAGATAATATTAAGGGTATTAGAAGACAAGTCACAGACTGGAAGAAAATATTTGCAAGACACTTCTGATAAAACACTATTATCCAGAATATACAAAGAACACTTAAAACTCAACAATAAAAATACATGAATTAAAAAAATGGGCCAAACACCTTAACAGACATTTCACCAAAGAAGATTACAGATGATAAATTAATGCATGAAAAGATGCTCCAAATCATATGTTATCAGGGAAAGACAAATTAAAACCATGAGATACCACTACATACCTATTTAATGTCCAAAATCCAGAATGCTGACAGCACCAAATGATGAAGATGTAGGGCAACAAGAACTCTCATACACTGCAGATAGAAATGCAAAATAGTACAGTCACTTTGGAAAACAGTTTGATGGTTCATACAAAACTAAACATATTCTCACCATGTGATCCAGATCACACTCCTTGGTATTACCCAAAGGAGCTGAAAACTTATTTCTATACAAAAACCATGTACATAGATGTTTATAGTAACTTTAGTCATAATTGCCAAAACTTGGAAGTAACCAAGATGTCTTTCAGTAAGTAAATGGATAAATAAACTATGGTATATCCAGATAACAGAATAGCACTGAGTACTAAAAAGAAATGAACTATCAAGCCATGAAAAGACATGGAAGAACCTTAAATGCATATTACTAAATGGATGAAGCCAATCTCAGAAGGCTACATACTATATGACTACAAAGATAGGACATTCTGGAAAAGGCAAAACTGTGAAGACTTTAAAAATTCAGTAGTTTCTAGGTATAGGAGGGATGAATAGGCAGAGAGCAGAGGATATCTAGGGCATTGAAAATACTCTGTATGACATTATAATGATGGATATATGCCATTATACATTTGTTCAAACCCATAAAATGTACAATACCAAGAGTGAACCCTAATGTAAAATATGGACTTTGGGTGATTATAATGTGTCAATGTAGGTTCATCCTTGGTAAAAATTGTACCACTTGGTGATTAACGTTCATAGTGGATGAGGCTATGTACACATGGGGAAAAGGTGTATATGGGAAATCTCTGCACCTTCCTCTCAATTTGCTGTAAACCTAAAATTGCTCTAAAAAATTAAAGTCTTAAAAAAACAGAAAGGGATTCCTAGTAACAATGAATTAATGCAACCAAATGGATACCTGACAAATTCCAAGAGATAAATGAGGGAGTAGAAAGTAACCAATAATATGAGCCTTTAAAAGAGAACTATGGTATGTTGATTCTATATCCTAAAACTTTACTGAATTCACTTGTTAGTTCTAATGGTATTTTTGTGGGGTCTTTAAAATATGAATAGACATATGATATAAACATGTCTTCAGAAAGAGATAATTTTACTTTTTCCTTTTTGATTTTGATGTGTTTTGTCTCTTTTTCTTTTGGATGCCTAAATGATCTGCCTAGGACTTCCAGTACTCTACTGAATAGAATTGGTGAAAATGAGCATACCTGCCTATTTTCTGATCTTAAAGGAAAATCTTTTAGTTTTCACCACTGAGTATGATGTGAGTTGTGGGATTTTCAAATATGGTCTTTATTATATTGAGACAAATTTCTTCTGCACTGATTTGTTGATAGTTTCTGCCGTGGATGTGTGTGGAATTTTATCAAATGCTTTACCTTCATGTACTGATATGAATGTGTGATTTTTATCCTCCATTCTGCTAATGTGGTATATCATATTTATTGAGTTGTATATGGTGGACCATTCTTTCAATACAATAACAATAGATTATCTAAAAAATAATCAAGAAAACAAATTCCATTTACAATAGCAATGAAAAATTAAATACTTAAGAATAAGCTTAACCAAATGGGTGAAGAACTGATACACTGATAACCACATAAAACATTCATGAAAGAAATTTAACAAGACACAAGTAAATGGAAAGACATCCCATACTCCTAGTTTGGAAGAATTAATATTTTTTAAATGCTCATAGTACCCATAGCAGTCTACAGATTCAATGCAATACTATCAAAATCATAGTAGCATTTTTACACAGTTAAACAATCCGAAAATTCATATAGAACCACTAAATTAAATACTCTAAATAGTCACAGCAATTTTGAGTAAGAAGAACAAAGCTAGAGTCATCACACTTTCACATTTCAAAACATATTACAAATTGTAATAATCAAAACTGTTTGGTACTAGCATAAAATTAGACATATAGACCAATGCAAGAAAATAGAGAGCCCAGAAATAAATCTATTCATATACAGTCAACTGATATTTAACAAGTGGCCAAGAATACACCATGGGGAAAGGATAGTTTCCTCAAATGGTGTTGATAAACTAGATATCCACATGCAAAAGAATGAAATTGAGCCCTTTTCTTACACTATACACAATATTCAATTCAAAATGGATTAAAAACTTGAATATAAGACCTGAAACTCTAAAACTCCAAGAAGAAAACATAGGAAAAAAATTTTCTTGACCTTGACTTTGGTGATGATTTTTTGGATGTAACACCAAAAGCACCAGCAAACAAAAGCACAAATAGATGTGTGAAATTACATCAAACTGAAAAGCTTCTGCACAGTGCAATAAACAGTCAACAGAATGAAAAGGTAATCTATGGCTTGGGAGAAAATATTTGAAAACCATAACTAATAAAGGGTTAATATCCCAAATTTATAATTAATTCATACAACTCAATAGCAAAAAATCAAATAACCCTGTCAAAAATGAGCAAAGGGCCTCAGAAAATGTTTCCAAGGAAGGTACACAAATGGCCAAGAGTTATAAGAAAATGTTTCAACATTACTACTCAACAGGTAAATGCAACTTAAAACCACAATGAGTTATCACCTCACATCTCTCAGGATGGCTGTTATAAAAAACAAAAGATAACAAGTGCTGGTGAGAATATGGAAGAAAAAGAAAACTTGTACAGTCTTGGTGGAATATAATTTGGTGTAGCCACTGTTGAAAACAATATGGAGATTCCTCAAAAAATGAAAAATAGACCTACCATATGATCCAGCAATCCCACTTTTTGGGTATTTATCCAAAGGAACTGAAATCAGAGTCTCAAAGATACACCTGCATTCTTGTGTTCATTTCAGTATTATTCACAATAGCTAAGACATGGAAGCAATGTAAACATTCAAGGAAAGATGATGAATGGCTAAAGAAAATACATACAATGGAATATTATTCAGCCATAGAAAAGGAAATTTTGCCATATGAGACAACATGGATGAACCTGAAAGACATTATGCTAAGTAAAATTAGCCAGATATAGAAAAACTACTACATAATCCTACTTATATGAGGAATATAAAATAATCAAACTATACGAGGAATATAAAATAATCAAACTCATGGATTCAAAGTAGAATGGTGCTTAGCAAGGGGAGGGGGAGGGGAAAACAGGTAGGAATTACTCAAAGGATACAAAGTTTCAGTTAGGCAAGATGAATAAGTTCCAGAGATCTACTGTCTACCATAATATCTATAGTTAAACAATACTATGTTGTTTACTTAGGCATTTGCTAAGAGTGTAGATTTTACATTAACTCTACTTATCACAGAAAAAAATAAAAGCCCAAGGAAACTTTTGGAAGCGATGGATATGTTTATTAGCATTGATCACCGTGATTGTTTCATAGGTGTATATTTCCAAATTTATCAAGTTGGATTCATTAAATGTACACAGCTTTTTTCTGTCAATCATATCTCAGTGTGGCTTAAAAGAGGGGAACATAAACATATAAATGTTTTAAAGACATAAATGTTTTAAAAATTAGAGAACTGCATATGATGTCTTCAAGGAGAGAGCAGAGAGTATCTGAGGAAGGGTTTATCTCAGGAGAGAATGACCAGTAATTGTATGTCTACTATAACCATAGACTTCAATGTAGGATCATTACTGAACCAACCAAGTAAAAGTTCCTCACCATTCCTTCCACTTCCAGAGGCCAGAAATTCAGCTAATATGTGAAGATATCAATATGGAGAGCGAAGAAATCATGAAAAAACCAATCTCTTGCCCCTCCTTCTCCTGAGAAAACTGCTATGTGTGTTACTCCTGCATCAGGATAAGAGAA
This sequence comes from Hyperoodon ampullatus, assembly GCF_949752795.1. Lineage (NCBI taxonomy): Eukaryota > Metazoa > Chordata > Mammalia > Artiodactyla > Ziphiidae > Hyperoodon > Hyperoodon ampullatus. Next base: position 122,995,409 of record NC_136916.1, on the reverse strand, counting down.
AGGCTTTTAAGGTGCTTTGAGTTTTATATTTTAGTGAGATGGCACTTTTTGATTATACTAATTATGCTCCTCTTATTAAAATTAAAATTTATGGAGTAATTTTCTTAAACCTTTACATACATTTTCTTATATTCTTAATTAATCTTTGCAGTAACCTAGTAGGTTGATTCTATTATGAACTTTGTCTCATAAATAAGCAAACTGAGCCTTTTTCAGGGCTTCATATGAATGGCAGTCAGAAACTGAATATTTGTCAAATTTTATACTCTTAATATTTTCCTGAATCCATATTTGTATTCATTTAATTTCTTAAGAAGACAACAGTAACAAATATCTGCATTATCTAATGAATAATTCTGTATATTAAGTTAGTAATATTTTATAATGAATTATGGGTATCTTATGAAAGAATTCCTTGTCTAACAAGAACTCACATCCTGTTTTGTTGCTCTGAATATATTTTTCATGTACTGGGGAGAAATGGTTTCAGGTGTTCACATTAGAGACAAACAAACAAATGTGCTTACTCTTCCTGCAATATTTCCAAAAGAATTCAAAATAAAAGTAGTTTATTTGTGAGAAAACATGAAAATGTCTTTATACTTAAAATATATTGGAAATACAAATTATTATATCTCATTCACATAATTTTGATCCAGTAACTCTTATTAAATATGCATTTTTATAGGACACAATCTTAATCTGGAAGCAATTTTAGAAGATATCTTGACCAGTCTCCACCCATTGCATGAATCCATTCCTCAAGTTTGACGGATAGGAGGATAATGAAATAATGAATTACCTTTTGTCTAATATTTATGTGTTATAAAAATATTTTTTTACTGATAGAATATTCAATTTCCTTTTAATTCCATCCATTTTTACTGAACCTTGTCCTTGGAACCATACATTCCTTTACTCATCTGATACATAATTATTGAGCTCATCATCCAGGCAACAAGTTTGATGAAGAGAATACAATGATGACCAAAACCAGAAATACTCCATGCTTAGGTGGAACTCAGAGGCTAGAGGTAAGGCAGATAATCAGATATGACTGCAGTAATGAACATGGAGTTACAATTTTTAGAATGCACTGCAAAATACATGACGCTATGAGATTGACTATTATGAGGTTTTCCTGAAAAAGTGAAATTCTTGCAAGTATTGAAAAGAAGCATTACATCTCTGTAGTATTTTCTTCAAATAGTCTATATCTGCATGCTACTGAAATAAATAACTTCAATCTGAATAAAGGGGATTAAGGAGTTTATGAATATGTGTGTATGTGTAATTATATTTGTGGGTATCATTTTGCCAATCAAGGTAGCTTTCCCTTTAATTCTCCTTATCTATGCATAAGAGAGAATATGTGGAGAGGGGTGTTGCTAGACAGAATTTACCAGTGAACTAATTTTCATAGCGTGCTGAGAAATAAGAATTCATAAAAGTATAAAAGTGACTTTTTTTTTTTTTTTTTTTTTTTTTTTTTTTTTTTTTTTTTGCTGTACGCGGGCCTCTCACTGTTGTGGCCTCTCCCGTTGCAGAGCACAGGCTCCGGACACACAGGCTCCGCGGCCATGGCTCGCGGGCCCAGCCGCTCCGCGGCATGTGGGATCTTCCGGGATCGGGGCACGAACCCGTGTCCCCTGCATCGGCAGGCGGACTCTCAACCACTGCGCCACCAGGGAAGCCCCCAAAAGTGACTATTTTATGTACCACACTTGCAATCGGTTCTTAGTTTAGATCATGTTGTTAAATTTTCCTGCCTCAATAATTTGATGTTTATTTCATTCATGCTAGTCTTCTTGCTTTTTGTTATTTTGCTGGAATTTCAAGATTAAAAATCCACATAGTTTCTTTTTGTACTAAGAAATTTTAAAATAGCTGAATAACAGGATGATAGAAAACAATTGAAGAGGCACAGCATACATATTTCAGTGAAGAGTACAACTACAAGTAAATAAATTAGTTACCTTAAAAATGGGAAGAATGATGACTTATGTATAGCAAAGGTAATACCAATTATTTTATTTTGTTGTGTGTTAATCTACACATAAGAGATCAACAGAACATAAATTTTAAGAAGTAGCTACTTGAAGTAAAATTGAGAAATGAAGCACCTGTTACCCTAATTCAGCAAAGTAATATATTATTTTCAAAGAAACTTGCAGATGATTGAGACCACTCTGTACTGAATTATCAGTATATGTACATAAAAATGCATTTAAAAGGATGCTATTTTACCATTGTCTGACAAATTTGATAAATGCAGGACAAAGTTGAACAAATTAGGCATAAAAATAAATTAAAGCAGCAGAATTTTAGATTAAAAGAGGGTCTAGATATCACCTCATCCAACACCCTTATTTTACAGATGAAGAAGCTGAGCTCAGAAATTTTAGTCTACAGCTTTTGCAACGCTGTGGAATTGGAAAAGAGCAAGATGAGAGAAGAAACCAAGTTTTCCCAGCACAATGTTAGTTCTAGAAATCTAAACAAGTGAATTTGTTTAATTTAAAGGGATTAAGTTATCCAAAGTTATAATCTGCTAAAGCAAAACAGAGTACAAAATAGCACACAAACACACTCATTTGCCACTTGCAGTGTTAAACTGGTTATCAACAATTTTAGGGCTTACAATAAAAGCCAATAAATATTGGCTATACAAAGTCTTACCATGTCAAGAAATTGCATAGATGTGGAATCATGCTGTAAAAACTAGATTTCTATAATCTTGTGATATGTCTATTTTTACATGTTGAAAAGAACTAAAGCAAGTTATGGAATATTTAATCAGTAAATATCTTCCCTAATTATCCTAGTAGTAGAGGATATGCATTTTTATGAGCATGATCAATTTAGCACCATGATAAATTACATTAAACATTACTTCAGTTATCTCACTTATTTTTTCCAATGTATGTGCTCTGCTATAAAATATGTTTTTAGCAAACTCAGAATATTATATAATGTGGACATTATCAATATAGACCTAAATGATATGAATCTTTTAATGTAAATGATTTTGATTAAATATCCTTAAGGAATAAACTTGTCAGAGAGGAAGAAATTTTCCTCCACCCTCCTAAATTCTTCTGGTTAGTCTAAGAATTAAATTGTCATGAGGCAGATTAACAGGGGAAAAACAAAAATTTAATAACATGAATACACAGGAGAGACCCATGAAAACTGAGTAACTTGCCAGAATGGCTGGAACCCTCATCTTAAAAATCATCTTCAGCTGAAGACAAAAGAGAATGTTGCCATAGTGGTTTGGGACATCAAAGGGGAGGTAGGCAATTGACAAGGAAATAGAAAAGCAAATGTTTGGTAAACGAGTATTTGCTGAGCCATGCAGAGACAATGGGACACAGAGAGGAAGTTTAACAAACAGGCTTTGCTAGGTTCCTCCCTGTCTGCCACACCTAGTTCATACTGTAGTTATCCAGGGTGATAGCCCCCTTCCAGGAACAGGCCCTCCATCTACATTCTTTTAGGCAGTTAGGGATAAGGTCAAAGGTTCCTCTTGAGTCTTTAGGACCTTGATTGTTTTCAGCTCAAAATAATCTGCATGCCAAAGAGACATTTTGGGGAGGCAAGTTTTGCTCCCCTACAAACTTAACTCCACACAGATTCTCTAATACTAGGGACACGGTCAGTTACAACCAGGCCATTGCTTTGTCTACTTGTGTTTCACATTGGTCAAGGAGACCACAATGTTACCTCTATGTTGCTAATGCATATTTTTCCTATAAAGGGACAGCTTTAAACTTTAGTCTTAATTTCTTCTCTTCTCCTCAGAGTGAAAGCAGCTCTTTTGTCCCTTCCTTGTTTGCTTATTTCTGTCCCCCTCTAACCTTTAAAACCTAATTATAGGGATGTGATCACTAGGCAATTTAACCTAACTCCTAACTTATGCTTTCCTGAATGCACACCATGCCTTATCTAACCTGCTGATTCTTTTCCTCGATAAAAAGTAGCAAGAATGAAGAATTTAGTAGTTAAAGAACTCTACCCTCAACAGCCCCCTAAAGAATACTGCAGGCAGATCACGTGGGCAAGATAACATCTGAAGAGAGAGTCAGCCTGTCTGCCTGCAATGGAGAATGATGCAGAACCCAACTTCCTGCCTCGATGATTCACTGTGTTGACTAAAAAAAATTCACAACCCAAAAGTTGAGAGTTTTCTTTTAATCAACAGAAATTTTTAGGACTTCAAGCCCGGGAGGCAGCATCTCAAGTAACCCTGAGAGAACTGCTTCAAGGAGGCAAGGTGGGGAACCAGGATATATAGGAGTTTTGCAACAAAGGGCAGGTAGTAGGAAAAAAAGATTACTGTTAATAAAAGAAAACTAGATAACTCAAGTTAAGGAATTTAGTGCTTTTCTACGTATGGGAAGGTGCAAGGGTCTGGGCTCCCTGAAATCATTCCTTTGATATGCACCTCAGCTATCTGGGGCCAGTATACTGTGTTCTCACATCCTGATTTTCTTCAGGGCTCAGGTCGGGACTGGCTGAAGTCTGAAGGCTGCTAGGTGGTAGGTATTCTTTTTCTTCCTGAGTTCTCTCAGGGCTCACCAGCTCAACATAGGCTAGTGGCTGTAATCACTGATGACTGTGACATCCTTTGTTTACTGATATGGCAGGCAGTATTCCATTTCTCAAATGAAATTCTTCCCCCTCCATTTTTCCCTTTAAAAATTGTCATTGCTGAGCAGAATCTTCAGAGTTGGTCTACCCTCTCCCCAGACTGCCAGCTTTTCTGATTAAAGCACCTGTCATTTCTACTGACATTTACCTCTCAAATTATTGGCTTTTGAGCAGTGAGCAGCCAAAGCTGAGTTCAGTAAAAAGAGCATTTACAACTTGAAACAACATGATTCATGGCATACAACATATTCAAAACATATTCAAATACCAAATAAGAAAGCTATAATTGCCTGTAGTAGTCAGGATTCTCCAGAGAAACAGAAACACTAGGAGATACATAGAGCTATATCTCACTCTATATGTGTATTTTGTATATCTGTGAGAGAGAGAGAGAGGAAAAGGGAGGGAGAGAGACCTTTGTTTTAGTCCAAATTTGAAGGCAATCAGGCAGAAGTATTCTCTCATACTCAAAGGAGGTAAGTTTTTATTCTTCAGGCCTTCGACTGATTGGATGAGGCCCACCCATATAAAGGACAGCAATCAGTATTGCTCAATCTAGCAATTTAAATGCTAATCTTTTCCAAAAAAAACCACCCATAGAAAATCTAAAAATAATTTCTGACCAAAGATCTGTGTATCCCATGACCCAGACAAGTTGACACATAAAATTAACCATCATGCTGCTTAAAAGCCAAAGGTGGAAAAGGAAGACATGATACTGGAATTTCAACAGACCATAGATACAGGAGACCTTTCCAACATGAGAGCTCACCAATGGCTTTACACTAAGAAATTATATATGGTCTAAAAAATTATATTATTTATGTAATGAAGAAAGTCTGACATATACTTAGGATACATCCTCTTTGAAGGCTCAGGCACAAACACTTTTGCTGACTCTCATGTCCCACCAGGCCTTACCATCCCCAAGCAGACCAAGTTAGGATCACTTTGTATGGGCTTGTAGAACCCTTTGTAATTATCTTTAGTGTAGTATTTAATCACAGTTTTCAATTTTTTTTTGTCCATCTCCCCAAGACAGTGAAAATACTGAGGGATGGAGGTGTGTTTTCCACCTTATATATTCCCAGTACCTAGTACATATAAGCACTCAAATACAGACTCAAGAATGAACCATTAGTAAATATATGTAAGGCACCATGCTAGACTTAAATTATTTAATGATACTTTGTTTGACCTAATAGGACTCATAAAAATTAAAAATAGCTCTAAATGCATCAGGTTTTTGTGGATCAACAATAATTTTGTGGTTCAAAATTTAAATCAGAATTCTGAATATGATCTGGGTGTGAACGAAAGCTCCTAAGATAGCTCTAAACTGTCAAAGGCCTTACTCCTGTTCTTATCTTTGTAACTCACAACTTCAAGAGAGTTTGACATTTTTTGTAAACAGCCAAATAGTAACTAATTTAAGCTTTGTGGGCCATATCATGTCTGGTTGTCACAAGTACTAAACTCTGCCATTGTCGTGTGAAAGCAGCTATAGATAATAAATAAACAGAGGCATGTGACTATGTTGCAGTAAAATCCTGTTTACAAAAACAGGTGGCAGTGGATAATATCTGGCCTATGGGCTGTAGAAATACAACTTATGCTTTAAGTAATCCAAAAGCAACTGAGCATGAAGAAAACTTTACAATGTCCTTCTGTTTTACAAATTAGAAACTATATTATTAAAAATATCCAAATAGCAAGAATGAGATCATTTTCGTTTCTGCAGAAAGTAAACTTTTAGAAACACTGTAACATCACATCTTTTCTTTAACCAGAAAAATTAGTTGCCACTAATCTTGCTCTCATAGCACTTTGCACAGGCATTTGCAGAAGGTTGATGACACGGAAAAGGTGACTGAAAGTAATTAGAAACTAAAGATTCTGTCTCAAAGCTAAATTTACTGGTTTAGGGACTTCCCTGGTGGTTCAGTGGTAAAGAATCTGCCTTCCAATGTCCCAGACGCATGTTCAATCCCTGGTCGGGGAACTAAGATCCCACATGCCGCAGGGCAACTAAGCCCGCATGCCACAACTACTGAGCTCACGCACCTCAACTAGAGAGCCTGTGTGCTGCAAACTAGAGAGCCCAAGCACTCTGGAGCCCATGCACCACAGCTAGAGAAGAGAAAACCCGCATGCCACAACTAGAGAGAAGCCTGTGTGCTGCAACGAAAGATCCCACATGCCACAACGAAGATCCTGTGTGCTGCAACTAAGACCCAAAGCAGCCAAAAAATAAATTAATAAATTAAAATAAATAAATAAATTTACTGGTCTAGTATGGTTAATATAAATTTCTTTCCATGAGAGTAAATTAAGATCTTTCTGTAAATTTGTGGCTAAATAGTTCAAAAACACCTAAATGCCAATTAAACTGAATCTCAAGGAAGCATGACTATGACAATTACATTTAATGAGTAAAATTCCAATGAATTGAAATGTACCAGGTTTGGAGACTGAAATGTTAGCAGAAAGGGGATGGTTAGTGAGGATACTGGGCAACATTTTCCTGCATCAGGTAAGGGAGAAAATATTCAGATGCTGTGATTTTTGTTTTTCTATTCAACTGTAAAATCCCCTATTGATTCATAAAGAAAACATCCTTCTACAACTTCAATTTCCTGTATCATGAAAAAATAAAAACTGATATCTCTAGCAATGGGCATAGTACATAAACAATATTCAATTAATGTTAATGATTAATAGCTTTTATAAATAGAAGAATGAAAAAAGGAAACAAAATTTGCTTTTTAACCTCTAAAATTCTGATATCTAAGATTATTTGAAAAGATTAAAAATGAAATGAAAGCTCCTATTAAGTTTTAACTTTCCACATTAGAATTTACAAAGGAGATTCACGATACTTTACATGGAACCACATGAAATCACTGATATTTGTGATCTTAAAAAATGGCAGTACCATGTGATTCAAGTTATAATTGTTAGAAATTCTCGAGATAATCTTACATGATGGGTACTGATCCCACTTGATAGACGGAGAAATTGATGCTGAATAGAAGGTGACTTGCCTAAGCCTACAGAGAAATCTAGTGAGAGCACTGACTAAAACAATATTTTATTATGTTAAATGTAACAGATACTGTAAGCTTAGTGTATGCCAGGCACTTTTCTGAGTATGAGTATATAGGAATAGATAAATTTTGCTCACCACCCTCCCTTATGTGAGACCATCAACTTCCACATTTTAGGAGTTTTTAAATCCCCCATTCAATTCTAGCTCTGAAGAAATGTTTTTCTAAACTTGTTACATTTGTATCTAAAGATTATCTGATGGAGACTTATTCCTATCCTTGCCAAACTTCAGTGTGAAGGGACATATTTAAAATTTGACGTCAGGATTTATGGTAAAGCAGTCCTTATTCACCTTTTATCACTGACCTACAGTGTACAAAATTATCAACTTAAGGACTGGCCAAGTAGATGGAAATTAAATCCGAAAATCATTAACATTTTCAACATGAGAAATGTGTTCTTTGTTGTAAGGTAAGAGTGTATGCCTATAAACTTCTATGGGATATTTTAGCTCAACTCACTATCCTTCCCCTCCCTGCTGTGTGTCTCAGGAGGCTGACCTCTATAGACTATTTGTCAGTAGACTCTGGCCTGTAGGAGGCTTTAGAAGAAGATGGAGAGAGAGGTTTTGGTATTTATTGCCTCAGAAACCTCCGCCACAGCCAGCAAACATTGGACGGGTGGTTGTCTTACCTGTATCAAACACCACAGCTCTTTTTAGATACCCCCATGATTTCAGTACCCTCTGAGGTTGCTGTAACAGCTGCCTTCCCTTGCTTTGTCAGGATAGTGGTGGTAATAGCTTTACTCTTGCTAAATCCTGGGAGCATCATCAAAACTTATTAGCTCTCTTAACTCTACCAATACCTCATCACTTCTTAAATTTCTCTTTAATTACTCCTCTGACTATAACATAACATTTGTTTCTTGTCAGAATCTTATTAAGGAAAAACTTTTATACACACACATGCACGCACACACACACATATATAATAGTGAGTTCCCAAATTGACTTAATTTATGGTACTAATTCATCAAACTCAAAAGAAACTGAAATGTATAACTAGAATGAGTGTTTACTAATTTACAGAGGAGGACATTTTCACTTACTGTCAAAAGAATGAATGTTTATATTTAGTAATTCAACTTTATCAACATCCAATTTGAAACTCTAATAAGTATTGCCAATTCAATCAGCACATGGTTTTCTTTTCAATCTTAAAAAAAATCTTCTCTAAGTTTTTTTCTTTTTTTTAACTTTTTTCATCTGTTTAGTTTTGGTAGGAGTAGGTGCTCAATCACTTGACAAAGAAAGATAGTGACAAATGAAATTAGGAAATAGTTAAAATGTTGCTCATAGAATTAAATGAAAAATAAGTGCTTTCATTTCTTTGAGAAGAGCATTTATATCTTAAATTTTTAAGTGAATATTTTTCTCACACAGATTATTCTGTTCACAGCTATTAAGTAACTTTCTTTTTTATATAAAGACAAAATGATTTCCTAACAGTAATGAACCCAAGTGATTGACCTATATCACAGTCATAGCCTCATAACGAAAAGTCAAGTACTCTGCAAAGAGATACAATTACTTCTGCAACTGGAAGTAGGAATCCTTGCACAAAATTAATCTTGCGTATAATCACCTAAAACCTGAGAGGATGAGCAACTACTTCATGTAAAAGAACAGGGAAAAGCAGAAAAGAGATATACAATTATCATTTACCTTGTAGAACTAAAAGGAAGATGAAAAAGACTATATGTTTAACAAGCACTACTTCATCAAGGTAACATTTTAAAAATAGTGATGAGTATCCAGACACCAATATAGTTGGTGTTTGTGCTTGAACTTATTGACAAGAAAGATTAAAGTGTAGAGCAGTAAAACAGATCTTTGTAACTTTCCATAACACACAGGGGCTTTTGAAGTTTCTTATATCTCTGATTTGAGAGATGAAGCTCAAAAGCAGCACAGAAAAATTGAAGGGATACATGAAGAAGATTGTGGTGTTATTTAATTTATTCACCCAAAAGATATTTACTGATCATGTATTGTCAGGCACTACACAAGCACTCACGATACAAAGATTAGTGATATTGTCCTATTTATGAAGGAAACAAATGTGTAAAGAAGAATTATAATTCAAAATTATAAATACTATCATAAGAAAATGGCCAAACACTATTAGATTATGGAGAAGGTGACATTAGAGCTGGGACAAAAAGTTTGAGAATTTCCTGAACAATCATAGAAGATGTGTAATTTTGAAGAAATAAAATGGGAGAAGTTTACATTCAGGGTAATGGAAGTTTGGGAGCAACAAATGAAAAGAGGTAGATTAGGTAAGATTATAAAACACCTGAAGGCCATATTTTTGTTTATATTTTTAAAGCAATTTTTCTTTTTCCGCAGGTCATAACAATGAAATATTGAAAACAAGTAGATGTTATAAACAATGTTCTGATATAGCCTTAAAACATTCCACCCCCTTATATTTATGAATTTGTAAAATATCACATAGCTGAAAGAGGTCACTGTATTATATATGAGTCAAATCCAAAGTATAAAATATAAGTGCTTCCAGTTATTTTACAGTTTCACTATAACTTAATTTTCATATCCCAAGCTCTTCCTGTTTTCTCTCCACTTCTCTAGAAAAAAACATCCTTTTAATGAAATGTATCTTTCTCTAATGGAAACAAACCAATCCTAGAAATTCTTTTAAAGTTTTCCATTCCACATTTCTTATGTGTTTCCCCTTTATCTTCCTGCATAAATATTTTTTCCTCTTCTTATTCCTCTATATTTAGTAATAAATCTTAGATGGTCATTTTAATTATTCATTGGGTAATAAGAATGCATGAATGATTTTCAGAAGCAAATTAGTTAAGAGTGGGAGAAATGTACTAAGAGCTTCCAGGAATATTATTTTTTTTATACATTGAATTGCTATTACACATTCTAAATGCTATGAAAAAAATCAAGTTGACAGCTATTAGTTCTTTTCCTTACATTTGCCTATGTGAACAAACAGAGAAGGGAAAAACTAAGAACGTGTATAGATATTGAAAGAACCAGAAAATTTCCTATGGGAATATCTTGGGAATAACAAGAATGGTTTTGAGTGGACTTCATATATTATATATATATATATATATATATATACACACACACATACACACACACACACACAAACATATATATATATATATATACACACACACACAAACATATATATATACACACACACACACACACATACATACATACATACAGCATGCTTAAGTCATTTGCTTGATCACATTAGCTTTAGCTGATCCGGCTAGATGATTTAAAGACTGAATTTCCTTAACAATCAATTTAAATATAAGGATTGGGATGGTCTAGAATATACTAGGAATCAGACTTCAAGTAGTATGCCTAAGAGAAAATAGTTAAGAATGCAGCTACATTCTACCTGTTACTTAAATCAGTGAGGGTTCTCATTAAGTTATTAGTTTCCCAAATGTTGTTAGTGGGTTTTAAATGAGATAAATGTTTTCCACCAACCAACATTCCATCACAGTCAGAGACATGCTAAAAAAAAAAAAAAAAAAAAAAAATCAGAGCTACTACTGGAAATGCACCAAATTATATCTCAGATAAACTATAAATTTTAAATATTTTCTATTTTTACATAGATAAGTATTTAAATATATTTCTTGACATTTGCTTTCACCCAATCTCACTCATATTCTCAAGTCTTGGTAATAACTCAGCAAGTAAACTAAAGAGTTAAAAACATCTTATCATGAATGTTTCTTGTGATCTTTTATACAACTTTAGGACAAAGAAAAAGTAGCTAGGAGTTTTCATTGGTAATTCAGTTTTCTGAAGTTGTTATTCATTTTCAGAGGGGATGAAAAGAATAATACTCTTCTCCTACATTCTTTAATCGGTACCTCATCTCCACTATCAATAAGTGATATAAAAATAAACAACAAAAACTAAAACTGGGGACAACAACCATTTTAATAATCTACAATATTTGTTTCCTGTTTATGATCCTGAAAATTCTAACAGCTATTTTCCCTCCTTGAGATCCAGTAACAGTTGAAATTTTGTTTTGAGTATTGTAAATACAAGATACATTAGATTTCCATAATCTCTAAGTATTTGCAGGCAGGGAACAATCAAATTACCTTTGGGAGTCAATATATTTTCAAACAAATTCTTTGCCTATAGTAAATACAAGTTTCATACTACTTTCCATCACTACTAGCAGAAATTTTCCTGTTAACATCTAGGCATGCCGACCTCCTTATGAATCTCCACCCTCCTTTCCCACCTTACTTCATCTCCAACATATTGGCAATCTCATTTTTAGTACCTATGTGTTGTTTTCTTAATGTCTTTATCATTTAAGTTAATATTCTCTAAAAACATTTTCACATGATGGAGATTAGATTCCTAGAGCCTCACCTAAATCTTAATGCAATAACATTGCAAAGTTAGAAGGTTGATAATTATTCTTATAACTGCATTTCAGTTTCCTCTCATTTATAGATTCGTATTTTTCAAGTACTTAAAATGAAATATTCTTCAACCTCAATGTATTGTTTTATCCACAATTGTACTCTAGACTGAGAAATAATATGCTGAAGATAATCTAATAATAGTTCATTTTTTTCTCTCCAAATGCCATTTCAGAAAATTGTACAATGTAAAATATTCTATTTTCTAACTGCATAAATATTTTTGGTGTAGACATTAACAACAGGTTACAAAAAACTAACTAAAATTGCCAAAGTAATTCATAATGGTATGCAAATTTCTCTAGTACTAAGAGCTTTTCCCTTTATTTTTCAAACCAATGTCAAATATTGACATATTTCATGACAATGATGACACAGATTTGAAAGAATAATCAATAATCATACAATTTAGTTCTAGCAAACATAAAACAAATAACATAAAAGATGCTAATACTTTGCACTTTCTTCTGTCAATCAAATATTCTGACATTTTAACCATAGATTATACACATATTTACAACCCCTAACCTTGGGTAAATGACTCTCTCTGCTTTGTTCCTAAAGAACTGTTAGAGATACTAAAACATCAATGCTGATTTACTGAAAATTAAATCTATATAAATTCATTTCTTTTATGTATTTCTAATCCTAAGGCTGTAGGGTACCTCAGAAGTGGGTGTCTTAAAACAGTAGAAATTTATTGTCTCACAGTTCTAGAGGACAGATGCCCAAAATCAAGGTGTGAGCTGGCAGGTTAGTTTCTTCTAAGGGCTTTGAGGGATAATATTTTCTGTGCCTCTCTTATATGGTAGTTCCAGGCATTCTGTGGCTTATAGATGAATCACACCAATCCTTCATCTTTACATGATGTTCTCTGGATCTCTGCCTTCACATGAACATCTTCTTATGAGGACACCAGTTACATTGGATTAGAGGCTCACTCTAATATGACCTCATCTTAACTAATTATATCAGCAATGACCCTATTTCCAAGTAAATCACATTCTGAAGTACTGGAATTAAGAAGTTCAACATTTTTTAAGGGACAAATTCCAATCCATAAAACTGATTTACTGAATTTTAAATCTATCTTAATTCACTTCTTTTATATGCTTTACTAGAATTCTTATACTCTTGTCAAGTACCAAATTCAATTTGTCTATTCCTGGTTTTTAACAGGAAAAGTTACTTGGTTTTATAAAATAGTTAAATGTCATTTATTGCAAATATCCTAAACTTCTCTATAGCCTACACCTCATTTTCTTCATAGTTAACCAATTGCCACATTGTTGTTCAGAGGAAGAAAACTACTCTTCCCTTTCAAGGATAATTTTTTCACCTGGACATTGATTCTATTCTTTCATAAACTCTCCAGGAGTTTAAGTCATCAATGATTTTTTCCATATCTTTACCCTTTCTCTCTAAACTTCTACTTAGGCAAAAATCTCAGCTCTCCCAAAGTAATATCCCTTCAATATTTCTATTCTTTTGTAAATTTTAACAGAAAAATTCTACTAAAAAGAATCTGTAACCACTACTCAGCTTCCTCACTCACCAGACTTTGCTCAACAACTTAAAACGTCCACTGACCCCATCACGCTACTTACTGAGAGTTTTCTTTAAAGCATCACCATTCCTTGAAATGAAAAATGCAAAGGTTTTTTCCATATGCTTCATCTTCCTGAAAATCTCCCTAGAAATTGTTGTTGAATAGTCCCTTTTCTAGAAGATCTTTTATCTTGGGCATTATCATTATTCCTTTCTTATTGTTTCTTCTATATCCTTAGTTAACCCCTTTCACCTACTAAATGTTTTTTTTGTTTTTTTTTTTTAAGTTTTATCCTTGACCTTTTTCCTTACGTCACTAAATTCACTGCTTTTTTTTTTTATCATTTTATTTAAGGACTCTACTGCATGTCAAAAAATGTCAAGTTTCTTAAGTTTGGAAACTTGAGACTGACTTCCTCTTTACTAAGATAACACTTCATGTTTTCTCTATTAATATTCTATTTGCTTGTTTATCTTCACTTATTTTTTCTGTACAGGTCTGCTTCTCTACAAGAATGTAATCTTTTACGATCTGGGTCTTCATATTATTCTTGTCTATGTACATTTCCAACAAAGAGTTTTACACAGAGCGGATACTTAAAAATATACGTCCTGAAATCTTTTGATAAAATTGTGTATACTAATCACTGTTCCAAATCCTAATCACTTTAATAACATAGTAAAAAGCAAAATGTGATAAATTGTATCTAAAACCAGCATATTAATTTTAATACTCTATTTTTCAGTGGAGAGCCTTCTTTTACTAAGCTGGATAACACTAAAATAGCCTTATCGATTGAAATTTTAAAACATAGGGTACTGCTCATAAAGTAAATATATGGCATGTAATTTATTTTTCAGCATATTATTGTAAACACACAGGAAAATATATTTAACAAATTGTTTTCCATAAATGACAAGTTAATTCAAACCTCGTTATGCATTTCTGTATATTTTTAAACATTTTTTTGTTAAATATGTAAGGAAAATATTGTATCTTATTTATACATTTTGAATAATTAAAATAAACTTTATAATTTAAGTTCTGATAAATTTTTCAGTAAGGGGATTTTTGAAAATATCTTTTACCCAGAATTTTTAAAATGCCTTTAAACCATGAAATACTATTTTAACTGGTCATCTCATTTATCACAGAAATAATATTTGCTGAAAGATATTGGATATGTTACTTTATATAAAAATCATAATACAATGTGTATTCAACAAAATGGCTATTTCATATATATTGCAATGAATATTCCAGAAATTTATTATATGTTATATAATTACAGCAATATGAATAAACTAATTCTCACAGGGCCAGTGAATTAATTCAATGTAGAAGATTCCTTTGAACAACTGCTTTTTTGCCTGGATATATTATTTAATATTTTAAAGTATACTTCATTTCAGAAAAGCATGAGAATTATATTTATGCCTTTATTCTTAGTATACTTTCTGTCAGTTCCTACCTCAATTGTTACCACTTTTTATCCTGGTAACACTCACTCTCACACCCTATATCCAGGCATGATAAATAGTATCCTTAAGGCATATTAAGAGCATGTAGTAGTAACCCTTAAATGGGGCAAGCTCATTCCTTAAGAATTTATATTTAAGGTGGATCTGTAATAAAACTGAGAAATCAGGTCATTTGTAAATGAAGAATATCGCCATAGGAAGTCTTCCCCAATGTACATTAGTTAATGCCACATTTTTTATGAAGCAAAAATCTTTAATATTCTTAATATGGTTAAAGATGGCAATTAGTCCCCCACACTTCTTTCTTTTCTCTCCCCACCGCCATAGGTATCAATTTGCAAAGAATTCCTAGGCACAGTCCACTAAGCAAAAAAAAAAAGCAAACTTTTGACAAATCCATTTACGTAACAGTGTTACATGACTGAAATCATCCAGGTAATGCATACTAAGGAAAATGAATCTAGAAGAGTGAATGCTAATGATTGCAAAATTAATTCCTTTGATTAAAAACAAACACACTGTAGGAAAACAGTAAAATAAATATTAAATCATTTTACAATCTAATTAAATCTCAGCAAGATTTGCCGAGGCTATGGATGGTGTTATTAAATTGTCTCTGAAACTCTTATGCAAATTAGAGCTGAACCTGAACACAATATACTAATTCTGAACTGTATCCACATGAAACAGTTGTAACACTCTAATAAAACAGAATTGAACTTTTGTAACGTCTCTGTTAGGCAAGAGCACCATACTATATAAAATGCATTTGAAGAAATAAAAATTGTTCAGTTTGTGTGTGTGTGTGTGTGTGTATGTGTGTGAATAAAAGCTTCTTAAGCACATAAGGCATTCATAAGCATTATATACTCCCATTCATCTCAAATTCTGCTTAAGTAATTCAACAATTAAACATAGAAATACTATGTCTGCTTTGATATAATCCCACTACCATTCTAAATGTAAGAGATTCCAATTATTTGTTAATATAAAATCAACATGCATACACACACACATACCCTAGTCAATGGTTCATTAATATCATTTAAAATTTTAGTTTTCTAATGACCTTAAAATTTTATAGTCTTTCCTTACAAAGTCTCTAAGAGAATGACTGGATCATTACCCATTCTGTATGGGCCAGAGAACAGAAAGACAAAGAATAAGTGATTTTCTTTGATTCTTTAAACAAGGAAAGCAAACTGGGAAATTGTTCACTCACTCAGAACTTCATGCCGTTTACCTTGTAATTGGCTGGTACTTCAGGAGATATTCATTTCAAAGTTTACAGTCAGTGATTCGGGACTCAGTTTAACTTCCAAAGAACTGATTAGTAATCTAATATATTTCTTTTGCTTTTGGCTGATGATTGAGCGTTATTTTCTTTTCCTTTCTTTTCTTTTCTTTTTTTTTTTTTTTTAGGAAACTACAGAAGTAAATCTGACTTAAAATGATTCAACTAACTTATAAAACATGTAGGTACAGTTTATGTGTCTGTAGACAGAAGATTTAGCCTAAAATTTAAAACAATATTAAGTGTTGAGTTTTTCTTAAATACTTGTTTTGTTTTTTAAAGGACTCATCTCCATTAGACCAGAAATATAAAATTGCTTAAATAAGTTTTGGGGCTGAAGCAAAGTATTATCTGCTTGTACCCCAGACTGGCAAGAAAAATAGAGAACCAAAAGGATTATATATAAAAACATTTTAAATTATATCTTATCATTTGTTTAAAATCATTTGACTGTTCACAGTAAAAACAATCTATTATGTGTTTATAAGATATGTAAAATATGGAACCACAACAATCTCACTGTGTGTGGGATAAAGGAATTACACTTGTTTCTTACATTGTTCATAAAGGAATATAATATTTGCAGATTGATCAGGACAAATTAAATATGCATAGTGTATTCTCCACAGACTAAAAATTCCAGGAAAGAGGTACATGAGTTATTTGTACACATATGTTTTCATATATATAATATAAATGTGAGGCATAGATTTGCGTATATATAATGAATCCATCTAATGTATATAAGCACATATATACATCGTGTATATATATATACATCACACATTTATATAAATAAATAAAAATATATTCAAATGGAAATTTATACATGCACACCTATTTCCACGTTAAGATGCAGAAACCTTTGGGGAGGCATTATTTTGCCTACCACACACACATACACATATATACAAATACACAGATGTACATATGTACACAGGCAAATATACACATATAGTTGGAAAGAGGAAGATTTGAAAGATACACATCATAACATAATAGTGGGCGAATTTCTTATTTTGATGCAAAACCCATAGAAACACCAAGCATCAGGTAGAAATGTAGAAACTGACAAGCTCCCCATAGATATTTATGGAAATATGGTAGAGAAGAATGGCTAAAACAATCTTAAAGACTTTAAGAATGTTGGAGGACTTATAATATCATATTCACCAATAGTAAGGCTATAATGTTTAAGATTGTGTCATAGTGGCATGGGATAGACAAATAGAGCAATGGAACAGAATTGTATGCTATTTACACGTTAGAGCAATGGAACAGAATTGTATGCTATTTACACGTTAAGTCCAATGTCAAGGACATCAGCTGTTACCTCTCATGATACAGGAAATTCAAACTGTAGAACAAAATTGTAAACCAAATACCATAAATAGTAGATTGGCAAAATAAACTATATTGTGTATATTACATCAGATTTTATATAAAACTTTAAGGATGAAGCACATGTATAATCACAAATACAGAAGATGGTTTGTGGTATAGTATTGGAGAAGCAAAAGTATATTTCAAGATAGTAATCAGTACTGTACTAATGATACTATACTTTGTGTGAACCTTCATGTGTATGAACCCACCGTGTTTAAAAGGTTGCTTATCAAAGTGTTAAAAGAGGTCAATTTAATTTTGAGTGATGAGATATCTGAGGCAGTTTTGTTCCTATTGATAGTTTTGGTTTTGTTTGAACATTTTAAGTATGGATTATTTTTTAATCAGAAAAAAATTAAGAAGGCCTTCATTCTGGGTAAAAGCTTAGAGTTGTAATCATATTCTTTTAAAATAAGAAAGATTTTTTTTATTGATATAAGTATCATAGGTTGTTATAAATCAGTCAGAAGCTATTTGCACCATTTGTGACAGCACGGAACCAGTTTGGTCAGAATATATTTGAAAAAGATAGAACTAGGTCAGGCTGCACCTGAGCTGACTAGAATCAGCTGGACCAGAGTTTACTTGCAAAGCACATAAAAGAAACATCAGATAAGAGTTAAAATTATCACAGAAGTTGTCTAAGATCTGTGTATGCTGGAAAGTAGCAGAAAATATTCCACTCAGGAGAAGGAACAATGATATAAAGGAGGAAGTTTTAGAGAAGCTTTTAGTAAAACATTATATTTCAGTTTATATCATGTATGAAACCTCTAGCAGATTTTTTTTTAACCTGAAGTTTTCATTAATGAAACAAAAGATTCAAGCTTACTAAGCATAAAAGCTAAATTCTGATTACAAACTTGGGTGCTTTTTTGTGAAGAGTGTTCACTATCTTATTCCTATAACTGATATTGTAGACCTTATTTGAGCATAACTGTTGAATATTTATATAACAAGTCAATATGTTTATTTAGAGGAAGAATATGCAAATACTAGTCTCTGTCAATTCTATAACATTTCTTCCAGGGGAAAAAAAAAGTAGCAAACTTCCTTTGGTAGAAGTCTGGAGGAAAGTGATTTTACTAGTGATAAACACTCCAAAAGCAATCTCAGGACATTCTGATAAGCCACAACTTTATTTAAAAGATTGTGAAGGGTTATTTTAGGTTGTAGATAACAAGAAACAGTACAGAGATAGCATGAAAGTGATTCCAATTTCTGTTAATTTGAAACAGAAACATGATCTAATTTTTAGTAACAAATTCAATGAAATATTCATGTTGAATAAATAAATCTTTTGTGGTCTGAGTAAATGAAAAAAGTGCATTCTCATCTTTCCGTTAATTTAACTAGTCATTTTTATTCTGAGAAATAGAATTTGCACAAATGGAGTAAAATTACTATACCCAACATCTGTTCAGGAACAGATAATTCCACAGACAGCAGACTCAGGGGAGCTATACAAAATATGGAAATATCTAAATAATTAAGAATATCAATTTAGTAAAAATTACTTCTAAAATTCAAGTCCAAAATCACGTTATTCTCCATATTGTATATCTGCTTACTGCAAAAATAAAAATAATTTCACAATGTCCTTCTTTATGCATACATAACACATTTAAACCTCTCAAATATAACACTTTATGGGAAGCTTTCTGGCTAAGCCAGAAAATAGATGAAACTTTTCAAATATAGTTTTATCCAAAAAAAAAAAAAAAAAAAGGATCCTTATGTTCTCAGATTTCTTTATAGAGACAAATGATAACTGACATTACCATACTGCTGAGAAAATCTAAAACTGTAAGGGGTAAGAAATCTTGTTTGAGTTAAAGAAGATAAGTTACAATTTTTATTAAGCTCATATTTCATCTATATTCAGAAAACAAGACTAATGTAAGATCACTGCTCTTGAATGAAGCTGTCCTAATTAAGTGCAAAACAAGATTAAAATGGATAATAAATAACTTCTACTCTGCCCTTTCTTCGTCTATGGGGCCAGAAGTATCTGTTTGATTTATTTCTACCTTAATTCACTCAAATAAAAGTTATGTTAATACGTTTGAATTGAAAGGCAGTTCTTGCTAACACTCTTTCATTCATCATTGGATTAAAATCATGCAACCAATGGCACTGTGATAAAAGTAGTAAAATATATGCATTGAAAAACAGAAGATTCAATGAAATGGTATTTTTAAATATAAGAATGAATGGTAAATTTTATCATTAAACCCCAGAGAGGAATGAGAATTAGCCTTTATTCTTATATCCATGATTGTTTGTTGTTTCTAAATCTCAAGGCATTATAAGCCTCATTAATTTTTTCTTCAAGAGGATATGTGTTTTACTCAAACCAAAATATAATTTATATAGTGAAAAGCATTTTCTTACACTCTATCAATAAATTCACTTTGGCAACATCTACCTGTTTTGAAAAGCCACTTAAAGAAATGAAAAATATTTCTGGTATGGCTAATGTTGCATCATCCCTGATGTAGCCACTATGGAGGGTTTCACTCCAGCCTTCTTTGGGCTCACTCAGAGGCCAGTGTCATGGTTTTCTCTGGGTGGCAGAGACACTCTGGATATGGGGGGGGGGGCCCTTCTTCATGACTGTCTTGCAAATGTCTAAAATGGCCTTGCTTCTTTCCCCATTTAACAGTTATTATTTCCTGAACTCCTGTTGCTTGATGATTTTGCTAAATAAAAGTATAAAATTATGGGAATCCCTGAATGTTAATACATATTTAGATGCAAGCCTTTTGATTATATTCCCAAATATTCTTTCAACAAATCAGTCATAATTATATATTGTAGTCTGTATATACAGTTTTCAGACAGAACTCCAGGGAATTTTGGGCAAAATAGAAATAACTAAGATTTAAGGATGAGGAACCAGAAATGTTCATTTATACACAGTTCTTTCAAATTTTAAGAAAGAGATTCATTTAGGCAGTATATTTCATAGATGCAGCTCATAAATGTATTGAATACCTTCTCACTATGTGCTCATTACAAGAGGTCCAGTCACATGCCTACTCTCTAAAAGACTTGTCACCTATTTTCCATTCTTGCTCACATTTTACCTTTCACACAAAATAATTAGTAGTATCATCTGCAATTCTTCTCAATGGGAGAATTTCACTTTACCACAATTTTTCAGGGCCACTGATGAGTGGTGCCATAATGAAGTAGCTACACAGTTCCGTTTATAGATGGCATATGGAATAGATCCCTCTTTAAACTAGGGCTGTTATTTTCCTCCTCCATTAACTGATCAGAGGCCATGAGTCTAGTTGACAGAGATATAGCAAAGCAGTAGAACTAGATACCATGTAAGTGAACTACGAATTTGTGCCTTCAGAGCCAGTTATAGCCTTCTATTTATGTATCTTTTCCCTTTTATAATAAAATGTAATTACACACATCTAATTTTAGGTTTGATAAATTATATAAATCCCACTCATGATGGCAGTTGGGGTTGCATAGTCCCTTAATAGCCATGGTCAGCCATTCAGATTTACTAGGGCCCAGGAGCAAGCCAGGGGATGTTTTTCACAGAGAAATTGGTAATAGACAACAGAGGACTTGGCCTTATTCCAAAATTGAAAGGTCTGAACAGTATTTCTCTATTGAGGTTGTAGAGGCTCCACAGATCACCTTGGTCTGTCCCAGACACTTCTACTATCATTGCAGCTGATAGAAAAGGAGGTTCAATTTATTGGGCAACATGTACCACAGATCTGGGCTTCTTTAAAATGGGTAGTCTTACAAGTTGCCAGATAAATAATTGAAGTAGCTTGCCCTAATATGTTACTTGTAGCCAAAAATATTCAGAGACCCAGCAACTTGTCTCATTTTAGAAGATACATCCCAACATATCTCAGACCTTAAAAACTTCATTGATGATTTTGGCCAAACCTCCTTGAAGCATATCTTTTACATTCTGGCACACATTTCTTAATAAGGCAGATGGAATATTTGCAACTTCCTTCTTTCCAGGTCCAGCTAGCATATGTAATGGGTCAGCTTGGTATTGTGCAGTACATGGAACTGACCAAGGAGTCTGGATTATGTTATGACAGGGAGTAAAGTTACCCTGTGGTCACATCAAGGATAAATAAGCTTCTGATTTTATATCACTTTCTTTACTGATTGAGGATGGGAATATAAAATCATTTTCTAGGTCAAAAGCTTTATATCAGTACTAGAGACTGGGTGCCAACCATTAAATATATAAATCTGGAATCACAGCTGTAATTAGCATCAGCATCTCATGAAGTTTAAGATAACCTACTGTCATTTTCTATGATTACATTGGTTGTTACCCCAGGTAAACAAGTGAGGTAATATGGGCTGTGGTAGCAGTCACCACACCTGCATCTTTCAAGACTTGATGGTAGCACTAAATCTCTGCAATACTCCCAAATATGTAGAATTGCTTTTGGCTTACATACTGGAAGAATGGGGAAGTTCCAGTGGCTCCTATTTGCCCTTTCAAAAAGATTTGTAAAATCTCTTCTACAGGTCAGGGAATCACGTGGGGATTGTCTTTGGTACCAAGTATTTCTCTTCACATTGTATTTTGATGCTGGTCAAAGAACCAAAAATTCAGCTGTAGTCTCACCAGAACAATATGAGATCTAGAGGTCTCTGAGAGGCTGGATACTATAAAACTCTTAGAGGAAAACATAGGCAGAAAGCTCTCTGACATAAATAGTAACAAGATCTTTTTTGACCCACCTCCTAGAGTAATGAAAATAAAAACAAAAATAAACAAATGGGACCTAATTAAACTTAAAAGCTTTTGCACAGCAAAGGAAGCCATAAACAAAACAAAAGGAAAACCCTCAGAATGGGAGAAAATATTTGCAAATGAAGTGACCAACAAGGAATTAATCTCCATAATATACAAGAGATTAATCTCCATGATATACAAACAACTCATGCAGCTCAATGTAAAAACAAACAAACAAACAAACAAAAACAATGAAAAAGTGGGTGGGAGATCTAAATAGACATTTCTCCAGAGAAGACATAGAGATGGACAAAAAACACATGAAAAGATGCTCAACATAACTAATTATTAGAGAAATGCAAATCAAAACTACAATGAGATATCACCTCACACCAGTCAGAATGGCCATCATAAAAAATCTACAAATAATAAATGCTGGAGAGAGTGTGGAGAAAAAGGAACTCTCCTACACTGTTGGTGGGAATGTAAACTGGTACAACCATTATGGAGAACAGTATGGAGGTTCCTTAAAAAACTACAAATAGAGCTACCATATGACCCAGGAATCCCACTCCTGATCATAATCCAGAGGAAACCATAATTTGAAAAGATACATGCACCTCAATGTTCATTGCAGCATTATTTACAATAGCCAGGACATGGAAGCAACCTACATGTTCACTGAGTAGATAAAGATGTGTTACATATATATAATGGAATATTACTCAGCCATGAAAAAGAATGAATTAATGCCATTTACAGCAGCATGAATGGACTTAGAGATTGTCATACTGAGTGAAGTAAGTCAGACAAAGACAAATATCGTATAATATCACTTATATGTGGAATCTAAAAACACGGTACAAATGAACTTACTTACAAAAGAGAAATAGAGTCACAGATGTATAAAATAAACCTGTGGTTACCACGGAGGACAGGGAGGGGGAGGGACAAATTGGGAGATTGGGATTGACATAAACGCATTACTATATATTAAATAGATAACTAACAAAGACCTACAGTTCAGTACAGGGAATTCTACTCAGTACTCTGTAATGACCTACATGGGAAGAGAATCTAAAAAAAAGTAAGTGGATATATATGTATATATAACTGATTCACTTTGCTGTACACCTGAAACTAACACAACATTGTAAATCAACTATATTCCACTTAAAAAAAAAAAGAGCAATATGAGATCAACTAGATTCAAGAATCCATTGCCTAAACTCCTTTAAGCTTCATTTTGAAGTTGGACCACAATGGTGAATTATGTCTTTAAGGATTATTATTGATTAAAAGCCAAAGTCAATTACCCACAAAAAGTCAGAATTTTTCTTTCCTAAAGGCACATTCATCCTAACAAGTGGCTGCAGATTACACGAAGATTTACATGCACATACTTGTGGATTAATGGCAGTGTTGTATTTCAAAGAGGTAGATGCCCCACAGCCCCATCCCCCATTATTGAAGAGCACAGTGCCTGTCAACTGTTCTGGGTTGACCACTGTGAATTTCCACTACAGTGTATTACCTCAGGATAGGTTTCTTCTATCAGAACTGGAATATGTTGCTTATAAATGTCAAATAAACACCTTTACAGGGTAATCCAGCTATTCCATCTCTAATCAAGTGAATATGACCACAGATTTTTGCTTATAAAAACTCTGATCATCACTATTGTGGTAACTGTGCCCATCCTATCTCTGAATATAAACTGTGTCTACCTGGCTTCTACTGTTCCCTTATTCCATTCTCAGGGAGATAAGGAAATCCAACTCCACTGCAGCATTTCCATCATTTTGACCCTACACAGGACTTTCACTTTAGATATTTTCAAGAAGGCTGGTGACACACTCACCAATTTATTTCTTAAGGAAAGAATGGCTTGACATATCTACATTGGACTGTAGACTTTGGGTCAAACAACCTGTGCTTTCAGTAGTCAGCTACCAGTAACTTAATTAGAATTATCACTTATCATTCACTGCTTGGTTAAGAATAATTTTATCATTACAAAAGCATGAATATACTCAGGTCAAGAAACAGTGACATGATGGTGTATGTGAGAGTAGCAGGAGTTCAAAACATGGATTCTCATTCACTTGAGGATACAGACTGACTCAACAGAATCATGATTCTATTTTCTAGGGTCTCAGACTGGTAGTTGAAGTTATATGCATCACTGACCTTGCTCAAGGATGTCCTGACATAATCACACTGGCCACAAATGAATAATATTGTATATGTCATAAGATAAATTCTTAATTGAGAAACACATTAGTTTGGACAAATTTTGTAAACAAGGTTTTCACTTGTAAAATTGTTCCATATAACTAGAGGTTAATTTCTTGAACAATATATATTTTGATGAAAGTTTTTCTTAAAAGCATTACAAGTTTCCTCATTTTCTTACATAGAGTATGCTGAACATAATTTAAATATTTCTTCATGGCTACAAATACTAATGAATAAAAACTGTAACTTCTACAATTTTAACACAGCAGTGGTTCTCAAGTGTGATCCTCAGACCAGCAGCATCAGCAACTGGGAAAATTTTGAAAAGCTAAATCTTAGGCCCCACTTCAGATCTACTGACTGGAAAGCTCCCAGTGATTCTGATGTCCATGAAAGCAGGACACAGTTCTACAGAACTGTTTATGCCTTTGCTAGAGCACAGGCTTTAGGGTCAGGCACATTTAGGTTTAAATGTGGATCCTGCTGATTCTTAACCATGTGATCTTGGGAAATTTATCTAACCTACCCAAAGCCCAAATTCCTCTTATGTAAACTCAGCTTTACAGAATTGTGAGGATAACATGAGCAATTAAATGTAAATGTGTTAGTATAGTGCTTCACACAGTAACAGTTTAATGAATGACTGCAATTTTTTAAAAAAAATTATAACATACAACTACTTTAAAAATTCTATTCCCTGATAGTCATTTTATATAGACTTGTCCTCACTTTTTAATGTACATTTTAACACATACTTATCAAAATTCTACAATTTTATTTGTTTTAAATTTTACCATGTAGTTTCTATAAATGAAGAGCTAGACTGGAAAAATTTTAGTACTGTAAGATTTTGAGCTTACTCCTAGATAACTGAGATAGCCAGAAATCTTAACTCTTACCTAATTTTATATATATATATATATATATATATATATATATATATATATATATATAAATGTCTTCATATAGAATATTCCATTTTATAGTTTGGTATGGTCCCAATTAGGCACATAGGAAAAACATCTTAAGAGAAACTTGATTTCTAAGTGTATGACAATAAAGAAGGATGGAATTCAATCTAAAACAAACTGCAGAATTATAATTTTTCTTTTATTATTCTTCCATGTTCAAATTCCTGGGAAACTTACAAGGTTAAATAAAAAGAAATTATTTTGTAACAGCCAACACTTTTAATTAGGTTTCCCTGAGGTTTGCAGAGTTAAAGAACTTAGCAAGCAAGTGTAAAACTGATTCTTTTTCAGTAGGTGGGAATAGAAAGATGTATTAGGTCTCAATGGTGAGAAGAAATTGAACTTCTTTGAAATAAAAACCAAGCAGATACTATTGCTTTGGTTGTTTTCTATCACTGAATGTCAAAAGAAAAGCCTTCCATCAGCAATTCTAAACTTTTAAATGGATTTTGTATCAGCCGTCCAAGCAATACCTTCTGTAACCTTTCCTAATTCCAGAGCTGGGAATTAATAGTCATTATTACTTTTCATTCATGAATTAAAAGTCAACATTTATATTAAATGTGAAGTATCAATATTTCCAAAGATATCTTTTAACAATGTCTTTATTATATTGAACACTTAATAGGTCCTTTAAAGAAAAGGATATATGGTATCACAAATTCATTCCATCAAACATATTATTTCAACTTATATTGAATTGATGTTGACTTGAAGAAAGTTGTATGTGGAAACCAAGTATGTAATACCATGTTTACTCTTTTTTCTTCTCTGGTCAATGTTGTTCTTATCTTCTATTTGGAAAAAAGATCAAGAAGAGACAGAGCAGGAAGGTGAAAACCATAAACGTGGTTATATTACCATTCTCATATTTGGCTCCATGAAAATAACAAGACTAGACTCTTTTGCCATTACATAATTGGCACAAGCCAGTCTTTAAAAATCTATTTATAAAATTAGATTATTCTACTATTTAAGGCAATCACTCTTCTCTTTTGCCTCACACCCTTTTTGAACTCTCTAGGGATTTTGTCCCATTACAGAATATTTTTTCTCTGGTATACTTAGTATAAAACAAATATCACCCATATTTAAGTAGCCTTTGCTTGGTCTACTTACAGTCCCATTCAATTTATTTTCTTTTCCTTATAGCCATGCTTCTAAAAAAATGAAAAAAAAATTTATCCTACCAATATTTTCTTAGCTTCCCACTCACTTAACCACTGCAATCAATCAATCATCAATCAACAGAAATCCACTAGAATTCCTTATCTGATAGTCAGCATAGGCTAACATTATGTTGCAGTAACAAATAATCACAAATACTCATTAGATTAAATTAGCAATAGTTTAATTCTCACGGAAAGCTGGTAGGGTCCCAGGTTGATGGAAGCTTCACCCATTTGTAAAAGTAACTTCTCAACACAAATTTTTACAATGAAAATATAAGAGCATGGAGAATCTTAATGGATTTTTTTAAGTGTATCAATCTAAAAGTGAGACTCGTATTTACCTTTTGTGGACAAAGCAAGTGGTGCCTTATTAAGAGGAAAGTGATACATTGAAGGGAAAAGAACTTTAAACGAAAAGTAAAAAGTGATGATTTTGAAAATTCAACCTACCCACATGACAAAATACACTAATATTAAGAAATTCACTGTCAAAAAAGCATTTTCTAGAAAAAAGTCAAGGATGTGGCTGTACTACCTTTCGCAAGTACTTCAGAAAGATCAAAAGTACAGAGTATATAGTTATTTAAAAAGCTTGTTGGGAAGTTTAGTTTGAGGCTTTCCTGTTTCCTCAATCTAAGCAGGGATCTTAGGAAACTTGGGTCATTATCCCTCAGTCACCTCAGTAAAAGCCAAAATAGAGATAATAAAAGATTTTTTGTTTAATGGCATGGATCCCCATCACATACCAGGAGATGCACAAAGTTATTGAGAATTATAAAGCAACAGAAACACTGCCGGCTTGGATTGAAAGGGACAGAGAGACAGTACAAAATGAAAGGTCTTTGGACTCTAGAAATTCTATTTGAAGGAAATAGGATGATAAAGCTATTCTGCTACAAAACCCCTCTATCCTTCATGAAAAAGGAAGGATAACTCAGAAGATGGAACAGAGTACTCTGAGGGTGGAACCAAGAACCATAGAGGATTATTCCTAGGCCTCACAACCTAATGGGGTTTTCAAGACTGGGTTTCAAAATGCTTGAGAACAGTGACTCCATTTTTCCTTCAATTTTCTCCCTTTTTGAACCAGAACGTCTATAACTGTTTTCGTATGCTTGCTCTGCCACTGCATTTTGGAAACACATAATCTGTTTCTTTAGTTTCACAGGTCCAAAGATAGAATAGAATTATAATCAGAATGGATTATATCCAGAGCTTCACTCACACCTGCTTTAGAGGATTAGATAATAAAGCTTGGGAATTTAAAACTGGTAATACTTAGTTAAGATTTCAGACTTTGAGTTGATGCTGTAATAGAGTAAGAGTTTTGGGGCCTCTGGGTTGGAGTGAATATATTTTTCATGTGCTGTAAATATGAATATTTGGGGGCCAGAGGGTTGACTGCAATAAGCAGGATAATGATTCCACAAAATGGCTGTACACCCTAACCCCTGGAGTCAGTGAATATGTTACCTTACATGGCAAAAGGGACTTTGCAGATATAATTATGATTTTAATTTTAAATAGATTATCCTGGATTATCAGGTAAACTCGATATACCCACTTGGCCTCTAAGAAATGGAAGAACAGAAGTCAGAAAATATGTGAATATAGAACAAGTAGCAGGAAACAAAGTGGGAGAGGAACTAGAACCACTTCTCATGTTGAAGATTGAGGAAAGAAATCATGAGCCAAGGAATGTGAGTGGTCTCGAAAGCTGAGCACAGGCCTCACACTGACAGACAGGAAGGAAATAGGACCTCAGTCCTAAGACAACATAGCATTGACTTCTGCAAACAACTTGAACTGCAAGGAAACAGATTCTCCCCTAGAGGCTCCAGACAGTAATGCAGCCCAGCCAACACCTAGATTTTAGACTTTTGAAAATTATATAAGATTTGTAGAAATGTGAGGTAATAAATTTGTGCAGTTTTATGTGGTTAAGTTTGTGGTAATTTTTAAATGGCAGTAATAGAAAACTAATGAAAATATATACACACACACTCATTTCTGTGTATAGTATATATGCTTATACCTTCACATGTTCTTGTATATAGTAAATGTTTTCAGAACATTTTTAGTAAATGTTTCATTAGTAGTATATGATGAATAGCATTTTTACTATATCTGTTGTGAAAATATCTGTAGACTCTGAGGGTAGTAACTTGTGGAAGTGTCAGACAACTTTATTAGAAACACTGGAAGAAGTAGCCTCCTCGGATACAGAGCGTTGATCACATTTAGGGTTAAAGATAAGCTATCATTAATTCTCCAGCCCTTGGCCTCATCTCATTTCTTTCCTGTCTACCTTATAGAAAGTGTTACTCTAGCATTTGAACTTCTTACTTTCAATTAACTAATAATTTCACATTTTTGCATTTTAGAAAGGAATATGAGTAAGAGGAAAATTAAAATGATGGTAAGATGAAGAATAGTTTCTGAGTTCATCATAAATATCACAAGAAACTGTATCAGTATATAAGCTGGTGACAATTTTTAAAATAACTCTTTATTTTAAACCATGTTAAATAATTGTCTTTTGTCTTTATAATTTATTTGACGATTTTTGAAGTCCATTTGCACCAATTTACTTTACTAAACATGAAACTATGTGGTATTATTTTACTCAGAAATAAAGGTGCAAGATTATAAACTGCCAATCTTACTGTACACTCTTCAATGTGACTCTTTTAGAGGTATTTTCTTTTTACTATTACAGAGAATTGAAAGACAAAAGGCCAGTGGCAATCCATCACTAGTGTGAGAAAAATCCAGTAATAAGAAAACTGTAATAAAGTAAGCAAGAAAGCCTGAGAGCCTGGCTGTATACTAATAAAGATAAAATAAATGGGCTTGAGAAAGATAAGAGTTATCTACTTTAGTAAGCAAGAAATGGTCACAATTGACAAGAAAAGATAGCAGTCTACATGGAGAATTAACCTCAAGTTTAATAAACAAGTAGAGGATTGAAAAAGTTTACACAACTGGAATAGAAATTACAAAGTCTATCTTCATTCTGTGTCAAAAGAATAGTAATTGGCCTGGGATGCTTTGCCTAAGAATATATATTTTCAAATCAAAAGTGACAACTGAACAGCAGACATGCAGATACAATCTAATCAATGCTTTATTTAAAAACATTAATTTTGCTACAACACATTCATCTTTTCCTAAATAATCATTTGTAGACGCTTTTGCTATATATGTGATTCTTTCTTTCATATTTCTTTGAACAACTGGTTTTGAAATAAACAGGTTTAAAAAAAAGTGTTTTTATCCAGATTTGGCCAAACTTTCAATCTGATATACAACAATTAAATTTGCCAGTTTTAGCCACTCTGCCTTAAAAATAATTGGAAAATGTCAACATATTAAAAAAAAAAGATTATCATATATCCTTTATGTCAAAGAGATAAATTTTTATGTTTTACCAAAGTTTTTCAGGGATATTTTATAAAGCAAAAATAAAACTTTTCTTCCTGATAACAAACATATTTCACCTGTTGATGAAATAAACCTCTCCAGACGAAAAATAGCATAAAAAAAGTAAAAGTGAAACCGGTTTTCTGTCCAAATGATTAATATATTTCATTGTTGATGAGAGAATTATTTCCTGTAATAAAAGCTGTATTGTTCTAGGTTTTATGGATAATCGAAATGTACTTTGGATAATCTATTGTTCTGTACATATTAGGCCGCACAACAGAAAAATGATAGATGTGTCTGCCAATAGACTACAGACAAGTTGGCTCTTATATTCTGAGGAAATTGTCATTCAAGGGTGCTACCAATCTTTTAGAAGATATTATTATCCTGTATTTAATGGTAAAAGGTAATTTTGACTGGGGAAACAGAATCTTCCCAGGTATTCATAGTGGACTGGCAAGAATTACTTTATTATTAAATATAAAAACTAATAGATATAATTTGATCAGTTCTCGAGTACTGGAAATTATTAATTTTTATATACCAAATCACTGTTCTTCAAAATTATGGTTGTTCTTGTTATTATTATTCCAAGCATGAAGTCAAGTGAGGGATCCATTTACATAACCACATCTCCATTCATTGTTCTTCTAAACTCTCATTCTGGCTCTTACATACTTGCTAAACCTGTCCATCTGGTCATAATGTTTGCCAGGTCATAATTTGGTGATATGGTATATATCATTTGAAAAGGATTCTCTATATATTCCTTCAATGCAGATCCATAACCTCCTTCAAGAATTTGGTAAAAAAATTCACTTCCTCTTTGTGACCTTATTTCCATAACTCTCTTTAATCATTCTCTATTCTGTAGCAGTAGATATTAATTAATATTTATCTCTGATGCCACTTGATACATTATTTTAGAAATCTTCCCTGTCGTTTCCACTAGTCATAGTCCTTATTTTAGGCCTATTTTCAACTAACAATAAGCTCAAAATCATAATTACATTTCACTAATTATGATGATCTGTTTCCAAGTCCTCCATTTTTTTCTACTGATGTTAGATGGATGCTTTCAAAATATTGCTGGAACTGGGCATATCAGTATGTTACACTATCTTCCAATATCCTATGCAACACTTTAAAAATTTTACTCAGTCTATTAAATAATATTCTACTTAGTTAGATAACACTATCAGAAGGTATGCTCAACCTTCCATGTTTGTCAGTCACTGCTAGAATGAAATGTCCATTGTATTAAATACAAAAATAGAGGTCATATTCCCAAAAGCTAACAAAAACAAAAATTTATTTTGTTTAATGCTACTCTAATATAGTTTTATAGTGTTCTCTGGGAGACAAATACTTACATTTCTAGTTTATGATGACTTAAACTCAACTTTCTGAATGTTACAACTAGAATTAAACTTTTATCCCAGTATATATATAATAGAAAAAATAAACAATATTTTGGAGGGTATTCAACAAGTGAAAACATTCATGAAATGAGATGTCTATTTCTATCTTGTTTATGAAATCCTGCACCCAAGTATATGTTACAAAGGTGACCATTTTTTATGTATTTATTTTAAGCTTAGTATTGGGCCATTACAATTTTTAAGTAGTTCAGTAATTAAGACTTTCTATTACCAAGATTTTCAATTTGGAATTCTAATATGGTAGTGTGAATTGTAAAGCATTATTAACATGTATCAAGCTCAAAATAAATGTGTGTAATTTATAGCTCAAAATAGATGTGTTATATTATTCACAGATGTTGCAAAAATTAAATTTGTAATATATCAAAACTCTGCTTTTTCATGTTTACTACAATGGTTTCTAAACCTCAGCCAGGCAAACCCACTTATCAACTGTTCCACATATTTTTTAGAACATGTTGACATATTGTTTTGGAACTGTTGCTTTTATTTAATATATATAAAAGATAGTCTTATATCCAAGTGTCAGGAAAAAGAAAAAATACCAATTCAGCTGTCTTTCAGAAAATGTAGAAGTTTAACCAATTTGTCATTTGCTGGGCTATTTCCACTGTAGATTAGAAAATTGCAGTAAACACAAAATATTCTGAGAAACTTACATTTACAGAGTTTATCAAAAAATGAGGGTCAAGTGACAAGAGTGACAACACAGAATGATTTATACTTTCCATTTCAACTTGAATGAAATTGAGCAGAGACTTCTTGGAAGAAAAATTTGGTTTCATTATAGTTGTACATACTAATAATCATTGGGAATTTAGCTATCACGTATATTACAGGGCACTTATTCAGTGTAAGTGGCAGTAAGGTAGCTATGTAACTCCAGGAACCAGATTGTCCAAAAGTGAATCCATGAAATATAATCAACAAAATCTGGCCTGTGATTTTAGACAGTAAACACATGCAATATGTCAGGAACTAAAACATTTCACAAAAGAATTCAAAATTGAGAATTATTATGGAATTACATAAAAATTAGAAAAAGCTTTTGGGACCATTGATAGAATAATGGTAAATTTTTATTTTAAGAGTTAGTCTGGGTATGTTGCTATTGTTCAGTACCATTTAGACTTATGCATATACCAAAATACATGACAGAATCATATAAATGAAGAAAAGGGAAAAGGTGTAATTACTAAAATCAGAGAGGCCTGGGTTCAAATCTCAACTCTGGTATATAAATTTGGGAACTTGGGCAAGTTGTTTCTCTTTTATTAGTCTCAATTTTCTATTCTTAAAATAAGAGTTATAGCAACTACCTCACATTTATGAACATGAAAATTAATGCACTCTATATGGAGTCTATTATATAGGGCACACAATCAGAAATTTAAAAATACTGTCTCTTTCCTTATTTAACAATTAATCTCCTGAACACTCTCTCACCTCTAGGCAATTTCTCATTTCTTTTTCCATGATCCAGTCCACATCAAGCAGTTGGTAAGTTTCACAGTATGTTTCCTTGTCCCTTGGTCTCTGCACAAGCTCTTGCCTTTGTGAGAGACTGGAGAGAGGGAGCAGTTTGGGGTACAGGTGCTGGAACTTTGTCTCTGAATTCAAATTCTGGCTGTATAATTATTGACAAATAATTAATCCCTGTAGACCATAGTTTATCATATGCTTGCCACATTAGTTGAGTGTGGATTAAACAACATAATTGTATATAAATTATATGTAAACTGCTAATAATAGCGGTTTACATATAATTTATATGTATAATTTATATGTATACTTGATAAGTGGGTAATAAACGTAACTTTTAGTATTTTTAATAAATGCTGGTGCTTTATTTGCATGACACTTGAGATCCTAATGTGCTCTTTAAGATACACATATGTTTATAAAGTTGGGTATTATAAAGTGAATTTTAACTTCAACAGTTCCACTTCTGCTTCTACTCATTTGGTGCCCATTTTTCACCATGGCTCTTTTTCTCTCTTCACTATGTTTAACTTTTTCCTCTCTACTGGGTCCTTGTTCCTTGCTTTTTTAAAATTTAATTTATTTTAATTGAGTAACATTGATTTATAACATATGTTTCATTTTATTTGTACTTTTGTATACCTTACAAAGTGCCATCACCATACAGTCTATCCCTTTACCCATTTCACCTTCCCCCTTGCCTCTTCCCCTCTGGTAACCATTAATCTGTTCTCTATATCTAAGTGTGTGTCTGGTTTGTTCATTTTTTAAATAGTTTTTTAATATTCCACATATGAGGGAATTCATATAGTATCTGTCTTTCTCTGTCTATATCACTTAGCCTAATGCCATCAAGGTTAACCCATGTTGTTGCATATGGGAAGGTTTCATCTTTTTCATGGCTGAGTAGCATTCCATTATATAATTAATGCTGCAATGAACATGGGGGTGTGAATATCTTTTCAGATTAGTGTTTTCATATTCTTTGGATAAATACCCAGAAGTGGAATAGTTGGATCATATGGTAGTTCTACTCATAATTTTTTGAGGAATCTTTATACTGTCTTCCACAGTGACTGCACCAATTTACATTCCCAGAAACAGTGTATAAGTGTTCCTTTCCTCCACATCCTTACCAACATTTGTTCTTGCGTTTTTGATGATACCACTCTAACAGGTAGGAGGTGATATTGTGGTTTTGATTTGTATTTCCCTAATAACTAGTGACGCTGAACATCTTTGCATGTACCTATTGGCCATCTGTATTTCTTCTTTGGAAAAAATGCTTATTCAGCTCCTATTCCCATTTTTTAATCAGGTTGATTTTTTGTTGTTTTTGAGTTGTGTGAGTTCTATATATATTTTGGATATTAATCCGTTATTGGATAAGATATCAAGTATCTTCTCCCATTCAGTAGGTTATCTTTTCATTTTATTGATGTTTCCTTTGCTGGGTAGAAGAATTTAGTTTGATGTAATCCCATTTGTTTATTTTTGCTTTTGTTTCCTCTGCCTGAGGAGACATATCTATAAAGATATTGCTAAGACTGGGGTGAAAGAGCATACTGCCCATGTTTTCTTCTAGCAATTTTATGATTTCAGGTCTTACAATCAAGTCTTTAATCCAGTTTGAGTTCATCTTTGTGTATGGTGTGAGACAGTGGTCTAGTTTCTTGTTTTGCATGTGACTGTCCAGTTTTCCCAGCACTATTTATTGAAGAGACTATCTTATCTCCATTGTATGTTCTTTTCTCCTTTGTCATAAATTAATTGTCATATATGTGTAGGTTTATTCTGAGCTCTCAGTTCTGTTCCATTGATCTATGTATCTGTTTTTCTTCTAGTTACAAGCTGTTTTGATTATTATGGTTTGTAGGTATAGTTCAAAATCAGGGAGTGTCATACCTCCAGCTTTGTTCTTTTTTCTCAGGATTGCTTTGGCCCTTGGAGGTCTTTAGTGGTTCCATATAAATTTTAGAATTTTTTGTTCTATTTCTGTGAAAAATGTTCTTGAGGGCATGATAGGATTGCATTGAATCTGTAGAATGTCATTAGGTAATAATGACATTTTAACTGTTAATTCTTTCAACTCATGAGCACAGAATATCCTTTTATTTGTATCTTCTTCAATTTCCTTCAAGAGTATCTTATGGTTTTCAGTGTACAGGTCTCCCACCTTCTTGGTTAAATTTATTCCTAGGTATTTTATTCTTGTTTTTGCAATGGTTAATGGGATTGTTTTCTTAATTTCTTTTTTCTGATAGTTTATTGCTAGCATATATAAACAAACAAATTTTTGTATATTGATTTTATAGCCTGCAAATTTACTGCATTCATTTATTATTTCTAAAAGCTTTTAGATGGAGACTCTAGGGTTTTCTATGTATAGTATTATGTCATCTGCAAATAGTGACACTTGTACTTCTTCCCTTCCAATTTGGATGCCTTTTATTTCTTTCTCTTGTATGATTGCTGTGGCTAGGACTTCTAATACTATGTTAAATCAAAGTGGGCATCTCTGTCTTGTTCCTGATTTTAGAGGGATATCTTTCTATTGCTCACCATTGACTATGATGTTAGCTGTAAGCTTGTCATACAGCTTTTATTATGTTAAGGCATATCCCTTCTATACATGCTTTATTGAGAGCTTTTATCATAAATGGGTGTTGAGTCTTATCAAATGCTTTTTCTGCATCTGCTGAAATGATCATATGGTTTTTATCCTTTATTTTAATAATATGGTATATCATGTTGATTGATTGTGGATGTTGAACCATCTTTACAGGCCTGGGAATTAATCCCACTTGATCATGGTGTATCTTTTAGATGTATTGTTGAATTCAGTTTGCTAATATTTTGTTGAGGATTTTTACATCTATTTTCATCAGGTATTGGCCTATAGTTTTCTTTTTTGTGTGTTGTCTTTGCATCATATTGATATCCAGGTGATGTGGGCCTCATAAAATGAGTTTGGAAGTATTCCCTTCTCTTCAATTTTTTGGGAGAGTTTGAGAAGTGTAAGTATTAAATTGCCTTTGAATGTTTGATAGAATTTGCCTGTGAAGCCGTCTAGTACTGGACTTTTGTTCTGGAAGAGCTTTTTGATTACTGACTCAATCTCTGTACTAATGAACAGTCAATTTAGATTTTCTATTTCATCCTGATTCAGTCTTGGATGGTTCAATGATTCTAAGAATTGTCCATTTATTCTACATTGTCCAATTTGTTGGTGTATAGCTGTTCATAATATTCTCTTACAATCTTTTGTATTTCTGTGGTTGTTATCTTTCCTCTTTTGTTTCTGATTTTATTTTTCAGGTCCTTCTCTTAGTGAATAGTTTGCCAATCTTGTTTACCTTTTCAAAGAACCAGCTCTGAATTTCACTGATCTTTTCTACTGTCCTTTTAGCCTCTATGTTATTTATTTCTGCTCTGATCTTTATTATTTTCTTCCTTCTACTAATTTTGGACTATTTTTTGTTGTTCTTTTTCTAGTTCCTTTAGGTGTAACTTTAGATTGTTTGAGATTTTTCTTGTTTACTTAGGTAAGCCTATATTGCTATAAACTTCTGCTCTTATTACTGCTTTTGTTATATCCCATAGATTTTGTTGTATCGTATTATTTTTTTTTTTTTTTCTTTTTTTGCAGTACGCGGGCCTCTCACTGTTGTGGCCTCTCCCGTTGCGGAGCACAGGCTCTGGACGCACAGGCTCAGCGGCCATGGCTCACGGGGCCCAGCCGCCCCGCGGCATGTGGGATTTTCCCAGACCAGGGCACGAACCCGTGTCCCCTGCATCGGCAGGCGGACTCTCAACCACTGCGCCACCAGGGAAGCCCGTTGTATCGTATTTTTATTTTCATTTTTCTTCAGGTAATTAGTGATTTCTCCTTTGATTTCTTCATTGACTCAATAGTTGTTCAGTTGCATATTGTTTAGTGTCCACATATTTGGGAGTTCTCTCACTCTCATCTTGTAGTTGATTTCTAGTTTCATTCCATTGTGATCAGAGAAAATGATTGATATGATTTCAATCTTTGTAAATTTACTGAGACTTGTTTTGTGGCCCAACCTACGGTCTCTGAGAACATTCCATGTGTACTTGAGAAGAAAGTGTGTTCTGCTGCATTTGAATGGCGTGTTCAGTACAAATCTATCAAATCCATCTGGTCTAATGTTTCATTTAAGACTTGTTTTTCTTGTTGACTCTAGATAATCTATCCATTGATGTAAGTGGGGTGTTAAAGTCTCCTGCTATTATTGTTTTGCTTTCAATTTCTCCCTTTAGATCTGTTGTTAATTATTTTATATATTTTGTTGCTCCTACGTTAGGCATATAAATTAGTCATGGTTATGTCTTCTTGATGAATTAACTGTCCTGTTTATTATTGTATACTGTCCATTTTTGTCTCTTTTTACCTGTGTAAGCTTGAAGTGTATTTTGTCTGATATGAGTATGGCTACACCCACTTTCTTCTGATTGCTATTTGCTGTAGTGTCATCAACCATCCCTTCACTTTTAGCCTACAGTTGTCTTTTGAGCTAAGGTATGTCACCTGGAGGCAGTATATAGTTGGGTTTTGTTTTTTAATCCATCCAGCTACTCTGAGTCTTTTGATTGGTGAATTTAATCCATTAACATTTAGGGTGATTATTGATAGATGAGGACTTAGTACTGCCATTTTATCTTATGTTTTCTATATCTCCATTGGTTTTTTTCCTTGTGTTTCTGTCTGCCATTTTGGTTTGGTGGTTTTTCTATGATATTTTTCTCAGTATCCTCTTTTTTATGTTTCCTGTCTCTGCTCTATGTTTATGTTTTGTGGTTACCCTGGAGTTTGTATAAAATGTCTCATAGATAAAGTAGTCCTCTTTCTGCTGATAGAATCTTATCCTCATTTACCTATACAAGTTCTGCCCTTTTCCTCTTCCCCTTTTATGTTTTTGTTGTCTTACATTATCCCTCTTTATGCTGTGAATTTCTTACCAAACTGAGATAGCTATAGTTATTTTTCTGCTTTCTTTTTCCTACCTTTAACCTTTATAAAAGTGTTTAAAAAACTTATTCTAATAGAGTTCCAATTTTCTGGTTCTGTCTGTTTTTGACCTTGCTCAAAGTTTTGTGTATTTTGGCCATTTTGTTTCTGGTAGAAGGGTTCCTTTCAAATCTCTTGTAAATCAGCCCTAATGTTGATGAACTCCCTCAGCTTTTGTTTGTCTGGGAAAATCTTTATTTCTCCTTTGGATGTGAATAATAACTTTCCTAGATAGAGTATTCTTGGGTGACAGTGTACAGTTTTTATCTTTCAGTATTTTGAGAATATCATTCCGGTCCTTCCTGGCCTGTATGATTTCTGCTGAGAAATATGCTTATAGACTAATGGGGGTTTCTTTGTAGGTTACCATCCTTTTTTTCTCTGGTTGCCTATAAAATTGTTTGTCATTGCCTTTTGACAATTTTAATATCATGTATCTTAGAGAAGGACTTTTAAAATTAAGGTAATTAGGTATTCTCTTAACTTCATGGAATTATATATCTAGTTACTTTCCTGAGTTTGGAAGTTTTCAGTTATTATTTCTTTAAATAATTTCCCTGCTCCCTTTCCCTCTTTCCTTCTTCTAGGATACCCATTTTACTAACATTACCCTTCCTAAAAGAGTCAGATAACTCATATAATTTCCTCACTTTTTTTTACATCTTATTTCTTTTTCCTCTTCTAATTTTATCATTTCTAGATTTCTGTCTTTGAGCTCATTAATTCCTTTTTCCATATGGTATGCTCTATTTCCCATGCTTTCTAACATACATGTTCATGTTATTTATTGTTCTCTTCAGCTCAAAAAATTTTGTTTGGTTCTTTATTAGAGTTTCAATATCTTTGGTAAAGTATTCCTTACGTTTATTAATTTTATTCCTGGGCTCAATAAACTGCCTTTTCTGAGTTTTTTTTTTTTTTAATCTCAATGAGTTGCTTCATGGCAGCTAGTTTGAATTCTCTATCAGTTAGATTGCAATATCCCATGACTTTAAGTTTGGTTTCTGGAGAACTGTCATTATCCTTTTGTAGTATACTATGGTTCTTTATGTGTTTGTGTATTTGTTCCTCTGCATGTGTATCTGATATTAAATGACAGGTAAGGAGTTAGATTCCCTTTTTTGGTTTTCTGGTTGGTGGTGTTTTCACACAAGTTTTTGGTTTCTCTTACCTGAATCGCCTCTGTTTATATTTGAAAGTTATATATCACCACCTTCTGGAATACAAAAAAACGTTTCTAATAGTCATCCCAATGAATTATAAGAACCAAAGAAAACATAAAAGCTTAGTTAAGGAAGTATCTGCTACTTCAAATGTGAAAGCAGAAGTACACACCTCAAAATATGAAAAGTCAAGGAAATATGATATTGCAGAATAGATAATTCTCCAACAATCAAAAACAAAGGCATGGAATATTGCAATCTGACTGATAAAGAATTCAAAATCACTGTCATGAAGAAATTCACCAAGCTGTAAGAAATCTCAGAAAGACAATTCAATAAAATCCAGAATAAAACTAGTGGACAGAAGGAGTTATTTATCAAAGAGATAAAAACTTATAAAAAGAGAACCAAACAAGTTTTGGAATTGAAAAATTTAATGAATGAGATGAAGAATGCAGTAGAGAGCACCTGTAGCAGGGTAAACCAGATAGAAGAATGAATAAATGACTTCAAGAATAGGAATACAGGAAAACAGTTACAGAAAGGAAATAAGTTTTTTAAAAAAGTAAAAAAAAACCATGAGTGCTATTCAGAAAAGCAAATATTAGAATAAAGGGAATTCCAAAGGAGGAGAGGGAGAAGGGAGTAGATAGTTTATTTAAAGAAATAGTAGCTGAGAACTTTCCAAATCTGGGGAAGAACTTGCACATAAAAGTCCATGAGGTCCTAGGATCTCAATGCAAAAATACCTTCTCCACGACACATTATAAAAGAACTGTCAAGAATCAACAATAAATAAAGAAATGTAAAGGCAGTCCAGGAAAAAAAGAAAATAACCAACAAGGGTACCCCATTAAGCTACCAGCAGATTTCTCAGCAGAAACTTTACTGGTCAGGGGAGGGTAGAATGACATATTCAAAGTATTAAAAGATAAAAATGCCAGCCAAGAATAATTTATCAGGCAAAGTTATCATTCAGATAGAAAGGAGAAATAAAGCCTTTTCCTGCCAAACAAAAGCTGAGGAAGTTCACCATCACTAGACCTGCCTTGCAAGAAATACTTAAAGGAGTTCAACTGAAATAAAAAGATGCTAATTAGTGACATGCAAACATATGAAAGTACACAACACACTGACAATGGTAAAGAATAGATATTCAGAATTAGAAAACTGTAACTCTGTATTACAACGGTATGTTAACGACTTAACTATAGTATGAAGGTTAACCAAAAAAGAGTATTTAGAATGATTTAGCTACTATAATTTGTTAAAGGATACACAGCATAAAAACATGTAAATTGTGGTCAAAATTTTAAAAGGGGAGGAGTAAAGGGTGGAGCCTCATAGGAAAACAAAGATAAGTTGATATCACCACAAAACAGACTGTTTTATCTGTGAGATGCTTTATGTAAGCCCCATGGTAACCACAAAGTAAATATCTAGCCAACTTAAAAAGGTAAGCATAGGGCTTCCCTGGTGGCGCAGTGGTTGAGAGTCCACCTGCCGATGCAGGGGACATGGGTTCGTGCCCCGGTCCGGGAAGATCCCACATGCCACAGAGCGGCTAGGCCTGTGAGCCATGCCCACTGAGCCTGTGCGTCCGGAGCCTGTGCTCCGCAATGGGAGAGAACATAACAGTGAGAGGCCCGCGTACCACAAAAAAAAAAAAAAAAGGTAAGCATAAACAGAGGGAAAAAGCAACACAGAAGCACAAAACAACAAGAAAGGAATTAATAAGATGGCAGTAGTACGTCTTTACTTATCAATAAATACTCTTAATGTAAATAGATTAAATTCACTAGTCAAAAGGCACAGAGTGCTGGATGAATCAAAATAACACCACCGGGCTTCCCTGGTGGCGCAGTGGTTGAGAGTCCGCCTGCCGATGCAGGGGACGCGGGTTCGTGCCCCGGTCCGGGAAGATCCCACATGCCGCGGAGCGGCTGGGCCCGTGAGCCATGGCCGCTGGGCCTGCGCGTCCGGAGCCTGTGCTCCGCAATGGGAGAGGCCACAACAGTGAGAGGCCCGCGTACCGCAAAAAAAAAAAAAAAAAAAAAAAAAATAACACCACCACCACCCAAGTATATGTTGCCTTCAAGAGACTCATTTCAGCTCCAAAGACACACATAAGATCAAAATAAAAAGATGGAAGAAGATATCCCATTAAGTGCAGACTAAAAAAAGAATGAGGTTAGCCATCCTTATATCAGACAAATAGACTTGAAGCCAAAAATGGCAACAAGAGACAAAGAAGGTCATAATATATTGATGAAGGTGTCAGTACATCAAAAAGATATAACGACTGTAAATATACACATAACCAATATCAGAGCATGTAAATACATTAAGCAAATACCAACAAATCTGAAGGGAGTAATGGAAAATGATACAATATTAGTAGAGGGCTTTAATACCCCACTTTTAGCAACAGATAGATCATCCAGACAGATAATCAACAAGAAAACAGAATTAAAACATACTGTAAACCAAATGGAATTTATGGACATATATATAGAACATTTCATTCAACAGTAGAAGACTACATATTCTGCTCGAACATACATGAAACATTCTCCAGGATAGATTATTTAGTAAGACACAAAAAATATCTTAGCAAATTTAAGAAGATCAAAGTTGTACCAACTATCTTTTCTGACAATAATGGTATGAAACTAAAAATCAGCAACACGAGTGATGTCAAAAATGTACAAATGCATGGAAACTAAGCAATACTTCTAAACAACCAATGGGTTAAATAAGAAGTCAAAAGGGAAATAAGAATTATGCCAAAACAAATGAAAATGAAAACATACCAAATACAATAAGATGATGTCACAGCAGTTTTTAAAGGAAAGCATATAGTGATAAATGCATACATTAAGAAATTAGAAAGACCTCAAATAAACAACCTAACTTTATACCTCAGGAA
The DNA here is from genome assembly GCF_949752795.1 of Hyperoodon ampullatus. Classification (NCBI taxonomy): domain Eukaryota; kingdom Metazoa; phylum Chordata; class Mammalia; order Artiodactyla; family Ziphiidae; genus Hyperoodon; species Hyperoodon ampullatus. The sequence goes on along the minus strand of NC_136916.1, from coordinate 122,952,884 downwards.
CTAGAAAAAGAAAAAAAATGAAGCCCAAAGTTAGCAGAAAAAAGAATGAAATAATAAAAATTAGAGTAGAAATGAATGAAATAGAGACCAGAAAAACAATAGAAAGTATAAGTAAAACTAAGAGCTGGATTTTCAAAGATAAGTAAAACCGAAAAATTTTTAATTAGACTAAGAATAAAGTCAGAAAAAATTAGAATAGAAATCATCATAACTGATATTACAGAAGTATATTGAATCATGAGAGAATACTATGAGTAATTATATGCTAGCAAATTTGATAACCTAGAAAAAATGGATAAAATCCTTAAAACACAACCTACCAAGACTGAATCAGGAAGAAACAGAAAGTTTGAACAGACAAATAATGAGTCAGAAAATTTACTCAGTGATCAAAAACCACCCCAAGATCAGAAAACCCCAGGACCAGATGGCTTCACTGGAAAATTCCAACAAACATTTAAAGAGGAATTAATGACAACTCTTCTCAAACTCTTCCCAAAATTTAAAGAGAGGGAATAATTACAAATTCATTCTATGAAACCAGTGTTACTTTAAAGCCAGATAAAATATTAAAGCCATGTAAGGAAACTGCAAGAAATGACAACTATGGACCAATATATCCCTGAGGAATACAGATGCAAAAATTCTCTACAAAGTATTATCAAACTGAATTAAGAACACATTAAAAGGATTATGCACCATGACCAAGCGGGAATTATGCCTGAGATACAATGATGATTCAACATACACAAATTAATATACATAAGACATCACATTAATAGAATGAAAGATAAAAATGACATGATTATCACAATAGATGCAAAAAAGCATTTAACAGAACATCTTCTTATGGTAAAACAGCAAAAACCCTCAATATATTGGGTGTAGAAAGAATGAACCTCAACATAATAAAGGCCACATACCACAAACCCACAGCTAACATTATACCTAATGAAGAATAATTGAAAGTTTTTCCTCTAAGATCAGGAACAAAACAAGGGTGCCCGCTCTCACCACTTCTATTCAATATAGTACTGGAAGTCCTTGCTAGAGCAATTAGGTAAGACAAAGATATAAAAGTCACCCATATCAGAAGGGAAGAAATAAAATTTTCTTCATTTGCAGATGATATGATTTTGTCTAAAGCAAGTTCCAAAGATTCAACCAAAAAACTGTGCAAACAATCAACAAATTCACCAAAGTTGCAGAATATAAAATCAACATAGAGAAATCAATTGCATTTCTATACACTTATAATGAAACATCTGAAAAAGAAGTTAACAATCCTATTCACAATGGCACTAAAAACAATAACATACTTAGAAATAAATTTAACTAAGGAAGTGCAGGATTTGTACAACAAAAACTCTATGACTTTGTTGGAAAAAGTTCAGGAAGACACAAACAAATGGAAAGACATCCTATGTTCATGGATAAGAAGAATTAATATTGTTAGAAAGTTCCACTACTCTAAGCCATCTATAGAGCCAACATAATTCCTATCAAAATTTCAATGTCATTTTTCACAGAAATAGAAAAAAACATTAATTAAAATAGTATGGTACTAGCATAAAAAAATAGACCAATGGAACAGAATAGAGAGCACAAAATTAACCCCTGACATATATGGTCAATTAGTATTTGACAAGCAAGCCAAGAAAACCCAATGAGGAAAGGATAGTTTCTTCAGCAAGTGGTAATGGGAACACTAGAGAAACACTTGCAGAAAAATAAAATTGGACACTTATCTTACACCACTCACAAAAATTAACTCAAAATTGGATAAAAGGCTTAAAGTTTAAGACCTGATACCATAAAACACCTAGGAGAAAACATAGGGAAGAAGCTCCTTGACACTGATCTTGGCAATGATTTTCTGGATATAACACAAAAAGCACATGCAACAAAAGCACAAATCAACAAATGAGATTACATCAAACTGAAAATCTTCTGCACAGCAAAAGAAGGGGGGGGTGAATCTATGACAACCGCTATATGAGACCCCTTAGTCACTGGCACATTTATATAATTTTGGTTAATATAATTTATTATATGGTTTCCATATAATTTATTATCCAAATAAGGTCCTCTATTGAGATTAAAGAGGGGTGCTATTGATTATATCAGGAAATAGGCATAAATTGACATTGTCCAGAGAAAACTAGAACTTATGTCACTCTGTATAATGCATGGATAGGTCATCATTGAAAACACAGGAAATGGTGACATTTCCTATCACTTATATTCATAAGATTTTCTAATTCATATCTATCTTTTTTCCCTTAAGTTTTAATACCATTATCTCCAATCTAAGAATACATATTGATTAGGCCAGAGTTATGCCTTGGATAAAATTTGTGTGAAATAAAGTAATATTTCCATCTAAAGGTTTTCTCCATCTCTGAGGAGATAAGATTCTTACTGTAATATAATATTTTAGAAACTACCATTACCAAAAATTCAAGAACACTTAAAGCAGCTGTTTGGATATGTCATCAGTTCTGCATAGAACCTAGGACTTCTGTGGGAAAAAGAAAATTTTTAAACTGTCCATAAGAAGGGATCAAATATGTCCCGACAAGGCTGACCAGCGAGTGATGATAAGCACAAATGATAGCCCCTGATCAAAATCGTCATGAGTGAGAAAATTACTGGAAAAGCAGGCTGGGCTGAGGAGAAAAGCCAAGAGACCAAAAACAGCAGAGATTCCAGTACAATTAATGGCCTCCTGACCTGTTACAAGCATATTCTCCCCTTTCTCAGTTATTTAGTATTCTGTTCCTCAAATGACTGTATTCCTGGGAAGGAGAATGGCTATGTGATATAGCTGGAGATGTGTCACTAGGGAAATGGAAACAGAAACATATAGAGTCAAGTTTCCATGAACTCAAAGTTAATAGGGGCTTTGAATCAGTTTGCTCCTCCTGTAATCCTACAGTATATCTATTCAAGATATGATGGCATTATTACAGTTTTTCCAAATTCTCTCTTTCCTATTTCAATCATCAATTTTGTTCATAGTAACTACAACTGTATTTTGTTTTCTTGTATTCAATTCCAATTCAATTCTCAAATATAAGCTCCTGCACCCAAAATTCTTGCTAAAACAAAGCCATAATTTATATAATGCCACTATTTACAAAAATCCAGAGTTTATGGAATAAAAATGAAAACCATTCCATCAAGGCATACACCCAGAAACTAGCACAACTTCATTTACTCCATATTATACTGGTTAAAACAGCCATAAAGCCCTCCCAAATTCAAAGAGTGGGGAAGCCAACCCCATCTCTTGATGGGAGGAATGCCAAGGTTTATGGTCTGTTGAGAGTGTATCATTATATCCAAATGCACAGGTTATGGAGGCAAATAACTGTTTAAAGCCAAAATCTACTACTAATTAGATGTGAGATTTTAGAAAAGTCATTAGACATCTCATTCTTAGTTTCTGTTATAATGGCATAAGGTCAGGGTGAAGATTACATAAGATAATGAACACAAAATGCTTAGCCAATGATTTTCCAGTGATGGTACTCATTAAAAGTTATTGCAACCAGGCTTCCCTGGTGGCACAGTGGTTGAGAGTCCGCCTGCCGATGCAGGGGACATGCGTTCGTGCCCTGGTCCGGGAAGATTCCACATGCCTCGGAGAAGCTAGGCCCGTGAGCCATGGCCGCTGAGCCTGCGCGTCCGGAGCCTGTGCTCCGCAACGGGAGAGGCCACAACAGTGAGAGGCCCGCGTACCACAAAAAAAGAAAAAAAAAAAAAGTTATTGCAACCTATACTTTAGCACAATCCCTCATGCATTTTGCACTGTGGCCCAGTGGTTCATAACTGGAGACAAATTTTTCCCTAGGAGGTACCTGGCATGTCTGCAAACATTCATGGATGACAAGACTGGAGGATGAGTGCTACTGGTAGAGATCTTGGAAGCTGCTAAACATCTTACAATGCATGGGACAGCATACAAAGAATTTTCTGACCCAAAATGACAACTGAAACACATATGTAGCAAAAATGAAAAATATAATAGCCCCAATGTCCTCTAAACTCTCTTTTTTTCTTTTCTTGATTCAAAATATTCCTTCTGTGAACAATTCCTTCTCTTATTTAATGGCACTAGAAATGCGATTTTTAGTGGGACCTTTAGTGGGACGTCTGAATCAAATGCCTGTTCCTCAAAAAAACCCTCCACCTTCTCCTTGAACCAGAAGAAATCTTTGTATCCTCAGTACTCTCAAAGTACTTGATACACTGATGGCAATTCTCCTTCAATATTACATTTGTATTTATTTACTACCTGTGTAGTTATTTTTCTTTTTATTAATTTGGAAAGTCATTTAAGCCAAACAACATGTCTTAATTGTCTTTGAACATGCTCTTCTCATCTTTCATTTCTTTTTATAAAGTACTGAATGACCTAGACATTCAAAACCTATATTTTAATTAATTTATGCTGGAGAATTAAACTATGCATTTAAAGTATATTATGAGAAGAAGATGGAGTTTGGGAAAATTATTTGAAAATCTGAAGTATACAGAATTTTATATTAGATAATTCACTTTCATTATAAAATTGTAGGTTACTATAATTTCAGTTTTGAGATATTTTAGCTTTATTCATCTTGGAACAAAGCTGAAATTGATGAGAATTTGATACTTGAAATAGCTTTCTAGTTACTCAGAAAAATAAAGAGTGCTTTTTCTGGTTAAATTTCTGGAATGCCTCACATAGAATAATTTAATTTCCAAACAGCTTACTAGAAGATACACAAATATCAGGATCAAATGGGAAATACTAGCTTGGTGATCATTGAATTTATTTTTACTAATATGGAACTGGAATATTCTTCTAACAATAGCATTTATTTATGAGCACTGAATCAATTCCCGGGAGCCTAAAGTGATTTAGGAAATGATGTTCAGCATATTTCCAAATAGGTTTAAATATAGTTATAAGCAGAAACCTAAGTTAGATTTAAAAATAATCTGGGAGGGGGAGATAAAGATGGCAGAGCAGGAGGACCTTGGGCTCACCTTCCCCCATGAACACAACAAAAATACATCTGCATATGGAGCAATTCTCATTGAAAACAAACTGGAGACTGGCATAAAGACCCTTATACAACAAAGTTATAAAGTGTGATCTACATGGAGTCAGGTAGGAAGGGAAGACAAGCAATCAATTCAGGACCTGTACCTCTAGGAGAGAACACAGAAAAGAAGGGGAATTGTGTGGGTTCAAAGATCCACCCTGGGAGAGGGTAGTCTGAACCACATGTTGGGCACCCCAGCCCTGATATCCAACACCAGGAAGATGGATCCCCTTGGCTGGCTTGAAAACCAGTGGGACTAACAGGAGGACTGTAAGAAACCTAGACTGTTTATTAAGAACCTGCTTGCTTATACCCTGGAACAAGGTGGAGGGAGCAGATTGAGACTGCTCAAGACTCTGGCCAGTTTCCTGCAACTTCCCAGCTACTCCAGCTTTGACATGGCTTCCCACTGGGGTGAAGGCTGCACTGCAGAGGAATGTTTGCAGTCGAGGGGGATGGAGCAGGATGGAGCAGGTTCGGACCTGGCACTGTGTCTGAACAGGGTGGGGGCTGTGGTTGCTGGCGTTTGTAGAGGCGGTGGATCCGGAGCTGTCTCATGCTGTCTCTGGTATGCTGGGACTATCCCAGCCTGTGCACAAGCTGACACCAAATGCCCACTCTAGCCCTTCTTGCTCTGGTGCAGCTCCCCACTAGGGTGAAGGCTGTCATTGCTGAGGACAGTGCGTAGTTGTGGGGGCTAAATCTGGCTTGGACCCAGCACTGCACCTGAACTGGGCAAAAGTGGCCATTACTGGTGCTCCCAGATACAGTAGACAGGGAGTAGTCTGGAATTCTGACTGGTGTGCTGGGATTGCATCAGTGTGTGCCCCAACAGGCATTGGGTGCTGGCTCAGACCCCTTATGCTCTAGCACTGATCCCCTCTGGAGTGCTGAGGCTGGGAGGAAATAGAGTGTACACTTAGAGGGAACAGAACCAGCTCGGACTTAACCCTCAGCTCTCAGCTCCAGCACCTTGGGTCCTGCTCTTACCCCCAATAGGACACTGTCAGCCAATGATCATAGGAGAAGCCTTGGCTCTCACCTTGTTCTAGCTCTAGCCCCTCTATTTCCAGCCCCATATCCCACGAAGGTAACAGCTGTCAGCAAACCCTGGGGGGAGATGTGACCAATGCTCATTTCAGATCTAGCGCTCCCACCAAAGCCAGTGGGCACAATTACACTGCAGAGTGAAGCTCCCACACAAGAATATACGTTCAAAACCAGGACAGGTAACTGTTTCACTGAATTTCATAGAGACAGTGTAAGGTAGACAACATAAGATAGGGGAATTTGTTTCAATTAATAGAATAAGAAAAAAACTTTAATAAAACTAATATAATAGAGATAAATAAATGACCAGGTAAAGGGTTCAGAGCATTAGTATAATAATGCTAATTGAACTAGGAAAAAGAATAAATGAATACAGTGAGAATTTTAACAAAGAACCAGAAAATACAAACCACCAGTCAGAGCTGATGAATACAATAGCTGAAATGAAAAACACACCAGAAGGAATTAACAGCAGACTAGGTGATACAGAAGAATGCCTAAGTCATCTGGAAGATAGAATAGAAATCATCCAAACAAAACAGCAAAAAGAAAAACAAATTTTAAAAAATGAGAATATTTTAAAGGACTTGTGGGACAACATCAAGAATACTAACATTCACATAATAGGGGTCCTGGAGGGAAAAGGGTAGAAAACACAGGCAGAACACTCTGACATCAACCACAATAATATTATTTGTATCTGTCTCCTAAGGCAAAAGAAAACAGAAGCAAAAATAAACAAATGGGACCTAATTAAACTTAAAAGCTTTTGCATAGCAAAGGAAACCTTCCACAAAATGAAAAGACAGCCTACAGAATGAGAGAACATATTTGCAAGTGATATGACTGTTAAGGAGTTAATATCCAAAATATATAAACAGCTCATACAACTCAACATCAAAAAACCAAAAACCCAATAAAAAATGAGCAAAAGACCTGAATAAACATTTTGCCAAAGAGGACATACAGATGGCTAACAGGCATATGAAAAGATGCTCAACATAGCTAATCATCAGAGAAATGCAAATCAAAACTGCAATGAGCTATCACCTCACATCTGTCAGAATGGTAATCATTAAAAAGACCACAAACAAGAAACACTGAAGAGCATGTGGTGAAAAGGGAACCCTCCTGGGCTTCCCTGGTGGCGCAGTGGTTGAGAGTCCGCCTGCCGATGCAGGGGACACAGGTTCATGCCCCAGTTCGGGAAGATCCCACATGCCGCAGAGTGGCTAGGCCCGCGAGCCATGGCCGCTGAGCCTGCGCGTCCAGAGCCTGTACCCTGCAACGGGATAGGCCACAACAGTGAGAGGCCCACGTACCGCAAAAAAAAACAAACAAACAAACAAAAAAAAGGGAACCCTCTTACACTGTTGGTGGGAATGTAAATTGGTGCAGCTACTATGGAAAACAGTATGGAAGTTCCTGACAAAACTAAAAATAGAACTACCATATGAGCCATCAATTCCACTCCTGTGTATATATGCAAAGAAAACAAAAATACTAATTTGAAAAGATACACACACTCCAATGTTCATAGCAGCATTATTTACAATAGCCAAGATGTGGAGGCAACCTTAGTGTCCATCAACAGATGACTGGATAAAGAAGATGTGGTATATATTCACAGATATAGAGAACAAACTACTAGTTACAAGTGGGGAGAAGGAAGGGTTGGGGCACAATAGGGGTAGGGGATTAAGAGGTACAAACTACTATAAATAAAATAAATAAACTACACGTATATATTGTATAGCATAGGGAGTACAGTTAATATGTTATAAAGCTGTAAATGGAGTTTAATATAAACTATAAATATTTGATCATTATGTTTTAGACCTGAGACTAATTAATGTTGTAAATCAACTATACGTTAATAAAAAATAAAAATTATCTGAAAAGAAAAATATTAATCCCAGAAAAGTATAACTCTAATAGATACATTTTTGCAGAACTTACTGCCTTAGATTGATACAAAGATGATTTCTTTATTCACTGGCATAGCGTGTATATATGAAAACCATGATAAGGTGATTTCTTAGTGCCCATACTGTTCATACCTAACAAATATGGGTATGAAAAAGTAAATGTAAGTTTAGTTATTACTCCTGAAATCAGCTCAGTCAATCAGAAATATGTGTTTTAATACCCTCTCCTATTTGCAATGTTTTCTTATGAAGAGTATAGTTATTTTCTCACACATTTCTAACTAATCTATAACATTTCTATAGAACTTTCACTGCATATACTTTTTATTTTCATTTTGAAACTATCTTTTGCACTCCATGCTATCTGAAATCAGGCTGCTTTATTGTGATTTCTTTAGAAATTATAAAAACTCTTTCTTCCATCCTTCAATCTATTCCTATAGATTATAAACTTTTAAAGTATGATATCCATTTTTGTGATGCATATCCATTATACTACTTATCTGTCATCCTATATTTAACTATATGGAAAATGGTTAACTCAAGGATAAATCAATAAAACTTATTTATTAAAATGAGTGCAAAATATTATGTAAAATATTATCTGTTCTTATATACTTAATGATATTGACTATATTATGACTACAGACCATAGACATAATTGATGGCAAAATCATCATATAAAAAAAATCTATGCTTAAGGAAATATCTGAGGAAAAAAAACATGTCATGATATATGAAACCTGGAAATGGGTTATTTCCATGGCACACAAAAGGTTACATAAATATTTTATCCTCTTCCCACATTTTCATGGTATTACATTTATTGGCTATTAATTTCTTATAAAAATCCATGTTTCCCGGACTAACAAATACCACCTTGAATGTCCTGTGAATGTGTGTCCTAGAATACACACTTCCATAAAATCTATACAAAAGCAAGGTAGAAAGTTCAAAACAAATCTATTGTGAATTATATGTGCCTACTAAAATGTTTGTTTAAATTACATCAATAAATGAAAATAAAATAATTGAGTTTTTTTGAGAATATTGACAGAGCAGATGAATGTTTTTGACAGGAAGTATAAAAGCATCAATCAAAATATTATTAAACATCGAAAACAATGCTCAATGATTTTTGTAAATTCTATGTAATGAAGAGGATATCAGTGATCCAACTTTGAGCCACAATATGGAACTGCTAGATTTCAAGCCTTCCTGCAAGTCTGGAGGATGATGGGCAGAAACACTGGGGTTTCTTTAGAAGACAAATACTTTCTGAAGTAAAGAAACACTACAAAAGTTTCTGGTTCAATTTGAGGTGAAAAATCTAAGTACAACAAACATAGTATGTTGGAATTTCTGGTAAAAAGTATTTAAACACACAAATACTTTACTTCCATATATGTATGCTCAATTATAGAGTATACTTATATATGTTTAAATATAGAACATATATTTTGCCATGTACATATGTATGTATACATATACACATATATACATATACATATATATGTGTGTGTATCAGAAAGTAGTTATGGCTCAGAGCAGTGATGTAACTATATTAGAACAATTTCTGTAACATATAAAGCAGATAGGAACATTCCATTAAAACTCAACAGATACAGACTATTTGAAACCCCATGTAGAAGAGTTAACTTAATTATCCTGGGCTTAAATCCCCTTCCCTATGACCACCTTCCCCATGACCACCTTCTCCAATACAAACATACTCATAAACACACAGAGAAGCAGATTCATCATTAAGGTAACAATAACAAAAAATGTACTCTCCCAGAAAGAACATCCAGCTAGTCTGCAAAAAAATAAAATTGATAGTATGAAATATATCCTCATTAAATTTGGAGGTAATAATGTATTTTTTTAATGGTATATATTATTGTGTTTTGACATTTAAAAAAAAAAAAAAAACCTTTCTGGTTTGGGAAAGTCTGCCCTTCCAGGGGCAAAGTGCCTCTGGAGTATGCCTTTGATGTGCAGCCTAACCAATCCAGAGCCATACTTCCTCAATCTGTCCCATGCACCCCAAGAACCAATATTTTTCTGCCTTAATCATTCCAGGGCCAGGGACCAGGCAACTAAGCACCGCCCCCCCCCCATAGCTTAGAGCCTGCCAAAATCATTCAAACTAGCCAATCATAAACTGTTACCCCACCCTTTTTGGCCTTTCCCTTGGAAACCCCAGTGAAGTCTCTGGCCTAATGCTTTCACCTCCCTCTGTATTCTGCCTCCTGACCACCCGGATGCTTTTCATGTGGCCTTGCATGGCATGCAGTGCCTGCTGTCTTGAGGACCTATGAGTATTTAAACTTGTTTTCCTGAGCCTCTCTGTCTCATCTCGTGGCTGCATCTGAATGAACATCTCATAGAAGAATACAAAACAAATAACAATAAAGAGAAAATTTCAAAGGTGAGCTCAAGAAAGAGAAAGAGAAGTTGTCTATCTTTCTATCCATTGAGAGAAGAGAGAAAGAGAAAAGTCTGGCACAGGAGGTGCCAAGTTACTGTCAGATGAATCTGAATAATACAAATTGAGTTATCACTTGGCTGAGAATAGCACAGATATGCCAAACTCTGTAAACTTCTGTCATACTAGTAAGTAATACATTCAGCTTGAAGGTAGGTATGTTGAAGAGATTCTGATATATACAAACAAAACTGGAATATTTTATTAGCAGTAAAAAGAGTACTAAGTATATAATGAAGAAGATTTTGATAAGTTTGCTGGTTTAGAAAAAAAAATAGGGCAAAATGTTTTCAAACTACTATGAGGGAAATGCTGTATTTGAAAGTTTATAAAGGTGCCTATTTCAAATTAATGGGAAGAGTAGGCTGGTAAATAAATGCCTTGGGGACAATTGGGTGTCTAATTAAAAAAAAGAATCTCTACTTTATATAACTCAGATAAATCAACCTAAGTTACTGATTCACCCAAACACACAGATACAAATCTATGAAAATGCTGGAACAAAGAAGAGGACTTTTCTTATGATTAGGGATTCCCACCCCAGAAACATACATAATATATGTAAATAATTTATGTATTATTGGACTTTTTAGAATTTGTATTTGCATCAGAATTTGTTTTGGTTTAATACTGTTATAAGTAGTATTAAACTATTACTATAATAATAGTTTATATACTATTTTTTGGTATATTTTAAATATTATCATAATAAAACTAATTCAATTAAACCCACAGCTTATTTTTAAGATCCCCTTTTAAAGAGTCTGTACTGACCATAACAATTATATAGAATGTTGAAATTGTCTAAAGGAAAGTCTAGAAATTTATGTCTGGACAGTCAAACCAATAAAAAACTGTGGTTGTAAACTGGACATAAAGGAGCACTCTAAAATGATCATTTGTCTTATATAATACATTGCATTCTTGATTAAGAGTGTGCCTCCTTAAATTAAGACAAAGTCTCACATACATGTGTATAGGCTGGAAATCTGTGCTTGAAAAAACAAAAATCCAACCTCAGCCAGCTTAAGCAGAGGTGAAGTATGTGAAGTTCTTACCTAGGAAATGCACAATGGGGTCTGACTACAGGCACTGATGAATCCAAGAGCTCAGCCATAACACATGGACCTCTCTTTTTCTCCCTTCAACTCAGCTCTGCTTTTCTCTGAGTTAAATTCATTCTTAGGTAAACTCTCCAAGAAGCTGCAAAATCAGTTCCCTCAATTATAGGTTAACTTGTCCTTAGAGTTTGTAGTCTCATAGATGAAGTGTAATTTCTTTTAAGAATTCATATTAATCCTAGGGGAAACAAACAAACAAACTCTACTACAGCTTGAGTTTTGTGCTATCTCTGGAGAAGAAAGATGGAGCCAACTGATTTAAAAAACAATAAAAAAACAACAAAAAACCCCACCCAAACATGGAGTGAGTGAATTGCACATGCCAAAAGGGTAGACAGGCCAAAAGAAAGAAATATCCTCTGTGATATGTAAAAGGAGAAAATAAACAATACATTATTAATCTCTGGGAAAGCAAGTGATTTAACTATAACGGAAGGTGAGGAATTAGGGATAAGGGAAAAATTATATTGCAAATTATTATTAAATATTCCTATTTTTAAGTTGTTTTACAATATATATGTACTAATATTACTGTTATAACTCACATGAAATAAGAACTGTAAGTGTAAATACAAACCTAAAAACAGAAAAATATTGAGCTTCTCTGGTGTAAGACAGCAAAGATGCTTCCCTCCCTGGGCTTTTTATTTGAACATTTACTTTAGATAACCTGTAACTGTAATGCTTTCTCTGCCCCTTTGAGGTGTATATAAATATTTTTAAAGGCTAAATAGGTCCCCAGTTAGCTTTATAAGCAGAAATCTTTTTCTCAAGGACCTGGGAAACATCTTTTTGAGAAGTAATCAAAAAGGATTGTACCCATACCTCCCATTGTCCCTAGGACAGTAGGAGCCTAACTTTAGCCTGTGCTGTGCTGTAGGTTGAAAACCTACCTACTGTTTTAAGAGATGAGAAACTTGTTTTTCTTTTAGAAAAAGGCAATTAGCAAATACATAAGACTATCCCAATTAGCAGATGAATTTAGAATGACAGTGTATCACAAATGTTTCCATGAAGTTCCCTACTTAAGGACTAGTTATCATTTACTTTGAGAACATGTGTGGAATGGGTTGCATATGCTCCACTGTGTGAAATAATGAGACTTCTATCTTGCAATCTCTTTAGCCAATTGCCTATGATATATTAATACATCGTATTTAGATTTCATGCTATTTAAAAATAAAACTTTTCTTTCTCTTCTATATTTGTGGAGAGGTTGGCAAGAGGCTGTTTTTAATTATATTTCCCCAACAGAACATTATTTTTAAAGTGAGCTAAAAGGATATTGAAAGTCTTAGTGCAAAACAGCACTATCCAACAGATTTGTAACACTAGCCACATATATAATTTTAAACTTTATAGTAGGCAAAAAAAATAAGAAAAGAAATGGAAATCTTGTCTGTATTTTACACTTACAGCATTTCTCAAATCAAATGTTAAATTTTCTTTGGAAATAATTGTATTTAGATTTTTTAAATGTACAAGTGAAAAATAAATTCATATAACCAAGTTATTCCATACTTAAGAGTTTTCTAATAACTCAAAGATCAGTTTTAAAATTTCAAAATAAAAATCAGAGCTTCAGTCAGAGTTGCCTCATTTCAAGTGCTCAGTATCCACTTGGGGCTGGCTGGCAGCTACCATATTGGACATAACACGTTCTAAACTTTAGTCAATGGTACGAACAACAGGAGATGGTATAGATAGCAGAGCCCACAACATAGGCAATCAGCAAGAGTACAAGACAATATAGACAAGAGTGGCAGTTTTGGAACCCTCTTTGGCTATTAATAGCATAACTGACACTTGGAATTGTTGATGAAAAGAGACATAGGCCAGTGAACTGCAGAGAAGGAACACAGAGGTGCTATGTAGAAAAGACTAAAATGAGATTTTGGAGCACATATGAGATGTTCTCTCAGGATTCATGACACTAATTTGGGAAAAATTAGGAGGGTCTCTGAGGAGAATACTGAAGATGCCTTGAAAACACTGCTTCTATAAAACATTCTTATTATGCCAGTTTGTAATCAAACTGGTGTAGTGTTAATGACACAAATGTTATAGGAACTCTTTTTATCATCTTTATTGGAGTATAATTGCTTTACAGTGTTGTGTTAGTTTCTGCTGTATAACAAAGTGAATCAGCTATATGTATACATATATCCCCATATACCCTCCCTCTTATGTCTCGCTCCCACCCTCCCTATCCGACCCCTCTAGGTGAACACAAAGCACGGAGCTGATCTCGCTGTGCTATGGCTGTTTCCCACTAGCTATTTCACATTTGGTAGTACATATATGTCAATGCTACTCTCTCACTTCCTCCCAGCTTACCTTTCCCACTCCCCGTGTCCTTAACTCCACACTCTATGCCTGTATCTTCATTCCTGTCCTGCCCCTAGGTTCCTCAGAACCATTTGTTTTCTAGATTCCATATATATGTGTTAGCATATGGTATTTGTTTTTCTCTTTCTGACTTACTTCACTCTGTATGACACACTCTAGGTCCATCATCTCACTACAAATAACTAAATTTCATTTCTTTTTATGGCTGAGTAATATTCCATTGTACATATGTGCCACCTATTTATCGATTCATCTGTTGATGGACACTTAGGTTGCTTCCACGTCCTGGCAATTGTAAATAGAGGTCCAATGAACATTGTGGTACATGACTCTTTATGAATTATGGTTTTCTCAGGGTATATGCCCAGTAGTGGGATTGCTGGGTCATATGGTAGTTCTATTTTTAGTTTTTAAAGGAACCTCCATACTGTTCTCCATAGTGGCTGTATCAATTTACATTCCCACCAACAGTGCGAGAGGGTTCCCTTTTCTCCACACCCTCTCCAGCATTTATTGTTTGTAGATTTTTTGATGAAGGCCATTCGGACTAGTGTGAGGTGATACCTCATTGTAGTTTTGATTTGCATTTCTCTAATGATTAGGGATGTTGAGCATCCTCTCATGTGTTTGTTGGCAATCTGTATATCTTCTTTGGAGACATGTCTGTTTAGGCCTTCTGCCCATTTTTGGATTAGGTTGTTTGTTTTTTACATATTGAGCTTCATGAGCTGCTTATATAATTTGGAGATTAATCCTTTGTCAGTTGGTTTATTTGCAAATATTTTCTCCCATTCTGAGGGTGGTCTTTCGTCTTGTGTATGGTTTCCTTTGCTGTGCAAAAGTTTTCTTTCATTAGGTCCCATTTGTTTATTTTTGTTTTTATTTCCATTTTTCTAGGAGGTGGGTCAAAAAGGATCTTGATGTGATTTATGTCATAGAGTGTTCTATGTTTTCCGTTAAGAGTTTTAGTGTCTGGCCTTACATTTAGGTCCTTAATCCATTTTGAGTTTATTTTTGTGTATGGTGTTAGGGAGTGTTCTAATTTCATTCTTTTCATGTAGCTGTCCAATTTTCCCAGCACCATTCATTGAAGAGGCTGTCTTTTCTCAGTTGTATATTCTTGCCTCTTTTATCAATGATAAGGTGACCATATGTGCATGGGTTTACCTCTGGGTTTCTATCCTGTTCCATTGGTCGATATTTCTGTTTCTGTGCCAGTACCATAATATCTTGATTACTGTAACTTTGTAGTATAATCTGAAGTCAGGGAGTCTGATTCCTCCAGCTCAGTTTTTGTTTCTCAAGTTTGCTTTGGCTATTTGGGGTCTTTGATGTTTCCATACACATTTTGAAATTTTTTGCTCTAATTCTGTGAAAAATGCCATTGGTAGTTTCATAGGGATTGCACTGAATCTCTAGATTGCTTTGGGTAGTATAGTCATTTTCACAATGCTGATTCTTTCAATCCAAGAACATGGTATATCTCTCCATCTCTTTGTATCATCTTTAACTTCTTTTATTAGTGTCTTAAAGTTTTCTGCATACAGGCGTTTTGTATACTTAGGTAGGTTTATTCCTAGGTATTTTATTCTTTGTGTTGCGGTGTTAAATGGGTGTGTTTCCTTAATTTCTGTTTAAGATTTTTCATTATTAGTGTATAGGAATGCAAGAGATTTCTGTGCAGTAATTTTGTATCCTGCTACTTTACCAAATTTATATATTAGCTCTAGTAGATTTCTGGTAGCATCTTTAGGTTTCTCTGTGTATAGTATCATGTCATCTGCAAACAGTGACAGCTTTACTTCTTCTTTTCCGATTTGGATTACTTCCATTTCTTTTTCTTCTCTGATTGCTGTGGCTAAAACTCCCATAACTATGTTGAATAATAGTGGTGAGAGTGGGCAACCTTTTCTTGTTCCTGATCTTAGTGGAAATGGTTTTAGTTTTTTACCATTGAGAATGATGGTGGCTGTGGGTTTGTCATATATGGCCTTTATCATGTTGAGGTAAATTCCCTCTATGCCTACTTTCTGCAGGGTTTTTATCATAAATGGGTGTTGAATTTTGTTGAAAGCTTTCTCTGCATCTATTGAGATGATCATATGGTTTTTATCCTTCAGTTTGTTAATATGGTGTATCACACTGATTGATTTGCATATATTGAAGAATCCTTGCATTCCTGGAATAAACCCCACTTGATCATGATGTATGATCCTTTCAATGTGTTGTTGGATTCTGTTTGCTAGTATTCTGTTGAAGATTTTTGCATCAATGTTCATCAGTGATATTGGCCTGTAGTTTTCTTTCTTTGTGACATCTTTGTCTTGTTTTGGTATCAGGGTGATGGTGGCCTTGTAGAATGAGTTTGGGAGTGTTCCTCCCTCTGCTATATTTTGGAAGAGTTTAAGAAGGATAGGTGTTAGCTCTTCTCTAAATGTTTGATAGAATTCGCCTCTGAAGCCCTCTGGTCCTGGGCTTTTGCTTATTGGAAGATTTATAATCACAGTTTCAATTTCAGTGCTTGTGATTGATCTGTTTATATTTTCTATTTTTTCCTGGTTCCACTCGGAAGTTTATGCTTTTCTAAGAATTTGTCCATTTCTTCCAGGTTGTCCACTTTATTGGCATAGAGTTGCTTGTAGGAATCTCTCATGAGCCTTTGTATTTCTGCAGTGTCAGTTGTTACTTCTCCTTTTTCATTTCTAATTCTGTTGATTTGAGTCTTTGCTGTGTTTTTGTTGATGAGTCTGGCTAATGGTTTATCAAGTTTGTTTATCTTCTCAAAGAACCAGCTTTTAGTTTTATTGATCTTGGATATTGTTTCCTTCATTTCTTTTTCATTTATTTCTGATCTGATCTTTATGATTTCTTTCCTTCTACTAACTTTGGGGTTTTTTCTTCTTCTTTCTCTAATTGCTTTAGGTGTAAGGTTAGGTTGTTTATTTGAGATGTTTCTTGTTTCTTGAGGTAGGATTGTATTGCTAGAAACTTCCCTCTAAGAACTGCTTTTGCTGCATCACAGAGGATTTGGGTCATTGTATTTTCATTGTCATTTGTTTCTAGGTATTTTTTGAGTTCCTCTTTGATTTCTTCAGTGATCGCTTGTTTATTTAGTACTGTATTGTTTAGCCTCCATGTGTTTGTGTTTTTTACAGTTTATTTCCTGTAATTGATATCTAGTCTCATAGCATTGTGGTCAGAAAAGATACTTGATATGATTCCAATTTTTTTAAATTTACCAAGGCTTGATTTGTTACCCAAGGTATGGTCTATCCTGGAGAATGTTCCGTAAGCACTTGAGAAGAAAGTGTATTCTGTTGTTTTTGGATGGAATGTCCTATAAATATCAATTAAGTCCATTCTGTTTAATGTATCATTTACAGTTTGTGTTTCCCTATTTATTTTAATTTTGGATGATCTGTCCATTGGTGAAAGTGCGGTGTTAAAAGCCCCTACTATTATGGTGTTACTGTTGATTTCCCCTTTTTTGGCTGGTAATATTTGCCTTATGTATTGAGGTGCTCCTATGTTGGGTGCATAAATATTTACAATTTTTATATCTTCTCCTTGTATTGATCCCTTGATGATTATGTAGTGCCCTTCTTGGTCTCTTGTAATAGTCTTTATTTTAAAGTCTATGTTGTCTGTTATGAGAATTGCTACTCCAGCTTTCTTTTGTTTTCCATTTGCATGAAATATCTTTTTTCCATCCTCTTACTTTCAGTCTGTATGTGTCCCTAGGTCTGAAGTGGGTCTCTTGTGGACACCATATATATCGGTCTTGTTTTTATATCCTTTCATCAGTCTATGTCTTTTGGTTGGAACATTGAATCCATTTATGTTTAAGATAATTATTGATGTCTATGTTCCTATTACCATTTTCTTAATTGTTTTTTGTTTGTTACGGTAGTTCTTTTCCTTCTCTTGTGTTTCCTGACTAGAGAAGTTCCTTTAGCATTTGTTGTAAAGCTGGTTTGGTGGTGCTGAATTCTCTTAGCTTTTGCTTGTCTGTAAAGATTTTAATTTCTCCATCAAATCTGAATGAGATCCTTGCTGTGTAGAGTAATTTTGGTTGTAGGTTTTTCCCTTTCATCACTTTAAATATGTCCTGCCACACCCTTCTGGCTTGTAGAGATTCTACTGAAAGATCAGCTGTTAACCTTATAGGGATTCCCTTGTATGTTATTTGTTGCTTTTCCCTTGCAGCTTTTAATATATTTTCTTTGTATTTAATTTTTGATAGTGTGATTAATATGTGTCTTGGTGTGTTTCTCCTTGGATTTATCCTGTATGGGACTCTCTGTGCTTCCTGGACTTGACTGACTATTTCCTTTCAAGTTTGCAACTATAATCTCCTCAAATATTTTCTCAGACCATTTCTTTATCTCTTCTTCTTCTGAGACCCCTATAATTTGAATGTTGGTGTGTTTAATGTTGTCCAAGATATCTCTGAGACAGTCCTCAATTCTTTTCATTGTTTTATCTTTATTTCCATTTATTTTATCTTCCAGGTCACTTATCCATTCTTCTGCCTCAGTTATTCTGCTACTGATTCCTTCTAGAGAATTTTTAATTTCTTTTATTGTGTTGTTTATCATTGTTTGTTTGCTCTTTTAGTTCTTTTAGGTCCTTTTTAAATGTCTCTTGTATTTTCTCCATTGTGTTTCCGAGGTTTTGGATCATCTTTTCTATCCTTACTCTGAATTCTTTTTCTGGTAAACTGCTTATTTCCTCTTGATTTGTTTGGTCTGGTGAGTTTTGTACTTTGCTCATTTATCTGCTGCATATTTCTCTGTCTTCTCAGTTTGTTTAACTTACTGTGTTTGTGGTCCTCTTTTCAGGCTGTAGTTTTGTAGTTATCATTGTTTTTGGTGTCTCTCCTGAGTGGTGATGTTGTTTCAGTGGGTGGTGTAGGCTTCCTGGTGGTGGGGACTGGTGCCTGTATTTTTGTGGGTGGGGATGGATCTTGTCTTTCTGGTTGGCAGGGCTGCATCCAGCCTTGTGTTTTGGAGTGTCTGTGACCTTATTATGATTTCAGGCAGCCTCTCTGCTAATGCGTTGGGTTGTGTTCCTGTCTTGCTAGTTGTTTGGCATGCGGCGTCCTGCACTGGAGTGTGCTGGTTGTTGCATGGATATGGGTCTTACCATTGAGACGGAGATCTCTGGGAAAGCTCTTGCCAGTTGATATCACATGGCGCTGGGAGGTCTCTGGTGGTCTAATGGTTGGATCTTGGCTCTCCTACCTCAAAGGCTCAGGCCTGACACCAGTACAGAACACCAAAACCCTGTCAGTCACATGGATCAGAACAAAAGGGAGAAAAAAGAAAGAAAAAATAATAATAATAAATGAAATAACTAAAAAAATTAAAAAAATATATATAATGATTAAAAAAGAGAAAAAGAAGAGAGCAACCAAACCAATAAACAAATCCACCTGTGATGACATGTGCTAAACACTAAACTAAGAGAAATATAAAAATCAGAAACAAATCAGTTGCAGACAGCAAACCCCAAGGCTACAGTTGCTCCCAAAGTCCACTGCCACAATACTGGTATGATTTGTTATCTATTCAGGTATTCCACAGATGCAGGGTACATAAGTAGATTGTGGGGATTTAATTAACTGCTTCTGAGGTTGCATGGAGAAATTTCCCTTTCTCTTCTTTATTTGCACAGCTCCTGGAGTTCAGCTTTGGTTTTCGCCCCACCTCTGCATGTAAGTCGCCCTCAGGCATCTGTTCCCTGTCCAGACAGGACGGGGTTAAAGCAGTAGCTGATTAGGGGGTTCTTGCTCATTCAGGCCGGGCTGGAAGGATACCGTAGTTATAATTGGAATGCGGGGTGACCCTGTGGTGACAAAGACTAGCATGACATTGCAACAGCCTGGGGCATGCCGTATGTTTTCCCAGGGAAGTTGTCCTTAGATCACGACACCCTGGCAGTAGCAGGTTGCACAGGCTCCTGTGGTGGGGGGTGGGTGTGGATAGTGACCTGTGCTTGCACACAGGATTCTTGGTGGCTGCAGAAGTAACATTAGTGTTTCATGCCCGTCTGGGGTCCGAGCTGATAGTTGCGGCTCACGCCCATCTCTGGAGTTCGTTTAGGTGGTGGTCTGAATCCCCTCTCCTCATGCACCCTGAAACAATGGTCTCTTGCCTCGTAGGCAGATCTAGACTTTTTCCTGGACTCCCTCCTGACTAGCTGTGGTGCACTAGCCTCTTTCACGCTGTATTCACACAGTCAAACTCACTGCTCTCCGTGGGATTTGACCTCCAAAGCCCGAGTCTCAGCTCCCAGCCCCCACCCGTCCCAGCGGGTGAGCAGACAAACCTCTCAGGCTGGTGAATGTTGTTTGGCACTGATCCTCTGTGCGGGAATCTCTCTGCTTTGTCCTCTGCACCCCTGTTGCTGTACTCTCCTCCGTGGCTCCGAAGCTTCCTCCCTGCCACCGCCCATCTCCACCAGTGAAGGGGCTTCCTAGTGTGTGGAAACTTTTCCTCCTTCACAGCTCCCTCCCCGAGGAGCAGGTCCCATCCCTATTCTTTTGTCTCTGCTTTTTCTTTTTTTTTTCTTTTTTTTTTTTTTTGTCCTACCCAGGTACGTGAGGAGTTTCTTGCCTTTTGGGAAGTCTGACGGCTTCTGCCATCATTCAGTAGCTGTTCTGTAGGAGTTGCTCCACATGTAGATGTATTTTTGATGTATTTGTGGGAAGGAAGGTGGTCTCCATGTCTTACTCCTCCACCGTCTTGAAGGTCCCCCTCAAAAATTTTTTTTTTTTTTTTGAATAAGAACTAGTACAAACTGTGTGGATGCCTAAACCAAGAAAATAATACAGGCACATTCATCTGATATTTCAAATAAATGTTAACATTAATAGTCCTGTAATGAGCTTACCATCTGTTTTTCTGCAAACAATTATTATTCTGATTATGCTACACTTACAAAAAGTAGTAGAATAGGACTTCCCTGGCAGTCTAGTGTTTAAGACTCTGCAATCCTAATGCAGGGGGCACAGGTTCAATCTCTGGTGGGGGAACATCCTGAATACTATGTGGCACACCAAAAAAAAAAAAAGAAACAAAAGTAGTACAATAAAGAATTTGGAAGAATGATGTTGTTTAATAGTATAGCAGTTTAAAAGTATAAAGCTGTCTGAAGTATAGTAAAGGCAAAGATTAAACTATTAAACTTAATAGTGCTTATATGCCAATGACATGAATTCAGGAAAACTGGCATACATTAAGGTCAAAAACATTATGCTCAAAAGACTGATCTAACATCCCCTACTTATGAAGGAGAGAGTCTTATCTTGTGTGTCCTGCCAATGTGCAACTTGAACCCACTTAAGGTATAGCACTGATTAGATTCTTCTTTATGCTCTATGGCCCCAGCTGATAATAATTAAGATAGCATGTCTAGAACAAAAGTATTCTGAAGTATTATGTTAAACTGTGGATAGTACTCCAGGGGATTGCAGCAGCAGGTGCCCTGCCTAAGTCTGCTCAGGATATCCTATCTCTACATGCAGTCCACTTCTGACTTCAGCATCTGGGACTTTGCCTTAGGGTTCTTTCTTGGCCCACAAGTCAGATTTAACTGGGAATTGAGCTATGAGGATAGACCCACAGAGTTCCACAGAGAGACTAGTCTCCGGGTGCCCACAGTGGATACTTGCCTGATGATACATTCTATGTTGGCTTCCTGCAATTCCTTCTCACTGTCCCAATCCCCTATTAGCACTTCCCAACAAACAATTTATACTCAAGTCTTTGTCTCAAAGTCCACAAACTAAGGCAGAGACACATTCACAGACCTGGAAAACTCAGACATGGACTTTATTTCTCTGGTCAATGAACTGTCTTTTAGCAAATCCTAAAGAATAAAGATCAGTAACAAAGCCTAAACTAGGCACTTAAATGCATAATTAGTTAAGCAAAACATTTGTTTGTTTAAAGAAATCAGGTATCAGTTATTACTCCCATTAAATTATCCACATATGTATTCATTCAACGTCCTTAGTAACTTTCTGCATTCATTGATCAAGTGATAACTGAGATCCAATATTCTACAAATGGTATTCAGATATTTAAAATAAATAGAAAATCACACTAATTCCACAGGATTATAGCAGGAAACATTTTTAGGTCAATAAATTCTCTTCTGTAGAATTAAAACTACTATGACCAGTACAAGATCAAAAGGAGGGAATTACTTAAAGTATTAAATTGTATATATTATTCTTTCTTTTCCTTTTCTCAAAAAAATATGGAGGAGTTGCAACATGTCAGACCTTTTTCCAAGTATTTGTGATATCTAAGTTTAAAAAATCAAAACACATAATTACCTTTGGGAAACTTATATCCTAACCAAGGCAAGTGGTAACTTTCAAGTAAAGTACTATCTGTATAGTATTTGGTGGATAGTGTTAAGATTTATGGGATTCATTGGAGTTTGGAAATAATAATGACCTATCATTGCTCCGTATTTTTAAACGGTAAGTTAATTTACTGTGAATTTGAGTACAATACATTGTAAGGGAGCAATTATAAAATCAGGGAGGCAAGTTGAGAAACTACTCAGCCAATCAATACACATTTATTGAGTACACACTATTTTTCCAACTAATATTAGAGTAGAGGGAATGACAGATATCCCCATCTTGTTGCATTTACTGTCTAGCACTGAGTGACAGAGACACAAAAATTATATGTGTAATAAAAATTATAAGGTGATAAATGCTGTAGAAAAAGTATAGGTAAGTGTGGAGGATTACATGTATGAATGACAGAATAGACTTAAACAGTCTACCAAGTTTACAATTAAAAAAGACACACACATATACAAAGACACACACCACAAGGCACAGAGATCATGAAATTTCAGAATACACATCAAAGATAAAGAGGAGAACATAAAAGCTCCTAGAAAGAAAAATAATTAAACTTTCTATGGTTAAGAATCAGAAGCATTAGACACTATAAAAGATCTAGAAGTAATTTAAAATTTTGAGTAAAAAATTATTGAATATGATCTATACTAAGCCAAACTACAAATAAAGCATTTGGATAGACGTTTTATATTAATTTCTCAAGGAAACAATATTTTTCATTCACCTGTTCTCAGGAAACTCTGAAAGATTAATTAGAGTTGCTCTATCAAAATGAAAGATGAATATACAGGATGTAGGAAACAAGGGATCTAACTCCAGTGAGAGGAAAAGAAAATTCCTAGAACAGTGACAGCTGTGCCGCAGGCCCAGAGACAAACCAGTTTACAAAGGGTAGAAAGGTTCTAGGAGAAATGAGTCCACAAGTAAAAATTAAATAGATCCCTTCACATGACATATATATTATTTATGTTATATATAAATAAAAATACATACATATATATATATACTTTTTTTCACCAACATCATACATTGCCAATATCTATCATACACTCTTCACACATTCATCAACATCAACAGAATTTAGAAATTTGAAAACATATAGAGAAAGAGTATATGCATATTTTTCTAAAATTTTTAAATGAATCTTACACAAAAATTTTAGGAGTATGTATCAAAGATTTCTTAAATCAGCAGAATAAAATTGGTTCAAAGTAGAAACAGAGTCTGATTTTATATACAAACATAAAATCAGACTCTCAATTTCAAGTGTGTGTGTATACATACACATGTATGTACGAGTGTGTGCATATATATACTTAGCCCATTAAAGGAGGACAGTTTCTTAATGAACTTGTACAAAAAACCACATTGCTGCAAAAAGTACATAAAACTCAAAGTACAGTAGTCCCCCCTTATCCATGGGGGATATATTCCAAGAACCTCAGTGGACATCTGAAACCACAGATAGTACCAAACCCAATATATACTATGTTTTTTCCTTTACACGTATACCTATGATAAATTTAATTTATAAATTAGGTATGGTAACAGATTAACAACATACTTAGTAATAAAATAAAACAATTATACCAATCAACTAATAAGCATTATGTGATTGTGTTTTCTCTGTCTCAAAATATCTTGCACAAATTTAAGGCCTTTTCCATCTTAACTATGTACTTATCACACACAGTGGCTGTAGCTTTTACAGTTTTATGCTAGCAAAACTAGCACAAATTTATGTTTCCTTCTTCACAATTTCACAGATAGCAGATTTGTTCTTATCATAGATTTTAGCAACCTCAGCATATCGTTTTTTTTTCTTTCCTCATATAAGTCCAGAAGTTTCAACTTTTCACTTAAAGGAAGCACTATACAGCTTCTCTTGGGCATATTCAAATCGACAGCATCACTACTCTTGCACTTTGAGATGATTAAATAAAATAAGGGTTACTTGCACACAAACACTGCCATACCATGACAGCCAATCAGATAACTGAAATGGCCACTCAGTGACTAACGGGTGGGATACACTGGACAAAGGGAATATTCACATTCCAGCGGGGATGGAGTGGGACAGCAAGATATTTCATCATGCTTCTCAGAACAGTGTGCAATTTAAAATTTATGAATTGTTTATTTGTGGAATTTTCCATTGAATATTTTGAACCATACTTGACCATGGGTAACTGAAAACATGGAAAGCGAAATTGTGGATAATGAGGGGTTACTGTATTTGTTCCAAAATATTAAGGGGTCAGTGGTAACCATTTATCATTTAAAGGAAGTTCCACTGTAGTTTGAGTAAACATAGCCTACCAAGTTGAGGTGTAAACATAGGTGAAGGAGGATGAGAGCAGGCTTCCCCCACACAGAAAATACAGTATTTAAAAATATGACAAAAAAATTCCAAAGCAAATAGCCACAACTAGCAATATCTCATCAGTTTATCAGTCCCTTCAGTCCTATGTAACTAATTCTGCTTGCAATCTGCTTGCATGAAGTTATTCATTTCTAAACTAACAAAAATCCTGGAAATTCTGAGTCTGTATTGTGGTACAGCCTGAGAGTTGTTTAAGTTGTGCCACTTTGAACCCCAAGGCCTGTATCCAAGGCTTTATTTCTTCAGTTATCAATAGTTAAGGATACCTGATGCAGTCCCTCTGAGACTGTATCACTTTGTTGAAGACTTAAGTTCTAGCCTACAGCTTTTAGCAGAACATTCAGGCAAGCGCAAGAAAAAAATAAACACCAACTGTTAATGATAAGACTTAATGACTCTAATTAACTCATTATAGTGATCAATAGTATCAGATGATGAAATGTAAAATAATCTTCTGGGATTTATTTCATGAGGGTTTGACCAATATTTATCTTGAGAACAAGAACATATTAAGACAGCAAGGACATTGCCACCTCTCCAGGGACCTTCAATTCTTCCTGTAACGAATTTATATTAATGATATTTTACCTGTATTAATTAGCGTAGGGAAAGCTGAGGTTCTTTTTTGATTTTACAAACTCTTTCCATAATGATTTTAGCAGTAATCTTGAGTTTATGTGTGAATATGGAACATACCTAACAAGCTTAGCTGTTTATTTAAATACACAATTATGGAGATAACTTACTAGCAGAAATAGACTGTGGCTACTGAAAATGAGACTTGAAAGTGGGGAATAATAACCAAGGAGATAGCTGCTTTCAATTTAAGATTTGCAATAAAACATAACTGTTTAACCTATGTTTATTGTTACTCTTTTTTAAATATAAAAAGATTGAAAATGAAGAAATAAAATGATTACAAACACTTTTTGAAAACTTTGTGAAACAGGATGGACAAATGTGAAGCTGAAGAGACATAGTGTCAAAGGATTTTTTTTTTAAGATGGAAGATATTACAGCATGATGTTGTTAAGATAAAAATAACAGTGTATTAGTTAGCTAGAGCTTCTACACACAGTATTAAGAGAAAACTAGATGATAAAGTCAGGGGAGATCATTTGGAAAGGCGAAGTTCTCAGTACGTGGAAGAAGAAAAGATTCAGTGTACAAGTTGTATTGCACACAGGAGCTGGTAAATTAAATAGTATTTACTATAAATTCAGAAATACAATTGTAACTGATGCTAAAAAGTAATTTGATAAAATTGGACATCCTTTCCAGAATAAATTTTTTAAAAAGTAACAACCAAGTAACAGTTATACTAGAAATAATAGGCATAAGAAATAGGAATGCTAGTTTCAATTATATCTACATATTTCTGTATCTATATCTACATTGATCTAATCATGTAACGTAGGAAGACCCCAACCAGTAATGATATGATGTGGCATTATAAAACTGGGAACTGTTACTTCCAGACAAGTTGTTGCTTCTATGATACTCTGGGTGTCAGTGTGGATGACAGGGTGATTCTCTTTCAACATACGGCCACCATTCAGTCACTTCTCAATGTTCAGCATCATACTGGCCAGTGGGAACTAAGTAAGTCTCCTCTATCTTATATAGAATTGAGTGTTTGTGGTCCATCTGTAGGCAATAGGAGTAATTTAATTTTTAACATTTATTTTATTTTTCTCCTTGGAAGCCTAAGCCAGCTCGTTTCCTGACACAGCTCCTTCCAGGCCATTTGCCAGTCTTTGTGCTGAGTGAGTCCTCAGCCCTGGGCATTAGTTAATCATCTGAAAGCAGTTCTGGGGACTTCTTTACTGTTTTGATTCAGTAGCTGATGAATAGTAGCAATAATGGAAGAATGTGGGTGAACAAGACAAATTAGTGAAATGATGGACTTCCTAGTAAATGGCACTGGGTCACATTGTTAACAACGTATATGAAAAGAATTAGATTATTCATAGCATAAGCTAAGTTTTAAAGTTTCAGATACGTTGAGGTGTTGAACATAAAGTTAAAACTAAAAGAACAAGAAAATATAGGTGAATGTTTATCAATGTATATCACAGGGCATACTTACGTAAACATAAAATCAAAGAAATTATTAATGAAAATATTGATAGATTTGATGTCACAAATACACATTAAATTTTAATGTCAAATTTAATGATGAATAGCTAAAGCAAAAAACAACAAAAATAGCTAAAATGTTAATCTACTAAACATATACACATTTCTAACAAATCAGTATGAAAAAGCTGGGCAATCAATTGGTAGTTTAAAAAAGAATAAAGCATGAAAAATTAGGTAGAAAAAATAATACACACTATTATAATGTTTAGTCCATTAACAAGAATGAGATATGAAACTGCACATTCTTTTGTTCCCTTTTGACAAAAACACTGTTCTCTTCTAAGCCAAAAAACCCTACTCTGATTTCTTAAACTTTGCCAAGCATACTTCATGGATTTCTCCTTTATCGTGTACATAATTTATAAGCTTGCAGCACTTGATTTTCCCTCGTGCCATCAGATCTTACTTGGAGTACGTGATACCCTACATAGGATGGCAAAAATGTCCTGCAGTGCATAATCAATTTCCTGGACTCCAGGGACAGATGGACACAAACATGTAAATGCTGTGGTGAAATAATTGATAATTGCCTTGCTAATGCTTTTAGAGAAACAAGTGCAATCATGCTGACAGCCTGTAGTGTTCATGGAGAATTACAGAATCAATCTTCTTGTCTGAGAGACCATTCTTGCTAGTTCCTTTGCACACTCCAGGAACTGACACTCTCAGCAGGAATGCCATTATCAATCTGGAAGCGTTTCAGTTCTTATAATTCTTTCTTGCTACATTCATTCTAGACTAGGTGAAAGCTTTGCTCTTTTCCTCTTCGCTTTTGAAATACTAATCCCTCTCTTACCTCACCAGAGATGATATTTCTCTTTCTTTTTTTCTTTTTTTCCCTGTGCTATACAGTAGGCCCTCGCCAGCCATCTACTTCATACATACTAGTGTGAAAACCGGACATCTATGTAAAAGAATGAAATTAGAACACTCCCTAACACCATACACCAAAATGAACTCAAAATGCATTAAAGACCTAAATGTATAGCCAGACACTATAAAATTCTTAGAGGAAAACAGGCAGAACACTCTTTGACATAAATCACAGCAAAATCTTTTTTGACCCACCTCATAGAGTAATGAAAATAAAAACAAAAATAAACAAATGGGACCTGATGAAACTTAAAAGCTTTTGCACAGCAAAGGAAACCATAAATAAGGAGGAAAGATATTTCTCTTTCCAAAAAGCTTACAATGTAACAGTTTGAGGCAAAGCTCCAGTCTTTGGGCTGGCTTTGTATCATGGAGTATATAGTATTGCCTAGGCCACGTAAAACCTACTGGAGCCTGTGGATTATCAGGAATTTTGAGTATGATTCCTCAGACTCAAACTGAATTGTTTCAGTTTTCCCATTCCTCAGTAATCTAGTAGTAATCTTACATACATAGGTAATCTTTTTCTAAAACACTGTCTCGGCATGGGGGCTCTCATCACACACAAAAAGTTAAGATGAATTGAGACATAGTTTCCAGCTGAATTACTAAAATCAAAGACCATAATCATAAGAAATAACTGGAATAAAAATTGCTACTAAACTGAATTTTTAAGCTTTAAGCACTAATACCAAGACCAAAACAAGCAGGTGTGAGATCTCAAGCAGTGCAGAAGCATTGTACTTTAAGAAAAATAAAATTATTTAAAATTTTTAATTTGACACACATTTATATCTATAAACAATTTAATTTCCAGTGTTTCAACATTTCACCTGGGTTATTTTGTGGAACAACTTCTCTCAATTTTTTTTTCTTCAAAATGAGTGAGAATATCTGCATATTCTGCCTTAAAAAGTTGTTATGGCCAAAACAATGGAAACTTCCTGGTACATAATATGCACAAAATGAAAAAGCACTAAAAAATTACTGAGATATTTTGTACACTTTTGTCACTATTAAAAGTATTACACAAAAAAGGTGATTTTACTTGTCTTCTTACATAGTTGTTAATCACGATTTAAACTTTTAATAATGTAAGATCAACCGTGTGGGCATAACTTTACCACATTTAAAGTGTTGATGTTCTCATTCATCCTTTAATGACTACTTGCCTTTATAATAAAGGCTGTTTAGTTTTGCCTTTCTGACTTTTCCTCCCCTGCTCTTGCTATCCCACTCTTGGCTTTCACAGATTACTATTGTCAACCTTCTTTCTATGACATTTATTTTTCTCCTTCTATTATACTCTGAATTTTGAAAAAACAAAACTATACTTGTTAAAATAATATACTAGAGAAGAGAAAGTTTCAAGTGGTGACTCCATCCCTTAAACAAAAATGCATTAGACATTTTTAAACACACATGTGCACATACACATTATATATATAATATGCTCTATGTCATATATTTTGGGGTCTCAAGGAACATTTTTGTTCCTGCTTTTCCTACCAAATTTTTGAACAGCTAATGTCAATTACCATATAGATAGTTGAGATATTTTTAAAATTGAGGTAAACATTGCAAATGATAAGATGAGAAAAGTAACAGAATATTGAAGGGTCATATCACTAAATGCTTATTCATATTAACTACAAAATAGAGTCAAAACTCTTGGATTCAGAGGTCATTTTTAAACTACAGCTTTCATTGTCATTGATACAATTTATCAACCTTAAAAGGATTTCACCAGTTAACAATGCACTCATTTGCATATATGTATTTGTGTGTGTCATCTTACTTTAGCCTGTCATAACCAGTGTGTTACGTGGCATTGCTTATTAATAAATATCAGTTCCTCACTCTTGGTTTCAAAAGGAAATAATTTTGGAGTGATTATTTCACAGCTGAAATATGCAATATATTATGTTTTGGTAACTAAACTAAAGCCTTGGTGTTGAGGTTGCATGGGGTTGTTATTCTTGATCAACAGAAAAATATCCTCACTGAAAGACAATCACACCAGGGAGTTTGCAGAATTCCAGTTATGTTCCTCCAGTCATTCTGTTAACTGATTAGGAGAACTAACCTACCATAGAATAGTTAGAAGATAGGTTTGGTAAAAGCTAGTCTTACAGATTTTTCTATTAGTAAATTTTGAGAGCAATCATATTTTCCATCAGACTGAGCAAAATGACCAACAAACAAGTAGCTATTCTGCAAATAGAGTATTTCCAGATTTTGT
This sequence comes from Hyperoodon ampullatus, assembly GCF_949752795.1. Classification (NCBI taxonomy): domain Eukaryota; kingdom Metazoa; phylum Chordata; class Mammalia; order Artiodactyla; family Ziphiidae; genus Hyperoodon; species Hyperoodon ampullatus. The sequence continues at coordinate 122,922,823 of NC_136916.1, read as the reverse complement.
TAGTTGCAGTGTGACAGCTATAATTGAGAGTAAAATGTATGTAAAGTCAATCCAAACAAATATATGACACAGAGAGAAATACATGGGATTTTCCCATGTATTTTACTTGCTGGAAATTAACATAGAGGATATTTTTAATGTATCGCTTTAAACCAATTCATGTTTACTTATAGTTATTAACTCACTTTGTTATTTATAATACATTATCCTTACTGTTTACTAGAAAATTTTATATTTTGATGTAATATATAAATATACCTAGAAGGTATGTAACAAATACTTACACTGATTCTTCCACAAAATAAAAGGAAAAAAGTCATAAACTTATTTTTCAAGGACCAACATAAGCATAATACCAAAATCTGACAAGCACATTCTATAAAATACAGGTTAATGCAATTCATGAATGCAGATGCAAACACGCTAAATGAAATCAGCAAAACAATTCAGTACTCTCTAAACGGGACTACACAATTAATTTTAGTGAGAAAGAGAAAAGCAGCCTCAGCCATCCAGGGACTGGCTTGGTATTGTCATCTAAGACTTGATATTGCTAAGAGCTAGATTTTTATTTTTTAAAAAAATAAATAATTTCACAGCACACCAACATCAAACAAAGGCCACCTGGCGATCATGGTGAATCAAGACCAAAAAAAAAAAAACCCCCAAAACCCCCAAGAAAACCACTCAATTGTCATGTCTGACAGATAATTACCTCCAAACTCATCAAGTTGTATGTATTAAATATATATAGCTTTTGTATGTCAATCATGCCTCAATAAAGTGCTTTAAAAAATGACAATTGTTCATACCACAGAATAGCCAAACATTCCCCTAGATTGGTTAATATGAGTATTTACCATTCCATTACAATGACAGCTTGACGGGTTTAGACTTGTTTCATTCCTTTCACTTTATAAATTAAACTTATTAAAATATACAATCATAAAATTGTCCCCATGTCCTGAAACCATCCAATACATAACAAGTTCTGGCTTCCTAGTACACTCCTGAAAAATCACCTAACCCACCCAAATCCTTTATGTTCTTTCTCTTAGCACCTTACTACAACATCCTGCGGTTCTCCACTGTTTTTGTTCTCCCTTGCTGGAAAAATCAATAAACTCAAATTGTCCAAATACAGATGTCTTCATGGTGGTCTTTGGCTGAAGGCCAATGACCTCAGAAATGCAAAGATAATTTCGTAGTCCCAAATCAACTAGTGTAACTTAATACATAAATATAAGAAAAAATATGATTATCTGAATATATGAAGAGAAAGAATTTGATGAAATCTAACAACCATGAATTTTTAAAAGTCTTAGTAAATTATATTTAGTTTTCTTTATTAGATATACTTATTAAGGTAGGAAGGAAAGGCAAATTACCTAATCTGATAAAGTTCACATATAGATAAACAAAACAATAACAACAACAACAAAACCTGTAGTAATCGTACATAATAATGAAACACTAAAAGCTTTTTCTCTGGGTCAAGGACCAAGTAAGATATGCTCACAATGACTATTTTTAGTATGTACTGTATTGAAGGTCTTATTCAATGATATAAGAAAAAATAAAATGAAAGGATTGTAAGGAGATGCCATGGCAGATGACAAGATAGTATAAGCCCTATAGACAAAATCAATTGTATTTTTATACACATGCAACAAACATTTCTTGAAAAGATACCATTTAAAATAGCTTAAAAGTGCCCATAAAAACTAATGAAAGATGTACATGATCTCTATGTGTTATATCTTTAAATAATAATGTTTAAAGACAGCATTGTAAGAAATTAAAGAAGACAAAAAAGAATGATATGACTTTCTCTTGGATTGAGTTTAATATCAATTCTCTGAAAATTCTGATTGATTTGTAGACTTGATGTTATGAATAATTTTTCCAAAAATGTCAATCCAGTTCTAAGATTTATATGGAAATGCAAAGGACCAAGAATAGATAAGACAATACTGGAAAAAAGAAAGAAAGAAAGAAAAAGAACAGGTACCAACAGCTTTAAGTTACAGTAACTGACAGTGTGTTATTGGTCCAATGATAAGCAAAGAGACACATGACAGAATAGAGAGGCTAGATGCTTACCAATTCATGGTTGAGCACCTCAGTTGTAAAGAATTTAGTGCTGTAGAGAAGTGAGGGAAAGAATGGTCTTTTCAATACCAGTTCTGGGACTGTATTATGTCTATATAGGAAAGCTGTATTAATACCTACTTCACACCACATACAAAAATCAGTTCCATGTCTACTGTTGGTACAATTCTGAGAGGAGAAACAACAAATCTTCCATGAAATAATATAGGAGAATATCATAACTAGCTTGAGTTAGGTAAGTATATTTGGGGGCAAAATTAACCAAAAAAGAAAGACTGATAAATTGAACTAGGTCAAAATTTCAAACTTGTATTAATCAATTGACTACAGTAAAGGGTGAAAAGAAAGTTGCCAAGTGGAAGTTGACAATGTATTAAATGACAACTATTCACATCTAAACTAGATAAAGAACTACAGACCCATATTATAAAGATCAGAAACCCTAAAGAAAACTAAACAACAGATTTGAAGAGGTACTTCATGAAGGGGATTTCCATATAGTCAAAAATACATGAAAAGGTGAAGAATATATTTGAATTTGGGTAAACCATAATTAAAACCCCATTAAGAAACCACTACACATTATGCAATATTTAGTCCAGAATGTCTACAGTTAAGATGACTGAGAGTACCAAGTGTTAGTGATGATGCAGAGTAACAGAAATTCTCATACACTAGAGGAAGTTGGGAGCATAAATCGGTGCAACTACTTCAGGAAATCGTTTGCCATTAACTTCTAAAATTGAATCTATGTATAACCTATGTCACAGGAATTCCACTTCTAGGTATATTTCCAACAGAAATGCATACACATGTGACCAAGAAACATGTACAAGCTAGTTTACCACAGCATTTTCCATAATAGCACCAAACTGCCAGCAACCTGAATAAGTTATCATATATTCATATGATGGAAAAATCCTTACCAATGAAAAGAAATCAACTATATAAAAGTACATGTATGTTACAAATATAATATTGAAAGTCTCTAGTCACAAAAAACACTTTGCCTCATTCTTTTACAATGAACTTCAATAAAACAGTTCCACTTTTTTGTTTGTTTGTTTGTTTGTTTTTGCCATGTCGTGTGGTTTGCAGAATCTTATTTGTCCCAGCTGGGATCGAACCTGGGTCCCCATCAGTGGGAGCGCAGAGTCCTAACCACTGGACCACCAGCAATTCCAAGTTCTAGTTTAACTATCATCTTAAGAGATTCATATAAAAGTAATTTATGTGTTTGTAATCTTTTCAGGACCAAGCAAGGCTTAGTTGGATAATTTGATATGAATTAATGCAATTTAAATTCCATAAATAAAGTTCTCAAAATAGTTTAACTTTTCTTTCAGTACTATCATCTCATCTGGATAGTCTACAATGAGGATTATTTCACTTGTTTTGAATGAATGAAAAGGAATTTCCTATGTACTGGCATGTTTCACATTTATAGTATGTTACTGAATTATTATGTCAGTTCATCTGTATACATTAGCACATCATCATTGTTATTTGCTTCATTTCATCAAGGGTAGTGATTATAGTTTATCATCTTTGCCTGGTAAGAAATCAATCTAAATCATGAGTATAAAATTTAACTTGGTTTTTCTAAAGCATAGCAATCACATTAACATGTGCAAAGGCATGATTTTTATTTTATAACCTCCAGAAAAAGTAGGTCACTTTTTGAATTGTCAGTTAACCTGAGAAATAAAGCAAAATGGTAGATTTGAAGTGTTTTTTACTTCTTCAAGTTGAAAATTATATATGCTTTTAAGTCAGGAAGACAAAATTATATTTGGTTTGGCCAACTGTAACTGAAAAAGATGGCACTTTATTCTTTCTTTGATGCAATAAAAAGTATATTTGTAAGGAGATAATATTTCACTGAATTAACATTTATGTTAATTCTGGCTACTAATATTAAATGGAGAGAAAAGATATCTATTTCCTCACTTTAGTGATAATTTCCTAAATAGATTTTTCAATAGTTAAGAATATCTAGTGGTGTATTATATGCACTGTTTCTATGTAGTTATATGAAGTAATAATGTTTCAAAAGCTAGAATGATATAATCATGCCATAAACAGGGCATACCCTGGCATAAAGAATCCAATAAAGCAACGGAATCACATTTATTATTCCTAAACAGGGAATTCTTAACAAATAGTGCTTGTGTGGTTAAACAACCTATGTAATTTCTAATAATGTTAACTGCAAAAATAAACATTTTAGGTAAAGATTTAATATAAGATGGAAATAATCACTTATTTCTATACAGTTTCTTTTCAAAAAAATTCCCAAGCTTTGAGTTATAAGTGAAAAATAAAATTTATATATATGTATGTGTATTTATTTGTGTGTGTGTGTGTATATATATATATATACATATATATATATAAATTATACATGTGATGACTGAACATATGTATACATTGTGAAATGATTACCATGATCAGGTTAATTTAACACATCCATCACATCACATAATTACCCTGTGTGTGTGTGTGTGTGTGTGTGTTGAAAATAATTGATTTACTCTCAGCAAATTTTAAGTATACAATGTTATATTAACAACTCTGGTCACCATGCTCTACATTAGATCCCCAGAACTTATTCATCTTCTAACTGAAGACTTGTATTCTTTAATGAATATCTTCCTATTTTTTCCATCCCAGTCCTAGGTAGTGACAATACGGGATGTTTTCTCATCTTGTGGACAAAAGAGGATGACTGAAATGCCACTCACTGTTCCACAGTTAGTTCAATGTTGTATTTCACTGCAGTCTCTTTGGGAATTCTTTTTTAACCATATCAATAAGCCAATTGTGACCTAGTTGCTCAGTGGCATTGAATTTCCTACTACACACAAACCAGTAGAAAGGCTATAAGATTTATGATGTATCCCCAAGATGAAAAGAGACACTCTTAAAATTGTTTCAGATTAAGTTTTTTTCCTTCCTTTTGAGCAATATGTTATTAGGTAGTCTTGGTTAGTATGTAATCAGTCATTAGCATATACTTTAACATTTATTTTTTAAAAACTTGAAGATTTTAGTAGATGTTCATTCAAAACCATCCTGTTTAAAGGTAATAAACAAAAAGATAAACACTTCTTTTCATTAGGACAAAAATCATTAGTACTGTTTACTCTTGGTAAAAAGAAATAAAACCAAAAGGTAAGATGAGGCTGAAATAGAAGGTATTTATTTCATTCTTTAGCACAAAAAAGGATGCATTTTTATTTTGACCTGTATTTTCTTTTTTTTTTAATTAATGAAAAGTTAGTGTAGCAAATGTCTTAGTCATGAAGATTATATTCCAAATTAAAGAAAAACAAAGTTTCAAAGAAAATTGCATTTATAAGGAAAGAAACTATTACAGAACTAACAACAAATCATATATCTGTTTATTTGTGATAAAAGTATTCACTCTCTTAACTTTCATATATAACATATACCAGCGTCAATTATGCTAATAGTGTTGCACACTTTACCCCTAGCACTATTTATCTTTTTTAAAAAATCGTACCATTTCTAACTGGAAGTTTGTATGACTATTTTCATCCAATTCCTCATCTCCTCACCCCCTACCTCTGGTTATCACAAATCTGATCTCTTTTTCTATGAGTTTGTTTGTTTTTGAAGTATAATCGACATACAGCACTATGCTAGTTCCTGTGCAAAATATAATGGTTCAATATTTCTATACATTTCAAAATGATCACCATGATAGGTTTAGTTACCAACTGTCACCATATAAAAATATTACATAACTGACTATATTCCACTGTGTTTTCAAAATGGGTAGAATATACTTTCACTGAATGAAGATGGGATGGCATTCTAGCTTTGGGAACAACTCAGATTTCCCTGTATTAGAAGATGATTCAAGCTTCCACTGATTCCCTTGGCTCAGGAGTGCATGAGATTTAAGTTATATATTATACAAAGTTACTGTGAGTTTTTGTATGGATATAAAAATTCTGTTAAGGTGGGGATGTAGTTGGCTTTTGAGAAAATGTACAAGTGACAGTCTTGGAATGATGTTTGAGGAATTTCAGGTCTAAGTTATTGATAATTTTAGTTGGACACCTCTCTTCTAATTTCTTCTGCACCTGATTTGGCTATGTCTCTGTCTATGACTCCATGTATCTTCTGTAACTTCTGCTTATTAAAAGCTGTTATTATGTAATTTTATATATAGAAATTCATAAATATATCATACTTTTAAATTGAAAGTTGTAAATTATAAAATGTGTTTATTTCTCATTTAAGACAGTGATCCTTGCTTTCTTTTCCTGACATTAAATGTCATTTGATGCCTGGATAAAGGGCTCAGGAGTTTTACTTCCAGGGACTTGATACCATGAGTAGTAACTTATTCATCTGTGAGGAGCCAGGACCCTGCTTTTTGCTTTTCTTCCAAATATACTCCAGTGATTCAATGACATTTCCTTCTGCAGAATCACATTATTCAGCCAGGCTTATTAAATATTTTTCAGAAGAAATGTTCAGTTTCCTGAGAGTAATTGAAAACTTCAAGGCACATGTTTTCAGATATTGAAGGAGTCATCCTCTGCATCTACTGCAGGCAGAAGTTATAATTCATTACACTGGGGTGTTTGTAGGCTGGTTTCCTACAGCTGACCTTTTCTAGTTACTTATTTTCTTTGAGGCATATCTGAAATATAATAAACACATTTATTTCAAAGTCTTTGCTTTTACAAAATGTCTTAAAACAATGTTGCGCACATACACCTCAATGAAACAGACTACTTTTAACCCCAGTTTTATTCACAATGGAAAAGATTTTAGATTACAAATGTCATCCAAGGAAATTAAGCCAAATGATTCTTCTGTTAATAACTATGTTTAGTACCTAAGGCACACATTTCAGGAATTTTGTGGAAAAGCCAAGGCTTACAAATGTATTTAAGAAAAATTCAAGTATTTTAATGTATATTTCTTGCTATAAGTTGACAAGTTCTCTCATATCTTCAAAGGCCTAAGTACTTGACCCTCAAGCATAAGCCCTTTTCCTATATGTTCTCATTTGTCTTTTAATATACAAGACACATATTTTATTTTACATGATGTCTTTCTGGGATATTATATAGAAATAATGAGGCAGAGATTAATTTTATGAAACTGTAAAACTGACCATTCAACTATATTTTAATAGTTAAATAATATCCTTGTTATCATCTTTCTCTATATATATATATGTTTATTTATTTTAAACATTTTTATACTAAATTTTTTGGGGACCAATGTGAATATTTTTATTTTCCTGCATGGTCAGGGCTTTCTGAGCAGAAGTTGTTGGGATCTGGGTTAAAGGATGAGTGAAGAGTAAACCTAAGGTAGAACTCTCAGGAGAGATATTAAGAGGCCTTTCTTTCATTCTCCCAGGCCCATTCCTTTACATTCTAAATGGTTGTAAAAATGTTCCCTTCCTCCCTCCAGATAATTTTTTTATACTAGGGAGCAAAGGTTGCGGTAGCTAAGCAAACTGCCCTATAGAAGTTTCAGTGTTCATACTTCCAGATTCCTCTACTGTGGCTAGACTTCAGGACATGGCCAGCACTAGCTCTGGTGCCTCCTGGGGTTCTGCAGTCAGCTGCCTCATGACCAGGACCCACCAACCAGCAGCTGCCAGCCTCCATGCAAAGTGGGTCCTGGCAACCAAATGAACTAGGGCCAACCAAGCTTACAAGACCACACACACAGTCAGCCTGCCACAACAGAAGGACCCACGCAGCCCTCATGGGGGAACCCCTAGAGCATATAGCTTGGGTGACAAGGCAGGAGTGTGTTGCTGGTATGCACAGGATGTCTCCTGCAGAATGCCACTTTTCCAAGGTTGGGAGACATAACTAAGTTACCAGATACATAAAAATACAAAGAACAACGTAGGCAAAATGAGGTGGCAGAGGAACATGTTTCAGAAAAGGAACAAGAAAAAACCAAGAAGAAGAACCAAGCAAAGTGAAAATAGGCAAGAAAGAAAGAAAGAATCCAGGGTAATGATCTTAAATATGACCAAAGAACTCAGGAGAAGAATGGATGAGCAGAGCAAGAAGTTAGGATTTTTAACAAAGAGTTAGAAAATATAAAGAACCACTAAACAAAGGTGAAGAATACAAAAACTGAAATAAAAAATACATTGGAAGAAATCAACAGTACACTAAATGATACAGAGAAACAGATTAGTGAAACGGCAGACAGTAATGGAAATCACTGAAGATGAATAGAAAAAAAGAAAAAAGAATGAAAAGAAATGAGAACAGTTTAAGAGACCTCTGGGACAACATCAAATACACTAATATTCACACTATAGGGGTCTCAGGAGGAGAAGAGAGAGAGAGAGGGGCTGAGAATGTATTTGAAGACATAATAGCTGAAAATTTTCCTAACCTGGAAAAGAAAACAGTCACCCAAGTCCAGGAAGCACAGAGAGTCCCATACAGGATTAACCCAAAGAGAAACACACCAAGACACATTGTAATCCAAATGATAAAAATTAAAGATAAAAAGAGAATATTAAAAGCAACGAGGAAAGGGCTTCCCCGGTGGCGCAGTGGTTGAGAGTCCACCTGCCGATGCAGGGGACACCGGTTTGTGCCCTGGTCCGGGAAGATCCCACATGCAGCAGAGCGGCTGGGCCCGTGAGCCGTGGCCGCTGAGCCTGCACGTCCGGAGCCTGTGCTCCACAATGGGAGAGACCACAACAGTGAGAGGCCTGTGTACTGAAAAAAAAAAAAAAAAAAAGCAACAAGGAAAAAGCAAGAAATAACACTCAAGGGAAGTCTCATGAGGCTATCAGCTGGTTTTTCAGCAGAAACTTCCAGGCAGTCTAGAAGGGAGTGACATGCTATATTTAAAGTGATGAAAGGGAAAAACCTACAACCAAAAATATTCTGTCCAGAGATATTCTGTCTATATCTCTCATTCAGATTTGATGGAGAGATCAAAAGCTTTACAGACAAGCAAAGTTAAAAGAGTTCAGCAACACCAAACCAGCTTTACAAGAAATGCTAAAGGAACTTCCCTAGGCAAAAAAGAAGAGGTCACAACTAGAAACAAGAAAATTACCAAATGAAAAATCTCACTGGTAAAGACAAACATAAAGTAAAGGTAGGAAATCATCCATGTACAAAACTAGTAAGAAGACAGAAGTAGTAAAATCATCTATATGCACAATAATTAATTAAAGGATACAGAAAACAAGGTAAAATATAATATCAATACCAGTAATCATGAGAGGAGAAAAGTACAAATGCAGGGTCTTTAAAATGCATTTGAAATTAAAAGAAGCAGCCACTTAAAACAATCACGTATATAGATTGCTATATAAAAACTTATGGTAACTACAAACCAAAAACCTACAATAGACATGCACACACACACACACACACACACACACACACACACACAAAGAAAAAAGGAATCCAAACATAATACTAAAGATAGTCATCAAATCACAAGAAAAGTGAACAAAGAAGGGAAAAAAGACCTATGATAACAACCCCCAAACAATTAACAAAATGGCAATAAGGATATACATATCAATAACTACCTTAAATGTAAATGGACTAAATGTTACAATCAAAAGACATGGCTGAGTGGATACAAAAACAAGATCTGTATGTATACTGCCTAAAATAGACTCACTTCAGATCCACAGACACATATAGACTGAAAGTGAGGGGATGGAAAAAGGTATTCCCTGCAAATTGGAAATCAAAAGAAAGCTGGAGTAAATATATATTTTTATATCAGAAAAAAATAGACTAAAGACTGTTACAAGAGACAAAGAAGGACACTACAAAATTACCAAGGGATCAATCAAAGAAGAAGATATAACAATCTTAAATATATGTGCACCCAATACTAGAACAACTAAATACTAATGAACACAAAGGGAGAAATTGACAGTAACAATGACATCAGGGGGCTTTCACACCCCACTTACATCAATGGACAGATCATCCAGACAGAAAATCAATAAAGAAACATTGACCTCAAATGACATATTAGACAAGATGGACTTAATAGATATGTATAGAGCATTCCACCCAAAAGCAGCCGAACACATTCTTTTCAAGTGCACATGGAACCTTCTTCAGGATAGATCACACTCTAGGCCACAAAACAAGCCTCAGTAAATTTAAGAAAATTGAAATCATATCAGTCTTTTGCAAACACAACACTATGAGGATAGAAAATAATTACAGGAAAAACTGCAAAAAACAAACAAGTGGAGGCTAAACAATATGCAACTAAACAAAGAATGGATAAGTGAAGAAATCAGAGAAGAAATTTTAAAAATACATAGAGACAAATAGAAATGAAAACACAATAATCCAAAACCTATGCAATGCAGCAAAAGCAGTTCTAAGAGGGAAGTTTAGAGTGATAAGAGCTTACATGAGGAAACAAGAAAAATCTCAAATAAACAACCTAAACTTACACTTAAATAGGGAACTAGAGAAAGAGAAACAAATAAAACCCAAAGTTAGTGGAAGGAAAGAAATCACAAAGATCCGAGCAGAAATGAAAAAGAGTCTAAAAAAATTAAAAAGATCAATGAAAGTAAAAGCTGGTTCTCTGAAAAGATAAACAAAATGGATAAACCTTTAGCCAGACTCATCAAGAAAATAGGGAGGGGCTTCCCTGGTGGCGCAGTGGTTGAGAGTCCGCCTGCTGATGCAGGGGACACGGGTTCGTGCCCTGGTCTGGGAAGATCCCACGTGCTGCAGAGTGGCTAGGCCCGTGAGCCATAGCCGCTGAGCCTGCGCGTCCGGAGCCTGTGCTCTGCAGAGGGAGAAGCCACAACAGTGAGAGGCCCACGTACTGCAAAAAAAAAAAAAAAAAAAAAAAAAAAAAGAAAAGAAAATAGGGAGAGGGCCCAAATCAATAAAATCAGAAATGAAAATTCAGAAGTTACAATCAATACCACAGAAATACAAAAGATTATAGAGACTACTGCAAACAACTATACTCCAATAAAATGGACAACCTAAAAGAAAAGGACAAATTCTTAGTAATGTACAATCTCCCAAGACTGAACCAGGAAGAAAGAGGAAATATGAATAGATAAATTACCAGTACTGAAATTGAATCAGTAATTTTAAAACTCCAAAAAAACAAAAATTCAGGACCAGATGGCTTCACAGGTTTGCTTCTACCAAACATTTAGGGAAGAGTTAACACCTGTCCTTCTGAAACTATTCCAAAAAATTGCAAAGGAAGAAGTGTTTTTGAACTCATTCTATGAGGCCAGCATCACCCTGATCCCAAAACCAGACAAAGATATCATAAAAAGAGAAAATTACAGGCCAATAGTACTGATGAACATGGATGCAAAAATCCGCAACCAAATACTAGCAAAATGAATCCACAATACATTAAAAGGATCATACACCATAATCAAATGAGATTTATCCCAAGGATGCAAGGATTTTTCAACATCTGCAAATCAATCAATGTGATACATTAACAAATTGAATGAAAACCATGTGATCAGCATATGATCATCTCAATAGATGCAGAAATAGCTTTTGACAAAATTCAACATTCATTTATGATAAAAACTCTCCAGAAAGTGGGCATAGAGAGAACATATCTCAACATAATAAAGCCATGTGTGACACACCCCCAGCTAACATCATACTCAACAGTGAAAAGCTACAAGCATTTCCTCTAAATCAGCAACAAGACAAGGATGCCCACTCTCACCACCTTTATTCAACACAGTTTTGTAACTCCTAGCCACAGCAATCAGAGAAGAAAAAGAAATAAAAGAATCCAAACTGGAAAGAAAGAAGTAGAACTGTCACTGTTTACAGATGACATGATACTATACATAGAAAATCCTAAAGATACCATCAGAAAACTACCAGAGCTCATGAATGAATTTGGTATATTTGCAGGATACAAAATTAATATACAGAAATCTGTTGCATTTCTATACACTAACAACAAACTATCAGAAAGAGAAATTAAGGAAACAGTTCCATTTACCATTGCATCAAAAAGAATAAAATACCTAAGAAAAAGCCTACCTAAGGGGGCAAAAGACCTGTACTTCACAAAGTATAAAACCCTGATGAAAGAAATTGAAGACACAAACAGATGGAAAGATATACTGTGCTCTTGGATTGGAAGAATTCATAGTGTTTAAATGGCCATACTACACAAGGCAATCTACAAACTCAAAGCAATCCTTATCAAAAGACCAAAGGTATATTTCACAGAACTAGAACAAATAATTTTAAAATTTATATGGAAACACAAAAAACCTCAAATAGCCAAAATAATCTTAAGAAAGAAGAACAGAGCTGGTGGAATCAAGTTCCTTGATTTCAGACTACAGAACTAGGGTAATCAAAACTGTATGGTACTGGCACAAAAACAGAAATGGAGATCAAAGAAATAGAATAGAGAGCCCAGAAATTAACCCAGGTACTTATGGTTAATTAATTTATGACAAAGGAGGGAAGAATATACAATGGAGAAAAGAAAATCTCTTCAATGTGGTATTGGTAAAACTGGACAAATACATGTAAAATAATGAAATTAGAATATTCTCTAACAGCATATACAAAAATAAACTCAAAATGGATTAAAGACCTAAATATAAGACATGACACCATAAAACTTGTGCAAAAGTCTTTGACTTAAATCATAGCAATGATTTTTGGCTCTGTCTCCTAAAGCAAAGGAAATAAAAGCAAAAATAAACAAATGGGAACTAATTAAACTTAAAAGCTTGTACACAGCAAAGGAAACCATCAGCAAAACAAAAAGACAACTTACTGAATGGGAGAAAATATTTTTAAATGATATGAAAAATAAGGAGTTAATATTCAAAATATATGGACAACTCATATAACTAAACATCAAAAAACAAACAAACCAATTAGATAAAGGGCAGAAGACCTGAACAGACATTTCCCAAAGAGAACATACAGTGGCTGACAAGCATGTGAAAAGATGCTCGACATCACTAAATCATCAGGGAAATGATGATTGAAAACCACAATGAGATATTGCCCCACACGTGTCAAAATGGCTATCATCAAAAAGAACACAGATGACAAATGTTGGTGAGGATGTGGAGAAAAAGGAACCCTTGTACACTGTTGGTGGGAATATAAATTGGTGCAGCCACTGTGGAAAACAGTATGAAGATTTCCAAAAAAATAGAACTACCATATGATTCAGCAATTCCACTCCTGAGTGTACGTCAGAAAGAAACAAAAACACTAATTCATAAAGATACATACACCCCAATGTTCACAGCAACATTATTTACAATTGCCAAGGTATGGAAGCAACCTAAATGTCAATAAACACGAATGAATAACGAAGGGGTGGTGTATATATACAACGGAATATTACTCAGATGTAAAAAAGAACAAAATTTTGCCATTTGCAATAACATGGATGGACTTGGAGGGTGTTATGCCAAGCAAAATAAGTCAGACAGTGAGAGACAAATACTAGATTATATCATTTAGATGTGGAATCTAAAAACTACAACAGACTAATGAATATAACAAAAAAGAACAGATTTACAGATGCAGATAACAAATTAGTGGTTACCAGTGGGGAGAGAGGGGTGGGGAGGGGCAATATAGGGGTAGGGAATTAAGAGGTACAAATTATCATCTATAAAATAAGCTACAAGGATATATTGTACAACTCAGGAAATATAACCAATATTTTACAATAACTATAAATAGAGTATAACCTTAAAATTTTTTGAATCATAATAATGTACATCAACTATACCTCAATAAAAAATAAAGGACTTATAAGTAAGCAGTGTCTATATTGCTTTATTTTGCCATACTAAATTCTGTAGTTAGAAGCACAGCCATTACAACTAATACTAGCTTGTACGGTCAGCTATATTTGGAAACCATTTATTCAATTGCATTTTTCTATATAACATGTTCTTACACAATTTTAAATGTCAAAAAAATCACTAAATAGCAAAGTGATATTTTAAACGATTTTTAAGTCTGGAAAGTGCTACTTTCTTCATCAAACATAGAGCATAACTGTATTCTACATTGTCACTCTTTGTTGGAATAACTTCAAATATTAAAACTGGGGAAAAGGGAAAAAATATCAGTGGATCTGTGTTTAGGCACAAGGTATCAGAAGGGGTGGTGGAAATCACTGAACTATAAGTTGCTAATTTCCCTAAGAAATTCTAGGAAGCTTTTGAAGGATTCCTTCATTAAAGAATTTCCTGGAAGTGCTTTAGAAAGTTCAGAACATTTCTTCTGCTTTGTTCTTTCTTCTCCTTCTAGTATTCCAATTACATGTATGTTGCCCCTTCTGAAATTATACCAAAGTGCTTGGATGTTGTGTTCTGATTTTTGTAGTTTTTTCTCTTGGCATGCAGTTTCAGAAGTTTCTGCTTATCTTTTTACCAAATTTGCTGATTTTTTCCTTGGTTGTGACCCATCTACTAAAAAGCCAATCAAAGGCATTCTTTATTTCTGTTACAGTGTTTTTGATTTGTAGCATTTCCTATGATACTTTGTTAGGGTTTCTATCACTCTGCCTACATTACCCATCAGTTCTTACATTTGATCTACTTTTTCACTTGGAGCTCTAAACGCTTTAATCATGATTACGGTAGACCTCCTCTCTGATAATTCCAATTTGTGAGTCTGTTTCTGATGATCTATTCCGACTCTTCTTTTCCTTGTCTTTGGCATGCCTTGTTATTTTTTGGTTGAAACCCAAGCATGCTGTATTAGGTAATAAGGGCTGATGTGAACAGATATTTGGTTTGAGGATTTATGGTAATCTAGCTAGGAGCTGGTCTATGTTTAAAGCTTGTTGTAGCTATAGGTTCCAGGGGCTTGAATTCTTCTAGTGTCCTTGTTCTTGTCCCTTAATTTTGGGTGTCAACTATTCCTTCTCAAAAAAAGTCTGAGTCTTGTGGCTCTTTCAGCTGTAACCCACTGTTTTTATACTAGAGGCCTGTTGGTATTGTGTGAGGAAAAAAGAACGCTCTATAATTTTAAAAATGTCAGATGGCTTCTCAGGGCCTGTATCTTGGGGATATCAAATTTGCACACTTTTTTTTTTTTTTTTTTTTAGTGACATGGATGTGGTTATTTTTTTTCCTAGTCCTCTACTACCTTCCCTGGCTATACTGTTCTTAATCTGTTTCCATGAAGCCCTGTCGTTGGTTGACTATGATTTTGGTTGTTTTTTTGTTTCTCTTTTTGTTTTTACCATGAGATGAGACAAGAAGCCTGGAAAGGAAGTTGAGCTGGGGGTATTCCCTTCTCCCAGCTAGGATAAGGTTCCAACACTAGAGAGTGGACCTTTTTTATGGAGAAAGTTTAGTGTACTTCACAAGGATTACTTGTCCTCTCCTGCCAGAGACAGGAAGGGTTATTTCTTGGATTTTCAGTGTGAGATTCTGATGGGATTTCTGGAGGTAAAGCTCATGGATATGAGGAGTTCCCTAAAACTTAGGAACATAGGAGTGTTTGACTCAAGCTGCTCCAAACTTAGCCTCCAGAAATTCATCAAAATGACTATTTAAACATCCCAACTAGATTATGGTTCCAGAGTCTTCTGTTCTATGTAGACAGGTCTCATCTATCTCTCTCTGCGTGGACTGTTTCCCAGGTTTTGGGTGGTGATTTCCCTGTGACCTCAGTTCTTTTATGGGTCTAAAAAAAGTCACTGATTTTCAGTTTTTCTAGCTTTTTTGGTTGTAAGAATGGAAACAATTCTCCTCATGGAGGAGCTTTAAACACCAAAGTTGAGGATAAATGGTTCAGTAAGCTCAGTGCTTCCAACATCTCCTAGAGATTTTGAAGCACAAATTCCAGCATCTGAAAGACCTAGTTAATACTAGCTAAGATGGGAAATTAGGACAACTGAAAAGAAGGAATTAATCTGCAGATCAACAGAAGATTTAGTCAATATTCCTAGGCAATGGGTAATAATAGAGAATATGAGCTATCTAATGAGTACACCAAGACCATGAGATTTTGTGAAACCAAGGGTATCCAGCAGAGACTTACCCCTTCAAGATGGCATCCCAAGTTTGATGAATTTAGATAATTGCAAAAATAATGAACATTAATACAAGAGTTTAGAGTTCAAAGACCTTACTCTGGACTGGTCTTTCATTCTAGATAAGTGACTATTACTTCTTACTCAACATGCCCTTCTAATAGCTTCCTTGATTCATTTTGTTATACCAGCCTAGCTTTAACATTTATGTTCCCTATATTTTGGCCTTATAAACTGGCTGATTTGTTTATTGGTTCACAAGATTATCTTTCTGATTCAAAAAATATTCTCTGTTCTATAGATTGCCCTCAGTTTATTTTATTGCATCTAATATTAGATGCATTGGATGACAGGAAACTAACATCTTAAGAAACCACAGAATGATTGGAGGTATCATTGAAAGGTTACCATCAATAACCAAGCATACCACTTCCCAATTTTTTCATGCTATGTCACATTAGGTGGGGAAAAACAGAAATGAATCATTATTTATATGCAGAAAGATGAAGATATAAACTGTTGATACATTCAGGTCCTATAAAATGGAAACTAGGTTAGTAGGATCCTTTAGTCTAAGCCTCAAGTTCACAGTGGTTTCAAGTTTTGACTTCTACTTAGTTCTGTTTTTTTAAAAATGTCCCTTCAAGTAACCTGGTTGTTTTTTTAATCCTAAAATCTTTGAGTGTAAACTAGAGTAAGCTTTAGAGATTCCAAACAGTAATCTATCCCTCAAATACCTAGTAGAAGGTGTAGCTAAACGTTATCACTTTAAACATCAGGTATTTTATTGTTATAGTTGTGATTAACATTGCCATTTATTGAGGTGATTATCAAGTACCTTCCATGAATGACCTTAAACATTTATGTGATATTATTGAAAATTTTATATGGTATTTTATAACATGTCTTTCTCATCCAATATTTTCATGATATCAGCATTTACTTTTATATTCCCATTATTCCTACATCCAGGAACAATATATCCTCTCCAAATTCTAGACTACAAACTAATCACAGACATAAGGATAAATCTCATTAGGAAATAATATAAGGATAAAATTTATCATTTAAGTGAAAATCCGAGACTCTTTCATTGAGAGAACTTTAATATTTATAATAGTATGCAATGCGTATGTTCATTAATCTAACCGGTCATAAAAATACCTAATTAGCTTTCCTTGAAAGAATTGCATCTCCCCCTTATCATTTGGCTGAATTGAGAAAGCACAAGGAGACAGACCGAAAGTATACCTCTGACCCATAGGCTGGGCATTAGGACATGTGGTTAACACAGGTTAGTCAAATTCTCAATCTCTAAAACAACTGGGAAAAACAACCAAAGATACAAGCAAATTCATACAAATATATCTGTATACAACTATAGGCTCATCAATATTATATATATGAATATGCATTTGTATATACACAATACATAAATATATATAAGATATTGAGTCATAAATGTATATTGAATTTTATAGTAAAAGATTTTAAAAATACAGTGTTCATAGTATTAGACCTGATGTGATAATGAGTACAATATGTCATATGAATTTTTTTCTGGATCTCACTTCCATTTCTGCAGCCTCTACCACAACCCCCTCCTCATACTCACACACATATACAAACATACAGCATTTATTCCATGTGAGCATTTTGAAATGCTGGTGATAATCCTGATATATCACATACACATTTCTGTCTATCAAAGGTGCATACAGCCCTTAGTGCATCCATGTTTTAAAAAGTAAAACTAATGAATTCCTCCAGCATTTTGTCCAGGCAACAGTTCTATTTGGATGCAGGGTGGAATAAAACACAGGACCTATCTAAACACGGCAAGATAGTCTCCAGACCACTGAATACCCCTATTCCTTGTCAATTCTTTTTATATGCTTTTCATCAATTTGGTCACAGAAAACAAAAATTTATTCATTTCTCCAATTATAAGAAAGTGATAAATGAGAACACAATTCACAAGTACATCTGGCATGATACCTGTCCTAGTAGAGACATGACAAAAGTTCAATTATTTGGGAAAAACAAATAGGTTGGTTTACCAAAGAGCTATTTAAGTAAAGGTCAGAAAAACTTTTAAGAGAATGAAAGAAACTGGTTAACTTTTCAGGAATGATTTGTCACATAGACAAAATTGTTTACAACTTATTTCTAATATAGAAAAATTGTTTTAAAATTTAGAACCAAACAAAACATACTGGGGAAATATTTACCATAGTAACTGCCCCAGTAGTATTCTGTTCTTGTCCTTTTTATGTGCATTAATATAATTTTGTATTTTTTTTCTAATTTAATCCAATGCCATCCACAATCCCAAGTAAAAAAAGAATTTATACTCCAAACCTGATTTTGTATGAATTTTACAAACGTGGATTTGTAAACATATCCACATAATGGATATGTTTATCGATTAGAGCTAAAAAATAGATTGTCAGTTGTTAGCATTCTGAGTAAAACATCGGATATTACAATAAAAATTTCAAACATATCTATATACTACCCCTTTATAAAACTTTTCAATAAAATTTAGCTATGACTTTAATATATGTTAAAATTTTTAGAGTTAAATACTTAAATGTATTTTCTAACTAATCCTAATAATTCTATACAAACAATTCTATAATTATTTAGATTTCACAGATGATGAAACTGAGGCTTAGAAGGTTTAATAAATATTTCAAGGTTACACAAGCAATTAATGACAAAGATTGAAACTGAACCAAAGATCTCTAAAACTGAAATTTAGGAAAATTCTATAATACCTCACTGCCTTTCCATTGTTAATTATGTCACCTAAATCCCTCACATTGCCTATAAGGCACATGGTCCTCTGCTCACATCATCAGCCTCAACTTTCTTTTCCTGCTTCAGATTCGGCCACAAGTAATCATATTTGTTTGTTTGCTTTATGACTATTCCATCTTTTCCCTGTCTTAGGCTCTTTATACATGTTTATTCTTTCTGTTTGGAACTTTCTTACCCTGGATAAATCCAGTTGTTCAGGTATGGTCATAAATGCAACTTTCTGAGAGAAGCCTTCCCTTTCCCATCCCTCTCAGAGCACAGCAAGTCTTGGTTTTACTATTTCCTGTTATTTGCTGGATTCACATCCAGTTTTTTTCTCATGGCATGATTTAGATAAATCCCTATGTAGCTGCTTGACATCTATTTACGATTCTTAATATAAATGTCATGTAAGCTCAGGTGGCACAGCGTTGTTCATTGTTATATCCATAGTACCTAAAGCAGTACTTGGTGTAAACTAAGCACAGAATAAATTTCTGTTAGTAAATGAAAAAAATAATGAATTAATTGGCAAGATATAGGATTCTCTTTGATATTTAAATAGACTATATTAGTGATGTGCAAAGTACTTTTAGAGAAATAGAATATTTTCCAGGTCCATGAGATAAGTCTGAATACAATAATAAATCTGGAGAATATTTCATTCAATCATAAGTGGAGTACAGGATCTTTCAAAAGTAAAAGTAGGAAAGGCAATCATCCAAGTTTCTGGAACTCCATACTATAGCTGTAATTATCATATGGAAATACAAATGTGATCAAACCTCACCTGGGCTTGACACTCAGCAGTAACTTCCAAGCACACTCAGAATAAATAACAACTTCCATATATGAGCCCATCTGACCATTATCTCGATGATAGGACCTCCTGCTGTGGAACTGTGTATACCAAACTTAATTTGATGTCATTAAAATTTGAAATATTTCCCTAATTTCCTTTTTTCTAGCTCCACACTCTCCAAGAAACTGAACTGTTGCCAGATACTTTTTCTCAAATTTACCTCACCACACCTCTCACAGTTAAAACACTGCAAAGACTTCAAAAGCTTAGTTTTGTTAGTACACAAATCAAAATTCATAACATGCTTCCCTTTGCTCTCTACACATCAGCAACCATGGCCTTTTTCAGTTCTTCTAACTCTCTTCTGCCACAAGACCTATGCACATGTTATTTTCCTTTTACCTAAAATAATTCCACCCACTCCCCTCTCTCCTAGCTAACTAGGTTTTCTTAGCTTCTTCACTTCCTCCTGAATACCTTCTTTGGTTTCCCCAGTTACTTAAATCTCTGATTTTAACACTTTGTAATGCCCTACATTTATTATAGAGGTAATTGTGTGTGTGCATTTAAAATTAATATCTGTCCTCTTTACTTGAAAATAAGCGCTATGTGATTAGAGATTATTCTTTGATTCTTACCTCCTTAACACCTAACACAGTGCCTGGCATATAGCAATTCTAATATATACATTTGTCAGAAAAGAAAAAGAAAAAATTGACATGCTGATATTTGGGCTCCTGTGGAGTTTAATCATAGGGAGAGAAAGACCTTTCAATTTCTGAAAGTACCTGGTTCACTTGAGATTTGTCTTAGAAATATTAGCTACACTTCCAATCAAAAGCTAAATTCCCTCTCTAACTGCAAATCTCCTATTTGCAGTCACCTGTCAGCGAAGCATAAATCTGTTTCAGTTTGCAGAAGAGTTAGGGCGGCCATCAACAGACAGGATGGTTAGCATTCCAGGAAGCAACAAATTACAGAAGACTATGTGTACTAGGGATGCTAGAGGTGATGCTCCTTCAGTAAGACAGTCAAATTTTCCACCTCCTATATTTAAAATGGAAAAGGCAGAAAGGATGAAGAAGTTTTGTGCTTAAAATTAATGGATTAGACATTCCAAGGAAAAAGAGGCCCAGTGGGAATGACAATATAAAATATGTAACTAAGGCATATGAATACCAATAGTACCAAAAATAACCACTAAGAGTTTTTGAGCATTCCCAAAGTGCCAGGCACTATGCAAAGAGAGTAGCTAATCCCCAGATGAGAATGGAATCCTAGCCAAATTCCAGTTCCAGTTTCAATTCACTTAGTCTGTTTAAGCACACTAGAGTCTATAAAGCAAACATGCAAATTTATTGATTTACAATAAGGATGAAAAGGGAGGAGACGAATTCTTTTTTTCTTCTAAAGAAAGAGAGACTCACTTAGCATTTAACAATAAACTTTTTAATGTAAGGGACCTGAATGACTCTCTTTTCTTTGGAAATAGAGTATTATTCTTATATAATTTTTAAAAATGAGCTCTCTGTGTGAGGTTCTATACTACAGTTTTAAGTGAGTTGTCAGCATTTAGAGTCTTTTTGGTAGCCAATAGTTTACCTTCACTAATTCAACCAATGTTTTTTGAGTACCTCTTCACTTCATGTGTCAAGTACTTTTAAGTGTTCAAGTGCTTACAATAAATACTCATGAATTTCATATTTCTATGCATTAAAACCTTAGTATTATCAGAATATTTAAAAATATTTTTGAAAGTAAGAATAGCTGTGCAATCACTACCCATATAAAGAACTGGAACATTGTTGGCACCAAAAAAAAAAAAAAAAAAGAAAGAAAGAAAAAAGCCCTTGTCACAACCTTCCCTAACACTGCACATTTTCTTATTCCCAAAGTAATGACCAACCTGACCTTAAATTTCATCATCATAGCAGGGTTTTGCCCGCTTTTTTTTTTGCCTGCTTTTTAAATATCATTTCATGGATCATAAGATATATAGTATTTTGTTTGTTTTCTTTTAATACTATAGTTCTGCAACACCATCCATGTTGTTGCATATAGCTGTAGTTAGTTATTATTACCACATAATACTCTATAGAATGCTTATTACACAATTTATATAACTATTTTATCCTTAATGGATATTTGGCATGTTTCCAAGTACTTGAATATTAACAAATAATACTGTTATAACTAAATTTTAAATAATAAGTCTATTTAGTTTTTAGTTTCAGTGAATTATTTTTTCCCCTTCATTTTCTCTCTCTACCCTATTAGATTCCAATTAACCTTAAATGTTGTTTTGACCATGTCCCATCTGTTTCTTCATGAATACATTCTTCCAAATACATTCTAGTTCACTAAGTTTCTTTCTAGCTATGCCTGGTTACATTCTAAAAATTACCAATTATTGTTTATTCCTAGAATGCATTTTCTAGTTCTGTGACAAAATCCTCAATATCTTTAATCTGTGAACATATATTATTTTAAAGTACACAACTGACAATACCATTATCTATCACATCTATTTCTATTGGTTTTTTTTTTTTTTTTGCCATTAGGTTTTATTAATGTGCTCTTATCTACTCATATTTAGCTATATTCGTTGAGTGCCAGAAAGGATTTATTTTTGCTCATGTCAGGGACTTAGGCTATAGGCAAAAGCAGTAATACAGAACCTTAATCCTGCAGGAGTTATATGTGATGATGACATTTATATTTTATCAATTCTGGTAAATGTTGCCTTTAAAGTAATTGTTATATTTATCATAAATATAACTAAATTTGAATTATGTCTACCATTTTATTGTCAACAATGTGTCCATTCTTTTTTTTTTTTTTTTTTCCGGTACGCAGGTCTCTCACTGTTGTGGCCTCTCCCGTTGCGGAGCACAGGCTCCTGACACGCAGGCTCAGCGGCCATGGCTCACGGGCCCAGCTGCTCCGTGGCATGTGGGATCTTCCCGGACCGGGGCACGAACCCGTGTCCCCTGCATTGGCAGGCGGACTCTGAACCACTGCGCCACCAGGGAAGGCCCCTAGGTTTTTGTTTTATGATAAACATACTTACTTCATCATTTTTTCTTTGTTATACTATCTGACAAATTCTAATATGTTGGTCTGTTTGTGTTTAATGCTCTGTCCACTTAGCCCTTTTTATTTTGCTTTTTGTTGTGACGAGGTGTAGGTAGGGTTGTATATATTTATTTATTTATGAGATTGCTTTATTGTTCCAACAATGAGGCACTTTGTCATGTGCTTTTGAACTTCCTTCTACTAGAAGTTGATTATGTGTCCTCACTCCATTGATTTAGAGCTTGACCATGTGCTTTACTTTGGCCAGTAGAATGTCAGCAGAAGTGACTCTGTGGATTCTCAACCTAGACCTTGAAACATCACACATCCACTTGTTCCTCTGGGAATTTCTTTTTTCTTTTTTTTTTTCTTTTGCGGTACACGGGCCTCTCACTGTTGTGGCCTTTCCCATTGTGGAGCACAGGCTCTGGATGTGCAGGCTCAGTGACCATGGCTCACGGGCCCAGCCGCTCCGCGGCATGTGGGATCCTCCCGGACCGGGGCACGAACCTGTGTCCCCTGCATTGGCAGGCAGACTCTCAACCACTGCGCCACCAGGGAAGCCCTCCTCTGGGAATTTCTGAATTCCATTATGGAAAGAAAAAGCCCTCATTCTAAAAAATGAAGGGCACGTGAAGGTGATATAGACCCAATCTCCAGCTTAAAACCAATCAGAGCCCACTCTAGCCAGGATCATCTGAATCAGAGTTGATGAACATATGAATGAGGGAAATAACTGTTGTTTTAAGCCACTGAAATCTTAAGGTTATTAGTTAAGCAGTATTATTGTAGCAATAGTTGATTAAGATAGAAATTAATACCTAGGAATAAGATGTAGCTGGAAGGAAAAAATAACACTAAAATATGTGGCTGTGACTTTAGGATAGGAGGCAACCATAAAGAAACTATTCTTAGAATTTGGAAAAGTGTATGCTATAAAGAAATTGTTATAGATGGTTGGTATATATAATGATGTCTATTATGTACTGTCAAATATTTGGTGTAGCTGTCACATGTGATAAATTGGAAGGCAGGAAGTATACCTAGTTAACTTGTCATATGGGGTAAGAAGATTTTGAGGCAGAGTGTTGAATGTATAAGTTGGTTGTTGCTAGCTTCATTTCATAAAGAACTATAAGAAATGGATGAGGTAAGGAAAAATAAACTATCCAATTTGCAAATGAAATTTAGAAAGAGTAAACTGTGCCCAGAAGATGCATTGGAAGGTTACTCTGTTTATCACCAAATCAATGCACTGACAGATTCAGGAAAGGGAAGGGGGATCTAGGGCTCCATCATGGCAAGATGTTTTCAGGGTAAACAAGTGAGTACTAAATTAAGTGTGTGGCTATAAATCTCTTTATTAGTACCTTTGTGAAAATGTAAATGGCGTTTAGAATATTTTAGCTAAATAAACAGCTTCTAAAAAGACAAAGGCATGGTCACAAATAATCATTATATGCCCCGAATAGAATATCCACAAATAAATCTAGGGAGAAAGGCAGCTTGCCAAGAACTGGACATGGAGTTAACTTGAATCTCAAGAATTTTTTTTATAATGGTACTACCTAAGAAAAGAATATGACATATAAAGAGACCTTTGGGGCCCCACCTCTTTACAGGCAGGCAGCAGACTGACATACAGCAACCTACCAAGTAAGGCATTTTCTCCCACGATATCTTCAGAAGTAGACTAGGATGGTGGAAAAGAAATAGTAGATGGAGAGAAAAGCTCTGGGAAAATAGTAAACTGCAGAGAAACTCACAGGGAGCAAAAGGTCTATTCTTTAACTCCAGGTTATGGGACAAGAAAATATTTTCCCAGCAAGGCTTAAGAATTAATTGCTAGGGTTCAATGACTACTACCTGCTTCTCTTGCTTCTCTCTTTCAAATCAGAGTGTTTGTTACAGTTACCCTATCCTTATTTCAGAATCTATTTTCTGGAGTGTTTAAGTCATAAAAAAAACTTGCCTTTTGGGGTTTCCCTGGTGGTGCAGTGGTTGAGAGTCCACCTGACGATGCAGGGGACACGGGTTCGTGTCCCGGTCCGGGAGGATCCCACATGCCGCAGAGTGGAACGGCTAGGCCCGTGAGCCATGGCTGTTGAGCCTGCGCGTCCAGAGCCTGTGCTCCGCAATGGGAGAGGCCACAACAGTGAGAGACCCACTTACCGCAAAAAGACAAATAACAAACAAAAAACTCGCCTTTTTAGTTACTAGCTCTACAGATTGAGAAACTTCATCCAGACCGGATATAAGCCACAACATTCTGGGCTTGACGCATGATAACAATGATTAGATGAGACATTTGAGGATTTGAGGATTGGTTTGAGCAAATTTTGATAATGGTAGGTACGGGAAAAATCACTAAAATGTTGGATTGTGGTAGATGACATTGCTTTGACAATTCTTTGCTTCCCTGAATCCATGCCCTTAGTCACTTGACTTCACAGTTCCTCCCACTCCATATGGAGTACATTTCCCCACCCACTGAGAGTAGGCTTACTCTATGACTCTCTTTAGCTAATATATTCTCAGTGGATGTGACGGTTTACAGTATTTCAGCCTAGACTTTAGTAGGCATTCTGGGTCTCTGCCTAATCCCCCAGTAACTTTCTACCTCTCCCATAAGAAAAACTCCCTTTGGGTGGATAAAACTTCTTTATCATGGACTCCAGAATAAACACACATGATGTAGAGTAGTTCTATCCAAACATCATACTAAAGCACCTTTACCCCAATCAAGCCTCAGATGGATGAAAAAAGATAAGCTATTTTTGTCATATGCTACAGAGCTTGGGGGTGGTTTGTAATATAGATTTTTGTGTATATTTTTAATTGAATACTAGAAATTGTGTATAGAAAATTGTAAGGCCTCTGAATACTATTACCTTCTTCCAGAGTAAGTTCATTAATCCTTAGGTAGGCTATAAAAGTAGAAGCAGACCATCTTAATCTAATCAATAATGAGTTACCTGATGGTTGTTTTCCGTCTTTTTAAGGCTCCATCTGTCTTTGGTTTGCTCCCATCCTTCCAGGGAAAAAAAACCTACAGCCTGGAATGTATCATAGGGCCTCTCCAACTTTGATTCCCTACACTCAAATTTTTGTCTCCACAGTAACAGAATACTGTAGAAAATTCTATTCTGCTTTTCAGCCCCTTTTAACTTGGCTTCTTATACTGATATCTTATGCCGCTATGAATTCAGCAAATGCTTTGAAGGTAATTGAGTTTCATGCTCACTTCTCAATATCTCCCTTCTCTCTGGGATCATGGATTCTCAAGCCCTGGCAGCACGGTCAGTCACCAACTTCAATTTTTGTTTCTCTAGCCTCATGAGATTGTTAAAAGCTCTGTTGCTTTCTGTCTTCCTTAGAGTGGTCCTCTTGCCCAGTTCCAATAATCAGTAGATACTTGTCCTATGAAATGTCATAGAGAGGAAAGTGACAGTTCAAAATATTGGCTCTCCTTTCACAAGTTCCCTTCTCTCCATGGTGTCTTCCCTTCTCTCCATGATGTCTGCCCATGAAGTTCTGCCTAACTTGGCATGTTTTTGGTGCCCTGAAGCAGAACTCTTCTGTATTTCAACCAACTATTCTAGTTCTCAGTAAGAGCACTGGTGTAATGCAAGTGATTCTATCAAAGGGAGAGATGATATCCCAAAGTAATACCTTTTATTTTTATATGTTTATTATTTATAATTTTCTCAAAGTTTTCATTGGGACATTGTACCCTTTAATTAAAAATATATGAAGTAATCATTTATTCCCATATCTAATTAAATGACTTCAGGGAAAGATTGCTTTTATTAAAATCAGTGCTTTAACCAATCTGGTTATATCATATTGATTAGCTTTCTTCAAATCCTATTTCTAAGAGCTGGCTTATCATTTACACATAACCAAAGTATATCATATAAACTGAATTTTAATTTTACCAGACGGTAAGTGTTCCCACTCATTTAAAAACATAGCTGCACACACATGTTTTCTTTTCAACTTAGAATATACTGTCAAAAAGCCACTATAATATACTCCATTAATCTACTAAAAACTATATTCTGTTTTCTTGTATGATGTTAAAAGTTTAGAAATGTTTTCAGGTTATTACCTTAATATTTAAAGGAACTGAAAATATATCAAGAGAGTATTATATAGCAGTGGAGGTCTTTTGTGTTATTTTTAACAGACAATAATTTATATTTTTCCCTCAGAACAATATGGACTGCTTATCCTATAAAGAACACTGATAGGTATATTTACTGGATGTGGTTCTACATGGTGCTTTTTAGCAGGCAGGAGTTTTTCAGCATTCTGTTTCTTCAGTAGTATGTGCATAATAGGATTTCATTACAGAAATCTCGATACCCATATTGCAAAATATATTATTATGTTCAATTTAAATTTAATTTAATGATAAACTGCTTTCCTCATTTAATTTCATTTTCAAATCCAATTCAGTTTTTCTTCAATAGGATAAATACAGACTCTGTTTTTATTAAAAAGGGTGAAATGACTTTTTTGTTATTCATCATGTTTGATTTCTTTTTCAATTTTTATTCCAAAGAACTTAAAATAAAAATTTTATAACCTCAGATTCAGATGTCACTTGATTATGTAATTTTGTATTTTACTCACAAACTGTTGTCAAAATGTTTGGAGGTTAATATATATTTGGTTAAAATTGAAAGTGTAAGGAGTGCTCATGTAAGGATTGAAAGGTCACAATGGTTATTTTTTGGTTATTCAAATTATACACATAGAGGACATTGACGGTTGATTTTATATGCACCTCTGACCATTCATTTATTTAACAAACTACTGATTACCCACCAGGTATAAGGGTCTTCTAGGTCTGAGAATAATGGATGTAAAGAGAAATCGGATCTTCCTAGAGCTCAAAATTTCTTACTGAGGAAAAGTATTTGAAATTTTTTTAACCAATACTAAACTTATTAATAATTATTATTTATTGATGCTTACCATTTGCAATATTTTATTTAGCTGATTGTTACTTCTAATGTAAGTCTGAAGAAAACATGGCAAGATTCCTGAGCTTCCAAAATCAATCAGTCTAAAATTCATGCATTTAACCTTCCCAAGCCCACAAGGAAAACACTATCCCTATGCACTATTCACATTGCAGTTCTATTACCACCTTTTTTTGCTCATATATAAGCAAAGAGATAGCAGTATGATCATTTGCCATTAAAGTCTTATTTGTGGGAGATTACACAAATATAGTAACTGAACCCAAATCTGCACAATTTATTAGTACTTTTGATAGTTGAACATGTCTGCTCAAAAGTCACAGTTTGGCCATATTGTGGATGTTACTCTCCTCAACTAGTAATTCCTAGACTCTCTTTCTCTCCATTGACACACCAATTTAACAATACATGGACAAATTTCCTTTGTGAGAAATTTAGAAACTGGTTGAGAGACCCCTGCATCCTGGACAAACGTGAAACCAGCCACATCAAAGCTAGTAGGAAAACACCCTTTCTCTTTCTGCCACCAGAGCACAGTGTCATACAATAGGGAGAAAATCTCTAGCTTCCAGCTTCTCCCTGGGGATGGAAAAATTTGAGCTTCCAGGCTGTCCAAGGGAGTTGCTTCTATATTTCCTCTTTACTTATGTTTTATTATGCTATACTCTCAATGCCTGAGGATGACTGAGAACAAAGATGGAAATTTGATCTAGCATGCAAGCCATCACCATAGCCTGTTCTCCTACTCAAAGCAGAGTCAGTAAGTGAAAAACCTCAGATCACCTGTTCTCTGTGGGAAGGGAAAGAATTGGACCATAATTCCAATATTCCATCATCTCCAGGGGCTGCCCAAAGGAACTGACTTCTATCCTGCCTGACTCCAAGTACTGATGGGACCTGGAACACTCTAGACTCCTGATGGCTACTAAGAATAAAAGCAGTTGTGTGGACGGGCACAAAGTTTTAAGAAGCCCCAGAATCTCTAAGTAGGCTGATTGGAGAGGGTCTTCTATACAAGGCCCATTTGTGAAGACTAGGAGAAAAGCCACACAAAGAGTCAAGAAAAATGAAGACACAGGAAAATATGTACCAAGCAGAGAAATAAGATATATCTCTAGAAACAAACAGTAATGAAACATAAATAAATGATTTACCTGACAGAAAAATAACAGCCATAAAAATGTGCAATGAAGTTAGGAGAACAATGAATGAACAAAGTAAGAGTTTCAAGAAAAAGAAAATATTTAGAAGTACTGAACAGAAATTCTGAAACTAAAGAATACAACACTGAAATTAACATTCACTAGAAAGGTTCAACAACAGACAAGATGAAGCAGAAGCAAGGATCAGGGAACTTGAATACCAATTAATGGAAATTATTCAGTCAGAGGAACAAAAAGAAAAGAGAATTAAAGACTGAAGAAAGCTTAAGGGACTTATGAGGCACCATCAAGTGGACAATATATGCACAATGGAGTCCCAAAAGGAGAAGAAAGAGAAAGGGGCAGAAATATTATTCAAAATAATAATGTCCAAACCTTCCTAAATCTAAAGAGGAAAATGGACATTTTACATTCAGAAAACCAAATAGATTTCAAATAAAATGAATCCAAAGAAATCCAAGACATACTATAATTAAGTTGTCAAAAGTCAAAGGCAACAATAGTTTTAAAAGCAGTGAGGGAAAAGTGACTTGTCATGTACAAGGGAACTCCTATTAAGACTATCAGCAATTTCTCAGCAGAAACCTTGCAGGCTGATGAATTTAAAGTGCTGAAAGGAAGAATAAAACCTGCCAACCAAGAATACTATACTGGGCAAAACTGTTCTTCAAAAATGAAGAAGAGATAAAGACTTTCTTAGACAAACAAAAGCTGAGGGAGTTCATTGTCACTAGACTTGATTTATAAGAAGTGCGAAAGGAAGTTTTCAAATTGAAACAAAAAGAAGCAGAACAACAATATAGAAGCATATGAAAATATAAAATTTACTCATAAAGGTAAATACATAGATAAATACAAAATACAATTGATCCTTGAGCAACATGTATTTGAGCCACAGAGGTCCACTGATACATGGATTTTTTTTCATTAAATACATATCGTATTACATAATCCATTGTCAGTTGAATCTGTGGTTGTGGAACTGCAGATACGG
Organism: Hyperoodon ampullatus; assembly: GCF_949752795.1. NCBI lineage: Eukaryota > Metazoa > Chordata > Mammalia > Artiodactyla > Ziphiidae > Hyperoodon > Hyperoodon ampullatus. The sequence continues at coordinate 122,892,826 of NC_136916.1, read as the reverse complement.
AGGGTCAACTATAGGACTTGAGCATACACAGATTTTGATATTTGCAGCGGGTCTTAGAACCAATCATCTGTAGATATTAAGGGATAACTGTACTGTAAACACTGTAATGGTGGAGGGTAAATCACTCAATTCTAATAAAGGTAAAAGGCAAAAAATTAAAATAACTAATTATAAAAGTATGTTAATAGATATACCATATAAAAAGATATAAATTATGACATCAAAAACATGAAGGGGGGATAAGTAACAGTGTGGACTTTTTGTATGCTATTGATGTTAAGTTGTTACAGCTTAAAACACACTGTGATAGCTATGTTTAAGCAAGACCTATGATAACAGAAAATACATATAGAAAATACACAGGGGACTTCCCTGGTGTTCCAGTGGCTAAGACTCTGCACTCCCAATGCAGGGGGCCCAGGTTCGATCCCTGGTCAGGGAACTAGATCCTACATGCCACACCTAAGTGTTCATGTGCCACAACTAAAGATCCTGTATGCCGCAACTGAAAAGATCCCACATACCACAAAGAAGATCCCTCACACAACAACAAAGATCCTTCATAACGCAATTAAGACCTGGCACAGCCAAATAAATAAATAAATGTATATAAAGAAAATACACAAAATAATAAGAGGAAAGAATTGAAGCAGATCAATTTAAAAAATCAATGAAATACAAAAAGAGAGAAAGAGAGAAAAAAAGTAGAAGACAGAAGACAATTAACAATATGGCAATAGTAAATTTTTTATCAATAATTACTTTATATAAAAGTGGATTAACCTCCCCGAAAGACAAAGAGACAGAGATACTACAAATAAAAAAATAAACTACAGGCTCATATCCCTGAAAAATATAAATGTAAAATTCTCAACCAAATATCAGCAAACTGAATTAAATAGCACATAAAAAAGAGCACACACCATGACCGAGTTAGGATTTATCACTGGGATTCAAGGATGGTCCAGCATATGAAAATTCAATTGCTTTGCGATACCACATTAACAAAATAAAGGATAGGGCTTCCCTGGTGGCGCAGTGGTTGAGAGTCCGCCTGCCGATGCAGGGGACACGGGTTCGTGCCCCGGTCCGGGAAGATCCCACATGCCGCGGAGCGGCTAGGCCCGTGAGCCATGGCCGCTGAGCCTGCGCGTCCGGAGCCTGTGCTCCGCAACGGGAGAGGCCACAACAGTGAGAGGCCCGTGTACCGCAAAAATAAATACATAAACAAAACAAAATAAAAAAATAAAGGATAAAAATCACATGGTCATCTCAATAGTTACAGAAAAAGCATTTGATAAAACACAACGGCCTTTCATGATAAAACTCCAACAAACTAGGAATCAAAAGCCATATATAACAAGCCCACAGCTAGCATCATACTCAATGACTAAAAACTAAAAGACCAGGAACTAGGCAAGGCTGTCCATTCTTGACACTTTTATTCAATATAGTACTGGAAATTCTAGTCAGAGAAATTAGGCAAGAAAACATAATGAATGGCATCCAAATCAGAAAGGAAGAAGTAAAATTATCTGTTTGACGATGACACGATCTTATATGTAAAATCTCCTAAAAATATTTAGAAGAAAAATTTAGAACTAACAAACTAAAGTTGTAGGATTCAAAATCAACTTACAAAAATCAATTTTTCTAGCAGTAACAATTGACCACCTGAAAAGGAAATTAAGAAAAGAATCCCATTTTCAATATCATCAATAACCATAAAATGTTTGGAAATAAACTTATTGAGGAGGTGAAAAACTTGTACACTGGAAAAAAATAACACACTGATGAAAGAAATTAAGACTCAAAGAAATGAAAAGAATTCTGTGTTCATGGATTGGAAAACCTAATAGTGTTAAAATGTCCATACCACCCAAGCCATTGTGCAAATTCAATGTAAACCCCCTCAACATCTTAATGGTATTTTTTCAGAAATAGAAAAAAATTATAAAATTTATGTAAAATCATAAATGAGCACAATAGACAAAACAATTCTGAAAAAGAAGAACAAAAGCTGGAAGCCTAACACTTCCTGACATCAAAATATCCTATAAAGTTATAGTAATTAAAACAGTATGGTAATGGTATAAAAACAGACATAGAGATAAATGGAACACAATAGGGAACCCAGAAATAAACTCACAAAACCTACCATACACAATGGTAACTGGATAGTCTCTTTAACAAATGGTGTTGGGAAAACTGGATATCCACCTGCAAAAGAAGGATATTCAACACTTAGACTATATACAAAAATCAACTCAAAATGGATTGAAGACTTAAACATAATACCTCAAACTGTAAACTACCAGAAGAAAACATAGAAGAAAATCTTCATGAAATTAGTCTTGGCTATGATTTATTGGATATGACACCAAAAACATGGGTAACAAAAACAAAAATGGGGGCTTCCCTGGTGGTGCAGTGGTTGAGAGTCCGCCTGCTGATGCAGGGGACATGGGTCCATGCCCCGGCCTGGGAAGATCCCACATGCCACGGAGCGGCTGGGCCCGTGAGCCATGGCCACTGAGCCAGTGCATCTGGAGCCTGTGCTCCGCAACAGGAGAGGCCACAACAGTGAGAGGCCCATGTACCGCAAAAAAAAAAAAAAAAAAAAAATGGACACGTGGGACTGTATCAAACTAAAAATCTCCTGCATGGAAAAGGAAACAATTAAAAGAGTGCAAAGGCAACCTATGGAGTATGAGAAAATATTTGCCAACCATATTTTTGATAAAGAGTTAATGTCTAAAATATATGTGACTTCTACAAATCAATAGATAGAAAGAAATAACCTGATTAAAATTGAAGATAGGACTTGAGAATAGACACTTTTACAAAGAATACATGTAAATGGCCAAAAGGTATAGCAACATCTGCTCAACATCACTAACTATCAGGGAAATGCAAATCAAAACCACAGTGAGGTATCACCTATACCTGTTAGGATGACTATTATTTTTTAAAAAGTAACCAACAAAAGATAACAAGTGTTATCAAGGATGTGGAATATTGGAACCCTTATATACATTGTTGGTGGGAATGCAAAATGGTGCAACTGCTATAGAAAACAGTAAAAAGTTTTCTCAAAGAAAAACACCCCATAAACTATATAATCCAACAATTTCACTTCTGTGTATTTATCCAAAAGAATTGAAATCAGGATCTCAAAGAAATATTTGTGTTCCCATGTTCATGCAACATTTTTCAAAATAGTCAAGATATGTAGAGTGGATGTCGATGGATGGGTGAATGGATAAAGAAAATATGGTATATACATACAAGAGAATATTACTCAGCTTCAAAAAAGAAGGAAATCATCACTTATGTGACAGCATAATGTTCTGGAAGTTTATCCATGTTAAGTGAAAAAAGACAGACACAAAATGACAAATGTTGCATTATTCAACTTACATGAAATATCTAAAAGAGTCAAACTCAGAGAAGCTAATGAATTCCATATGACCATTTCTTTGACAGGTTTAAGACTATTGAGGAGGCCAAATTACAGCTTAAAAGATTTCTGTCAAAAAAGTAGATATATGTGTGCCATTTCATTCCCGGTAGCTACTGGTTTCAAAAGTTCTTCTCTATTGTCAGTCATGGTTTGAGCCACATGCCTTAATTTGGAGTGTATAAAATATGGTTAAAATTAGCTATGTAGAACTCTTGAACCCTTATAATTCAACATAGATTTTAGTTCAGAATTATCAAACAAGTAAGAAATAGGAATATTTTTATGGGGAAAGAAAAACATGGACTTTTTCATTTCTGTATTCCCCATTTGGATTCGTGTTTTTAGTATATTTGAAATTATGACTATTTTCTTTCCTTTATCATAATTCTCTATAAAAATTCTAAGACAAGATTGTAAGAAAATCCAAAAGAATCTTTGCAGATTAAAATATTATAGAGTTACAAGAGATAGATATCTATAAATGATTCATGTTAAATCACATAAAATAAACAAGAAATATTTGGTTTATATATTTACCAGAAAAAAACTTACACTGTATCTTACATTGCTTCTCCTTTGAAATGATTACTTTTCAAAACCCCAAAACTCTAGTATCTTGTTATTTAAAAACTTAAGCTATAACTGATATTTTTACCAGACAAATATATGAAAAAGTGGTATTTGTAGAGGACTGAGTTGAGGAAAAATTACATTAAATATGATAATATTGGTTTTCTGCTGTGAAATGATTAGGCATTTTTTTGAAATGGTAGTAATTCATCTTTGGGCCTTGCTTTATATGAAATATAAAGACACAGCACATGAAAATTTTAAATGGGTATCATAACTTAAATATAACAGTAAAAATCCACAACCTAAGTATTTTATGGTTCAAAACTTGTAATAACATTGAGCACATTCACATAGTTGAAATACATTGATCTGAAATTAATCTCTACTCTTTTTAGAACGTAGAACTGTATTCCATGGAGACAGAGCAGTTAGAAATATTTCCTCCATCATTACTTGTATGGAATGGGGTTGTCATGGTGGGAGCGATCATTCAATATATACATTTGTTGGGGAAGTGGTTTTAAAACAAATGACCCCAGGACCAGCATACAGAGAATTTGACTGAATGCCTAGCTATACTTTAGTTTTTTGTTTTTTCGGGTTTTTTTAATGAACATATATAGTTCCATTTGAGTAAAATTCCTCATTTTGATTAATTGCACTATCATACATTTTAGCACACAAGGCATACATCTAGATTTCAACTCTAATTTTCCATTTTCCATACTCTGTACAACCACTCACTCACCGAATCCATCATGACCAGTGACTTAGTGCAGTTACCTGTCCTGTTGGTTTTTTTTTTTTTAATTGCATGTTTTTTGGTGTGTGTGTGTGTGTGTGTGTGCATGTGTATGCATGTTTGTAGTGGGATATGTGAAGGGGGCTCCTTATAATTGAACATAAGCTCTGGGGTAGGCTGAATAATGGCCCCCAAAGATATCTAGGTCCTAATCCCTGGAACCTGTTACCTTATATAGCAAAATGGATTTTGCAAATATGATTATTTTAAGGATTTTGAGGTGGAGAAATAATCTTGGAATATCTGGGTATACCATAAATATAATGTGTCTCTAAAAATGTCCCTATAAGTAGATGGCAGTGGGAGAGCTGGAGAATGTGATATGAGCAGATTAGAGTGATGAACTTGGAAGACAGAGGAAGGGAACACAAACCAAGCAAAATAGGCAGACACCAGAACCTAGAAAAGACAAGGAAATGGAGTCACTTCACAAACACCCCCAGAAGGTGCCAACATCTTGACTTTGGCCCAGTGAAGCTGGTATTGCACTTCTGACATCCAGAAATGTAAGATAATACATTTATGTTTATGGTTTCCTCAGTCTAAAATATTTTATATAACTTAATCAGAGAGGTTGATGCTTCCAATCACCATAGGTTTTGGGGGGATCTACAAATACCTTAGAACAATATTGGACATTTTCCTTTGACTAAAATGGTAGGTAACTGTTTGATATTATTGGGTGGGCCAAAAGGTTAGTTTGGTTTTTTTCCATAAGATGGCTCTAGTAGCACTTAGTTGTCTTTAATTTCATTCAAAGACACTAAATTTGATACTTTATTATAGTATATGTATTACTAAGAATACATTACAGCAGCAATACCAAGTAATACAGATTTCTTGTCTTAATTCTTAATTTAGGATCACTCTAAAAATGCAAATCTGATCATTTAATGGCTCCCAATTACTGAGCAGGGGAAATATACAAGGTTCAGCAAGATATAAATTCATTCTGCCTCTTTAATCCCAGTCCTGTGGTTTCTTGTATCTTACCACCTAAAAATACCAATTTTTGCAGGAGTCTTTAAACTTTTGCATACTTTCTGAAGTCTCTTGGCAAACTTTTGTCTCTTCCATAACACTGCTTACGTATATTTAATATGGTAATGATCACATGGTCTTATCATTATTGGCTTTCAACTGGCCTAAAACTATAAACTCATTGAGGGCTCCCACAAAACTAGCTCAATGCCCAACACAATCAGTGTTACATAAATATTTTCCAAATAAATATTAAATTCATAGTTCTAACCCTTAAATATCCAATATATAGGTTTTATTTGGTCATTTCTTTTAATAGATCAATTATAGACTGTCATTACTCATACCGATGATACAACTCCCCCCCTCCAATTCTACAACAATCTTCCACTAATAATTTTATAGTTAAAAATAACCTACAAACATCCCAAATCTCCCAGGAATTCACCAGAAGGTGTGTGCAAACTTAACACCAAAATGAAAATACATTTTAGCTTTTTGGACTTGCAGGACATCAGCTATTTTCCCAGGGCCTCTTCACTTCAAATGTTGCAGTCTCTACAATCACTGGTGAGGTTTGACTGCCTTCTTTGGGACCCTTAGTGGCTGGTATCTCTGCTAAGCTATAGTTTCTCAATATTCACATTGTAATGAATGGTTGGCAATCATCTTTGGAGTATGAAATGGCCTCTCCCTCCTCAGAAGATCCCTCAGGAGAGCTGCTTGCACTCTAAGTATAGAAGACATTTTCAGTGTCCATATAACCCTTTTTTTCTAGAGCACACTCTCATCATGGCGAATCATTCAGGTTGGTTATTTTAGGTAACAATAGCCACTCTTCTACTAGCTCTTAGACACTACTCCATCTGTCTCATCATTCTTTATTCACTCACTCATTCATTCAAGCCTTCATTCAGATAATATTTTCTCCTTTTCAATGATTTTGTTAACACTCAAATAACAGAAACCGTTTTTAAAACTTTGAACTTATCGATGTCAATGACTATATTTCAGATAAAATATAAACATGTTAAGATAGTCTTATAAAAAGTAGCTTTACCTTAAGCATTTTCTCAAAAACTTTATATTTGTATTTTCAGTAAAGGAGTCTTTCCACGATTCCATAGGAAATGCCACTTTTTAAAAATGCTTTTACAAAATGTACCTTTCCTTGACACATTTTCTAAATGGCTAAAATATTTCTTAGACACCTCATTAATCTGTCTTTTTTGTGATGTGGGAGGTGGTGATTATTATCCTATTTTACAGATGGAAGAAGAGGCATAAGAGGTTAACAAACTTGACACAGAGAACCAGGAGAAAATCTGGGAATAGAAATGAGGTCACTGGATATATATTAATGTGCATGTGAGGTTTCCTTTCTTTTCCTTGTATACATGAAGATCATGGATAGACAAATTCCTAAGACTCCTTTTAATGAACCTCAGGAAATACTATGTGACTGTAGAGATAAAAGGCTGTTGCCATGCCCTAATTTAAAGGCTTTAATCTCTATGGTTTCCTCAGTCTAAAATATTTTATATAACTTAATCAGAGAGGTTGATGCTTCCAATCACCATAGGTTTTGGGGGGATCTACAAATACCTTAGAACAATATTGGACATTTTCCTTTGACTAAAATGGTAGGTAACTGTTTGATATTATTGGGTGGGCCAAAAGGTTAGTTTGTTTTTTTTCCATAAGATGGCTCTAGTAGCACTTAGTTGTCTCTAACTTCATTCAAAACAATTTTGTTAGATTGTATGTGACAGCTGTCATATAAGCATGCATTTAAAAAAAGGTATCAAAATTGGTGAATTTTTGTGTAGTCATTTTAATATTGAAGATGGAAGAAAAAAGCAACATTTTCAGCATATTATGCTTTATTATTTCAAGAAAGTTAAAAATGCAAATGAAACACAAAAAGATTTGTGCAGTGTATGGGGAAGGTGCTGTGACTGATCAAACGTGTCAAGTGGTTTGTGAAGTTTTGTGCTTGAGATTTCTCGCTGGACGACACTCCACAGTCAGGTCGACCAGTTGAAGTTGATAGTGATCAAATGGAAACAATAACTGAGAACAATCAACGTTATACCAAGCTGGAGATAGCCGGCATCCTCAAAATATCCAAATCAAGGGTTGAAAATCATTTGCACCAGCTTGGTTATGTGAAACGCTTTGATGTTTGGGTTCCACATCAGTTAAGTGAAAAAAACCTTCTTGACCATATTACCGCATGCAATTCTCTACTGAAACGTAATGAAAATGTTCCGTTTTTAAAACAAATTGTGACGGGTGATGAAAAGTGGATACTGTACAACAATGTGGAATGGAGGAGATCATGGGGCAAGTGAAACGAACCACCACCAACCACACCAAAGGCCGGTATTCATCCAAAGAAGGTGATATTGTGTATATGGTAGGATTGGAAGGGAGTCCTCTGTTATGAGCTCCTTCCAGAAAACCAAACAATTAATTCCAGCAAGTACTGCTCCCAATTAGACCAACTGAAAGCAACACTCAATGAAAAGAGTCCAGAATTACTCAACAGAAAATGCATAATCTTCTGTCAGGCTAATTCAAGGCCACATGTTTCTTTGATGACCAGGCAAAAACTGTTACAGCTTGGCTGGGAACTTCTGATTCACCCGCCATATTCACCAGACATTGCACCTTCAGATTTCCATTTATTTAGGTCTCTACAAAATTATCTTAATGGAAAAAATTTCAATTCCCTAGAAGACAGTAAAAGGCACCTGGAACAGTTCTTTGCTCAAAAAGATAAAAAAATTTGGGGAAGATGGAATTACAAAGTTGCCTGAAAAATGGCAGAAGGTAGTGGAACAAACGAGTGAATATGTTGTTCAATAAAGTTCTTGGTGAAAATGAAAACTGTGTCTTTTATTTTTACTTAAAAAACCAAAGGCACTTTTTGGTCCACCCAATAAAATGGTGACAACTCTTTGATCTCTGCTACTTGAACTGGGTTTAAAGGTACTAGTAAATTGGTGTGACACAGTCATGTACTGGAACACATGCCAAAAAATCAATTTCATCAAGGTTAGACTTACATAAGATAGTCTGGCTCTTTTTTTAAAAAGCAGAGATTTAGCAGTGAGACAATGTTTCAGAGTTGTAGAATATGTCATTCCAGAGAAGAAAAACTAGATAATCACTTATGTTCCAGTAAATATAAGGCAGGCAGGCAAGGGTGAGGAATGCCACTTTTAGGGTAACATTTTTTGTGAGTAGGTAGAATATGGGTATTTGAAGGGTGTAAGTCTGAGATACTTTTCCATCTCCTGTGTAATGTGTTCTGACTTTTAATGCCAGAATTCCAAGTACTCCATTCATGCTCATCAAATGAATGCATGAATGGTAAGAGCAGAGCAGCAAAGCAGTTTCAAATTAAGGAATTTGGGGACCTAGAGAGTATTGAGACAGTTTATGCATTTAAAATCAATAGCGATTTTTATTTCTCCTTTGTTTTATGTCTTGTCAGATATTATAATTAGATGCATAATAATTATCCTAGCACAGCATATTAAATGCAAAAGGTGATTAATAAATATAAGTATACTAGTTTTATTACTAGAACTGGGGTAAGGCTCAGGGATTTTGTCCCAAGAACTGAATCCTTAGTCTAACCACTATGGTGAGGATGATATTTGAAAGCAAATCAGAAAAAAATCTCTGAGCCTAAAGCCAAGGACCTAGTTAATTTATTCTGAATAGGAGAAACATTAATCCCTGAAATTAAGTTGACATTAAGTCTTTAAGAGGGAGGATCTGTTTTGTCCCCAGTGCTCAATGATGGAAAGTGGATGCTAGACAGGGTCATATTTTTTTGCAGCAGAAAAAGAACTGGACTTAGAATTGGATTCCTGGGTTACAATCCATTGTTTACTTGCCATTTTGCCTTAGAAAGAATATTATTTGATTGTTGTAAATATCAGTTTACTTATCTTCAAAACAGCGGTTTTAATGACTGTACTTTTCATTAAATTAGACAGGAAGAGGTTAAAACTTATATCCCTGATATATATTGCTGCCAAAGGAAAATTCAATGCCAAGAAATGAGATGGCACAACAAAACAAGCAATCTGATTTCTACTCAGATTCCAAACAAGAAATAATTCATCCCCTCAAGGGAGAGTTTAAAATTCTACTCTCATTGTCCTATCACACAAAACTCTAACTGTAGCAGAGAATGGATTGGCAGAATGATACTCATGAGGACAGAATGTATTTAGGCTAGAAGGAGAAAAAACCACCCATAATGTAAGTAAATCATATAACCAGCAATTAAATTTGCCTTTACTTTTATTTATGCATTCTCATGTCAAAGTCACAGACAGTGTTTGGAGGATGTGAATTTTGTCTCTATACCTTAGAATTAGGCTAAGCCAACTTTTACTATATGTGCCAAGGCAATGTTACATAAAACTAAAACATTCCAGAGTATATTGGATGGAGATAGAGCCTACATAGGATGTGTATTTTGAGATCATTTTAACCATTTCCAGATGTAAGTAAGAGTTCAGTAATCAAGAGAAAGTAGAAAGTGGATATCTTAACACAGATTTTGTGGCTCACAACAAAGGAGTTTTGGAAATGTAGAATACTCTATTAATCTCACTGATAAAAATATTGCTAGAAATTCCTCAAAGTGAGAAAGAATTGGATACTGAGATCTGAACCAGGGTATATAATTTGTACATATTTAGTATGCATGTGGATGTGGAATATTTCTTTTGTCAGAATACAGTCTCAAAGGTCTGCACCAAGTATTCTTGTTTAATCAATTACACAAAATTCCAATTTAAAAAGTCTAGGTTTTACTACAGGTATGTTACTTCATAGAGTAAATTTTCCATAGATTTGAGGATTAAAATAAAGTACACAAAATTATTTGTTCCAACACATACTAAGCGTGCAGGAAATTGAGTTATAAATAATAAGACAAACGTAACATTAACTGCCCTTTCTGTTGTTAAATGGCAAGATCTCAAGTCTGAATTAAATTTAGTAAGCAATGGGAAACTACTGAAAAGTTGTATTTGAATGTGTTCATGTGTTAATTTTGGAATGGAGGTTGGAGAAAGCGAATAAGGCTTGACCATCACTTGGTTATTACGTGAACATTAGTCAAAGGATTAGTCGTCCTCATAAAATAGAAACCTATTTGGTCAATAAAATGAAGTTATAGATTAATATTGATTATCATGAAAATATGTTTGTGATATGCCACTAAAGTTTTTAAAAAACTGGTAACAAAACAGTAATGTATATTTTACTCTTTGTTAAAAATATATGTAGTATATACAAAGCTACAGTAATCAAGACAGTATGGTACTGGCACAAAAACAGAAATATAGATCAATGGAACAAGATAGAAAGCCCAGAGATAAACCCATGCACCTATGGTTACCTAATCTATGACAAAGGAAGCAAGAATATACAATGGAGAAAAGACAGTTGCTTTAATAACTGGTGCTGGGAAAACTGGATAGCAACATGTAAAGGAATGAAGTTAGAACACTCCCTAACACCATACACAAAAGAAAACTCAAAATGGATTAAAGAACTAAATGAAAGACCAGATCCCATTAATCTCTTAGAAGAAAAGATAGGAAGAACACTCTGACATAATTCAGTGCAAGATCTTTTTTGACCCACCTCCTAGTGTAATGAAAATAAAAACAAAAATAAAAAATTGGGACTTAATGAAATTTAAAAGCTTTTGCACAGTAAAGGAAACTATAAACAAGATGAAAAGACAACCATCAGAATGGGAGAAAATATTTGCAAATGAAGCAACAGAAAAGGGATTAATCTCAAAAATATACAAACAGCTCATGCAGCTCAATATCAAAAAAACAAATAACCCAATCAAAAAGTGGGCAGAAGACCTAAATAGACATTTCTCCAAAGAAGACATACAGATTGCCAAGAGGCACATGAGAAGATGATCAACATCACTAATTATTAGAGAAATGCAAATCGAAACTACAATGAGGTATCACCTCACACTGGTAAGAATGGCCTTCATCAAAAAATCTACAAACAATAAATGCTGGAGAGGGTGTGGAGAAAAGGGAACCCTCTTTCACTTTTGGTGGGGATGTGAATTGATACAGCAACTATGGAGAAAAGTATGGAGATTCCTTAAAAAATTGAAAATAGAATTACCTTATGACCCAGCAATCCCACTTCTGGTCATGTACCCTGAGAAAACCATAATTCTTTTTGAATTGTACCCCAGTGTTCACTGTAGACCTATTTACAATAGCCAGGTCATGGAAGCAGCCTAAATGTCCATCAACAGATGAATGGATAAGGAAAATGTGGTACATATATACAATGGAATATTAGCCATAAAATGGAACAAAATTGGGTCATTTCTAGAGATGTGGATGGACCTAGAGACTGTCATACAGAGTGAAGTAAGAAAGAAAATAATAAATATCATATATTAATGCATATAAGTGGCATCTAGAAAAATGATACGGATGAACCTGTGCAAGGCAGAAATAGAGACACAGACGTAGAGAACAAACGTATGGACACCAAGGGGGGAAAAGTGGGGTGGGATGAATTGGGAGATTGGGATTGACGTATATACACTAATATGCATAAAATAGATAACTAATGAGAACCTGCTGTATAGCACAGGGATCTCTACTTAATGCTCAGGGGTGATCTAAATGGGAAGGAAATCCAAAAAATAGGGGATATATGTATACATATAGCTGATTCACTTAGCTGTACAGCAGAAACTAACACAACACTGTAAAAGCAACTATAGCCCCCTATATATATATATATATGTAGTATATGTTTGTATATGCATTTATACTTACTATATGTACATATTACATGCAGATATTTTATTATAAATGTCTCAAGAGATATAAGTCAGGTATAATTTTGGCTTATCTGATTTTCATAATTTTAATACATTATGAAAAATATTTTCTAAAAGTTATCAGTAACATGTCATCTAAATTGACACTGGCATGTTTTGGCATTCACATCTTCTCAAATGTCTTGAAAACTCTACTAGAAAAAAATATTCAGCATCATTCAATGGATAACCTACTTATGTCTCCACTGCATGATGATACTAAATTTCTGAAAACCTTTTGGGGGTATTTAAGACTGCTTGCACTTGACAATAAGCAGTAATAATAATGTTCAAGTAAAATTAGAATTAAACATTAACAAAATTAAACATTTTTACCATATATTATAAATGGTATTTTCTATTTTCTAATTATACTGTCATTACTTTTTGTAAATCTCAAATATCTATAAATCAAGCAGTATCAGCAGCAACTTAAAGTATATTTAATATACTGTGATATTTTAAAATCTGAGATAAAAAAGCTCAATATATGTATGTTTATGTATAGATGTGGGGTGTGTGTGTGTTATGTGATTTCAGTTCAGGCAAGAAATTACAGGAAATGTAAATGTAGATATGCCATTATTACAAGACTGTAAAAATCCAAGAGGATTATAAAAAATTCTTAATCTAATAGAAAATCATTATATTACCTAAAGTATTACAAAGATTACTACTTATAAAATTACACTGTTTGCTTTGCATCAAATTAATTTCAAATTCTTAATCTCAACAGAAAAGTTTGAATGAAAAATACTAGTAAAAGACCAGAATTTACTTGTTTCAGAGAAGGTGAAATGATTTTTGTAGAATCACTTTCACTGAAAAATGTTATATTTTATTTCCCTTTGGTAAGGAACAGGCACAGAGTCCTAATCTTTAGAAACTTGTTGGTAAACTCTCTATCCTATCTAAGAAAATAAGGTCTGATATGTAAGGAAAAGATGATATTTAACAGAACGCTATCAAAAAATTTTAAATTATAAGACCCTCAAGACACAGTTTTAACAAAATTAGAGATTTTATGAAATGAATTAAAATTTTAGAAAACAGCCAGTCTTATCCATAACTTAGATTTGCACCTCATTTACATCCTTCTCCTAATAAACAAGTAACCAGCTGGTTTTACTTTCTCTCCAGACTCATCTCTTTGCTTTTCTCCAATGTACTAGACTCCAGAAACATTGAGCCCTTATAGCTTATCAAATGTTCAGACACTCTGCCAACATTCAAGGCTTTACATGTGCCATTCCCTTAGCCTAGGGTTAGGGTACACATGAAAACCTCAGTTTCATCTGGCTAACCCCTTTATCTCCTCATTTCTTGTTAGTCTGGTTCAGTTTAAAGATAACACCTCACTTTTTATTGTGGAATTTGCCTTGACCCACCAATATTTAAGTAGGTGTTCCTTCCACCTGTTCTCAGAGTACACGCTATTGTGATTACCTGCATTCTTTCTTATTTTCCCTCATAGAATAAGTGATCCTAGGTTGCAGGATCTCTGAATTGGCATTGCCAGTGCATAGTGTAGTATCTTATGTTAGGCACTCAATAATTCTTTCATGAATACATGAGTGGTGGCTTTTAATTCTGGCCTATGGCTCAACAGCATTTACTGCCAATCAAATTCATGAATTAAGCTTTCCTTTCGTACTTCTGTTATGACAGTTTATCTCTTGATAGCTTAAAGTAGGCTAAATGGATTGTTTATAAGTGTAAACATATGAAAGTATTTATTAACCAAATATTTCTTGTGGCAAAGAGAATATTTGGGGTTCCATAAATCTCATAGTTGATTCTAGCAAACAGGAAATTAAATGTTCCAGCCTCCCTGGATCATAAGACTGATTTGCGGTGAATAGAATGTGGGCAGAAGTGATATGCCACTTGCAGACCTGGCCTCTAAAACTTCCCCCTGATCCTTCACAACCTCTCAGTGCTTCCATGACTGATGAAAGGAAAAGAGTTTAAATATATTAATAACTATGTAGAGTCTCCCATCACCGTCACCAACTTGCATTAGATGTTGATTCACATAACAGATGAAACTTTGTGTGTTTAAAAAAAAGTCAGAAGAATTTCTATTCTAAAAGAACAAGACCTGCTTGTTAGAAATAGGGAAGTATTATCACTCAGCATATTTCTTTCAAAATAAGATTGAGAAAATTTTAAAAACTTGGGCAAAATATTAAGGCTTTCAATAATGTAGATTTTTTTCTTTTTAAAAATACTTGAGTCAACTCTAAAAATATAAAATAAAAACCTTACACTGTTTAGCTACTGAGATTTTGGCCTGGCTTATCTACAGAGGCTAAAGCATTTATCACTAGTTTGTAAAGTTTTCTCTAAGACGGTAAGGTGTGCTTACGATACTTGTGAGCTTATTATTTATTTAATAATAGGATGCTATCAAGAGGGTTTAAACTACAAGGCCCTTTTGAAGCACAGCTTCAAGAAAAATTAGAGATGATGTGAAATAATTAAAACTTTAGGAAAAAAGAATATGCTATCCCAACATTCCCCTTTATAATGTTTTGTTTGGGAAATTTATAAACATACACAAAGTAGAAAGTGATATAATGAACCCCAGGTACCTATTAACTGGATTCAACATTTAATAACTATTCTTGTATCATTTACTTCTTGTCACTTTATGTCTGAATCCTCTCAGCAAATCTAAGGTACCATGCTGTTTCATCCATAAATACGTGAAGTATGTATCTTGTTGACAAGGCTTTTTTTTTTTTCTCTCTAACGTAAACCACACAAATCTTGGATTTATTTCTATGCTTAATGACCTGTACATAATATAACCAATAATATAATATGCACATGTATTTAAAAAGTAAATTATCTTCATCTTATATATTCTGTCTGCAATTTACTTTTTTTCACTTAACGTATATTTCTACATTAGTACATGCAAATCTACCTTGTTATCCGTTAATAGCTGAATAGCATTTCATTGCAGCAGACGTACCAAGATTATGTGAATGTATATGTAAATGTGTACGTATGTGTATATCTATGTTGACTTGTGCAAGTACTTGTAGGATCAGTTCTTAGAGCTGGAATTGCAAGGTCAAAAAATGCACACATTAAAAACATTTTAGAGGTAAAATAAATACATAAAGTTTTGTTTTTTTTTTTTTTTTTTTTGTGGTGCGTGGGCCTCTCACTGTTGTGGCCTCTCCCGTTGCGGAGCACAGGGTCCGGACGTGCAGGCTCAGCGGCCATGGCTCATGGGCCCAGCCGCTCCGCGGCATGTGGGATCTTCCCAGACTGGGGCACGAACCCGTGTCCCCTGCATCAGCAGGCGGACTCTCAACCACTGCGCCACCAGGGAAGCTCTACATAAAGTTTTTAAATTAATCTCTTAATATCATCCAATACATAGTCTATATTCACATTTTCCTAATTGTCACACAACTCCCTTTTTACAGTTGGATTGTCCACCACTTCTTTGAGTTATCTCTCTAGTTTTTTATTCTATAACTTTCAATTTTTATTTTGCATGCTATTAACTTTTTTAAGAAGCAAATATTGTCCTGTAGACTGTCATGTGAAATAAGCTTGTCTCAGTGTGATTATACCACTAGCTCCATAACTGAGTTCATTTGGCTGGCCGATATGATTGCCTCTGAACTAGGCCATGATGTTTCAAAGAGTGTTATGGAAAACTCTACAGTAGAATCAATTGTTGACACTGAGATAAATTAGGTCTAGAGGTAAAGAAAAATTGGTAGGAGAATGTCGTTGGGTAAAAGAAGGGAACAGGAAAGATCATATTCCTTCATGTTCATGTTTTACTTTAAATCCTTGGAATATTTAGATTTATAATTGCTCTTTTCATATTCTTGTATACTAATTCCATCTTTGATTTTTCTGTGTCTGTTTCTAATGATGGATTTGTCTCCTGTTAATGGTTCATATTTTTCTACTTATTTATATACCTAGTAATCTTGACTGTATGCTAGTAATTGTGAGTCATACTATGTAGAATGCTGGATTTTCTTGTTTGTTTGTTTTAATAAAGATAATTGAACTTTGTTCTAGCACACAATTAGTTTATATTCTTTCACTTTCTACTTTCTTCCTTTAGTTGCTTGATTTCAGTTTGGACAGTTTCAAAGCAGGTTTTACTCTGGGATTAGTTTAGTCTAGTAACCAAGAGGTGACCGTTTTGACCACTCTACCTGATGTCCTATGTATTAAGAAGTATTTGTATTCTAGCTGATGAGAATTCCAGTTCTCAGCCCTATGTGATCTCCATGAATTATTTTGATATCACTTTCTAGTAGTCCCATTCCTGACTTCCTTGGAAGGTTGGTCAATACTTAGCCAAACACTTGAGGGGATCCTTCGGCAGGTATCCATGGCATACTCTCCTTTCTTTTCTCCTCTTCTGTCCTGCCCTATCAATCATCAATCTCCTCCATTTCTGGTATTCCTCCCTGAAAATTATAGTCTCTACAAACAACGTCTTCCCAACTCAGTTGGGTTATGCTTGGGTTCCCCTTGCTTTTTTCTGAGGCATGGATGGAACCTTCCTAGGTAGTCTGATGGAAATCCTAGGGATCATATTGTTATTTCTCTTCTCTCATGAAGCACAGACATGTGCTGCCTGATCCAATGTCTGAAAACAGTTATTTCCTCCACTCCCCTGGGTTTTCTAGTATTTTATGGTAACATGGTGATTCTCATTGCAATTAATCCTCCATGGATGAAAGCAAAACTCTTGAAAAAGCATCTTTAATTAAATAATGTGTAGTTCAACATATTCATTATTGTGGTGGATATAGCCTAAAGTAACCACCAGCACCTCAGTCATGAATCACACCCTTTTACAATTTCCTTACTTTGAGTGCAAGCAGAGCCTGTAATTTGCTCCTAATCAACAGAAAATGGGAAAAGGAAAAGATTTTGCATGCAATTAAATACCCTAATGAGTTTAATCTAAAGGGAATTATTCTCGTGGCCCTCATCTAATTAGGTAAGTCATTTAAAAGATGGTATAGAAGTCTGAGACTCTATTGCTGGCTTTGAAAAATGAACCAAAAAAAAAAAAAACTGCCAAGAAATCTTCCACAATGAAGTGACATCAGTCAACAACCTGAGAGAGTCTGGGAGTAGATTTTTGCCTAGTTGAGAATGCAGCCGGCCAATACCATGATTATAGTCTTCAATACCATGATTTCAGATCGACTTTGAGTACAGAACTTAGCTATGCAGTGCCCAGACTTCTGATGTACAGAAATTGTTTCATAATAAACAACTGCTGTTTTAAATCACTTAGTTTGTGGTAATTTCTAAGGCAGCATAGAAAGCATAATTATATTGAATATAGAATGAACTCTTCAAATATTTCTAACTCTTCATTAAGCCACATTAAACACAACAGCTACAAATTAAGGAGGCATATAATTCAATTGCTGTTAAGTGGTAAGTGCTTATTGTGATCACTTCTTCCAAAAGGTGACTCTCATTGATGATCACGTCCTCTATTCTCAGACTACTTCCTGTAGAACATGGACTCCAACAATCTCTTGACACTACAAAGACCTCTATTTTATTTCACTATCTTTTGTCTCCTTTTTGTCTTTCCCCTACTCTTACACAACTTAAACTATATGCTTAATTATTAAAATCACTCCCTTGCAAATATCCTAGTCTCACTTGCCCCTTTCTTCCTTTACCATACTGTATAAGAAAAACCTAAAAACTGGAAAAAAACAACGCTCATCATTCCCAGTTTTTGTTCTTACCAAAAGTGACTAGAAAAATAAGCTTAAAATCAGAATGACTCTTCCCACTATAGATTTATGACAAAGTTATCCTAAATGACTATTACATTTTTTTTTCTCTCTACTTTGCCAGGCTCACTTAGAGCTTATGACCTTCCCTTTTACTTGTTGAAAGAGAGTGGCACTGACATATATATACTACCAAATGTAAAATAGATAGCTAGTGGGAAGCAGCCACATAGCACAGGGAGGTCAGCTTGGTGCTTTGCGACCACCTAGAGGGGTGGGGTAGGGAGGGTGGGAGGGAGACGCAAGAGGGAGGAGATATGAGGATATATGTATAAGTATAGCAGATTCACTTTGTTATACAGCAGAAACTAACACACAATTGTTAAGCAATTATACTCCAATTAAGATGTTAAAAAAAATCAAAAAGAAGAAAACAAGAGATGAGAACTTCTACATATTCCATCTCACATCAACCCACCTAATGACATCTGCGCCTGTCCCCTAAATTTGTGTTCCCATCTAAAGCCAAGCCCTCCAATTTTATACTTGTTTCCATTCTCTCTTGTATACTTAAGGACATTATTCTAGCAATTTCCCCCCTCTTCTACAACGTCAAAACATCCCTCTACTGGATCTTTATCTTATTGTCATTACATCATGTTACTTCACTCACCTTTCTCCACAAGATACTGTCATATATTCTTGCTGGCCTTTGAAAATTAATCCTCAGAATTGTCTGTAGTATCTATTGTAGGCTGAGGTGTGTCTGCCCTCCCTAATCGCTGTACCTCACCATGCTACTGTAACTAAAGATGGGATATTTAGGGTCTTTAAAGATTAAGTAAGTTACAGTTAGGAGATGGGGCCACCACACTGGTGGCCACATGAAGTACAGCCACCACCCTAGTGGCACCACCCAGAGGACAGAGCACTGAGCCAAGGAGAATTATTCTCAAGCCTTAAAATCTAATGGAATTTCCCCTGCTAGTTTTCAGACTTGCTTAGGACTTGTGATCCTCTTCTTCTTTCCAATTTCTCCCTTTCAGAATAGGAGTACCTATCCTAAGCCTGTCCCACCATTGTGTTTTTGGAACAGATAACTTGTCTGCTTTCACAGGTTCACAGCTAGAGAGGAACTTTGTCTCAAAATGAATCATACCTTGATTCTCAACCATACTGATTTAGATGAGATTTTGGACTTAACATTGATGCTGAAATAGGTTTAGACTTCTGGGGCTGCTGGGATAGGGTGAATGTATTTTGAATATGAGGATATGAGGTTTGAAGGGCCAAAGAGTGGAGCATTATAGGCTGAATCATTTCCCTCCAAAATTCATGTTGAAGTTGTAATCCTCAGTATCTCAGAATGTGGCTATATTTGAAGATAGAGTCTTTTAAAATGTAATTAAGTTAAAATGAGTTGGTTAGTCTTGGCCCTATTCCAATAGGACTGAGGTCCTCATAAGAGGAGGAAATTAAGACAGAGACAGACATAGGGAAGGAAGACCAGAAGGCAAAGGGAGAGGATGGCCATCTACCAGCAAGCAAAGAGGCCTAAGAGTGAAGCCAACCCTGCTAACACTTGGAGCTTGGATATTTAGGTTCCCGAACTGAAAAAATAAATTTCTGTTATTTAAGCCAACCAGTCTGTGACGCTTTGTTATGGCAGCTGTAGCATACATTCTCCCTCTCTCTTTTTCCCCTCTTTTCTCTTTTAACCAAACTCTAATTAGGCTTTTGGCCTCATTATATGATTAAAACTCTTGTTAATGCCATCAACAAACTCATGCTGTGAAATTCGATGTTTATCTCTCTCATTACACATCTCATTTGACCAGTAATCAGCATTCAACCCAGGTGATTACTACCATTTTCTTGATAAATTTTTTCATCTTGTTTCCAGGACTTCACATTCTCTTGACATACCTCCTACCCAACTATCTTCTCATTCATCTTTTCTGATCTCTCTTCTTCATCCCTGCTTTCTAAGATTGAAGTACCTCAATCTTCTATCCTCTTTACTATAAATATAAAAGTAATTGCACAGCTTTATGTCTATCTCCAGGCCAGACTCTCCAAAAATATACATGCCTCTGTGATATCTCCACTAGTCTGTTTAACAGACATCTCTAATTCAACATGTCCAAAACTCAACTTTTCAGATTCTCCCCAAACTTGACTAACCACGGCCTTTATCATCTCTTTATAAGTTTTACCATATATTTACTGTGTTAGTCTGGATTCTCCAGAGAAGGAGAAACAATAATTACTGTGAGCCAATGAAAAATAGTTTTCATCTCAATCCGCTAACCTCCAAAATTCTATGAAGTGCTATAGAGAGAAGTGCTATCCCCATTAAACTGATTGAAGCTTGCAAATAGGAAACTGATGCATAATATCACAGGTCTGTTCTCTGTAGCCATTTCTTCATGTGTTTGATCACAATATATAAAACCAGAAATAACACCATATTTAACTGTGAGCATTTATAGTGCCCATTAATGTCTATTTAGGATTGAAGGTGGAAGGTAAATGGTGGGGACAAGGCTACAGTAGTAAATAAGCAAACTCTAGTTTTCTGGTCAATGACCTTAAATCTAGTACATGATATCAATCATGTATAACACTGTAATAAAGGGTAAAAATGTATCAACTATTACAGAGAATAAACAAAAATGTAATATCTATGTCTATGGAACACAGAATAGTATTGATGTGTGAAATAGGAAGGAGTGGAGGTGGTGTGATGAATTTTCAGAACTCAATCTTCAGATGATAATAATAATCAGTAAGAATATCTTTGCTACCCTACCCATTCACTTCTCCCATCAACAGATATATTTCAAACTGAAATAGGTATTTTCTCTGTCACTATATATATATATATATATATATACACACACACACACACACACACGTGTTTGCTATAATGTATTAATATATTCCAAGTTTTTACTTTTCTCTTTTCCTCACTAGATTTTGAGTGCCTGGATAGCAGTAATTATTTTCTTATCACTGTTTCATTGTTTTCTGAAATCGAGTTTTAGAAATTGGAATGATGAAGACACAAAAATTAACATGTACCTTCTGCCTATTGCATTTGCTAGATATTTTACATACACGCTTGTTCAATGGATGAAGATAACGCTCCTAGAAAGACCTTAAAATATAAATTTCCCTCCTGAAATATATTTTCTCTATGTTCTCCTGGAGTCCTATTTTTCCTGTCTTTGGGGATGCTGTGTCTCCACTGAGGCTAACTGGATTTTAGAGAGTAGCGTGCTGCTGTCAATCTTGAAGAGGGTGGGGCAATATGAAGACTGTCTTATAGAGGGAGAAGGTTTACCAGTGGTAACTGAAAACCTCACTGACCCTACAAAGGACAAAATATGAAGATAATGATGCCAGAACAATTGCAGATTCCCACTCAAATGCCAGGGCATCACACTTCTGGACCAACTGACAGGAAAAAAGAATAATTTACTAAGTTATTTGTTATCTAGTGTACCTCATCCCTAAAAGCACATTGAAACTATGTTGAAAACTACAAGTTATTGCTGCGCTGAGCTTCAATAACTTGTAAAATGCCGGCAATGCACCTCCTATAAACACATTGAGAAAGCATTACTGCCTCCAGGAGTGGAGGCCATGTTTATGGAATTGGGAAGTTATGACCCCATCTGTTATGTATGTCGAACAGCTTACCTACTTTAAAAAGGCTGCCATGCAGCTCCATACGTATCAGGCAGGGGCAGTGGTACTTGGCAGGGGGAACAAAACAACAACAGTATTCCTTTCTTAGTTCATTTCTCTTATTTACTACCAAATCTGGCTAATATACTGCTGTAAAATAATATCTCACATAAAATATTAAGCATGCTACTTCCCTTAGATATCTTTCCTAACCCATGTTCAAAGATAGGATTAAAAATTCACTCAAATGTAAAGTGCCAACAAACAAATCACTACAAAATAAATGGGGAAAACTCCTTTTATGAGTAAAATGCCATTCTAATTTCCACTTCCTGCCATTTCCTGTGATTAAAACTTCATTCTATGTGAATTACATCCTGTCTTCTAATCTAAGTTCTTATTGGTTGAAGCTATTCACAGCAGGCTAACATAATCCAGGAGTTAATTAAAAATGCAGAATCTCAGGCTCCCCTCCAAACCTACTGAACCGGACTCAGTAATTCAACAAGATCCTTAAGTGATTAGTATTCAGGTCAGAATTTGAAAAACACTGCTCTAGGACCAAGGTAAAATAGAAGTGACCTAGAATGGGATATAACCATCTGTGTCTGCCAAGATATATGTTTGTACTGGTATCTATTTTAAAAGTGGTATGTTTAGGGCTTCCTTGGTGGTGCAGTGGTTGAGAGTCCACCTGCTAATGCAGGAGACACGTGTTCGTGCCCTGGTCCGGGAAGATCCCACATGCCGCGGAGCGGCTGGGCCCGTGAGCCATGGCCACTGAGCCTGCATGTCCGGAGCCTGTGCTCTGCAACGGGAGAGACCACAACAGTGAGAGGCCCGTGTATCGCAAAAAAAAAAAAAAAAAAAAAAAAGTGGTATGTTTAAGTAAGTATGTGAAATGCCAGACTAAATGAAATAAGCAGCTGTTTCTACTGCTAGACTGATAGTTTGTATGAGGTCATGTGTACTGCCATTGTTGCAGACGGGTATAGAGTATGCAGGGGTTTTTTTCCCCCCCAAAGAATGAAGAAATATCCAGTTGTTTATTCAAGTGAACTACTGCATGCCAACTTAATACTAGGACTAAATTAGTACAGAATTTACTTTTAACTTGCTTTTGCAATGATTCTTTTTTAAAAAATCATTATTATATAACTTTATGTATTTCTGCTAGCTCAGTAATTTAGACTTCTAGAAATGAACTAGATATTTATGCCCTAATGTGGAAAAATGTTCTGATATATGAAGTGAATAAAAAAAAGGAAACTGACAACTATACACACTATGAGTCCATTGTTAAAGTATATATGCCATGTATATTGTTTAATATATATGACACATGGTACACATACATATACACAAGCATGGGAATAAAAACATACAAAAAATCTTAGTGATTATTCTGAGGGATGCAATGAGATGCTTGGAATGGGAACTTGCACTTTTTAAAGATTTTGTAGCAATAAAACTAGAGGTAATATTTACTTTGTGGAGTTGTAAGAAGTTTTCAAGTTAAAAAAAAAGTGCTTTCTTTACCCAAATGCCACTATTGCTATTGTTAAGTAGCTAATTTTTACTACTCGTCTCATCTTTTTAGCAGGTCTTTCTGCTTTTCTTCTAAGACCCATTTCCATTAAAAAGAAAAGTAGTAGACAGAAAATGAAATAAATTACCTCTTGGTAACAGCTCATGTATTTTTGGCAGGAGGAATATTCTAATAAATAGATAAAATAAGGTTTCAGAGTCCTCTGTATATACATAAATGATCTTATCCTTCCTTAAATTAAAATTAATACAGTGGACTCTTGTGAAGCTTTAGTTTATCAGGAATTGTTCCAATAGGTGCCACCACCCTATCTCTATAAATGAGTCATAATTAGGAGAACATTTTTCCTTAGGAATCGCAGTACTGTTGTTGTTGCTCTGGCACCCCCTGGTGGAAGAAAATCAGACCGATTTGGAGAACAGAGGAATAACCCACCAGGAATCTTGCCTGGAAGATAAACGTGTTGCATCTTTCAGGTAACTTCTAGGACTGGAGCACATTGGGATGAAAGTACATTTTGGTTACATTGATTTAGTGCTATGGCCTTCTGATAAAGGCACTGCCAGGCCTGTGGTGCAAGCTTCTCTGTGCTTCCTGTGGGTTTTTAATATTTAGTAAAGCAGCTGTGTACAGTCAAGTTCAATATCCAGAGATGTAACAGATAAGGTCACAGAGAAAATCTGAAATGCCAAACTCATAGGATTATACATGTGTGTGTGTGTTTGATACATATGTGAAAAATTTGCCCTATATTTTGTGGGTCATCAAACAGTCCCCAGAAAATGCTGTTGAAGGCAGAAGTGTTGAGTTGCTATAAGCACAGGATTTGGAGTAAGACAAATCTGGACTCTGTATACTGAACTACTTATCTTGTATACCTTGTTTTCATCTATGAAGTACATGATTGAATCAACATATATATCACAGAATTATGAGGTTTAAAAGACTGCATGTAGAACACAGTGCTCAGTATACATTAAGGTCCTAAGTTAGTGATATGCAAAGGTTTTCTTTAAAGTAGAAGTATTTTTTCTTTTTTTTTTTTTTTTTTTTTAGTTTTCTTTAGTTTCAATACTGGAGAACTGTAGATCTTTCTCTTTTATTATCTGAAAATCAAACTGTACTAATAGTATATAGATAGATGTTTCTACAAAACATATGACGACCATCCCACAGGTTTTCCAGTTACCCCAAATTATTGATGGCCTGGAAAAGACCATGCATTCTACTGATAAAATAGGGATAATCCACTTGATCATCTTTCAAAAGAGAATGCAGCCCCACCTCCAGCATTTAAATTTGTCCTATTCCATAGGGGAGGGGTGGAAATACTTTTAATGTCTCTCTTAGCATGAGACATATTTCATGACTATGTTTCTGGACTGTCATTCAAGTAGGTCAGGGAAGAGAACAGCTCCTCTCCCAAGAGTCAGGCATGCAAAGGTCTAGTAATTGGAGTCACCAAAGTACTGAATCAGCCCAAGTAGCAGACAGGGAGTCTCAGAGCACTGCTCTCCGAGTGCCAGCGTGGACGCCAGCCGCTGCCATTATAGCGACAGCTGCAACCTCTTCACTGAAGAAAAACATCAGAAAAGTCAGTCCTAAGTGGGCCAGCTGCATCGGGTTCCCAATGCAGAATCTTCTGAGAGGATCGGTGTTTATCTTAGTTTCGAAAGTGCAGTTTCTGCTTCTTTTGCACAAGTCAAGGCCTTCTGCTCTTCAAGCACCCCTGTGTATGCTAATACTTTTGAAGTTTTTTTTCCCTAAAACTATTAATAAATTGGGTGTTTCTGAACTGAAGTTCTGTCATCTGAACTGAAAGCAGTTTTAGAGAAGGCTTTTTTTTTTCTCAGAATTTAGACATTCAGAGGCGAGCATTATGTTCACAGCATTATATCTGAGTACTAGAGTACATCATTAAAGCAACTACACAGAGCACTTATTTCATAGCCCTGTTGCTTCATTATTACCCAGTCAAAGCCGTCAGCAGCTCTAATATAAGTATCTTTAAAGTATGTGTTTATGTAGTCTCCTTTAAGGTATATTACATCTGAAGAATAGGGACAATTCTTTACATATGTTTTCTATCTAACTGCATGCTAAGTGTTTCTAGAAGGCATTCAATACTTTTTTCCTTAGGTACATATTTTTCAAAAGTATAAACAGTGATTATTATAAGAGTGTCCTGGGGGCTTCCCTGGTGGCGCAGTGGTTCAGAGTCCGCCTGCCGATGCAGGGGACACGGGTTCGTGCCCCGGTCCGGGAAGACCCCACATGACACGGAGCGACTGGGCCCGTGAGCCATGGCCACTGAGCCTGTGCGTCCGGAGCCTGTGCTCTGCAACGGGAGAGGCCACAACAGTGAGAGGCCTGCGTACAGCAAAAAAAAAAAAAAAGTGTCCTAATTGCTTTACAAATATTACAAAATTCTCCTAGAAGCCCTACTATATCCTTTTGCTGCTATAACAAATCATCATAAACATGGCAGCTTAAAAGAATACATAAATTATTTTAAAATTCTTAAAATGTGTTGGTCTCACTGGGTTAAATAAATCAAGGTGTTCCTCCCAGAGGCTTGAGAGGAGTATCTGTTATCTTGTCTTACCCAGCTGCTAGAAGACACCCACATTTTTGGTTTATACCTCAATTCCTCCATCTTCAAAGCCATCAGTGGCCAGTCCTGTCTTTATCATCTGCTGAATCACGCTGGCCCTCTGCTCTCATCACATCTCCTATTCTGACTCTTTGCCTATTTCACTTTTAAGGATCCTTTCTCCATCTCAAGATTCTCAACTATATCTTCAAAATCCCATTTGCTATGTAATGTAGCATACTTGTGGACATGGGTATCTCCAGAGGACCATTATTTTGCCTACCAAGACTACTGGAATCTTTATCATTTTACATATGAGGAAATTGAGACTCAGAGAAGTTAAGGAATTTGTCCAAGTTCACACAGTTAACTAGAGGCAGAGTTTGGATTTAAACACAGGCAGTTTGGCTTCAGAGTTTGGGTCTCTAACAACTGCAATTAAGTATTTGTGGTCTGAAAAAGAGAAGGAAAGAATGAAGAAAGGAGCTAGAGACATATTTTATCTCTACAATCATATAAAATCATGCCAGCTGGTGTTTAGTGAATTAAACTCTTACTTTCAGTTAAGTAGTGACAACACCAAAACACCATAGAAAAGAGAGCTTAAAGACAAGAGAAAGAATGCCCCAGAACAAGGAGAATGGGCCACTGAGATTGATCACGTTTGCTGCACCAACGGCTGAGAAAGGCTGAAAATACTGACACAAAAGGAAGAATCACAGTAAAAGAGATTGTATGTAAAATAACACAACTTTGAAAAGTAGAAGAAAGTGAGGAGGCCCTGAAGGGGATATCAAAGATGCATAATAAAGTAGAAACTGAAAAATCAGAAGAGTATCTAATTGGCATTTCAGGAATGCATATAAAATGGGAATCTCTTAACCAACAGATTTCATTGTCAAACTACACAAAATAACCAATTCCATCGTCATGAAAATCTCTTCTATATTTGTGTTATACTAGGTTGGAATTCTAAGTTAAACTCTTTTATGGGATCCTTGTCTAACTTGGAGATGAAGATAATGAACTGAAACCCGGAAATCAAGAAACAGTAAGTAGCAGAACATACCGAATGACATTAATAATTTTGAAAATTAACCTCACTAAGGTCAGGATTCAAATTCAATATCTCCAGCTAATCAAAAATAAAGCCATTGTGTATACGCCCAAGTAAGAGAGTATTCCAGGAACCATTAGGGTGGTAATTGTGTTTCACATTCTCCAAGTACGTATTCCTTTTCAGAAAAAATAGCAGTTCCTTTTCCAAATATATTTCCATTTTTTCAACAAATATTAAGGAATCCTTTTATATGGTAAGCAGTAAGCATTGTGTTAGGATGCATAGGTAAAGAATGTCATGTTCCAGTTACATGCATGTGTTTAAAACGTGAGAGGACTATTTTAAATACAAACATTTAAAACACTGATTTATTTCCAAAGCAATATGTATTTACTGTAGACAACTTAGAAAATATACAGAAGTAAAAATATAATAATCTATTATTCTACCAATCAATAAGACATCCTGTTAATAAATGCTAATATTTTGAATTATTTCTATAGACTTTTCCTTATGAATGCATCTGCATTGTAAAAAGAACTTACATTTTAGACACTATTTTCAACTTTTTAAAATTTAACAATGTATTTTACACAAAATGTTTATGGACATTTCCCCATATCCTTAAATACTATATTGTCTAATGGCTACATACAAGTTTGTTGTAAATGCACAGTATAGTTCATTTAGCCAAGACAATTTTGTTTGCAATTTAGTGAAGAATTTAGTCACAGAACTCTAAATTTCTCTAAAATGTTTGCTCCACAACCCCTTCAGTGACAGTTCCATGACATTTATCACTACTTTCTATCAAACTCTATTGCACTATTTCCAGTATCTTGCAATTTCATTATGATGGATAACATCTTTTCACTAATTCTTCCTGATTTCTATATTTAAAGTCCCACTTTTAACATGTTAAGCCTAGAAATATAGTCAATAGCGATCACTTTTTAGATGTTTCTAAGACATTTTTCTACTGTTTCTCCTCATTGTATTTGCATGATTTCTCTAAAGTTACTGACACTAAAATATACTCCAACATCCGTCCCTTCACCACCACTACTGTTTCCTCAAACTAGTGAAAGATACCATGAAAAGTGTGTTCGGTAATCAACAAAACAGGTAATTTCCCATGAAAATGTCTTTGGAGGACTAAACTGTAGAATTATTCCAAGCAGTAGTCAGAAATGGAATTCATCAAGTGATAAAAGCTTTAAGTCATTAAATATTGATACTATTGTTACTGTTTAATGTTGGATGGTATGGGGCAATTATCTGAAATCCAGAAAAGAGAATCAGTGAATGAAAATATTCCTTTCAGATGAATTTCTTGTTCATTGCCTGGCTGCCTTACTACCACAAAGCAATTTGGACCAATAAGTAAACATTGCCATTGCCCTAATGTCTCTCATTTTTACAGCAGAAATAATCTTCACACACAAAAACCAGAGAGAGGGAGAGAGAGAGAATGTTTGTATCTAAACTTGTATAATTAAACCTAAGAAAATTGGTACATACTAGATCTATCATTTTTCCTTAAATACATACATTTGATATACTTATTTTAGACTAAAATTAATTTTTAAAAATACAATAAAAGTTGACTTACATTTTGGAAACTACTTTCAGCCTTTTAAAAAAAATTTAGCAGTGTATTTTGAGCAAAATGATTATGCACATTTCCCCATATCATTAAATACTCTCTTGTCTAAATATTCAAATTTAAGGTTGGATTCAATAATAGAAACTTTTTAAAATACAAAGAATATGATTAAGATCAGTTTGTTTTACTGATCATTTATACACCTATATAAAATATCTCAAGATATATAGTTCAAAAATCCCCTATGGAAAAAAGTAATACAGTTCATAAAATTGACATAAGTCCCTTTAAATAAGGTACTTTGAAGTAAAATTAAGGTACATAACAATGAATTGCAATTAAAATATTACTGATTAATTACTGATAAAACTTGCAGATAATATTTTACTATTAAAGAGTCAGGATGAGGGGTACTGTCTACAATTTTTAGCCACTTCTACTGGCTCTTCATATAAGGACAACCCTAGGGTAGGCCCAACTGTAAATTTGTTTTGTGTAAATGGATAAAATAGATGTTTCTCAAGAGTTCCTGTTTGCTAATAAATGCATATTTCACCAAGGACCAGAGAAGAATTGGTCCCTTGTTACATCAGAGCTATATCAGAGCTGTGTTTGCAGTTCTGTTTTTTTGCTCCAAGAATTATCAAGGAGACTTTTGATTCCTGAAAAAACTGCTTCTTCCTCTAAGAGGCAGTGCCTAAACTTTTAGTTAGAGCCATTCCTTAGCCTCAAGAGTAGCCGCATTTCACTAAAACCAGAACTCAAGGCCCAGCTATTTCAGTCTCTGTGTCCTTGTTTGAAAAATATAGGTCTGGAAAGCTTAAGGGCATTATTTACATTTATCTTAATCAGTAGAAGACACAGTCTAGATATGGCTAGGGATGGGTGTAGAAGGACAAATTTGACCGTGCCACACCAATAGGTTATGATGGACTTTAAAATTAAGTCCCAGATGTACAAAGTAAAGAGAACTAGGACTTTTGCATGCCTTTTAAAAATTACACTCATTTTCTACCACAGGGAAATATTTATTATCATTCTTTAATTTTCCAGGCACCAGAAAAAATATATTTTGAATTTCCTAAGTTTAGTTTTCCTTCTAGTATCAGGCAGGCATAGAATGATGACATGGTTAGGCTAATAAAGTAATTCCAAGAGACCATCTATTATAACTCTGCCAACACAGCCACCACCACTGCTTTCATTAATACTCAGGCTACTGCAAATAACCTCGACTTCTCTGGTGCCTCTAATGTGACAAATACTTTGCTAAGTGCTTAACACACATTATCCCTGATGTACCTTACAATATCAATGAGAACTGTAAGTATATTCAAAATGAAGGTTTATATAGGTGAATGACCCTGACTCTGTCTGTTCTCAGGGCCTCTGTCACTACAGTAGAACACACCATCTCTGTCCATTTATATAAACCATGTACTGTGTATTGATTAATGCAATGTGTCTGCCACTTTTTTACTAAAAATAATTCATGTATCTTTGGGAAACTGGCTGGATGCCCACGTCAGGGCCAAAGTTCCAACCACACTCTTCCCTCTTTGCATCAGTCACACGGAGTTACTTGAGAATCTGAACTTGAATGCTACTCTGCACAGCCTCTTCATGCAATCTTACATCCAAATTGTCTTCACTTCATCAGTACCTTATCCAGTCTTTCACTGTAGCTATATTACTTCACATTGTAGTCATTTATATTCCTGTCTTTACATGAAAACACAAAGTACCTGAAGATATGTTCCCTACCTGCCATCCCTGTGCTCCCAAGTTTTTGATACATTGACCGGGAAAAGAACAGCTGTTAAATAAATAATTGTTGAATGAATTACTGTCTCTCCTCAAGGAAGATTATTTACTGTGGAGGGATGCAGGCTGCCCCCGGCAGGTCTAGACTAGAAAGGATGTTTGATATTGCAAATTGTTGCTTGGAGCAATCTCTTAATCCTGTGTAATTGTTTCAGCATTTCCTACTTAATATTGTCTTTACATATATTATTGGATTCAATCTTTCCATCCTATAATGTACTTCCTCAGATATAAGCCTTCTTTAAAATACCACATTTACAACTTGGTGCAGAGGATAGAGATGTGGATTTGATGCTTATAGGTCAGGTTCCATTATGGTCAGAATTAGTTAGTAAGAGTTCAGAACAAAGACAAAACTGAATCATCTAAAAGTTTTACAGTTTATTCACATGCAATGCTGAAATATGTCTTCATGTTTGTGTGTGAGATGAAAGAGAGAGAAAGACAGAGAGAGAGAGGTATACAGTGGCAGTAAAATAGGAATGGGTTTTGGAAGGTGAGTGGTAGAATTGTCCATAAGTATGTCTCAGGATTGAAAATTCTTAAATGTTGGAAAGACATAGAAAAGGTAAAGTCTCCAGTAAAGGACAGTATTAGGAAAAGATGTGTAATCAAATTATAAATTTAAGGCTGGACTAAACTTCTAGAGCGATTAGTAGGTATGAGAGAAGTGTATTCAAAGATATTTATCACAATTAAATAGGGACTTCCTCATCCTCTATATGATGAAGTATATCCAGAATATTTCTAAGGTTTTTCTATTTTTGCTATAAGACATCTACATGTATATTTTTTACTTAAAATTTTTCACTTTATTTTAGATTTATTTTTTATTGAGGTAACATTGGATTATGACAAACTTCATGTGTATAACATTATATTTCTACTTCTGTGTACCCTAAAGCATGCTCATCACCAAAAGTTTAGTTTCCATTTGTCACCACACCCCTTTCACCCTCTCCCACCACAGCCCTTCCCCTCTGGTAACCACTATTCTGTTCTCTATATCTACATGTTTGTTTCTGTTTGGTTTGTTGTTGTTGTTGTCTTTATATTCCACATATGAGAGAAATCATATGGTATTTCTCTTTCTCTGTCTTATTTCACTTAGCATGTTACCCTCAGGTTACATCCATGTTGTTGCAAAAGTCAAGATTTCATTTTTATGGCTGAATAGTATTCCATTGTATATATACATCACATCTTCATCCAACCATCCCTTGGTGGGTATGTATGTTGTTTGCAAGTCTTGGCTATTGTAAATAATACCGTGATGAACATAAGGGTACATGTGTCTTTTTGAATTAGAGTTTTTGTTTTCTTTGGATAAATACCCAGAACTGCGATAGCTGGATCATATGGTAGCTCTATTCTTAATTTGAGGCATCTCTATACTGTTTTCTATAGTGGCTGCATCATCTTGAATTCCCACCAATAGTGCAGGAGGGTTCCCTTTTCTTCACATTCTTGTCAAAACTTGTTATTTTTTGCCTTTTTTTTTTACAGGATTTTATTTTATTTACATCTTTATTGGAGTATAATTGCTTTACAATGGTGTGTTAGTTTCTGCTTTATAACAAAGTGAATCAGCTATACATATACATATATCCCCATATCTCCTCCCTCTTACGTCTCCCTCCCACCCTCCCTATCCCACCCCTCTAGGTGGTCACAAAGCACTGAGCTGATCTCCCTGTGCTATGCAGCTGCTTCCCACTAGCTATCTATTTTACATTTGGTAGTGTATATATAAGTCCATGCCACTCTCTCACTTCATCCCAGATTACCCTGCCCCCTCCCCATGTCCTCAAGTCCATTCTCTACGTCTGCATCTTTATTCCTGTCTTGCCCCTAGGTTCTTCATAACCTTTTTTTTTTTTTTAAGATTCCATATATATGTGTTATCATATGGTATTTGTTTTTCTCTTTCTGACTTACTT
This sequence comes from Hyperoodon ampullatus, assembly GCF_949752795.1. Taxonomy (NCBI): domain Eukaryota; kingdom Metazoa; phylum Chordata; class Mammalia; order Artiodactyla; family Ziphiidae; genus Hyperoodon; species Hyperoodon ampullatus. The sequence goes on along the minus strand of NC_136916.1, from coordinate 122,860,082 downwards.
CACTCTGTATGACAGACTCTAGGTCCATCCACCTCACTACAAATAACTCAATTTCATTTTTTGTTTTATGGCTGATCCCACCTTTTTGATAATAGCCATTCTAACAGGCATGAGGTGATATCTCACTGTTCTGATTTGTATTTTCCTGATGATTAGTGATGTTGAGCATCTTTTCCTGTGCCAGTGGGCCACCTGTATGTCTTCTTTGGAAAAATGTCTATTCCTCTCCTCTGCCTATTTTTTAATCACAAATGATATATCCAGTAATGGGTTAACATCCAAAACACACAAAGAACCCATAGACTCAAACAGGACATCTATATGTTAATAATGTATCTAGATATTCTCAACTGAAAAGAATACAGCAGTGTACTTTTAGTTGTATTAAGTAGTGCTCTAGGGATTTGGGAAGGCAGAGAACTAGAAAGAAATCGAATCAGTTTTATTAAAATTATGTTACTGAAACAGCTCTATTAATGCCTCTACATTTGTTCTATCTTTTAGACTTCTTTGTAAGCTTTATTTAGAGAAAAAGATATAGTTTCCAAAAAGTGTATCTGTTAGTGTCCAAATAGGAAAATAAGAAAAGAAAAACTTTTTAGTATTTAAAACAAAAAGACTAGGTATTACGCAGGTGATGGAAGAGCCTGAGAAATCAAACTGGTTTCAGGGAAGAAAGGGACTGAATAGCTACCGCAGTGAGCCTCGACTACCACGCTCAGGCTGGAAGGACAGAAGGAAGAGATGCACTCAAAGAACCTGGGACCGGGGTCACCCACTCTCTCCTCCCAGTTGTTGGCTTCACCTTCTCTGCAAGTCACATTTTCCGACTGGCCTACTTTAAACAGTCTTTATAGTTCTGTCAAAGTCCTGGGGAAGACTCTGACAAGTTCACATAAGTTTCCCCATCTATCCCTGAAATTATCACTGTGGCAGAGTTGGAAATCCTGATAATTAGGCTTGGATCATGTGCCATGAGCTTACATGGGCTCACAGGACCAGGAGTGGCTTATGTTAAAGATAGGGATATAGAAGCTGCTCTAACAAAACCACACGGTCTAAAGTTATCATGGAATAGGTGTGGGAGGGCAGTAGTTGTTCTCCAAAAGACAGGATTTCTTACCATCAGAAATATTCATGTTCACTACATAAAGTTTAGAGTACCTCAGACTTACTCTCTGTTCATAGCACACAAACTACTTCCATCTACTCAAAGAGCATATTGGAAAACAAGTGAGGGAGGTACTGAATTAGGGATGACCTTGAGTCTCTCAGATACGTAATGTTTGTAAAAAAAAGTATCTTTGTTATTTATTATTAGTAAAGTTTTGTGACACTTGTAAATGACACATACTTGTATATGAAGAACATAATTAAAATTTGATATTCTAGAGAGACATAGTAGCAACTTCAAGTCTTTTTCCAGCAATATCACCATCATCCCATGTTTTAACTATGTAGTAATCAAAGCCTGGAAGGAGGAGGTGGAGAAATAGGGAGAGGAAGACTGAATTGCTTCAGCAAGCAGCAGCAGCAATTGCCAGATCAGAAAAAGAGAAAGAAGAACAAAAAGCTGAAGGCAGGAAGAGTCATCTCTAGTGTCAGTGGTTGTTTCAAAGGGACCATATTGATGACCTTGGTAGGGAAGAAGGAGGAAGAGTTTCCCTGGATGCACCAGTGGAAGCTGTCTCACCTTATTAGGCAATTATATATTTATGTGAGAGATGTTTACAATTCAGATGATACATACTGTAAAATATCAGCTGAATTGAAGCTTTCCCTCTGAAAAATACACACCATGTCCAGTGTTAGGAAACTATGCCTTATTTTCTTTATTGCAGAGTTTATATTTTTCAACAGTATTGGATGAAAAATGAAGAGAAGCTACAAAAAGTGATTAGAAATCAACACTATGTTATGGGAAAATGAGCATAAAATTTGCTAACAGCTTTGCATCACCTACATTATGCATAAATACCAAAATAGTCATACATGTGACAGAGGGTATCTGCTTAGTTATCACAGTACTGAGATTCTCAGAAGTTTTTCATTCTAAATTTCATTTCAGAGGAACATCAAAATAATACAGCAGTAAAATTAAAAAACAATGAAAAATAATGAGAGAGAGGAAAGGCTATAGTTATAGCAAGAAAGCAAGAAAGTGTTAGAATGCTTTTAAGTGAGATTAGATATGCAATACATGGAAGGTCAATGAGGCAAATAGAGAGAATTTGTACTAAAAGGCATAGATTTAAATATTGCCTGAACCTTTTTTGTAGGTGGATATAATGAAATCTACAACAGAAAGAGATAGGAAGAGGAAGAGATTATGTTTGAAAGCATATGCTGATTGCATTTACCATAATTTCAAAAATAAGATATCTTTAAAAATGACATTGAACTCATCATTATTAATGACCTAGTGTAAAATGTTTTCAAATTAACAATTATTTCTCTTTATTGTCCAAACCACTGCCTACAGGCATTTAACCCAGAATCCTGTTATAGCAAAATGTCTGAATTTGTCATCAATCATCATCTTTGAGCTTCCATACTGTACTGATTCTCTCCATGAACACAGAGACTGAATTCTCAATACTTATTTAAATGGATGTTATTTGCTGCACATTGTGTTATTCTAGAGTAAAAAATTTTCAGTCACATATAGGAAAGTAGGCAGCTAATACTAATTCAAAAATACATTGGTAACTGAAAACCATTTTCATAAATGTTTTGATGCCTGACTTTGGAAAATATACAGATTGCACTATACCACCCTTTGAATTATATTTGAGTTTGTTCTCTGTAGTTACCTGATAATTACTAAGCTCTACAGACATGGATTTTTAGGACAAAATTCCTACTACAAGGATCAGCTACACTATATCTGTTTGCTTCAAGACATAGTTGTGGTCTAATTTTATCCTTGTCTGTATATTTCAAATCAATATTTGTCAGTATCAGTAACCATCTACATGCTAGAATTCTAAGTTTTACCAGATAACAATATTTGCCAATTTCCCTGTCACCTAAAAGTCCACTTACCATGTCAGGCAGAACTCCTTCCTTAAAAAAGAGTTTGAAAATAATTATGATCTTATTTCATTTTTGCTTTGTATTTGTTTTTGCACCACTACTTTTAAAATTGAAGACCTAGTCTCCTTGATAAAATGTTTAGACTTAAATTTTAATCCCTCAAAATAAAACTTTCCCCAGGTCTTCATGAGCTGTGAAAATATTTGATTTTGTTTATACACATAGAATTGAAAATAAGACTAAAATTGGAGCCCCTTACTTCCAAGGAAATGATTGTCTTTCTTCCAAAAATATAAATTATTTTGATCTAGAATTTTCTTGTCACTGTAAGAATACAAAAAAGAGGGCTTCCCTGGTGGCGCAGTGGTTGAGAGTCCGCCTGCCAATGCAGGGGACACGGGTTCGTGCCCAGGTCCGGGAAGATCCCACATGCCGCGGAGCGGCTAGGCTTGTGAGCCATGGCCGCTGAGCCTGCGCGTCCGGAGCCTGTGCTCCGCAACAGGAGAGGCCTCAACAGTGAGAGGCCCGCGTACCGCAAAAAAAAAAAGATACCAAGTGGAGAATGATTTGTAATTAATATAATTTTTTATCTTGAAATATAAATAACATTATGCACTGCCCACAAAGTTAACCAATTCAGGTACTAGTTACCTCCCCACCTAATTCTGTTAATTTTTAATCATTAGGTATTTGATTCTTCACTGTTCATAAAGGGCTGTTAATGACATATTACCTAACTAAAGTCAGAAGAATGCAACAGATAATTTTTGGAATCAGTGATTCTATAAGTAGAAGTCATTTTAAGAATTGTTTAGTGGATTGATACAAATAATTTATAATAAATGCATTAATTGCATATAAGGATGTGTGTGATGTTAGGTAGATGGTTTTGAAAGTTATGAGGTGGTTTTTTTTTTTTGGCTGTTGTTTTGTTTGAGAGTAAATAGAGAGCCTCTGTCACTGGAGTTAGGTGTGTCAGAAAATAGAGATAATATATAGACAGGTAGTGAGAGATTATCTCACAATAATTTTGGTAACTGAATGGAGAGTGACAGGATGTTGGGTTGGCTATTTAGGTGATCTTCAAAGACTAGATGACACAATGAAGTAAACCATGTTTGACATTAGGAAGAACACGCCACGAATAATACCTGATCTATGACCCTGAAGCTCTAGCTGTTGCAAAGAAAGGAAAGGCATATGTTCAGTTACCCAAGGTAGGTGTGCTAAGTGACATAGAAAGGTAAACCAAGGCCTCAGGAGAGGGGTATAGGGTGAAATAATTTATCTTGAAAAATGGAAAATTTTTACAGAGAGCATGGCATTGGTGAAGTGTACCGGAGAATATGTGGATGTAATTATTTAGGGAATTTTAGGTAGAAAAGCTATATGAACAGAAATATGGATAAGAAAAATAAAATCTAGAGTATCATTAATAGTAGCAAGCCTGTACTGCTAGATACTGTCTTTGTTTTTTTAAAGAAGTGGCCATGTGAACCAGAGCCAATTCTAGGTTGGTGGAACTCCTCTGGTCAAAAATGAAATGTGACAAAATCAGAAATGAGGTTTCTCATGTAGTTTGTAAATGAATAAAAATACATTCTCTAGTCATGTACTTTTTCTTGTTTTTGTTTCCACTGCTGGATAGAGTGGTCATGATGAAAAAAGATGTCACATGAGCAAAGAAAATCAAAAACAGGAGTAAGAGGATATTTTTGTGATAGATGGTTACAAAAATAACCACAACTATGAGTTAAAGGTATGTACTTAGGTTTGCCTTGATGGCAAAAAGCACAAGGCCTAGGGGATGGTACTCAAAATCATGCTTACTTACTTCTAATTTAAAATGAATGTATGTATCAGTTTTCATGCTTTCAAGAGATTCTGGCCAAAAATAAGTGACTGGGAGTCAGAGAACTCTTTAGAAAGAAACTTCCCAGAGTTTGGTTTTGATAAAGATCTCCAGTTTTTTTTTTTTTTTTTTTTTTTGTGGTACGCAGGCCTGTCACTGTTGTGGCCTCTCCCGTTGCGGAGCACAGGCTCCGGACGCGCAGCCTCAGCGGCCATGGCTCATAGGCCCAGCTGCTCCGCGGCATGTGGGATCTTCCCTGACCGGGGCACGAACCTGTGTCCCCTGCATCAGCAGGCGGACTTTCAACCACTGCACCACCAGGGAAGCCCAAAGATCTCCAGTTTTGATAAGATAAAGATATCCTTAACTTATCACCCCTGTCCCATAACACAGCCCAGTGCACGTGAAGATGAATATCTGAGCCCAAATGCATCAGGCTGTGGGACTTGGGGGCAAAGGGAACTGCTGAAGATATGCTGATGATCACACTGCTTTCTGTGCCTAGAATAACAAAGTTCTTAGTCTCTGACCCAGGAGTTTTGTCCCTTATGCCAATATCCATGAAACTGGCAGGTGGGTTTGTCAGCTTGCAAGTAAGGTAAGATATCAGACCCTTCACAGTTCTTGATGTGGAATTAAGAGGATAAGTGAACTCGTTCCTAAGAGTTACCCAATACACCCCTCCAGACCCACTGATCAGAATCTCTGGGGGTAAAGCCTGGAAATCTGAAATATTATCAAGCTCCCCAGGTAATTCATACAAACATACTCCTTTAGCATCTCAATTTTAGTACATTATTCATTCTGTCAACTATTCAAACTAGATAATGTCTTTTTCTATTAAAAGTGTAGAAAATCAGTGAATGCAGATTGCACAGAGGTTGGCACAGTACAGACAGCAGTATTGCAAAGTGAGGGTCTCCTCTGTCTCAGAGTTTAGCCGTTGTTAGACTTTTAACTAAGAATTTTCCCTAAGCCCCTTGTCCTCTGCTGATACGGGTAGAGTTCTCAGATTGATGCTGAAAATGCTCACTTGACAGTTCTTAGATATGACAAAGTCATTATTCTCATTTACTTTGACCCAATGGCCAGATGACATGAATCTGATAGACGCAAATTTTTTCTGATCTAATTCACTTTTTAAAAATTTCTTTCTCTCTCCATTACCTTGTTGCACATACTCCTGTTTCCTCTAGTCTGGAGTTAAATCATCCTTCTATTTTTCTATTTTCTTCTAGAGACTTTCTGCCCTGTCACAATTCAGTACTTTTGCATATCTATTTTATCCATTGTGTATGTTTTGCTCCTGTTTACAGAAATTGGGCAACACCCAATCTACAAATAAAAAATATCTTTATCAGAAGGCCTGAAATTTAAGCAAGAGTAGGAATTCCTCTTACCCATCAGAAACTTATCTGGAGAAGTTACAATTGATGTTGTGGAGTCATGTGTCAAGTTATTGTTCCCAAAGGAAAACCTGGGAGATGAATACTGCCTATTGCTGTAATAGAAAACCAATCTACTTAGTGCTCTGGATATTCAGATTGCTTATTCCAGCAACCTGGGCTGTCACCCCTAAAGCTGTTCTTCTATAGTTCTTGTTGACTTCAGTGGCTTTGAAATTAATAGACTGTTACCAATAACACATTTACAGTCTGCAATGGATAAAAAGGGATCATTTAAACATGACATTTTGGAGAAGAGCACACCGTATTTAATATAGTGTGGTAAAGCAGCACTAATGTCATCTTTCAGTGGTTCTTTTTTTTTTTTTTTTTTTTTTTTTTGCAGTACGCGGGCCTCTCACTTTTGTGGTCTCTCCCATTGTGGAGCACAGGCTCCGGACGCACAGGCTCAGCGGCCATGGTTCACGGGCCCAGCCGCTCTGCGGCATGTGGGATCTTCCCAGACCGGGGCACGAACCCGTGTCCCCTGCATCGGCAGGCGGACTCTCAACCACTGCGCCACCAGGGAAGCCCTTTTCAGTGGTTCTTGCCAATTAAGTTGATAGTAAGGGTCACAGTGGTCAATGTTTATACATAAGGAATTTTAAAACCATCGAGGGCATTATCCAGTATGATCAACCCTCACAAAAACACTATAAATGAATCAAGTGAAAAAAATGAATGAATTTAAAATACTTTTAAGGCAAAATTGTTTCTGTATAAGGTCAGTTATGTATTTCCTTTTTACCACCTACCAGGTTCTCAAGTTCAAGGTCTGATTTTCTTTCTTTTTTTTTTTTTTTTCAAATTCATGCTTCATGTTGCTGTCAATAAGTGAAAAGAAACATAGATTTTTGCTGTTCTATCTTCTTTCAAAAGATCATTGGACCTTCCTTAATCATTCATGAACTACTCAGTATTTATCATCTTGGCAGAGAAAGCAACATAGTTTGAGTTTACAATTAAGTTGTTGGAAGTAAACAATCTTTAACCATCTTTACATCCTACCTAGACAGGTGAAAGTATAAAGAGCACAGAGTTATTAATAAGTAAACTGATCACACTTATAGCTTCTAACATGGTAGAGTCTTACAGCAGAATGAAACAGACCATGAGATGTTTTAAATTCAGTGTGTTCTTATGATAGATTAATCACATATTCTCAATTAGGAAAGTGAGGAAATGGAATGGGACTTACCCCAAAGACTACAGTAAGTTGCATCTTGTTCTTATTGCTTTGTAGTTAATGGCATTTTATTTTACATAAAAGAAACATGAAAAATACAAATTTTCCCCAAACACCAACATATAGGAAATATTTTCCATTTACTTTATGTGATGTATCATATGTCTATCATGTCTTCTAAGAGGAACAATAATTAGAATATTCTCCAATTTTAATTCAATAACTCTCCTTCATGATTTAATTGTCTACAAATTTTTGTTATGTTTTCATAAGAAAGATCCTTTAATTATACTAGAATTCATTTGAACCAAAATGTCCATATTACAACATTGCTAAACCTTGGGTTTTAATCTATTGACATTTAGATAATGAGTCAACTGATTGTCCCATCTAATATAATTCGATTGTGTTAATAAGATCAACATAGGCAATGTTAGATAATTATTTTTAAGAGGTATTCATTAAAAATACATACCTTCTTAAAATATCCATTTATTCATTCTAACTTAATTCTATAAAGTCTGCTTATATTTTGTGAAGTATAGTAAACTAAGAGTTAATACTCTGTGTTCTGATGTCAGAGGTTGTATCAAATAGCTGCTCTATAACTTAACAGTAGAGAAACCTCAAATATATCACTGAAACTCTGAGTTTTGGTTGCCTGATATGTAGACATAGTATAAGAAAAAGTGTTTCCCTCCAAAGATAGTTTTAAGGCTGATGCCTGTGGTTAGTAGGGGGTTCTATCACAGTGCCTGGCATTTGGTGATTATTAATTATCATCAATTGGTATTTTTAACCTCATTGAGGTGTATGAGCTAAAATTTTTCTAAAGAAAAAAATGGGGGAAGACAAACATGGATTTAGGAAAAAGGCTACAAATACAGATTCCAAGGACTTAAACTCCTGCTCTATGAAGGTCATGTGTTTACTTCACTCTGGGAAGCAAGGAGACCTCCTACTTAGTCTTTCTTAGGATGTTACTTTGAATAGTAGTCCAAGCTGAAAAAATACATAATTATATTTGGTAATGTATATTTCTATTTTCTAAAATATAAATTGTAGAGTAATACTTAAATTAAAAATTCACACGTGGGCTTCCCTGGTGGCGCAGTGGTTGAGAGTCTGCCTGCCAATTCAAGGGACACGGGTTCGTGCCCCAGTCCGGGAAGATCCTACATGCCGCGGAGCAGCTGAGCCCGTGAGCCATGGCCGCTGAGCCTGCGCGTCCAGAGCCTGTGCTCCGCAATGGGAGAGGCCACAACAGTGAGAGCCCCGCGTACCGCAAAAAAAAAAAAAAAAAAAAAAAAATCACACGTGTGCATATTAGAAGATAGTCTACAAAAATGAAAGTGAGTGTGTTAAGGTGATAATGTTTACAATGATTTATCAAAATTGCTGTAATGGTCTTACGTGATTTCCTTTCTTAAATAATTTTTTATAAAACAAATATTTCAGAGCCCTCTTATCTGTTCCCCTAATGTTTATAAACTGCCTTTCAAATCTTAGGAACTTTAAGAGATTAATATAATATATCTAATCTGTGGAAAGAATAAGTCTAAGCGTGAACAAATCCCTATTCTTCTAACATCATGGAGAGTATTAGCTACATTAAAAAAAAAAAACTTAAAATTCATAAAAATCCATATTTTCTAAGGAAAAGTGAAGATTTAGCATATCTCACATTCAACATGGGAGAAAAAGATCAGCAAAACACCTGCCAAATTGCATTTTATCTGTTTTATACTTATCAGTTTAAGAATCTTTTATATCATAACTTATGTTATGTTGAATTTATGATTCAGTTTGGACTTAACATAATATCTGAAGCTATATAAAATAAATAGCCAGAGAAATCATGTGAGGAAATGTTTTCATGTAATGCGACAGAACCCCTGAAAGAGAAATAAATATGTTTAGGCAACTATTTATTTTTAGCCTATAAATCTGAAAAGTATACTCTAATGAAACATTCCCAGGTATCTCTTGTTATATAAAAATGCACTCCTTCTCAATGGCTTAAAACAGTAACAATCATTTGTTTTGTTCCTGAGTCTGTGGGTGACAGGGCTCAGCTAGGCACTTCTCACTCAGGATGGCTCATACAATTGCCATCCAAAGGTGGCTGAAGTTGGGGAGATGCTGAAAACTTTCCCACTCATTTCCAGCACCTGATCTGGGAAGATCAAAGTGCTGGCAGCAAGTACAGTAGGCCCTGTATATCCACCATTTCATGTAAGGGACTTAAATGTCCATAGATTTTGGTTTCCACCGGGGCTGCTGGAACCAATCCGTGGATACCAAGAAACAACTGTACTTCTGGGGCCTCTCTAGCACCTCTCCTATCTCTGGATGGTCTTACTACTCTTTGAAGCTTCAGGGTAGCAGGACTTCCCATGTGGTAGCCCAAGGATCCCAGAGCAAGTGTCCCAAGAGGGACCAGCAGGCTCTTCATTTATAACCTTATCTCACCTGCTCTTGGAAGGCACACTGCATAACTTCCACTGTATTCTGTTTGCTGAAGTTATCAAAAAGGGTTCATCCAGTTTTAAGGGGAAGGGACATTGTTCATGCCTTTTGATGGAAGGTCAAAGAATTTGCAGACATGTTTTTAAACTACCTCTGAGGTACCAATCAGTGTTATAGGATTAGACAGCTAGTACAATGAAAATGTGAGCTTGTGAAAATCCACAAGCCATCGTCTTTTAGAAATTCTGTTTCGTCTGAAATGAGTCACTAAACAGCAATGTTCAGTCCACTGAAGCAGGATTTTCAATGAGTTCCTGATGGTTGGACTCCTCAGCGTGCAGCAATTTTACTGAGCAAGCTAGTTCCTATCACCTGATGCTTCCTCTGCTTCCTCAGCAGCTGAGGCCTCAGTTGTCTTGAATTTCACTTCCATTCAAAGCAAATAATGTGTTATTGACAGTGAGAAATGCATACTTGGCATTTAGAAATCCTGCAAGGCAGCTGTTTTGTTTCTTTCAACATTAAACTGATTACAGAAGATTAAATATAATATTAGTTGGAGATCAAGCAACACAGGACTTGGCAGACTGTACAATTAGAGTTTTTAAAAAAGTGGTTAAAGAATATTATCCTTTGTCAAATGGCAAAGTGTTCTACAGAGTGGATTTTTTACAATGCAACCAACATCTGAGCAAAGCAACCACTGATTTTTTTAAAAGTTGGCTGCCATTTAAATGGGGCAATTAGTTAAAGACTGAGAATAAGCAAAAATCTTGCAATGCAACTGCTGTTGGTGCCCTGTGACTAATTTAAATCTTTAAAAAAGACACAGATTCTAAGTCTCTGGAGAAAAAGCCCAGAGGAAATTTATCAGAGCCGGTGTGCCTGAAGTTACAGGAGAAAACATGCTCCCTCCAGATCTGCCTTTTAAGGCTAATAACATTCTAATTATAGAGACAGTATGGTTGCTGCTACCAGCTGAAATAATTTTGTGGATTTAAAAAGCAAACTGAACTGAAGAAACACAGCTAAAGTAACTGTAGCATCTGTGGTTCTCACAGATTTATTCAGCAGAAACCAAGGTATCCATTAAGGTGACCCAAACTATGAGGGGGTTATGTTATTTCAGGTATGATTAATAAATCATCATTTTACACATGACTATAAAAATGATTTATCTTGGACAATATCCCTCATCTTCTGGAAAATATCAAAAATTTAAAATCACTTCAAAGAGTTTCAGAAATAATACCTCATTATGAAGTGCTCCTAACAAACTTAAAATTTAACGATATTGCCTCCTTTTCTACGTTTGTTACTTTTGACAAGTTGAGATAATTATATGACTGCCATATTCATAATTACCTCTTGTGCTATGGAGTTATTTTCAAAATGGAGTTTTCATGAATAAAAGCATTACTTGGGAGTTCTTCATTTTAAAACTTGCTCTTAGTCTTGGACTATCCCTTGTCTTCTAAACTTTGCTTCCCTCATAATCTGTATGAGAAGGGCAGTTACACAATACAAAATGATGACAATTTAAGCCAATCATGAAATAAAAATAATCGTGGTATTAATATATAAAACATTGTAAATGCTTCTTCCCTCTAAATGTGACATCGCAAACTGAGGGTCTATATTACATGGACCAAGAAGAAAGGATTAAGAAACCAATGATTCACTTTTCAGAGAACAAGTTACATGTATTGTTTCTACCTTGTAAAATGAGTTTTGGGCTGTAAGAGTGGGGCCAAGAGCAAAACTGAGGACCTAGACTCCTTTCCTGGGAAGCGAGAAGGCAACACTGAAGATTCTGGTAAATGTTGTGAGTTTTGACTCCTTTGTCCTGAGTTCAGTATTTAAAGGATATTGCAGCAACATGGATGGACCTAGAGATTACCATACTAAGGAATTACATCAGACAGAGAAAGATAAATACCATATGATATTACTTATATGTGGAATCTAAAATAAGACAAAAATGAACTTATCTATGAAACAGACTCACAGACACAGAGGACAGACTTGTGGTTGCCAAAGGGGAGAGGGAGTAGAGGAGGGATGGATTGGGAGTTTAGGATTAGCAGATGCAAACAATTATATACAGAATGGATAAGCAACGAGGTCCTACTGTATGGCACAGGGAACTATATTCAATATCCTGTGATAAGCCATAATGGAAAAGAATATGAAAACGAATATATATATATATGTATAACTGAGTCACTTTGCTGTACAACAGCAATTAACACAACATGTAGATCAACTATACTTGAATAAAATGAATTTTAAGAAAGTCTAAATATATGATTCTTTATATATTTTACATGACAACTTTCAAAATTCTTTACAAAAGGCAGTGTAACTTGGTCATATTTTTTTTTAATGATTAGAGGATATATCCAGGCTGTTGGGGAAATATAGTTAAAAACAATATCTTATGACCCTGAAAATTCCACAAAGGTAAAATAAAAAGACGTTTTGTTATTGAATAAGCATCAAAACCTGAATGTGATGCCCAGCACAGGCAATCCACTAAAAGACTGCAAAGACAGAAAGCCTTGCTCTGCTCGGGAGTCCTGCATACCCTTTTATAGATCCAAAAAGACACTACTTATTACATGTATGTTCAAGATACAAAACTAGTCCTCAAGTAAGAATTTCACAGCACCAGTTCTCACACAATTCATCCCACATTCCCTTGGTAATTGAGGTGACCATCTGTGTTAACTGGCTTCAACCAAAGGGAAAAAAAGACAAAAAAAAATTTCATATCCTTATGACAAAAATTAGTTTTTCACTTGGAGCAAGGGGGCTACAAAAGTTAGGCTCCTATCCTCCCATAGAGACTTGGAGGTAGGGGAGATGGGGGTGTGAACAGCCTTGATGATTTCAAAAAACTGGTTCCCAGGCCGCTGAGAAAGAGACTTCTGAGTCCTAGAACTAGCCAGAGACCTATTTAGCTTCTAAAAAGATTTTCATACATTTCTAAAACCTAGGAAAGAACTTAGAAGTTTTCTAAGGTAAATGCTCTAAGAAAATGGAAGGAAGGTCTTTTTCTTTATTCTTAACAGGAAGAATTATGCCTCTTCATTTGTATTTGCCCTTACCAGGGAAAACGCATTCTTAGAACTGAGAGAAAAATGACCAATTATATGGTACAAATTCATCATTTATGGATGAAGGGACTAAGAACTAGAGGATTAAAGTGATTTTCTCTGAAAGGACAGGCCCCGATTCTCACTCCAGTGTGCTTTCCAGTCACCATGATTGCCTCAACCAGGTTCCTCAACCACAGGAAGAAGTGATACCCCTAGAGTGAATTGTTCCCTCCTGTTTCATCACTTTTCTTCCAACTTTAAGCCTTTGCTCCATACATGAGCTCCCCAAACTCCAATGCTCATACCTAATGCTCATGGTAATAGTACAAAATGGACAGACATACTTAGGCCCAGGTCTGTTCTTCCATTGGTTATGAGTTATGGCAGTAAAATTCCACATACTGCCAACTTTACAGGTGAACTTCAGAATGTGGGAAAGTAATGGAAATGGAAAGTCATACATGTGCATATAGATCTTCATATAGATCTTCATATTTATTCCCACAAAATAACTGATTACAAAAGACTCAACTTCATCTTACCCAAAGCAGAACAGTTGGTGCTCTCTATCATGATGCTGCCACACCAACAACTTTGAGTTGTCATCCTCAGAGAGAAATTTTACTCTTACTATAATTATAGAAAGAAATGTAAGTTACCTGAATAGCAAGTATACACATCTTTACATGTCCCTACCACTTGATAAATAAGAGGTAGAATCCATAAATTTAGAGGATTACTTCTGAATTTTAAAAGTCCTATTTCATCTTGGCTACATATGTTAAGAAGCCATACTTTTATTTTTTTTTGTTGTTTTTAGAAGATGTTGGGGGTAGGAGTTTATTAATTACTTAATTTATTTTTGCTGTGTTGGGTCTTCGTTTCTGTGTGAGGGCTTTCTCTAGTTGTGGCAAGTAGGGGCCACTCTTCATCATGGTGCACGGGCCTCTCACTATTGCGACCTCACTTGTTGTGGAGCACAGGCTCCAGATGCGCAGGCTCAGTAGTTGTGGCTCACAGGCTTAGTTGCTCTGTGGCATGTGGGATCCTCCCAGACCAGGGCTCAAACCCATGTCCCCTGCATTAGCAGGCAAACTCTCAACCACTGCGCCACCAGGGAAGCCCAAAAGCCATACTTTTCTTTTGCTTTAAGGGGTTCCAGACAATTTTATAACTCTCCACCCAGCCACTGGGTTATTTAACGTATAATGCCAACAAAGCCACTAGTGTGGAACAAATTTACCTTAATTTCTCAAGTGTATATACATTATTTAAACGATCTGTCAAAAGAGTGATGGCTGAAACAAGGACAGTATAAACTCACTGATTTTATTTAAAGTGAAAAACTGGGTCTTTTGCCAAATAGCCATAAAATGAGAGCCAAAAGCAGTACTGGAAGACAAACCTAATAAGTTAAAAAAATACCAATCCTCATAATGATGTAATTGTTTTTAACAAACTGAGTTCCGTTTATAAAACCTGACATAAAAAGTAAAGGATGTTGGAGTGATTGTTAGAAAGTTCCATGAGCCAAGGAATACAGGCAGTCTCTAGAAACTGGATAAAGCAAGGGAATGGATTTTCTCCTAGAGCCTACATTGGGAAGGTAACCCTGTTGGCACCTTGAGCTTAGCTCCACAAAATCCATTTCAGACTTCAGATGTCCAGAACTGTAAGATAACATATTTGTGTTGTTTCAAGCCACTACATTCATGGTAATCTGTTACAGAAGCAATAGGAAACCAATGTATTGTAGTAATGAATCCCATATTTGCCCATTAAAATTACCAAGCTGGTTACCATCATGAGCAACTGATTCTCATTCCACTCAAATTCTAGAAATCAAGATAGAGAACATGTATGTCAGAATTTTCCCACCTAAGGGGGATTGATAGGTGCTATAATATTTATCTACCAACTTGTACAAGTCTTTTGTTGAGGGTGGCTCATGGGTGAAGGGGCAGTATTGTAAATATCCCCTTGTGGCCTGACCTGTGGTTTATGGATGAGGTTCCCAGGTCAAAAAAAACCCTGAGGCAAACCAATTGCAGGGGCTGACATTTGGAAGACAGGCCAGTGTATATGAAAATAATAAAGGCACATGCAGCATTTAGTTCCACTCATGCCCTACATTACCTTTACTCTATCCTGTCATTGATTATTCAAGGTAGTGGCTAAACACAATTTTTTTTTTTTTTTTTTTTTTTTGCGGTACGCGGGCCTCTCACTGTTGTGGCCTCTCCCGTTGCGGAGCACAGGCTCTGGACGCGCAGGCTCAGCGGCCATGGCTCACGGGCCTAGCCGCTCCGCGGCATGTGGGATCTTCCCGGACCGGGGCACGAACCCGTGTCCCCTGCATCGGCAGGCGGACTCTCAACCACTGCGCCACCAGGGAAGCCCTAAACACAATTTCTTGAAAAAAAAAAAAAAAAGGGAAAAAAAAGGACTTTGGAGGGTTTATGTGACAACTCCTTTTTCTGCTTATCTACCGCCACAATGTATCCGAAAAGAGTAGGCAAAATACAATTAAAATTAGTGAGATACTTGCTGTGCTACATCATAGAGGCAACACTTCTGCTCCAGCAACTAGGACTCTGGTTCAGAGGGATCAAAGTATAAGGGATGGGAGGCGCAACCTTAAGTGAGAGGCTGATTGTGGTTTCCAGTTCAGTCTGTCCTCTGATACAAGGGAAGAAATTTTCTTTCAACGTGGTCATCAAGGCCTTCTGGCTTTTACACCATGCCCTAAATAGTCAATTCCTTCCATCCAGGCTTCAGTGACATTTAACAACCAAAATGGTTCAGTCCTAATATTCACCATTGTCCTCTTCTCCCTCAAATGCCAGACATAATGAATAAGCTAGTGCACCTCATTTACTAGTAGCCACAAGTGTCAGCATTTTAATTCTGGTAGAACATCATGCCAGGGCTTATCACAATGTGGTGTTCTTACAGCCTTCTGGCTAGGGAGTGAAGTGATGCCATTCCAGAATTCCATCCTGAGAATCTGCTTCCTACCTTCAGTTTCAATAATAATTATCTTAGCTTGGGTTCCCCCAGAAGGTGACCCTGTGACAAATATCCAAATGCAAGTAGTTTATTTGGGAAGTGGTCCCTGGAAACACCCAGGGTAGGAGCCAGGAAATGAGACAGGGAGGGGAGAGGAAGGTAGCTACTAAAGAATGGATTAACAAACAAGTTACCTCTATGGGCAGGGAGCTCAGTCCAATAGAGAAATTCTGGGAGCCTGTGTAGAACACAGGATTCAGGTTATCCCACTGAGGGGCAGTTGCTTGAAAGCTGCTCCAGGCATCACTAATTCTCTGCACTCTGAGCTGACTGAGCTTGGGGAGAAAGCTCTGGAGTGGAGAGAAAATTCTCAGGCAAATCAGAGTTTGTGCTCAAAGTTAGAAGTTCGATCAGTGTGCAAGGAAATGTTTAAAGATAGTGACCAGATCTGCTATAGCCAATAATACTGCTTCCTAAAACCTGCTAGTATAAACACCGCCTTCCCTTGGGGATTTTTCTTCCTCTAATCCATGAACATATTGATAAAAATAACATATATAATCTTCTCTGCTTATGAATACAAATATATTTTTGGCTTTAATTTTTTTTGAAATTCCAGATTCCACACAAACACGTCCTGAGTCCATGTAGAAATAGAGACCATTATTCCCAGCCCATTTCTGTGTTAGATTATCAGGGTAGCTATATCAGTATAGAAGTGTTAATCTAACCCTAAGCATACCTGCTGAACTGGGAATCACACATTGCCTGTGGTTACCTTGGAATTCCAGGTTAAACTGATATCTGAATTTACCTTTACCAAATTTCTTTGCTTCCTTTTCCAACAGCAGCAGTGATCTTACTTTAAACAGTTTCCTTCTATCTACTTTTCCAAGACACTGATGGCTATAGAGATTTTATACTAGCTGGGACCTACTTTGGTTACTGTGTCAAAAGCATAAGTAGCTGTTCCTTAGGAGACCTAGATTTTTATTTTTTTTTCAAAAATGTAGTTTAACATTTGCTATAATAGAAATAGACTTCCTGCAGTGCCATTCACCAAGGTGGCTACTGATTCCAGTCCTTTCTCAAAAGCACTAAAAGACACATTGACTCGTTGTCAAAATTCTTCCTTTTCAAATATTTTTCCAACTTTCTGAAACCTCAAAGCAAGTGTCAATAACCTACAAATACACAAAGATGACCTTTGGAGGACTCAAATTAAATATTTCTTTATATTTCCCGAAGGCTTCTCAACCGGTTTTATGAGATTGTCATTCTGAAAAGGTATTGTCCTTTCTATTTGTTCTCTAGCACATATATAAACTACTTTTTTTGTATTTACATTTTGGGTATACTTCCATACAAATGCAAAAGAGACTAAAAAACATCTAGCTTTTTAAAATTTCAAGATGATAAAAATAATAACTTTCATCTACAGCAACTCAAATCAAATTTTGGGTTGGGTAAGTTTTTCTTCCTGAAAGCTTTCTCTTATGTACTGAAAATTTTAAATACAATCAAATCTACATGATGATGGAAGATCTGTGGAGTTTGCATATGAATGCATGATAATTTTTCCAGCTCAGCTAATATTTAACCAAATAAATACACTTGAGTGGTAATATCTCCAGACTAACAGCTAATAAACACTTGCTAATGTAGTTACTATTGAAATACAAATTTTAAAACATAATTACTAATAGCATATATGGTAGCCTGAATAATGTCCCCCAAAGATATCAAGGTCCTACTTCCTGGAACCTCTGAATGTTACTTTACATGGCAGACACGGACTTTGCAGTTATGATTCAATTCAGGATCTGGAGATGGGGAGATTGTTCTGTATTATCTAAATGGGCCTTAAATGTAATCACGAATATCCCTACAAGACAGAGGCAGAGGGTGATTTTGACTACAGAAGAGGAAGAGGAATGTGATTCAAGAAAAGGATCATAAGCCAAAAACAAAAAAAAATGCAGGTATTTCCAGAAGCTAGAAAAGACAAGGAAACAGATTTTCCTGCAACCCTCCAGAGGGAACCAGCCCTCCACTACTTTGCTTTTAGCATCATAAGACTCATTTTGGACTTCTGGTCTCCAGAAATGTAAGATAATAAATGTGTTTTTTAAGCCACTAAGTTTGGTCATTTGTTACAGCAGCAATAAGAAACTAATATAGCACATAAAGAAGTTATTCTGGGGTAGCAAAAAAAACCATGATTTTAGTTGCAGAAATTTTCTTGCAAAGAGATGAAATTCCCAGAATATTTGAGTAAAAATGACTAGAACTCTGAGGAAAACTTCAGTTATAGGAAGCCTTCATATCTAACCTGTTCCCCTAATACCTTCTGTGACTGAAAATCTGGTGTTATCATATGGACTAACTAGTGCTGATTTTAGACAAAATGATAAAAATTGATTACATGTGTCTTCTACAACTTTTTTCAGCAATCTTCTCTATACAGGCTATGAGGTCTCAATTCACTCTCTACCATTTTGTTCACAAAGGATATGATAAATTTATTCTCAGGAATATGCCAGTTAATAATGCCTGGCTTTTATTTTAATATAGGTCATATCCTTACCCTAGAATGGTGGAGTGTTTGTTTGATTATTTTACTGAGAAGTGGCAGACATCTCTGATTAGAGTTTTCCAAGGATCCCTAAAATCACATTTAAAAGGAAACTGCCAAATCTGCATCGATTCAAGTCCACCTAGGGCCAAATGAAGCGAGATCAGCTCACAGGACCCTAGGTGATCAAGAGTATAAGAGATGTATTGCAGAAGCAAGAAATTAACTGTAAAGGCTTAGGTCTTAGATTTCTATCTATAAGTTACAGAGCCCTGACTTATTTCTTTCCTTCTGATAAATGTGGATCCTAAGAGAGTAAATTCTGGAAGAGTTTTGATGTCATATCAGGAAAAGACGACAGTTACAATTAAGAATAAGAATATGAGCAGCTGCTTCCCAGGGCTAAGCTTTAGATAACACCATCTCAGCCAATGAGGTGCAAGAGCATGCTAGATCAAAAACAAGTGTTTAGGATGGACTAAACCTGATGTTTTACTTCTTTATTAGTCCACAGTGGGTGGCATTGAAAGGTCATAAGGAAAATGGAGAATTTAGTAGGAGAAACTCAGGAAGGAGAAAGTAGATGACAAAATAAAATTCTAAGTATGCTTTATATTGTGTGTCTTTTTGTTATAAGGAAGAGACTGTGAACCAGTCTGTCAGCTTATACCATGGGGCTCATAATAGATTCATAACAAAAAGAATTATGAAAAATCAACACCTAATGTACCATTTATAATCACCTTGAACCTGAGGAAATGAGGTTTATCTGACATTTTCTAGGTTCTATAAAGGTTTATTTTACTTTAGGTGCATGGATAGGAGGAATAAGAATTAAGAATCAATATTTATAAATTAGAGATACTCCAGGTTGAAACCAGCAAGTTGCTATAAAATGCATGGATCTGAGCATAGAGATTCAGGAGTTTTCTGGAGAAGGTGCTGTAAGGAAAGAAGTGCTTTCATTTGGAGGGTGGAAACTACAGAATTTCAGAAAATATAGACTAGTTGGGGATTTTGTAATCAGAAATCCACATAGTTCTCAGGTGTTTTAACCCCTAGGCCTCGTTTCTCAGTTCCAGTCTGCTTTGCTATATTCTTTACTTTGGTTCCCAGATATTAAATTTCATTTCTTTTCTTCCATTCTACATCTTCTTTGGCCATATCCAGAAAATGAAGGATCAAGTAGTAGGAAAAGAATAAAATCAAGGCAAAGCCTTAGTTCGCAATTTTTTTTTTTATTTTTATTTTTTGCGGTACGCGGGCCTCTCACTGTTGTGGCCTCTCCTGTTGCGGAGCACAGGCTCCGGACGCGCAGGCTCAGCGGCCATGGCTCACGGGCCTAGCCACTCCATGGCATGTGGGATCTTCCCGGACTGGGGCACGAACCCATGTCCCCTGCATCGGCAGGCGGACTCTCAACCATTGCACCACCAGGGAAGCCCAGTTCTCAATTTTTAGTGAAATGAAAGAACTACTTAGTCATGCATTTACCTCTGCTAGCTAGTGGTCTAACACCTGCCTGAGAGGTTTATTCTCCTACAGAATCCACAGGGGAATTATGAGCTTGAAACTAGAAGGTGTATTGATAGATGTGTCCATAAGAATGGAATACATTGGCTCAATGCTGTATATACCTGGCATTGAGATTGTAATTATTTGTTCCCTAGTCATAGATGGGACATTAGGTTTTTTTTCAGAGAAGAGAATTATAAGAAGCTCTAAACATAAAGCAGGTCAAATTATGACATGATATAAATCAGGATGAAGGATAGGAATTAAATCCAAAATGACTAAAGAAGGATTCCAAGAATCTAGTTGTAATTCAAATAGTTGGAATAGCAGCCCTGGACAGATATTTTCCAAATTTAAAGAGAAATTTGTATGAGGACATAAAAGTTTTTAAATGACACAAACTAAAACCTTTTACTTATAACGAATGTCTAAACTGTAACAGAGTTTACGAAAATGACTGGTATTATGCTTCATTTCACCCTAAGAAGGTAAAAATATATTTAATCCTCCCATTCCATTCCCCAACTACTTGAATACTATTAAGCTTTGTGATCAACAATCCACAAGAAGATTAGCAGTTTTACATATATTATGAATTTAGTTTAATGTGAGGTTATTTGCATACTAATCTCATCCACTGTTCCCTGACTTCCTCCAGAAGTCTCACCTACAAATATTCCTTAAACTTCAGAAGCAAAAACTGGATGGGAAATTTTTTTAAAAAATAGATTGATTGATTGATTGATTTAGGCTGCATTTGGTCTCCATTGCTGAGCTCGGGCTTTCTCTAGTTGCAGTGAGCGGAGGCTGTTCTTTGATGTGTGTGCGGGCTTTTCATTGTGGTGGCTTCTCTCGTTGCAGAGCATGGGCTCTAGGCACGAGGTCTTCAGTAGTTGTGACAAGTGGGCTCAGTAGTTGTGGCTCGCGGGCTTACTTGCTCCGTGGCATGTGGGATCTTCCCCAACCAGGGCTTGAACCCATGCCCCCTGCATTGGCAGGCGTATTCTTAACCACTGAGCCACTAGGGAAGTCCCTGGATGGGAAAATTCTAACAGCTAACAGAGGTGGGTCTATTGCATTCTGGGAAGGAAGTCATTGTGTATGGATGTAGAGAAAAATCTTTACATCAATCCTTACTGAAGATAGATTTCGCTAACAGGATTGAAAATTTGAACTGGAGCTGTGCATATCAATTTGTATTTCAAATATACATGAGTGGTTGGCAATCAGAACAAGGAGAGCAACACACAAGAGCACATGTGTGCTCATGTGCACGCGCGCACACACACGCACACGCTCTACTGGCAAACACTGTTTTGGGGTGATCTCTCCTCATTGAAGGATGAGGAAACAAACAAAGCATTCTATCAAACAAATACTGTGCCTACAGCTGAAGGGGAAAAAAATTAGCATGGTAAGAAAGAGGCAGGTACAGATGACTTTTAAGGGGCAAAGTTCATTGTAAGTCTGTAAGGATTAGGAAGTAAAAAGGGAATTCCACTCAATCAGCATGCACTTCCCTTGAGCCCAATTCTTCTCAACTCAGTGGTGCATGTCAAGCTTCACAAGCAACCAGCAAAGTTGCTCAGTGTAGTTTTGACAGGAACATAGGAAAAGCGACTAGTCCATTTACCCTGTGTTTACAATGCACAGAGAGAAGGTGAAATTTACATGATTTGGTTCTACTCATAAAGAACTCTCTACAGTGAACACAGTCTGAGGCAGCTGTCAAGAACACTAGGATCATATTCTTTGGACTATCCAGATTGTCTAGTATCTTAACTCTTAAACAAACACCTACCATTTAAACTAGTTTCCTCAAGGAGACAGGAAGAAGGAACACCCATGCAAATGAATGCTGTCTTAATAAAATGGCTTTGCCCTCCACTCTGGCCCAGTTTACTGATGAGTCAGTTATACCTCAGGGGCTTAAAGCTCTCCCACTCCTGACCCCCACCGGCTTAGGCCCAGCCTAATTTTGGCATATGTTTAAAGCACTGCGTAGATCAAGAGACTCGCTTTACCTGCATACAATAGGCCCATATCAAAACTGTAGCTCTGCCTATCTTAGTATTTTCATAGCAAAGGAAAGTAAAGCAAAAGCAGAGCTGACATATCTGTTCCAGGCACTCTTTAGCCAGGCTGGCCCTTGCCTGATGTTCTGAGGAGGTAGGGGGAGGGTAGGAGAAGTGTTGCCAAAAGCATCTTCTCACAAGCAGGAGAGGTCCTACTCTCCTCCCACTGCCACACCTACATTTGGGAAAACAGTGATAATGACCAATCTAATTTCCTAAGTATCAAATGCAACGGAGAGTTTATCCCTTAGCTCAATACACGTTCCTGGACTTTACTAAATCTTTCACATAGAGTGGGGTAGGGAAGGTATGGGAAGCTGGAACTAGAATGGGTAACAAGTCTGATTCAACTGTACTACTGCTGTACTACTTGCAGAGTGTGTGATGGAACAGGTGGGGGAAGGGAATGCAGTAGAGAGAGAAATAACTTGACTGAACCTTCCTGAGGCCATTTCCTCTGAGCCTTTGTATCCAGCTGAGGCTAATGAGGTAAAAAATTTAGCCTCTCAAGATGTTTTGACAATATCTT
Source organism: Hyperoodon ampullatus (assembly GCF_949752795.1). Classification (NCBI taxonomy): domain Eukaryota; kingdom Metazoa; phylum Chordata; class Mammalia; order Artiodactyla; family Ziphiidae; genus Hyperoodon; species Hyperoodon ampullatus. The sequence goes on along the minus strand of NC_136916.1, from coordinate 122,837,290 downwards.
AATGTTTTTTTCAGAGACCTTAAAAATGGATCAGAGCACGGTATATTTTTCTATTTAGTTTACCCCAAGGCCACACTATACATTCAACTAAGTTACACACCACTTTGTTTTTAATTTCTAATTTTGTCAGCTAAGTAGTAAAACAAACTCACAAAACAAGGTAATACAATGAGCACAGGATTGTCATGTAACTAATACATGCACATGCTCTCTCCCCGGCCACACACACTTGTCAATCTACCTACTTTCTATCTAGTGTGAAATGCCTCAAGTTTTCTAAAATTTTATAAAAACATAATGGAAACATTTCCATTCCTTGATTCTCCTGTAAATCACTTTCTTTGTGATTTCATCTATTCGACATGACAAAAACTCTAGAATTGGTATCTCGAAACCAGACTACACTACTAAAATTTCAACTCATATATCAATCGCAGTGTCTACTTCACATCTACATTTGGGTGCCTAACAGACCTCTCAGATCGGACGTGCTTGTGGTCAGATTTGTCACCAAAGTGATCCCCAGTGAATCACACCCCCATTATTCATGCCTTTGGAGATCCCTGCCACATGGAGTTTGGGTGGGGTTGTGCAATATGTTTAATCCAATAAATGCAGAAGTAATAGGTGGTGCTAGTTCAAGTCCTGAGCCTTATGAAGGCCTGGCCAGTTCTACTTTTGTGCTTTTGGAGCCTTAAACCATCAATGAAGTGGTCCAGCTACTATGCTGAAGAGACTAAGTAGAGAGACCACATGAGAAAGCCACATAGAGAGAAGCACACCTGGACACAGTGTCCTAGATTTCCAGCCACCCATACCAAAATACTAGACATTTGGGTAAAGCCATATTGGACATACCACCCCCAATCATCATTTGCCTATATCCTTCAGAGAAACTCAGAACATGACAGTCCAAAAATTGTACGGCTGATCAGTCATTCCTCAGAATTATGAAAAATAATCAAAAGACTGTTTTAAGCCAGGATGATATAGGGTGTTATTCATGTAGCAATCAGTAACCTTATCTGGATGCCTAAAGTACCTTCTCATTTGGATGCTTAAGAGACATTTTTAATGTGACATGCTCAAGACAGAATCTTCTCCCCAAGTTTCCACACCCAGGCCTTTTCATCTCAGTTGATGGCAACTATTTTTTTTTTCTCTGTTACCTTTAATTTCTCACACTATAATCTGTGAGATTTTTCTTCTGCCTCTATTTTCAAAATGTGTCCAAATTCCAACGACTTTCTTCTACATTCAGAGCTAACACCCTGTCTTAAACCATAATCATCTTTACACTGGATTACTATGATAGCCTTCTAATGAATTTCCCTGCTTTTACCCTTGGCCCCTGCAGTCTAATCACAACACACAGCGGTCAGGGTTATCCTTTCAGTAAAAAAGTTATAATGTCATTCTTCTCCCAAAAATCTCACTGCAAAAACCAAAGTTTATAGTGGCTTAGAAAGTTCATATAAGCTATCCCCACCTCCAACCTTTCTGATTGTATTTATTTTCCCCACATTCACTCTGCTCCAGTCCTATTGTACCCCCTAATATTGTTCAAACTTGTCTGGTGCATTTGGAACTCAGGGCTTTTTCACCAACTCGTCTCTCTGCCTGGAATGCTCTTCCTCTATATACCTACAACACTAACTTTTAACATTCAAGAAATGTTCAAATGCCTCCTTCTTCACAAGGCCTACCCTGAACACTATTAAAATTGCATTCTTCTCCCCTAATACTACTGATACAAATTCCCTTTATGCTACTTCTTTTATCTTTTTATCCATACCACTTATCCAATATACTGAACAATTTATTACAGTGGTGGCTTTTCTGTCTCCCTTGCTAGAATGCAAGTTACCTAAGGGCAAAAATCTGTCTATTGGCTCAGTGATACTCCCATAACACATTGTATGGCACAAAGTAGGCAATCAATAAATACTTGAATTAAAATGTGAATCAGTGCCAAAATCTACAAAACTAAAATATTTGTAAACATGTTTCCCCACCCAGATTTCTTCCCAATCTATTGAATTATAGCCAGAGAAGTATCACTCAGGTGTCTAGATGATGATTGACTTTCAACCTATGAAAGACATTTTGGAATGTGAAGAAAAAAGACAGTTTTGAAAGACTATATATGAGCTGTTTTCAGTCAGATTTTTTTTTTCTAAACTTGAGGTGCTAAACTTAGCAATTTTATAAGAGGAAAAGTGTTATTCACTGGGAAGAATTTAAGATTAAAAATATACCTGTATGTAGCACAGTTTCATGTTCTTTTAATATCTTTACAAATCATAGGTTTCCTAATAGATCTGAAAGTCCATGCAGACAATGGAAATATATGCATTTTATTTCTCCTCAGAGATAATGCATTAATTTCCCCAGATATGTAAGCTATAAACATTCCTGAAATGAAAGAGTGAATAATAGTTATATACAGGGGATCAGGCTATTCACTCTGGGAAGTATGGCACTAATAATAAGAGAAAATAATTAAAAGGAAAAGGAAACCTTTAAGTTCAGAAAACATTTTAACACACAAGGTTAATTTTTAAAGATAATACATAGAGGAAAAATAGCACAAAGGTATAGACAGTCCAATTCATCTAGTTTTAGCATTAGAAGTTGAATGTATGTGTCTGCATTTTAACGACCAGAGACAAGTGTAAAATATTTTGTATTATAAATGTTTGTCAATAAAAATGTACATAACCTAAAGTATGTACAGATCATAAGAGTACAGTTCAATGAATTATAATGTGAAGAGGCTCTAGTAAGCATCACTCGGTGAATTTATAGAATGTTACCAGAACCCTAGAAGACGCTACTGTTTTACTTTTTTGAACTTTACCTACATGGAATCACATAGTGTGTTTCCTACTATGTCTCACTTCTTTGGCTCAGTATTACATGTGAAATTTATTCATGCAGTTGAGTTAGCTCTAGTTTATTGATTTTCATTGTTAAAAACTGTTTAGTATGAACACATGGCAATTTATCCACTTAACAGTTGATAAACATTTGGGTTATTATAAATTTGTTAAGTATAAATAATACTTCTATGAACATTCTTATGTCTTTGGTGTACATGTACACAAATGTATACTGGGTATTACAGTAGTTGCTGTGGTCTGCTGCCCAGATCCCCACTTCCAAAGACTGAAGTGCTCATTCTGCCTATTGCTGGAAGAATTGACAATGAACAGTTATCAGATGAGCTCTTCTTTGAAACTAACCATTCATCGACATGAGCTGCCTCTTGTGAGGTCAGGTCTACTTTTCATCAGCAGCCTGCATCCAGTTATTAGATCACATGTAGTTATAATCCTGGCAATAGAGCTCAAATTCTGGACAACTCTGAAAGGCCGGTGCACATACATAGCTCCACATAGGGTGAAGTGAAGGTTTTTGTTGCAAACAGATTGCAGTTCAACTCTTCCTCTGCCTGTACCTATTTCTTTTGCTTCTTCACAAATGTTGATACTGAGAGCAATCCTGAATAGACTTCCTGCACACAAATGTCCACACCATAGTAGGCTCCGAAGGGAATGCAGTTTCCAAATGGTTGCACCAATTTACAATCCCCCTGACAGTGTATAATTCTGTATCCTCCATCTCACCACCAACACCTGGAATTGGCCTTTTTTTCTTTTTTTTCTTTTTTTTTTTGCAGTACGCAGGTCTCTCACTGTTGTGGCCTCTCCTGTTGCGGAGCACAGGCTCCAGATGCACAGGCTCAGCAGCCATGGTTCATGGGCCTAGCCGCTCCACGGCATGTGGGATCTTCCCGGACCGGAGCACGAACCCGTGTCCCCTGCATCAGCAGGCGGACTCTCAACCACTGCACCACCAGGGAAGCCCTGGAATTGTCCTTTTAAATATATTTTGTAATTTTAAATGAAGTTTTTAAAATTAGTAATGACTTTGGTGAATCAGCATATGAAATCAACTCATTTAGTAAAATAAAGCTCACTTACTACACATGCATTCAGAACCCTTGACCATTTTTAGTCAGTTGCTGGATGGTATTTATTGTGTGTACATTATGTCAATTTTTCAAATTGGGTTGCTCAAATCTATATTCTTACCAAGTTTACTTTTTGTATGCTTGGCAGTCACTCTCTTGGCAGAGAGATTTGCTGAAGTTCCTTACTGTTGTTATATAAATCTTATGTATTTTGAGACCATGTTATTAGGTGAATAAAAACAACTATCGTTACCTGTCTATTTATGATGATGTTCCTTTCTTTAAAAACCTAATTTGTGTGATATTGGTACAGTGATAACATCATTCTTTTGGATTATTGTCATTAGTTTCCTTTCACCTTTATACTTCAATCCTTTCTGAATCTTCATATTTAACCTATGTCTCTAGATAGTGGCCCATTTTGTATATGGGCATGCCTATACACTTGCACATGTGTTTTACCTATTCTGACAATCTGTCTTAATTAGAATGTTTAGCATTTTACTCTTAATGTAGTTCTAAATGTATTATGCTTTATATCTAGCTTGTTGTTTTTATTTGTTCCTCCTAGCCTGCATTTCTGGTTTTCTCCTTTCTTGTCTTATGTTGGATTGAATATTTCTTTTAGTGTACCTTCCCTTATCTTAGTTTGATATTAACACATTTACTATTCCTTCAATGGTTTCTCTAGATTTTGCAATTTGTAGCTTTAATTTATAAAAGTCTAATATAATCAGTGTTTTACTTCCAATCAAATGCAAGTAACTTAAAATACTTTAAGTTCGTGTGTACATCTCCTGATTTACATACTAGATTTGTCCTTTAATACATTTTATAAAATAATCACACACTGTTTCCTTTTTATCAGTGAAATAATTTTTAAATTTTCTAACACCTTCAACTTTTTTATTCTTTAATGTACTTCTGAGCTTCCATCAGGGATCTTTCTTTCCAGCTGAAGAATACTCTTCATTATTTCCTTTAGTGAGGATTGGTTGGGAATAACAGTTGTTTCATTTGTCCAAAAATAAATTTAGACTTAAGTTTTAAAAGGGTAAAATCAAGATAATTTGTATAAAGAAAAACATAATATCTCATAGATATACATTTTGATTAATTAATTAATTTACTAGATACTTCCTTGCATCCAGCACTCAGGTTAAAAAACAACATTGCCGGGCTTCCCTGGTGGCGCAGTGGTTGAGAATCCGCCTGCCGATGCAGGGGACACAGGTTCGTGCCCTGGTCCAGGAAGATCCCACATGCCACAGAGCGTCTGGGCCCATGAGCCATGGCCACTGAACCTGGGCATCCGGAGCCTGTGATCCACAACGGGAGAGACCACAGTAGTGAGAGGCCCGCGTACCGCAAAAAAAAAAAAAAAAAAAAAAAAAAACATTGCCACCATCCCAGAAGCCTTACATCATGCTTTTTTCCAGTTGCTACTACCCCTAAGAGTAATCAGTGTGCTAATTTCTCACAACCTTTTTATGAAGTTCAACAAAGGCAAACTAATATATCATACACAAAATGTATCACAACTGACTTCTTTGGCTCTAAACTACCTTTGTATAATTCACTCATATTGTATATGTAGTTATGGATCATTATTCCTCATTGCTATATAGTATTTCATTGTATGATTATAGTTCTATTTATTTATTCTACTGCTGATGGGCATTGGCCAGTTTTCAGTTTGCATATTGTATTAGTTTGATAGGGCTGCCATAACAAAATGGAGGCTCGGTGGCTAAACAACAGATATGTGTTTCTCACAGTTCTGGGGGCTAGAAATCTAAGCTCAAAGTTCTCCCAGGTTTGGTTTCTCCTGAGACCTCTCTCTTTGGGTTACAGATGGCCATCCTCTAGGTGTAACCTCACATGGCCTTTTCTCTGTGTATACTCCCCTATGTCTCTTCCTTTTCTTGTAAGAACAGCAACCATATTGAATTATGGCACTACCCTTATGACCCCATTTAACCTTAATTACCTCTGTAAAGGTTCTGTTTCCAAATACAGTCATTCTATGGATGAGGACTTCAACACAGCTATTTGAAGGAAACACAATTCAGTCCATAAAAAGAGGTATATTACAAACTGCATTTTGGACATTCTTTTACGAATTTTGGTGATCATATATACTTATTTATGTTTGATATATTGCTAAAAAAGGAACTTCTGTATTATATGATATCCAAATGTTCAGCTTTAATTGATCTTCCCAGACAGTGTTTCAAAGTGTCTGTAACAATATTCTTTCCACCAGAAGCACATGAGAGTTCTGGTTGCAAAACATTCTTAATCTACATCCTTCCTATACAGTCTCCCCTATTCAGATTCCAATTACACCTGTTTCAGGCTTTTCTACTATTTCTGTGATAAACAGACTTCTAGGATGGCCCTGTGATTCTCATTTCCTTTTATCCATATCTTTGTGTAATTCCTTCCTCTTGAATGGAAGTGGAAATTGACTTCCTTCTAGACAAGAGAATATGGCAAAGGTGATGGAATAGTCACTCCCATTATGATGTTACATTATGTAACACTTCACCTTAGGGGACAGAGCAAGAGATTCTTCTGCTGCCCTTGAAAAATTAAACTGCCATATTGTGAGGAAAGGGCCTCCTGGGAGAGGGCCACATGGTAAGGAATTGGCAGACGATCTCTAGAACCTGAGAGCAGTCTCTAGCCAACATTCAGCAAGAAATACGACTTCAATCCTACAGCAAAGAGGAACTGGATTTTGCCAGTGACCACATGAGCTTGGAAGAGGATCCAAGCTTTAGAGAAAAAACACAGCTTGACTAATGCCTTGAGTGCAACCTTGTGAAACCCTGAGCAGAGGACCCAGTGAGGTGATGTTCACACTCTTGACTCCTAGCAACTGAAAGATAATAAATGTTTAAAGGCACTTTTGTGGTAATTTACTGTACTAGATAACTGATAACTAATAGAATTCCATGTATTTCTTACATTTTTAACTACTTCTCATCCATTTAAGTCTAGATTGCTTCTATTCTGATCTTTAACTCACTAGTTTACTCTTCATAATGCCTAATATCTGTCAACACAGCATTTGAGCTCTTGGTATTTTAATCACTTAGTTTCTTTAATGATATACTAATGGGTTATATAATCCTAAATTGTCAATTATTTTCTTTCAGCACTTTATATCAACCTATTCTGTTCTGATCTCTGTTGCTTAAGGCCTCAGTCCAGTCTCATTTCTGTACCTTCAGAATACATAATTTTGTTTCGCCTGCTTTGAGATTTTTACTCTTTGATTTTTCTCTTTGGTTTTCCTAAGTGTTATATGCCATTATGTGTTTTTGTTTGTTTGTTTGTTTGTTTTGCTGTATGCGGGCCTCTCACTGTTGTGACCTCTCCCGCTGCAGAGCAACAGGCTCTGGACACACAGGCTCAGCGGCCATGGCTCATTGGCCCAGCCGCTCCATGGCACAGAGAATCCTCCTGGACCAGGGCACGAACCCGCATCCCCTGCATTGGCAGGCAGACTCTCAACCACTGTGCCACCAGGAAAGCCCATTATGTGGTTTTATTTTTATTTATCTTGAGGATCTGTGGCATTTATTGATTCTTTGATGTGATATTTAATTTTTTAAATTTTTTCCTTACCATATTCTCTTTCTCCTCTTCTAAGACCTAAGTGCATACATGTTAGACTTACACTCTACCCCATATGTCTTTTGCACAATGTTTTGTATCATTTATCCTTTTACTTTTGATATTTTCTTCTAATATGTCTCACATCAGTACTTACTTGCTTTTCAGCTATGGTTAGTTTTCTGTTAATTAACCTATTCATTGAATTTAAATTTCAATTATTGTAGCTTTCAGTTCTAGAATTTCCATTTGGTTCTTTTCAATAGTTTTTAGTTCTTGACTTAAATTCTCAATTATGTCTTTTATTTCTTTGATCATTTTAAGCATTTTTATCCTAAATTTCTCTAGATTTTACAACTGAAATTCATGTTTCTTTGTATGCCTGATTTTCATTGCGTACCAGCCATTGTATATTTTTTAAATGTAGAGATAATTTGAGGTTTTAGATGAAGTTATCTTCATATTTTTGGGCAAGGAGAAGAGTAGAGATTAACAATGACAGTACACATTAAGCCTAGTGGTTAACCATGGCTGCTCCTCCTTGGTGGGCCTACTCCAAATATTGCCCCCAGTGCTTGAATCCTTAAGAATACTCAGGTTTTCTACTTCCCAGCCATGATTTTGGAACAGAAAAAAGCCTTGAACTAAAAGTAACACTAAATGCCAGAGTTCTTTCCTTTTTTCTTATACCTTGTCTCCATAATAGTAGTTCTTCAACACCTTTAAGAAAAATTTTAAAAAATAATGATTTCCTCCAACTTTCCTAGCTGCTCTCAGTGGGGAGAGTTGGTTAAAACCACATTGTCGGCCATTGTCAGAAGTAGAACCTTAAAATAAGTATTTTACATGAAGAACCTAGGGGTAAAACGGGAATAAAGACACAGACCTACTTGAGAATGGACTTGAGGATATGGGGAGGGGGAAGGGTAAGCTGTGACAAAGCGAAAGAGAGGCATGGACATATATACACTACCAAACGTAAGGTAGATAGATAGTGGGAAGCAGCCGCAGAGCACAGGGAGATCAACTCGGTGCTTTGTGACTGCCTGGAGGGGTGGGATGGGGAGGGTGGGAGGGAGGGAGATGCATGAGGGAAGGGATGTGGGAACAGATATATATGTATGACTGATTCACTTTGTTATAAAGCAGAAACTAATAAAAAAAATAAAGTATAAAAAAAAAGTATTTTAAAGAGCTCAATGACCAAATAATTATTCTTAGAAAAAGCTATGTATTCCAGGATATGTAAAATAATTTATTTGGTCCAGGTAAATAGGTAGCTAAAGCACAAAATAAGAAATTAAAAGTTTTGGGAATGACTTGCATGTCTTGATAAGTGAAAATCAAAGTAGGAAATTCAACACTGTTGGAGCAAAAGAAAGATATTTTCAAATATAGTTGTATAAAGGAAAAATATTCATATAGAGTGTTGTCCAATTATTTGCTTTCATAAGGCTCTACACATTTAGTCTCGGTTACTTTATAAACAATTTCAAGAAAATAAGTTCTTAAGTATACCTGAATAATCCTTTCCCAATCAAAACAATATATATATAAATAATTAGAATGTTCTGTATTGAATGTTCTGCACATACATTGTAGTTAACATCAGACCTTATGTAGAAAACACATTCAAACTCTGATTTTTTCCTCTTAACCTTGTACACATATCAAAGCTACATGGGACAAATAGAAAGAGAAGCAAATCAAGTATTGATCATTTTAGGGCTCAAAGGATTCTAAAGTCTATAGCTCAACATTTGATTGAATAATTCCCTAGGGCATGACAAAAAATAAGTGAAGTGACTGCAGGATTTAGCTGTGTTTTTTTCTTTGATAAGTGACCTGTTCTTTGTAATAGTAGCACTTTGAACTGTTTCAGAGCAATTTAATAGATATTATCTCTTGTTTGTCCTCAAGGTAAAAGAACAAGTATTATTTCCAGAGAGGTTACGTGAATTGAGAACATCACAGAGCAAATTAGTACAGAAATTAGAAATAAATTCTTCTGCTTTTGTGTTTTTCCATTATACCACATTTCCCCCCTGTAATGTTAGATGATGCATGACCAAATATTTACATAGAATGGTGAGAAAACGATTTTAACTTTCCCTTATACACAAACTCTACTATTAAAAACACTTCACTGCTTGTAAAAAAATATCTTGAGATACACTTAATCAGAATTGCAATGTGTTGTTCTCAGCACAAACAGCTGTTCAAGTATAATTCCAAAGGGACAGACAATATTACAAAGACATGCTCTAGAGTATCTTAAAGGAGAGATGAGGGAGGCAAAAGAGGGAAGAGCTGAAGCATGTAAGGAAAGCAAGACAATTTCAGATGCCAATGGGAAAGATAGAAAGTTGAAGTATCAGGTCTATAATATGCAGACTTTCTACAAAAAATCTAACTTTGGACTGTTCAGATTCTTGCAATAAAGACTTTTATTGGTTTGTTAGCCTTAAGCAATATATCATTCTCCTGAACTATTCAAACACATTAGAATGACTTGATTTCTTTAATGGCTCCCTTCATTCTTTCAACAATGAAAGTTATTTTTCTAGGCATGTGGGATGTATAAGCTCAAACTGTCCAATATTCTAGTTCTTTCTTTCTTTTTTTTGTTGTTTACAAAGCCATCAATTGAACATCATTATATTTTGATTTTATAAAGTCAATATTTGGATTGGCCATGTAATTGCTAAAACTTTGCTATTTTTTTCCTTGCATCAAAGAAATTCCACATGCAATAATATTTCTTCCTAACATTATGTAGAAGATCCTGTATTGAGAATTTATTCAGTTAATCTAAAAACAGCCTTATTCTGACTACAATATTAAAATAGCTTCCTTGATATATAGTTCTAACTTTACACGTTTTTTCCCCTCTAGTTGAATGGTAAATATGACTTGGTTTCTATCATTGCCATTAAGAAATCCATTGTTTGACTATGAAGAGTGAAAATTAGTCTTTTCTTTTTGACTGTTTTAAAGATCTTTTTACTTTTGATTTTCTGCAGTTTGACTATCATAATCTGCCATTGAGGTTATTTTCTAATTATATTTTTAGTTCTGGAAATTGCTTCTTTTTCCAATATGCTTGGCTATTTGAGTTGCCATTTTATATTTAAACTCATTTTATTTTATTAAACTATGAAATGCATTTACAAGTGAATTCTATAGTATTATACAATAATAGAAATACAATCTCTTGTGCATGACTGTGCAGTTGGTTATTTCTCTGGACTCTGTCAAGGTGGATTATATTCCCATGTGGTTTTTGTTTGTTTTACTGTGAACCTTATCTTCCTTAAACTTCTATCTGTGGGTTTCTTTAAAGCCTGTATGTGAGATAACTCCACTGAGGTTTGTTACTGTTTGGAAATTTAAGCCATTTTATGCTAAAATTTTGGCTGGGCATTGTTTATGACACAGAGAAATATAAATTCCAGTTCAAGATGGCAGTGTAGAAAAATCCTGGACTCACGTCCTCCCATGGACACACTCAGTCTACAGCTACATATGGAAAATTTTCCTCTTAAATTAAAGCCTGGCTGAGTGATGACTACACATCAGGCAAAGAATAAAAACCCATCAAAGCTGGCTGGAGAGTCTGGGACAAAAATCTCACCCCCAGTACAGTGACCCACAACTGGGAGAGAACTCAAACCCAGAGCCCCTCCCTGAGAAGCTGAGGATTTGAACCCAACATTTGATGTTCCAACTTTTAAAACATACAGTTGAGAGATGAGCTAATAAAAATATAACTTGGAAAACCAAGGGGGCTCCTGTCCAAGATACACAAGACTGTGGTAATCTGAAAAACCACTCTAAAAGGCTTGCTCACACAGCTCACCAGACGCAGCTGGTTGTGCCCAGACTCTAACTGAAAGAGGTTGAACTGCTTATGTTAAAGTGTCAGCCTGAGGGGCACGCACACTTAGGAGCCTGCTGGAACACTCTCCAGGGATAGAGACTTGCAGGCCCTATATTTGCACTTTCCCTTTGCCATACTCCAGAGCACCAATATCTCCTGGAAGGGAGTTTTACACATGTCTGGTGCCCCAATTTTTGCTGCTTCTGCCTAGGTGACACTTCTTGAATCCTGGCTGGAAGCTGTGTTCCTGGTCTCTTGGGGCTAAATTAATGGGTGTCACCCAGAAAGGAGCTCACACCCCTGTCTTGCAACCTGATTTTTCCTTCTACTGTTAGGGGATACTTCTAGATCACCTGGCTCGGTTAGCCAGCAGGGCTTATGCTTGTTGTCCAACAGTATGCATTTGCTTACTTTTAAAAGCTGATGTCTAAATGTCTGGCTTCCAGTCATCTTAAATCTAGGTGCTGAGATCCTCCCCTTTGGGACAAATTACTGGTCTTGGCATAACCTCAACTCTTGGGAGCTATTACAAATATAATAGGCTGTTAGGACTAGCACTAAGGTTTGAGAGAAAACCAAGAGCTGAGGAAGGGTTGAAGACAAGGTTCACCTCCTACATGAGGTCATTCCTTCAAGACTGGGAGAGATGACTATTTCATCTACAGTATAGACACCAACACAGAGTGTTGAACTAAATAAAGAAACAGAAGAATATGTTCCTAGTTACACAAGATTAACCTCAGGGAAAAAAGAGTGTTATGAAACAAAAATAATTTACCTGATAAAGAGTAAAAAGTAATGGTCAAGACAGTGCTCATCAAATGGGGAAGGAAAATGGATGAACACAGTAAGAACTTTAACAAAGAGATAGAAAACATAAGAAAGTACTAGATAGAACTCACAGAGGTACAGAATACAATAACTAAACTGAAAAATATACTAGAGGGGCTCAAGAGCAGACAAGATGAAACAGAGGAAAGGATCAGTCAACCCAAAGAGCAGTGAAACGCAGCCAATCAAAACAGAAAAAAAAGTAGCTTAAGGAACTATGTAGAAGGAGGGGAGATAGATAAAGGGGCAGAAATCTTATCTGAAGAAATCATGGCTGAAAACTTCCCTAAACTGGGCAAGGAAACCGACATCCAAATAAGAGGAACTCAAAGAGACCACACCAAGACATTAATTTTTGATGTTTTAATTACAAAGAAAAGGAGAGAGTATTAAAATCAGCAAGAGAAAAACAACTAGTTACACACAAGGTAATCTCCATAAGACTATGAGCAGATTTCTCAGCAAAACCCTTGCAGGCCATAAGGCAGTGACATAATATATTCAAAGCACTGAAAGAAAACAAACACCAAGAATTCTTTACCTAGCAATTATATAACTCAGAAGTGGAGAAATAAAGAGTTTTCCATACAAGTAAAAGCTAAAGGAGTTCATTACCACTAAACCAGCTTTACAAAAATGTAAAAGGGACATCTACAAGATGAAAAGAAAAAGGCAGTAATTAGTAACACGTACACATATGAAAGAAAAAATCCTGCTGGTAAATGTAAATATATAGTAAAGTTAGTGGATTAATCACTTATAAAGCTAGTATAAAGGTAAAAAGACAAAAGTAGTAAAAAGAACTATAACTACAATAATTAGTTAAGTGATACACAAGATTAAACAATGTAAAATGTGACATCAGAAACAAAATGTGAGGAAGGAGAGTAATCATGTTTATCTTTACAATGAGATCAAATGTAAGTTGTTATCAACTTAAAATAGACCATTATAAATATAAGATATTCTATGGAAGCCTCATGGTAACCACAAAGCAAAAAACTATTCTAAATACACAAAAGAGAGAATAAGGAATGCAAACGTACCACTGAATAAAGTCATCAAACCACAAAGGAAGAGAGCAAGGAAAGAAGAAAAAGGAATTACAAAACCATCCAGAAAGCAATTAACAAATGGTAACAAACACATACGTAATAACACTCACTTTAAATATGAATGGACTAAATTCTCCAATCAAAAGACAGAGTGGCTGAATGCATTAAAACAACAAAAAAACAACAATAACAACAACAACAACAAAACCAAGACCCAACTATATGCTGCCTATCAGAGGATCACATAAGCTTTAGGGACACACATAGACTGAAAGTGATAGGATGGAAAAATATATTGCATGCAAATGGAAATCAAAAATGTTGGGGGCTTCCCTGGTGGTGCAGTGGTTGAGAGTCCGCCTGCCGATGCAGGGGACATGGGTTCATGCCCCAGTCCAGGAAGATCCCACATGCCGGGGAGCAGCTGGGCCCATGAGCCATGGCTGCTAAGCCTGCACGTCCAGAGCCTGTGCTCCGCAACGAGAGAGGCCACAACAGTGAGAGGCCCGCATATTGCAAAAAAAACAAAACAAAAAAACTTGGGATCATCATATTTATATTAGACAAAATTGACTTAAAGCCAAAGACTGTAGTAAGAGACAAAGATGGGCATCTCATGATAAAAGGGTCAATCCAATAAGATATCAACTTTCTAAGTATTTATGCACCCAACATAGGAGCATGTAAATATATAAAGGAAATATTAACAGGCCTAAAAGGAGAAGTAGACAGCAATACAATAGTAGTAGGGGACTTTATTTATTTATTTATTTTGCTGTACATGGGGCTCTCACTGTTGTGGCCTCTCCCGTTTTGGAGCACAGGCTCCAGACGCACAGGCTTAGCGGCCATAGCTCACGGGGCCAGCCGCTCCGTGGCATGTGGGATTCTCCCAGACCAGGGCACGAACCCATGTCCCCTGCACTGGCAGGCGGACTCCCAACCACTGTGCCACCAGGGAAGCCCTAGGGGACTTTAATATCCCTCTTACATCAATGGATAGTTCATCCAGACCCAAGGTCAGTAGGAAATATTGGTCTTAACAGATATGTCAGAACAGATGGATCTAACATATTTACAGAACATTCTAATCAAAAGCAACATAATACACTTTCTTCAATTGCCAGAACATTTTTCAAGATAGATCACATATTAGGCTACAAAACAAATCTTAATTTAAGAGGACTGAAATTATATCATCATCTTTTCTGAAAACAATGGTACGAAAGTGGAAATTACATAAAGAAAACTGGAAAATTTACAAATATCTGGACATTAAACAATGTGCTACTGAACAACAACAACAAAAATAGGTCACAGAAAAAACCAAAACCTTGAAACAAATGAAAATGGAAATATAACAAACCAAAATTTGTGGGATGGAGCAGAAACAGTTCCAAGAGGGAAGTTTATACTGATAAATGTCTACTTCAATAAGCAAGTAAAGTCCAAGCCAACATAACTTCACACTCCAGTGAGCTGGAAGAACAAATAAAGACTAAAGTTAGTAGAAGAAAGGAAATAACAGATATCAGAGAAGAAATAAATGCAACAGAGACAAAAAAAATTTTAAAGATAAAGGAAACTAAGAGCTGGTTCTTTGAAAAGATAAACAGAAGTGACAAACCTTTAGCTAAACTCACCAACCAAAAGAGATAGACAGGACTCAAAATTCTAAGTGAAAGGAGGTGCTACAATTGATACCAGACGAAAATAAAGTATCATACATAAGAGACTATTATGAACAGCTATATGCCAACAAATTGGACAACCTACATGAAATGGGAAGATTCCTAGAAACACTTCATCTATCAAGACTGAATGATGATGAAATAAATCTGAACAGACCATTTAGTAGTAAGGAGATTGAATCAGTAATCAAAAACCTACCAACATACATAAGTCCAAGATCAAGATGGCTTCACTGGTGAATTCTATCAAAGATTTAAAGAATCAATACCAATTCTTCTCAAACTCTTCCAAAAAATAGAAGAGTATGGAACTCTTCCAAACTCATTTTAAGAGAACAGCATTACCCTGATACCAAAACCAGACAAGGATGTCACAAGAAAAGTTACAGTCCAATATTCCTGAGGAGAATAGATCCAAAAATCCTCACAATATTAGCATACTAAATTCAACAATACATTAAAAGAATCATACTCCATGATCAAGTGGGATTTCTCCCAGTGATACAAGGATGGTTCAATATCTGCAGATCAATGTGATATACTATATTAACAAAATTAAAGATAAAAACCATATGATCATTGCAATAGACTTAGAAAAAGTTTGACAAAATTCAATATTCATTTGTAATAAAAACAGTCAATAAAGTGAATATAGAGGGGATGTACCTCATACTGTAAAAGGTCAAATGACAAGCCCACAGCTAACATCATACTCAGTGTTGAAAAGCCGAAAGCTAAGGCATCCTTGTCTAAGATGAGGAACAAAACAAGGACGCCTACTCTTGCCACTTTTATTTGACATATTATTGGAAGTTCCAGCCACAGAAATCAGCAAAGAGAAAAAAGACATCCAAGTTGAAAAGGAAGAAGCAAAGTTGTCTTTGTTTCCAGATGGCACTACATACATAGAAAACTCTAAAGATTCTATTAAAAAAAACTGTTATAATCAAATTCACTAAAGCTGCATCATACAAAAATCAATATGCAGAAATCTGTTGCACTTATATACAGTAACAATGAACTATCAGGAACAGAAGTTAAGATAATAATCCCATTTACAATTGTATCAAACAGAAAATACCTTGGAATAAATTTAATCAAGCTGGTGAATGATCTGTATGTTGAAAACTTCAAGACATTAATGAAAGAAGTTAAAGAGAAAAATAAATGGATTCTGTGCTCATGAATTGGAAGAATTAATCTTGTTAAACTACCCACACTACCCCAAGGAATCTACAGATTCAGTGCAATGCTTATTAATCTCAGTGGCATTTTTGACAAATAGAACAAACAATCCTAAAATTTTTATAGAATTATAAAAGACCCCAGATAGCCAAAGCAATCCTGAAAAAGAAGAATAAAGCTGGAGGTATCATCCTCCTTGTTTTTAGACTGTATTACAAAGCCACAGTAATTAAAGCAGTATGGTATTGGCATAAAAAGAGACACACAGATCAAGGAAACAGAATACAGAGCCCAGAAATAAGCCTATTCTTATATGGTCTATTTTTTTAAAGTAGTCAAGAATATACAACAGGTTAAAGAATCTCCTCAATAAATGGTGTTGGGATAACTGGATAGCCATATGGAAAAGAATGAAACTGGGTCACTATCTTACACCATGCACAAAAATTAACTCAAAATGGATTAAATACTTAAATGTAAGATCTGAAACCATAAAACTTCTAGGAGAAAACATAGTAAGCTCTTCGACATAGGTTGTGGTGATAGTTTTTCTGAATTTGACACCAAAAGCAAAAGCAAAAATAAGCAAGTAGGACTACACCTTCACAGCAAAGGAAATAATTAAGAAAATGAAAAGACAACCTACCAAATGGGAGAAAAATATTTGCTAATTGTATATCTGATAAGGGGCTAATATCCAAAATATATCAGTATCTTATAAAATGAAATAATAAAAATAACCAATCTCATTTTAAAAATGAGCAGAAAATCTGAATAGACATTTTTTCAAAGAATTCGTACAGAGCACCAGCAGGTACATGGAAAAAGTGTTCAACATCACTAATCAGGGAAATGCAAATCAAAACCATAATGAGGGACTTCCCTCGTGGTGCAGTGGTTAAGAATCTGCCTGCCAATGCAGGGGACATGAGTTTGAGTCCTGTCTGGGAAGATCTCACATGCTGTGGAGCAACTAAGCCCATGCACCACAGCTACTGAGCCTGCGCTCTAAAGCCTATGAGCCACAATTACTGAGCCTACATGCCACAACTACTGAAGCCCACACACCTAGAGCCTGTGCTCTGCAACAAAGATAAGCAACCTCAATGAGAAGCCCACACACCGCAGTGAAGAGTGATCTCCTCTCGCCACAACTAGAGAAAGCCCATGCACTGCAACAAAGACCCAACGCAGACAAAAATAAATAAAGAAATGAATAAATAAATTTATTAAAAAGAAAACACAATGAGATACTACCTCTCACCTGTCAGAATGGCTATCATCAAAAAGACAAGAAATAAAAAGTGTTGGTGAGGATGTAGAAAAAATGGAACATGTGCACTGTTGGTGGGAATGTAAATTGGTACAGCCACTATGGAAAACAGTATGGAGGTTCCTCAAAAAGTTATATTAGAACTACTGTATGATCCAGCTATTCTACTTCTAGATATTTGTTAAAAAAAAAAAAATGAAAATACTAACTCAAAAAGATATGTGCCCTCTGCATGTTAATCACAGCATTATTTACAATAGTCAAGATATGGAAACAACCTAAGTTTCCATCAATGGATGAATGGATAAAGAAAATGTGATATATATATATATATATATATATATATATAGTATATATATTTGGCATATATATGTGGTATTTATGTACGTATGAATAGAGTATTATTCAGCCATAATAATGAAATCTTGACATTAGTGACAACATGGATGGACCTCAAAAGCACTATTAATTAAGTAAAATAAGTCAGACAGAAATACAAGTATTGTATGATCTCACTTTTATGTGAAATATTAAAAACACAAAGGAAGAAACTAAGCTCATAAATACAGGGAATAGAATGGTGGTTCCCAGAGGTGGGGGTGGGGGATGGAAAAATGGGTCAAAGAAGTCAAAATGTAACAACTTCCAGTTATAAAATATGTCATGAGCAAGTAATGTACAACATGGTGGCTATAGTTAATAACACTGAATTGTATATTTGAAAGTTGTTAGGAGTACATTTTAAAAGTTATGAGAAGAAAAAATTGTAAGTATATATAGTGACAGATTTTAACTAGATTTATTTTGGTGATCATTTTGCAATATATTTAAATATCAAATCATTATGGCATATCCTGAAACTAATATATGTCAACTACACCTCAATAAAAATACATTGAAATACTTATAATAAAAAAGAAAGCATGCAATGTACAAGATTTAAAATATTATGAACCTTGATAATGTAAAATGAAGGTATAGCCAAGAGCAGTGAGAATGCATAAAAAATGGACAGAGGAAAGTTGAAGTTGAGGGGTGATTATTTCCTCATTTTACATAACAGGGAGTTGGGTGGTATTATCTAAAGTCAGGTAAAAATAGCAGTATATTAGAATAATAAAAACAGGCAATAGTAGATTTAAAACTAGTAAAATTCTAAAAGTGAGTGTTAAAACTGGTAAAGAGACATTGTTTAAAGACATAAAGAATGAGAGGTCTTGAAGATGGAACAATAGAAATTACTGAACAGAAATAGATTGCATTAAAAAAAGACCCTCATAAACCTGCTGAAAAATAAAAGATCCACCATTCATGCCATCAGAGACCCAGAAGGAGAGGAGAAAGAAGGTATTACTGCACAAGCATTCAAAGAAACAATGCATAAAATTGACTAAATTTCACAAGTGACATAAATGTACATATTCAAAATGCTGAGCCAACACTAACAGGATAAACCTGAAGGAATCTGTGTCAAGACATTATAATCAAACTTCAGAAAAGTAGAGACAAAACAAATCCTTGAAAGCAGCCAGATAGAAGCAACAATTTACCAAGGGGAAAACTTTTTGAGTTGCAGTGGATTTTTCATCATGAACTATGGAAGTCAGATAGAAGTTTCACAGCATTTTAAGTGCTGAAGAAGAAAAGTTGCGGCAACCTTGAATTTCATATCTGAAAAAATTATCCTTGAGGATTGAAGGTCAAATAAAGATGTTCTCAAATGAAGGAAAACTTCGTTTGTCATCAAACAACTCTGAAGGAATGGCTAAATGAAGTTCTTTAAGCAGAAAGAACATGATAAAATAAGAAGTCTTGAATGTCAAGTCAGAAGAAAAATGGGAATAGCAAATATAAGGGTAAATACAATGAATTTTCACTCTATTGTTTTTAATTATGTTTGATGGTCAAAGCAAAAACCATTATATTATTGGAAGTGCAGGGTAAAGAGAATCAAAGGGATACAACATTTCAACACTTTACACAAACTCGTAAAATGTTGATACCAGTAGATCTTTGTGATGATTAAATTGTTCTGTATCTTGATTGCTGTGGTGGTTACACAAATCACTACATGATAAAACGGCATTTATATATATATATACACAAACACAGAACTATATATACACTGTACCAAATTTACTAGTATTTACATTGTTCTGTATTTACGTAGGCTGTAACCTTTAGTGGATACTGGGTGAGCGGTACAAGGGACCTCTCTGTCCTGTCTTTGCAGCTTCTTAGGAATCTATGTATTTAAAAATAGTTTAAAATAAGAAAATTAATAATTTTTCCCTATGGAATTATGCACTCCCTATAAATATCCTAAGATAAAGTCTTGTAAATCTCTGCATAAAAGATGTTAACAAAATATCTGCTTTCATTTGATGCTGACTACAAGTGTGTGTCAACTCCTAGCAGTTGGCCTTCACTAGTCATTTGTAGAGCACTTCCCAAGTGCCAGACACTGCTCTAGTCACCATTTCAGCCTCATTGGTTACTGGATATCATTTGGTTGGTTTCACAGTTAATCCTTTGGCTTTAAGTACTTTCAGTACTATGAGGGCATGACTTATGAATCTTGACTCCTAGGTATTTTCCTAGCTCCTTGATTTTCAAACTGTTTTTCTTTGATACCTACATGGTCTTTGGAGCATCTCAGAAAGGTAGATTGAGTTTCAGGGTTCCAACTCTCACCACTTTATATTGTAAACAAAGAATTTGTGTTTATAAAGTTTACATGTAAGAGTTTACATTTTTGCTGTTAAAATAGAAAGCAAAAATAAAACTATTTTTTAAACCAAAAATGCTAATAAGAGTCCCTTTTGTCTGATAACTATTTTCCCTGCAGAGTGGGAGATACATATTAAATGGGTTAGCTTGTCTTATCTCCTTTCTGATCCATTCTCCTTTTTTCATATCTGGTAATTTGATAATATCCAAATCATTTTTGAAACACCTCTCTCTTTAGTATAAGCAATTTAGATAACGATAAAGTCAGAGAATGAACTTTTATTGGATTTTAAGTTTTATCTTATTCTTAGCACCCAAATCAAAAGGAGACTGCCATTAGTTGCCTAGGATGGCAAGATTTAAAACCATGGATCGTTGCAATGAAATCCAGAATTAAGTTATGAGATAAAATTAGATGCCAAGAACTAGGAGAAATAGTGACAGTCAAAGCCTGCTCTTGGTGAAGAGGTCGGAAAGATGATGGATCAGGTGCCTATTTCTTAGTAGAATCAGAACGGTGTTGATGGCCAAGTCCCCTGAAAGGAAGTCAGCCCCTTTACCAGACATACACAGATCAAGCTATAAGTATCTGAACACCTTGAATCATAAGCCACTAGATGGGATAGATTTAGAATAGATTTAGAAATCTTTTTCTGTATTGCTGCTTTTCTTGTAAATTCTGAAGCCTTCCAATTTACCTAAAGGAGCAGTTGCAAATTATACCACCTTTGTTTCCCTCTCGGTAAATGACTGTCTCAAAATTGAAATAAATAAGCCACATATAAGTTTCAACTGAGTATCTATGGCAGTAAGTCATAAGTTATTTTCTTGCCTAATGGGAACAAAAACATGATAATTAAAGTCAGAGATGCAATTGTAAATGATCAAAAAAGGAAGAATATGAAATTATAGATAGATTTTTAAATTACATATTAAATAGTAACATAGCCTTGGTCATATGCTTCAGAGTGATCTATATCTTGAACTTTTGTGGAATTTGCACATATTCTTATTTTAAAAGTTAAATAACTATAAAATATGCATTATATTCTATAAAATGTAAATGTAAAACTTTACAAATATAATATTTACCAGGCACTTTAATATTTGTAACAAAGCACTTTCACTTTTTTCATCCCATTGGTCAGAACAAACTTTTGATGGAGTTATAATTAATCACATTTTAGAAATGGAAATTGACTGAGTCAGGAAATTGTTTGCCCATAGAAACACAGCTATACAGTGGTAAACCTGACCCAGGGCCTCATTTTTGTGCCTGGAATTCTCATATTCTTTTTAATCTATCACGATATATGAAACATTAAAAATGAAAATCAATAAAAATATAACCTGACTTTACCTAAGCACTTATGTATAAAATCAAATAAAGTTCTTTAATGTAGACAGCATAGAAAATGTTCAAATTGGGTAAGTCTGGGTAAAAGTAAAAAAAAAAAAAAAAAGAAAAAGATAAAATAAGCTGTGTTCAGGTCAATGTTGATTACTATATATCAATGAACTGCAGGACCAAAAATAGTTGAAGTAATGCTGCTTGCAAAATGAGTAAAATATGAAACTGCAGTCAAGAAAAAAAAATGACTTTGTCAGTTTGCTACCACCTTCCGTGTTTAGCAGGCTTGCTTTTTTTTTTCTTTAGCAAGAACTATACATGATCCTTGACTGAGACTATAGCAAGCAAAATGAACATCACTAGAGGATAAAGGAAACACGTGAGAGCTAATGTATATTAAGGACCAAGAATCTTTAGCTCTTGTGACTTAGGTCAAAAAATAAAATACTGATTGACCTTTGGTTGAATGTCTTGCAGACTATTTATTGGTTCAATGAAAGTTTTCCTTTATTTTCCTTCTCTCACAGCACTGTTCTAAATCATAGCTCTTCCTACCTTAAGCCTATAGCCTAACGATTTAAAGACCTGGAGGCCCAGAAATAACACAAGAGAACAGTAGGTAGAACAGAAATACATGGTGATATTTTCAGAAAAGAAAAAAATGAGTTAAATTCTACTTCCATCTTTTACCCAGACTGAGCAGAGACAGAGTTAAACTTCATCTTTACTGAATGAGAGATGTCCACAAATCTAGAGTTTTAGCAATTAAATGCTCAGTGTACAGTGAGCATGGCTAAAACAAAAAGATTAAGAACATTAAGGGTTTTGTTTTAAAACGCTGTGTGATCAGAAATCTAAAAAGTGATCATCTCCACATTTCTTAATCAGCAAGATTTTCATATTTGCAAAATGCTCATAGTAGTTGTACTTATGAATATAGTATACTTAGCAGTGGCTGGCCCATAGAAGGTGCCTGATAATTCCTCTCGTCATCATTACTAATAGGACTGTACCTGTCAAATATAAGGCCTACTATAAAAAAGGAAAGTGTTAATCAAGACCTAAACATATAGAGCTCTTCAAGACAGTAGAGGAGTAAGACATGGAAATCACCTTCCTCCACACAAAAATACATCTACATGTGGAACAACTCCTACAGAACACCTACTGAATGCTGGCAGAAGACCTCAGACTTCCCAAAAGGCAAGAAACTCCCCACATACCTGGGTAGGGCAAAAGAAAAAAGAAAAAACAGAGACAAAAGAATAGGGATGGGACCTGCACCTCGGTGAGGGAGCTATAAAGGAAGAAAAGTTTCCACACACTAGGAAGCCCCTTCAGTGAAGGAGATGAGGGGTGGCAGGGAGGAAGCTTCGGAGCCACAGAGGAGAGCACAGCAACAGGGGTGCAAAGGGCAAAGCGGAGAGATTCCTGCATGGAGGATTGGTGCCAAACAGCACTCACCAGCCTGAGAGGCTTGTCTGCTCACCCCCTGGGATGGGTGGGGGCTGGGAGCTGAGGCTTGGGCTTCGGAGGTCAGATCCAGGGAGAGGACTGGGGTTGGCTGCGTGAACACAGCCTCAAGGGGGCTAGTGCGCCACAGCTAGCCGGGAGGGAGTCCGGGAAATGTCTGGAGCTGCTGAAGAGGTCAGAGACCGTTGTTTCAGGGTGCTCAAGGAGAGGGGATTCAGAGTACTGCCTAAACTAGATCCAGAGATGGGAACGAGCCACAGCTATCAACGCGGACACCAGAGACAGGCATGAGACGCTAAGGCTGCTGCTGCAGCCACCAAGAATCCTGTGTGCAAGCACAGGTTACTATCCACACCTTCCCTCCCGGGACCCTGTGCAGCCCGCCGCTGCCAGGGTCCCTCCCATGGTCCAGGGAAACCTTCCCTGAAAGAACACACAGTGCATCTCAGGCTGTTGCAACATTATGCCTGCCTCTGCTGCCACAGGCTTGCCCCTCATTCTGTACCACACCTTCCCCATGGCTAGAGTGAGCCAGAGCCCCCAAATCAGCTGCTCCTTTAACCCCGTCCTGTCTGAGCGAAGGACAAATGCCCTCAGGCGACCTACACGCAGAGGCGGGGCCAAATCCAAAGCTGAACCTCAGAAGCTGTGCGAACAATGAAGAGAAAGGGACATTTTTCCCAACAGCCTCAGGAGCAGTGGATTAAATCTCTACAGTCAACTTGATATATCCTGCATCTCTGGAATACATGAATAGACAACGAATCACACCAAAATTGAGGTGGTGGACGTTGGGAGCAACTGTAGACTTGGGGGTTGCTTTCTGCATCTAATTTGTTCCTGGATTTATGTTTATCTTAGTTAGTATTTAGAGTTTATTATCTTTGGTAGATTTGTTTATTTATTGGGTAGCTCTCGTCCTCTTTTTTTAATATATATATATATATATATATTGCTTTTTCTCATTTTGTGAGTGTGTATGTGTATGCTTCTTTGTGTGATTTTGACTGTATAGTTTTGCTTTTACCATTTGTCCTAGTGTTCTCTCTGTCCGTTTTTTTTTTAAGTAGTTTTTAGCACTTGTTATCACCGGTGGATTTGTTTTTTGGTTTGGTTGCTCTCTTTGTTCTTTCTCTCTTTTTTTTCTTTCTTTTTCTCTTTTTTTTTTTTACTAACTTTTAATTTTTTTATTTTTAATAATTATTTTTATTTTAATAACTTAATTTTATTTATTTTTTGTTTCTTTCTTTTTTTCCATTTTTCTCTGAGCCATGTCACTGACAGGGTCTTGGTGCTCGAGCCAGGTGTCAGGCCTGTGCATCTGATGTGTGAGACCCAAGTTCAGGACATTGGTTCAGCAGAGACCTCCTGGCTCCATGTATTATCAAACAGTGAAAGCTCTCCCAGAGATCTCCATCTAAACGCTGAGTCAGCTCCACTAAACAACCAGCAAGATACAATACTGGACACCCTATGCCAAACAACTAGTAAGACAGGAACACAACCCCACCATTAGAAGAGAGGCGCCTAAAACCATAATAAGGTCACAGACACCCCAAAACACATTACTGGATGCAGTCCTGCCCACCAGAAAGAAAAGATCCAGCCTCATCCAACAGAACACAGGCACCAGTACGCTCCACCAAGAAGCCTACACAACCCATTGAACCAACCTTAGCCACTGGGGGCAGACACCAAAAACAGTAAGAATTATGAACCAGCAGCCTGTGAAAAGGAGACCCCAAACACAGTAAGTTAGGCAAAATGAGAAGACAGAGAAAAACACAGCAGATGAAGAAGCAAGGTAAAAACGCAGCAAACTAAATAAATGAAGAAGAAATAGGCAGTCAACCTGAAAAAAAAATCAGAGTAATGATAATAGTGGTTGCAAAATCTTGGAAATACAATGGAAAAAATACAAGAAACATTTAACAAGGACACAGAAGAACTAAAGAGAAAACAAACAATGAAGAACAACACAAAAAATGAAATAAAAAATTCTCTAGAAGGAATCAATAGCAGAATAACTGAGGCAGAAGAACGGGTAAGTGATCTAGAAGATAAAATAGTGGAAATAAATACCGTATGGCAGAATAAAGGAAAAAGAATGAAAAGAATTGAGGACAGTCTCAGAGACCTCTGGGACAACATTAAACACACCAACATTCAAATTATAAGGGTCCCAGAAGAAGAAGAGAAAAAGAAAGGGAGTGAGAAAATATTTGAAGCAATTACAGTTGAAATCTCCCTTAATATGGGAAAGGAAAGAGTCAGTCAAGTCCAGGAAGTGCAGAAAGTCCAATACAGGAGAATCAAAGAAGAAACATGACAAGACAAATATTAATCAAAGTATCAAAATTAAATACAGAGAAAAAACATTAAAAGCATCAAGGGAAAAACAACAACCAACATACGAGGGAATCCACATAAGGTTAACAGCTGAACTTTCAGCAGATATTCTGCAAGCCAGAAGGGAGTGGAAGGACATATTTAAAGTGAGGAAAGGGAAAAACCTACAACCAAGATTACTCTACCCAGCAAAGATCTCATTCAGATTTGACTGAGAAATTGAAACATTTACAGACAACAAAAGCTAAGAGAATTCAGAACCACCAAACCACCTTTACAACAAATGCTAAAGGAACTTCTCTAGGCAGGAAACACAAGAGAAGGAAAAGACCTACAATAAAAATCCCAAAACAATTAAGAAAATGGTAGTAGGAACATACATATCAAAAATTACCTTAAATGTAAATGGAGTAAATGCTCCAACCAAAAGTCATAGATTGGCTGCATGGATACAAAAATAAGACCCATATATACGCTGGCTACCAGAGAACAACTTCACACTTAGGGACACATACAAACTGAAAGTGGGGGGATGGAAAAAGATATTCCATGCAAATGGAAATCAAAAGAAAGCTGGAGTAGCAATTCTCATATAAGACAAAATAGACATTAAAACAAAGACTATTACAAGAGACAAAGAAGGACACTACATAATGATCAAGGGATCAATCCAAGAAAAAGTTATAACAATTGTAAATATTTATGCACCCAACATAGGAACACCACAATATATAAGGCAACTGCTAACATCCATAAAATGAGAAATTGACAGTAACACAACTATCATAGGGGATTTTAACACCCCACTTTCACCAATGAACAGATTACCCAAAATGAAAATAAATAAGGAAACACAAGCTTTAAATGCTACATTAAACAAGATGGACTTAACTGATATTTATAGGACATTCCATCCAAAAACAACAGAATACACTTTCTCCTCAAGTGCTCATGGAACATTCTCCAGGATAGACCATATCTTGGGTAACAAATCAAGCCTTGGTAAATTTAAGAAAATTGAAGTCATATCAAGTATCTTTACGGACCATAATGCTATAAGACTAGATATCAATTACGGGAAAAAAGTGTAACAAATACAAACACATGGATGCTAAACAATACACTACTAAGTAAGTGAGAGATCACTGAAGAAATCAAACAGGATATCAAAAAATACCTAGAAACAAATGACAATGGAAACACGATGACTCAAAACCTATGGGATGCAGCAAAAGCAGTTCTGAGAGGGAAGTTTATAGCAATACAGTCCTACCTCAAGAAACAAGAAACACCTCAAAAAAACAATTTAACATTACACCTACAGCAATTAGAGAAAGAAGAACAAAACAACCCCAAAGTTAGCAGAAGGAAAGAAATCATACAAAAGAGATCAGAAATAAATGAAAAATAAATGAAGAAAACAATTGAAAAATCAATAAAACTAAAACTGGTTCTTCAGAAGATAAACAAAATTGATAAACCATTAGCCAGACTCATCATGAAAAAAAGGGAGAAGATTGAAATCAATAGAAATAGAAATGAAAAAGGAGAAGTAACAACTGACGTTGCAGAAATACAGAGGGTCATGAGATTACTACAAGCAACTATATGCCAATAAAATGGACAACCTGGAAGAAGGGGACAAATTCTTAGAAAAGCACAACCTTCTGAGACTGAACGAGAAAGAAATAGAAAATATAAACAGACCAATCACAAGAACTGAAATTGAGACTGTGATTAAAAATCTTCTAACAAACCAAAGCACAGGACCAGAAGGCTTCACAGGCGATTTCTATCAAACATTTAGAGAAGAGCTAACACCTATCCTTCTCAAACTCTTCCAAAATATAGCAGAGAGAGGAACACTCCTAAACTCATTCTACAAAGCCACCATCACCCTGATACGAAAACCAGACAAAGATGTCACAAAGAAATAAAACTACAGGCCAATATCACTGATGAACATAGATGCAAAAATCCTCAACAAAATACTAGCAAACAGAATCCAACAGCACATTAAAAGGATCATCCACCATGATCAAGTGGGGTTTATCCCAGGAATGCAAGGATTCTTCAATATATGCAAATCAATCAATGTGATACACCATATTAACAAATTGAAGGAGAAAAACCATATGATCATCTCAATAGATGTAGAAAAAGCTTCTGACAAAATTCAACACCTATTTATGATAAAAATCCTGCATAAAGTAGGCATAGAGGGAACTTACCTCAACATAATGAAGGCCATATATGACAAACCCAGAGCCAAAATAGTTCTCAGTGGTGAAAAACTGAAACCATTTCCTCTAAGATCAGGAACAAAACAAGGTTGTCCACTCTCACTACTATTATTCAACATAGTTTTGGAAGTTTTAGCCACAGCAATCAGAGAAGGAAAAGAAATAAAAGGAATCCAAATTGGAAAAGAAAAACTAAAGCTGTCACTGTTTGTAGATGACAAGATACTATACATAGAGAATCCTAAAGATGGTACCAGAAAACTACTAGAGCTAATCAGTGAATTTGGTAAATTAGCAGGATAAAAAATTAATGCATGAAAACCTCTTGCATTCCTACACACTCACGGTGAAAATTCTGAAAGAGAAATTAAGGAAACACTCCCATTTACCACTGCAACAAAAAGAATAAAATACCTAGGAATAAACCTACCTACAGAGACAAAAGACCTGTATGCAGAGAACAATAAGATAGTGATGAAACAAATTAAAGATGATACAAACAGATGGAGAGATATACCAAGTTCTTGGATTGGAAGAAACAACATTGTGAAAATGACTATAGTACTCAAAGCAATCTACAGATTCAGTGCAATCCCTATCAGTCTACCAATGGAATTTTTCACAGAACTAGAACAAAATTTCCACAATCTGTATGGAACACAAAAGACCCCAAATAGACAAAGCAATATTGAGAAAGAAAAACGAACCTGAAGGAATCAGACTCCGGGATTTCAAACTATATTACAAAGCTACAGTAATCAAGACATTATGGTACTGGCACAGAAAAAGAAATATAGATCAGTGGAACAGGACAGAAAGCCCAGAGATAAACCCATGCACATATGGTCACCTTATCTGTGATAAAGGAGGCCAGATGTACAATGGAGAAAAGACAACCTCTTCAGCAAGTGGTGCTGGGAAAACTGGACAGCTACTTGTAAAAGAATGAATTTAGAACACTCCCTAACACCATACACAATAATAAACTCAAAATGGATTAAAGACCTAAATGTAAGTTCAGATACTATAAAACTCTTAGAGGAAAACATAGGCAGAACACTCTGACATAAATCACAGCAAGATCCTTTTGGACCCACCTCCTAGAGAAATAGAAATAAAAACAAAAATAAACAAATGGGACCTAATGAAACTTAAAAGCTTTTGCACAACAAAGGAAACCATAAACAAGACAAGAAGACAACCTTCAGAATAGGAGAATATATTTACAAATGAAGCAACTGATAAAGGA
This sequence comes from Hyperoodon ampullatus, assembly GCF_949752795.1. Classification (NCBI taxonomy): domain Eukaryota; kingdom Metazoa; phylum Chordata; class Mammalia; order Artiodactyla; family Ziphiidae; genus Hyperoodon; species Hyperoodon ampullatus. The sequence continues at coordinate 122,808,380 of NC_136916.1, read as the reverse complement.
TTAATCTCCAAAATTTTCAAGCAGCTCATGCAACTCAATATCAAATAAACAAACAACCCAATCCAAAAATGGGCAGAAGAAGACCTAAATATACATTTCTGCAAAGAAGATATACAGATTGCCAACAAACACATGCAAGGATGCTCAGTGTCACTAATCACTAAAGAAATGCAAATCAAAACTTCAATGAGGTATCACTTCACACTGGTCAGAATGGCCATCATCAAAAAATCTAGAAACAATAAATCCTGGAAAGGGTTTGGAGAAAATGGAACCCTCTTGCACTGTTGGTGGGAATGTAAATTGATACAGCCACTATGGAGAACAGTATGGAGGTTCCTTAAAAACCTAAAAATAGAACTACCGTACTTCCCAGCAATCCCACTTCTGGGTATATACCCTGAAAAAACCATATTTCAAAAAGAGTCATGGACCACAGTGTTCATTGCAGCTCTATTCACAATAGCCAGGACATGGAAGCAACCTAATTGTCCATGGATATGTGAATGGATAAAGAAGATGTGGCACATATATACAATGTCACATTACTCAGCCATAAAAAGAAATGAAATTGAGTTATTTGTAGTGAGGTGGATGGACCTAGAGTCTGTCATACAGAGTGAAATAAGTCAGAAAGAGAAAAACAAACACTGTGTGCTAACACATATATATGGAATCTTAAAAAAAAAAAAAAGGTTCTGAAGGACCTAAAGGTGGGAGCGGAGTAAAGTTGCAGATGTAGAGAATGCACTTGAGGACACAGGGAGGGGGAAGGGTAATCTGTGACAAAGTGAAAGAGTGGCATGGACTTATATATACTACCAAATATAAAATAGATAGCTAGTGGGAAGCAGCCATATAGCACATGGAGATCAGCTTGGTTCTTTGTGACCACCTAGAGAGGTGAGTTTGGGAGGGTGGGAGGGAGATGCAAGAGGTAGAAGATATGGGGATATATGTATAGCTGATTCACTTTGTTATAAAGCAGAAACTAACACACCATTGTAAAGCAATTATGCTCCAATAAAGATGTTAAAAAAAAAAGCTAAACATATGTAGTTACTTCTGCCATCTATGGGGAACATTGTAATTATTAAGATTGATGATACAAAAATCTGTATTTATTCACCTTCTCTCTGGCATATTGGTGAATGGAGAGTGGGATATTTCAAAATCTTTAATAGTTATTGTGTCTTGTGATTGATGGTTATTAGTATAGCCCACTGATGAATTCAAGGATACACAGAAGTGAGCAGCCATAGCATGTAGGAGTAGGAAGTTAAATTGTGAAATGAAGACTGTAGAATCTAGTTTCAGGGATCTTCAGAGGGATAAGTATTCAGAAAATTATAGAGGAAGGAAATACATGAAGGGAGTATTTACAGGAAGAAAGAAAATCAAGCAATCTAATAATGGATAAATCCACACTACCCCAAAACTCAAGAATATTCTGCCATGCTCACACACACACACACACACACACACACACACACAAACACCTTGGATGAGTTATGTTTGCCAAGGGAAATTAAAGGCAAGATTCATGTCTCCTCTGGAGCTATCAGCAGCAGAATGGTACACGGCTGGGGGGATTAAGTGATGGACTCAGTGATTCAATTTTATAGAAGCAGACATTTAAACCTAGAAGTGACTCAAAGAAACCTGAACCGTTCTCTGTCCTCCCTATACAATCTCCAGCATGACTGGAAGATCTCCAGACACCCATCAACACACAATATGATTTAAGGTGATTTATTTGGACACTGAAGAAGAGTATCTTAGAAATATTTTTGACTTCCGGGTAAGATGGCGGAAGAGTAAGACGCGGAGATTACCTTCCTCCCCACGGATGCACCAGAAATACAGCTACACGTGGAACAACTCCTACAGAACACCTACTGAACGCTGGCAGAAGACCCCAGACCTCCCAAAAGGCAAGAAACTCCCCACATACCTGGGTAGGGCAAAGCGGAGAGATTCCCGCACAGAGGAGCGGTGCCGAGCGGCACTCACCGTCCGGGGCGGGCGGCGCTGGAAGCTGAGGCTCGGGCTTCGGTCAGAGCGCAGGGAGAGGACTGGGGCTGGCGGCGAGAACTCAGCCTGAAGGGGGCTAATGTGCCACAGCTAGCCGGGAGGGAGTCCGGGAAAACTCTGGAGCTGCCGAAGAGGCAAGAGACTTTTTCTTCCCTCTTGGTTTCCTGGTGCACGAGGAGAGGGGATTAAGAGCGCTGCTTAAAGGGGCTCCACAGACAGGCGCGAGTCGCGGCTGAAAGCGTGGAGCCCAGTGACGGGCGTGGGACGCTGGGGCTGCTGCTGCCGCCGCCAAGAAGCCTGTGTGCGAACGCAGGTCACTGTCCACACCGCCCTTCCGGGAGCCTGTGCAGCCCGCCACTGCCGGGGTCCCAGGATCCAGGGGCGGCTTCCCTGGGAGAACGCACGGCACGCCTCGGGCTAGTGCAACGTCACGCCGACCTCTGCCGCTGCAGGCTCGCCCCGCACTCCGTGCCCCTCCCTCCCGCCCGGCCTGAGTGAGGCAGAGTCCCCGAAGAGGCTGCTCCTTTAACCCTTTCCTGTCTGAGCGAAGAACAGACGCCCTCCGGCGACCTACACGGAGAGGTGGGGCCAAATCCAAAGCTGAGACCCAGGAGCTGTGAGAACAAAGAAGAGAAAGGGAAACCTCTCCCAGCAGCCTCAGAAGCAGCGGATTAAAGCTCCACAATCGACTTGATGTACTCTGCATCTGTGGAATACATGAATAGACAACAAATCATCCCAAATTGAGGAGCCAGGAGTCAGTGCTGTGCCTCTGAGGTGGGAGAGCCAACTTCAGGACACTGGTCCACAAGAGACCTCCCAGCTCCACATAATATCAAATGGCGAAAATCTTCCAGAGATCTCCATCTCAACACCAGCACCCAGCTTCACTCAACGACCAGCAAGCTACAGTGCTGAACACCCTATGCCAAACAACTAGCAAGACAGGAACACAACGCCACCCATTAGCAGAGAGGTGGCCTAAAATCATAAAAAGTCCGCAGACACCCCAAAACACACCACCAGACGTGGACCTGCCCACCAGAAAGACAAGATCCAGCCTCATCCACCAGAACACAGGCACTAGTCCCCTCGACCAGGAAGCCTACACAACCCACTAAACCAACCTTAGCCACTGGGGACAGACACCAAAAACAACGGGAGCTACAAACCTGCAGCCTGCAAAAAGGAGACCCCAAACACAGTAACATAAGTAAAATGAGAAGACAGAAAAACACACAGCAGGAGAAGGAGCAAGATAAAAACCCACCAGACCTAACAAATGAAGAGGTAATAGGCAGTCTACCTGAAAAAGAATTCAGAATAATGATGGTAAAGATGATCCAAGATTCTATTTCCCAGATCCAAAATCTTGGAAATAGAATAGACAAAATGCAAGAAACAGTTAACAAGGACCTAGAAGAAATAAAGATGAATCAAGCATCGATTAAAAACACAATAAATGAAATAAAAAATACTCTACATGGGATCAATAGCAGAATAACTGAGGCAGAAGAACGGATAAGTGAGGTGGAAGATAAAATAGTGGAAATAACTGCTGCAGAGCAAAACAGAGAAAAAAGAATGAAAAGAACAGAGGACAGTCTCAGAGACCTCTGGGACAACATTAAACGCACCAACATTCGAATTATAGGGGTTCCAGAAGAAGAAGAGAAAAAGAAAGGGACTGAGAAAATATTTGAAGAGATTATAGTTGAAAACTTCCCTAATATGGGAAAGGAAATAGTTAATCAAGTCCAGGAAGCACAGAGAGTCCCATACAGAATAAATCCAAGGAGAAATATGCCAAGTCACATATTAATCAAACTGTCAAAAATTAAACACAAAGAAATCATATTAAAAGAAGCAAGGGAAAAACAACAAATAACACACAAGGGAATCCCCATCAGGATAACAGCTGATCTCTCAGCAGAAACTCTACAAGCCAGAAGGGAGTGGCAGGACATAATTAAAGTGATGAAGGAGAAAAACCTGTAACCAAGATTACTCTACCCAGCAAGGATCTCATTCAGATTTGATGGAGAAATTAAAATGTTTACAGACAAGCAAAAGCTGAGAGAGTTCAGCACCACCAAACCAGCTTTACAACAAATGCTAAAGGAACTTCTCTAGGCAAGAAACACAACAGAAGGAAAAGACCTACAATAACGAACCCAAAACAATTAAGAAAATGGGAATAGGAACATACATATCGATAATTACCTTAAATGTAAATGGACTAAATGCTCCCACCAAAAGACACAGATTGGCTGAATGGATACAAAAACAAGACCCATATATATGCTGTCTACAAGAGACCCACTTCAGACCTAGAGACACATACAGACTGAAAGTAAGGGGATGGAAAAAGATATTCCATGCAAATGGAAATCAAAAGAAAGCTGGAGTAGCAATTCTTATATCAGACAAAATAGACTTTAAAATAAAGACTACTAGAAGAGACAAAGAAGGACACTACATAATGATCAAGGGATCGATCCAAGAAGAAGATATAACAATTGTAAATATTTATGCACCCAACATAGGAGCACCTCAATACATAAGGCAAACACTAACAGCCATAAAAGGAGAAATTGACAGTAACACAATCATAGTAGGGGACTTTAACACCCCACTTTCACCAATGGACAGATCATCCAAAATGAAAATAAATAAGGAAACACAAGCTTTAAATGATACATTAAACAAGATGGACTTAATTGATATTTATAGGACATTCCAGCCAAAAACAACAGAATACACATTTTTCTCAAGTGCTCATGGAACATTCTCCAGGATAGATCATATCTTGCGTCACAAATCAAGCTTTGGTAAATTTAAGAAAATTGAAATTGTATCAAGCATCTTTTCCAACCACAATGCTATGAGACTAGATATCAATTACAGGAAAAGAGCTATAAAAAATACAAACACATGGAGGCTAAACAATACATTACTTAATAACGAAGTGATCACTGAAGAAATCAAAGAGGAAATTAAAAAATACCTAGAAACAAATGACAATGGAGACACGACGACCCAAAACCTATGGGACGCAGCAAAAGCAGTTCTAAGAGGGAAGTTTATAGCAATACAATCCCACCTTAAGAAACAGGAAACATCTCGAATAAACAACCTAACCTTGCACCTAAAGCAATTAGAGAAAGAAGAACAAAAACATCCCAAAGTTAGCAGAAGGAAAGAAATCATAAAAATCAGATCAGAAATAAATGAAAAAGAAATGAAGGAAACAATAGCAAAGATCAATAAAACTAAAAGCTGGTTCTTTGAGAAGATAAACAAAATTGATAAACCATTAGCCAGACTCATCAAGAAAAAAAGGGAGAAGACTCAAATCAATAGAATTAGAAATGAAAAAGGAGAAGTAACAACTGACACTGCAGAAATACAAAAGATCATGAGAGATTACTATAAGCAACTCTATGCCAATAAAATGGACAACCTGGAAGAAATGGACAAATTCTTAGAAATGCACAACCTGCCAAGACTGAATCAGGAAGAAATAGAAAATATGAACAGACCAATCACAAGCACTGAAATTGAAACTGTGATAAAAAAATCTTCCAACAAACAAAAGCCCAGGACCAGATGGCTTCACAGGCGAATTCTATCAAGCATTTAGAGAAGAGCTAACACCTATCCTTCTCAAACTCTTCCAAAATATAGCAGAGGGAGGAACACTCCCAAACTCATTCTACGAGGCCACCATCACCTTGATACCAAAACCAGACAAGGATGTCACAAAGAAAGAAAACTACAGGCCAATATCACTGATGAACATAGATGCAAAAATCCTCAACAAAATACTAGCAAACAGAATCCAACAGCACATTAAAAGGATCATACACCATGATCAAGTGGGGTTTCTTCCAGGAATGCAAGGATTCTTCAATATATGCAAATCAATCAACGTGATACACCATATTAACAAATTGAAGGAGAAAACCCATATGATCATCTCAATAGATGCAGAGAAAGCTTTTGACAAAATTCAACACCCATTTATGATAAAAACCCTGCAGAAAGTAGGCATAGAGGGAACTTTCCTCAACATAATAAAGGCCATATATGACAAACCCACAGCCAGCATCGTCCTCAATGGTGAAAAACTGAAACCATTTCCACTAAGATGAGGAACAAGACAAGGCTGCTCACTCTCACCACTCTTATTCAACATAGTTTTGGAAGTTTTAGCCACAGCAATCAGAGAAGAAAAGGAAATAAAAGGAATCCAAATTGGAAAAGAAGAAGTAAAGCTGTCACTGTTTGCAGATGACATGATACTATACATAGAGAATCCTAAAGATGCTACCAGAAAACTACTAGAGCTAATCAATGAATTTGGTAAAGTTGCAGGATACAAAATTAATGCACAGAAATCTCTGGCATTCCTATATACTAATGATGAAAAATCTGAAAGTGAAATCAAGGAAACACTCCCATTTACCATTGCAACAAAAAGAATAAAATATCTAGGAATAAACCTACCTAAGGAGACAAAAGACCTGTATGCAGAAAACTATAAGACACTGATGAAAGAAATTAAAGATGATACAAATAGATGGAGAGATGTACCATGTTCTTGGATTGGAAGAATCAACATTGTGAAAATGACTCTACTACCCAAAGCAATCTACAGATTCAATGCAATCCCTATCAAACTACCACTGGCATTTTTCACAGAACTAGAACAAAAAATTTCACAATTTGTATGGAAACACAAAAGACCCCGAATAGCCAAAGCAATCTTGAGAACAAAAAATGGAGCTGGAGGAATCAGGCTCCCTGACTTCAGACTATACTACAAAGCTGCAGTAATCAAGACAGTATGGTACTGGCACAAAAACAGAAAGATAGATCAATGGAACAGGATAGAAAGCCCAGAGATAAACCCACGGACATATGGTCACCTTATCTTTGATAAAGGAGTCAGGAATGTACAGTGGAGAAAGGACAGTCTCTTCAATAAGTGGTGTTGGGAAAACTGGACAGGGACATGTAAAAGTATGAGATTAGATCACTCCCTAACACCATACACAAAAATAAGCTCAAAATGGATTAAAGACCTAAATGTAAGGCCAGACACTATCAAACTCTTAGAGGAAAACATAGGCAGAACACTCTATGACATAAATCACAGCAAGATCCTTTTTGACCCACCTCCTAGAGAAATGGAAATAAAGACAAAAATAAACACATGGGACCTAATGAAACTTAAAAACTTTTGCACAGCAAAGGAAACCATAAACAAGACAAGAAGACAACCCTCAGAATGGGAGAATATATTTGCAAATGAAGCAACTGACAAAGGATTAATCTCCAAAATTTACAAGAAGCTCATGCAGGTCAATATCAAAAAAACAAACACCCCAATCCAAAACTGGGCAGAAGACCTAAATAGACATTTCTCCACAGAAGATATACAGACTGCCAACAAACACATGAAAGGATGCTCAACATCTTTACTCATTAGAGAAATGCAAATCAAAACTACAATGAGATATCATCTCATACTGGTCAGAATGGCCATCATCAAAATATCTAGAAACAATAAATGCTGGAGAGGGTGTGGAGAAAAGGGAACACTCTTGCACTGTTGGTGGGAATGTAAATTAATACAGCCACTATGGAGAATAGTATGGAGATTCCTTAAACAACTAAAAATAGAACTACCATATGACCCAGTAATCCCACTACTGGGCATATACCCTGAGAAAACCAGAATTCAAAAAGATTCATGTACCACAATGTTCATTGGAGCTCTACTTACCATAGCCAGGATATGGAAACAACCTAAGTGTCCATCAACAGATGAATGGATAAAGAAGATGTGGCACCTATATACAATGGAATATTACTCAGCCATAAAAAGAAATGAAATTGAGTTATTTGTAGTGAGGTGGATGGACCTAGAGTGTGTCATACAGAGTGAAGTAAGTCAGAAAGAGAAAAAGAAATACCATATGCTAACACATATATATGGTATCTAAAAAAAAAAAAAAAAAGGTCATGAAGAACCTAGGGGCAAGACGGGAATAAAGACACAGACCTACTAGAGAATGGACTTGAGGATATGGGGAGGGGGAAGTGTAAGCTGTGACAAAGTGAGAGAGTGACATGGACATATATATACACTACTAAATGTAAAATAGCTAGTGGAAAGCAGCCATATAGCACAGGGATATCAGCTCGGTGGTTTGTGACCACTTAGAGGGGTGGGAGGGAGGGAAACGCAAGAGGGAAGAGATATTGGAACAAATGTATATGTATAACTGATTAACTTTGTTATAAAGCAGAAATAACACACCATTGTAAAACAATTATACTCCAATAAAGTTGTTAAAAATAATTAATTAATTAAAAAAAGAATTTTTCATAGAAGTTTTATAAATGAGTTGTTGCCAAATGGCACTACTTTATTCAGAGTGGACTCACAAATTGTTGTTTTATCAGATTTCACTCACTGTTGAACATCTACTATATGTTATATACTGTTCAGGACATGAAGATACAAAGATGAATAAGATAAAGTCTCTTCCTCCTAGGTACTAATTGTATAGGTAGCTATGAGTGGTAAGGATGAGCAAAGAGCAGTTTATTATTCAGTGTGAAATAGCTGTATAGAAAATTCTCTGGGAGCATTGAAAAATGTACTTAATATTTTTGTGTACTATAGAATAGGCAATTTTTAAACTGTGCTTTGAAAAATAAGATTTTTGCAAGACTTAGAAGAACATGTCAAGAAAAAACAAATGCATACAAATGAAAATGCATGGAGTGTTTGAAAATGGCAATTAGTATACCTGGACCCTCTATAAGGTCTATGATGTGTGCTTGTGTGTGCATGCGTATGTGTGTATGTATGCTGAGGTTAAGCTTAGAAGAAATCAGTAGAGGTAAACTGAAGCCTGATTGGTGAAAGTCTGAATGACATGGTAAAGTGTTTAATCTAGTCAAAATGTGGAATGTTATCAGTTTTTAAAGTCCGGACAATGGCATGACCAAGATTGTGTTGTAGAAATATCCTTCTGGCAGCAGGTTGGAAGAGGAATTGAGGGGAAAGCAGGAGGTGGAGCTGGATTGTAACCAAGGAAACCAGTTGGAGGCTATTTTAACATTCCCATGAAAAACTGCATGCACTGAACCAGAGCAATGGCAGTGGGAATAGAAAGTAGGGAACATAGGGGACTTCCCTGGTGGCTCAGTGGTTAAGAATCTTCCTGCCAGTGCAGGGGACACGGGTTCGATCCCTGATCCAGGAAGATCCCACATGCCGCAGAGCAACTAAGTCCGTGTGCCAGAACTACTGAGCCTGTGCACCTAGAGCCCGTACTCCGCAACAAGAGAAACCACCACAATGAGAAGCCCACGCACCGCAATGAAGAGTAGCCCCCACTCACCACAACTAGAGAAAGCTAACGTGCAGCAGTGAAGATCCAACGTAGCCAAAAATATATTAATTAATTAGTTAATTAATTTAAAAAATATATATAACAGCAAAAAAAAAAAAAAAGAAAGCAGGGAACATAGATTAAAGAGGTATTTGAGCTTGATTCAAACTGTGTTGGTAACTGACTGAATACTGGGGATGAGCAGCAAGGAAGATTACAAGATACTTGAGGTTTCCTACCTACTCCCAATTAACAGAAGAAAAAGATGAAGGCATGCTTGCTGAAAGAAGAGTGAGGACAAGATTATAAAATCATTTTTAGATAGACTTTTGATTATAAAAATAATTTGTCCTATGTTGAACATATACAATATAAAAGGAAAATAAGGATAATCTGACCCCCCAAAATGTCATGATGGTTAAAATAATGTTAACATATTTAATCTAGCTATTTTCTAGGCATAACTTTTAATATAAAGTCATACAACATTTTGTATCTGGCTTATTTTTTTAAGCCTGCCACAATAATTCTTTGTAACCATGCCTTATATTTCTACATATTGAGGTTTAATAAGCCATGTTCCCCTTCAAACATTAACACTAATGAAAATCTTGTACAAAAGGATTTGTTTACATTCAAGATTAGACTTCGAGATTATTCACACTGAAGATTAAAGATACATCTGTAGAAGTCAAATTATCCAGACAAAAGAATTAAACACAAAGGAGGCAAGTGATATACATGTTAAATATCCTTCCTGGAAGTACCTGACTTTTCTTACACCAACATGAAATGAGAAGTTCTTTCTCACTGTATTTTTTTTACTAATTATTAGAATTAGAAATCTAGAAACAATAAATGCTGGAGAGGGTGTGGAAAAAAGGGAACACTCTTGCACTGCTGGTGGGAATGTGAATTGGTACAGCCACTATGGAGAACGGTATGGAGGTTCCTTAAAAAACTACAAATAGAACTACCATATGACCCAGCAATCCCACTACTGGGCATATACCCTGAGAAAACCATAATTCAAAAAGAGACATGTACCAAAATGTTCATAGCAGCCCTATTTACAATAGCCCAGAGATGGAAACAACCTAAGTGTCCATCATTGGATGAATGGGTAAAGAAGATGTGGCACATATATACAATGGAATATTACTCAGCCATAAAAAGAAATGAAATTGAGCTATTTGTAATGAGGTGGATGGACCTAGAGTCTGTCATACAGAGTGAAGTAAGTCAGAAAGAGAAAGACAAATACTGTATGCTGACACATATATATGGAATTTAAGAAAAAAAAATGTCATGAAGAACATAGGGGTAAGACAGGAATAAAGACACAGACCTACTAGAGAATGGACTTGAGGATACGGGGAGGGGGAGGGGTAAGCTGTGACAAAGTGAAAGAGCGGCATGGACATATATACACTACCAAACGTAAGGTAGATAGCTAGTGGGAAGCAGCCGCATAGCACAGGGAGATCAGCTCGGTGCTTTGTGACCGCCTGGAGGGGTGGGATAGGGAGGGTGGGAGGGAGACACAAAAGGGAGGGGATATGGGAATATATGTATATGTATAACTGATTAAATTTGTTATAAAGCAAAATTAAAAAAAATTCAATATTTGAACATTTCAGTTTTAAATTTCAGTGACAATGATTTGAGGTTGAATTTACTCATATTTACTCAATTTCCCTCAATTGTCTTTTATTTTTGTTTTTCATATTGATTTGAAAGTGTACTATGTTATATAACGTTAACCCATTTATTGTCTTTTATAGTTTCTTATACATAAAAGGACTAAAATTTAGGTTATTATTTTTGTTGTTGTTTCTCTCAAGAGTTTTAATAAAATGGGAAGAACAAGATCTTTACCTCATCTAAATTTCAAGTTTGCTTTTTCAATGCATATTTCACCCTTGAATAAAGTGTTAAATTCACAGAAGTCACATGTGTTAAGATTATAGGTTTCATATAACTGAGAAAAGCATTTAACATTCATGCATTTTTAATTCAATTATACTTGATTACATTTAATGTCTTGGTTGATAATTATGGATCATTAAGCATATGATTATGATTTACATCTATTTAGATATTTAATATATAGCATATACTAGACTTCACTTAAACATTTTAGGAAAATGAAAGTGAAAAATGAATTCCTACCTTTTTCTTACAGAAATTACGAATTTTGGTTTCATGCATCTCACCCAATCTACAGATTGATGTGGATACAAACAGTAGAAAGAATCAAATATGCAATTCCTGCTTCTTTTTTTGTTTATATATTTTAAGTGAAATGTAGTTGATTTACAGTGTTTCAGAGGTACAGCAAAGTGATTCAGTTATATATATTTTTCAGATTCTTTTCCATTACAGGTTATTACAACATACTGAATATAGTTCCCTGTGCTATACAGTAGGTCCTTGATTTTGTCTATTTTATATGAAGTAGTGTGTACCTGTTAACCCCAAACTCTTAATTTATCCCTACACCTCCCCCCTTTTCATCTTTGGTAACCACAGTTTATTTTCTGTTTGTGAGTCTATTTCTGTTTTGTAAATAAGTTCATTTGCATTATTTTTAAAGACTCTACATATAAGCCATGTCATATGATATTTGTCTTTCTCTGACTTACTTCACTTAGTATGATAATATATAGGTCCATCCATGTTGCTGCAAATGGCATTACTTCATTCTTTCTTATGGCTGAATAATTTTCCAATGTGTATATATATCACATCTTTATCCATCTGTCAATGGACATTTAGGATGCTCCCATGTCTTGGCTATTGTAAATAGTGCTGCTATGAACATTGGGGTACATGTATCTTCTTTTCTAATTAGTTTTCTCTGGGAATATGCCACAGGAGTGAAATTGCTGCATCATGTGGCAACTATTTTTAGCTTTTTAGGGAACCTCTTTACTGTTCTCTATAGTGCTTTTACCAATTTACATCGCCACCAACAGTGTAGGAGGGTTCCCCTTAGTCCACACCCTCTCCAGCATTTATTATTTGTAGACTTTTTGATGTTGGCCATTCTGACCTGTGTGAGGTGACACCTCATTGTAGTTTTGATTTGCATTTCCCTAATAATTAAGGAGCTGAGCATATTTTCATGTTCCTTTTGGCCATCTGTATATCTTCTTTGGAGAAATATCTACTTAGGTTTTCTGTCCATTTTTGAATTGGGTTGTTGGGTTTTGATATTCAGCTGTTTAAGCTGTTTGTATAGTTTGGAAATTCCTCTTTTATTAGTAACATCATTCCTGTTTCTTTTTAATCTTAATGTGGAAGATAATGCAGTATGGGTAGAAAATAGTTTTGGGAATTCAACATAATTTATCAAATTCTAACTTCTACTTACTAGATTTAGGCAGTTTACATAAATGATTTCAACCCCATTTCATCATTAAAACTGATAGCACAAAACCCCTCAAATATAGCTTTTTAAGTATGTTATTATCTATAAGAACATGAAACATAGCAGGTATTCCAAAAACTGCCTTTCTACAATATTTCCTCCTTTCTCTTTCCCTGAAATATTTCTAGCAAGGGATGAAGAGTCTCAATTAACCAATAAGTGATTATAAGATGAATTTAATTTCATCATCAATTACCTGATTTATTTTAAGCGTAAATAACCATGGTGCTAAGAAATGTGGGCACCTGTCCATTTCGTATTTATTTATGATTTCAGTATCGGATATTGAATCTAAAAACTAGAATTTAAATAGTTTTTCAATGTATTATTAGTCTATTTAATGAGTACCTTCATTTTTATTCTTTCATCCTTCCTTTCCTCCTTCACCCCCCCAAAAAAATCAATAGAATATTGACTCCTTGTTTTTATCATCTCAGGAATCCAATCTGCTTTGAAATTTCTTTTGACAATTGACACTAGATTTATTTTTAATTTTTTTAACCACCGTAATGATTGCAGACAGTACATTAATTTTGTTGGAGTCAATAACTGAAGTCCAGTGGGAATGATTTTAGGATTTTCAATGTTGGTGGTAATGTATCAACTTTTCAGATGTGGCCATTGCATGTTGCATTCATCTTTTTTTTCCTACCATAGTTTTTCAACTTCAAAATAGAAATGTTTCTTTTTGCCTTAAAATAGAAATGATATAATATCAATCCCAAACTCCATAACTATGCCTCCCAACTCCCAACCGTCACTGCTATATTTAAAATAGATAACCAACAAGGACTTACTGTATAGCACAGGGAACTCTGCTCAATATTATGTAACAACCTAAATGGGAAAAGAATTGGAAAAAGAATAGATACATGTTTATGTATAACTGAATCACTTTGCTGTACACCTGAAACTAACAACATTGTTAATCAACTATACTCCAATATGAAATAAAAAGTTAAAAAAATACGATGGTACATTATGCTAATTGAGATAAGCCAGTTACAGTAAGACAAATTCTCCATGATTCCTATTATATGAGGTATCTAGAATGGGGAGAGGGGGAAAGGAGAGTTACTAATCATAGAACAAGTTTTAGTCAAGCAAGATGAATCAGCTCTAGAGATCTGCTGTTCAACATTGTACCTATAGTCAACAATAACACATTGTACACTTGAAAAATTTTAAGAGGGTAGATCTCATGTTGTGTTTCCACAATAAACTTTTTTAAAAAGGGAAATTAACATTGACACATTACTAGGAGATAAAATATATTAAAATATAATACAGTGTCTGGCCTTACATTTAGGTCTTTAATCTATTTTCAGTTTATTTTTGTGTATGGTGTTAGGGAGTGTTCTAATTTCATTCTTTTACATGTAGTTGTCCAGTGTTCCCAACACCACTTATTGAAGTATATTCTTGCCTCCTCTGTCAAAGATAATGTGACTATATGTGCGTGGGATTACTCTGGGCTTTCTATCCTTTTACATTGATCTGTATTTCTGTTTTTGTACCAGTACCATACTGTCATGATTACTGTAGCTTTGTAGTATAATCTGAAGTCAGGGAGCCTGAATCCTCGAGCTCCATTTTTCTTTCTCAAGATTGCTCTGGCTATTTGGGGTCTTTTGTGTTTCCATACAAATTGTAAAATTTCTTCTTCTAGTTCTGTGAAAAATGTCATTGGTAATTTGATAGGGATTGCACTGAACCTGTAGATTGCTTTGGGTAGTATAGTCATTTTTACAATATTGGTTCTTCCAATCCAGGAGCATGGTATATCTGTCCATCTGTTTATGTCATCTTTGATTTCTTTCATCAGTGTTTTATAGTTTTCTGAGTACAGGTCTTTTGCCTCCTTAGGTAGGTTTATTCCTAGGTATTTTATTATTTTAGAAGAAAACATAGGCAGAACATTCTATGACATAAATCACAGCAAGATCCTTTTGGACCCACCTCCTAGAGAAATTGATATAAAACCAAAAATAAACAAATGGCACCTAATGAAATTTAAAAGCTTTTGCACAGCAAAGGAAACCATAAACATGTCAGAAAGACAACCCTCAGAATGAGAGAAAATATTTGCAAATGAAGCAACTGACAAAGGATTAATCTCCAAAATATACAAGCAGCTCATGAAGCTCAATATCAAAAAAACAAACAACCAAATCTAAAAATCTGTAGAGGACCTAAATAGGCACTTCTGCAAAGAAGACATACAGATGGTCAACAAATACATGAAAAGATGCTCAACATCACTAATAATTAGATAAATGCAAATCAAAACCACAATGTGGTATCACCTCGCACTGGTCAGAATGGCCATCATCAAAAAATCTACAAAAAATAAATGCTGAAGTGGGTGTGGAGAAAAGGGAACCCTCCTGCACTATTGGTGGGAATGTAAGTAGATACAGCCACTATGGAGAACAGTATGGAGGTTCCTTAAAAAACTAAAAATAGAACTACCATATGACCCAGCAATCCCACTACTGGGCATACACCCTGAGAAAACCATAATTCAAAAAGATACATGTGCCACAATGTTCACTGCAGCTCTTTCTACAATTGTTAAGACATGGAAGCAACCTAAATGTCCATCAACAGATGAATGGATAAAGAAGATATGGCACATATATACCATGGAATATTACTCAGCCATAAAAAGGAATGAAATTGACTTATTTGTAGTGAGGTGGATGGAACTAGAGTCTGCCATACAGAGTGAAGTAAGTCAGAAAGAGAAAAACAAATACCTTATTCTAATACATATATATAGAAACTAAAAAAGCCATACTGATGAACCTAGTGGCAGGGCAGAAATAAAGATGCAGACGTAGAGAATGGACTTGAGGACACTGGAGGGAAGAGGAAGCTGGGATGAAGTTGAGAGTAACATTGACATATATACACTATCAAATGTAAAATGAATGGCTATTGGGAAGCTGCTGCATAGAACAGGGTGATCAGCTTGATGCTTTGTGACGACCTAGAGGGATGGTATAGGGAGGGTGGGAGGGAGGCTCAAAAGGGAGGGGATATGGGGATATATGTATACATATGGCTGTTTCACTTTGTTGTACAGCAGAAACTGACACAACATTGTGAAGCAATTATATTCCAATCAAGATGTGGAAAAAAATAAAAGAATGCAAGAAAAAAGTATATATAATAAAATACCATGGGTTAGGTAACTAGCTTAAAAAAATAGAAGTGATAGACCTCTACTGCCTAGTTTTCACTGCTGTATCTCAGAAATTCTTTGATGTAGAATGAAGCATGCTCAAATGATTAAAGTTTACTGTGACCCCATGCAATAAATTGAGTCAAGTGTATTTGTTTTGCTCCACTCCTCCCTTCCAGAATGTCTACCAAAGTAACAATAAGATTACTAACATTGGTATCATTTCTAATTGGTATCATTTCTAATAAGAATACCAAGAAATTCTTAACCGCTTCAAAACATAGAACATAAAACTCAAAACATAAAAATCCTGGCCTCATAGAGTTTATGTTCAAGTGTAGCCAAGTTATGATTAGGAGACTACAGAAAAAACAGATAGTATAATGGACCGGAGGCTGCTAATTACTGAGGAAAAGGTACAGTAGGGAAGATGGAAAGAGTTCTGGGGAGGGAAAGGGTAAGCAGTATAAACAGGGTGGTTGCGAGAGGTATCACTGAGAATTTGTATTTGAATAAAAATCTGATGGAAGGAATGAATTTCAGATAAGGGAATACCAGGCAGAGGGAAAGGCAAGTGAAAAGGACTTGAGTGTTTGATAAATTGACAGGAGTCCAAACAAGTGAGGTAAGCCTGGCCTGAATGGACAGAAATAGGAGATACAATGAATAAGAAACATAAGAGAGTCATCAGAAATGTAAAATTTATGTGTAGGGCCTTGAGGAGTCTTTGCTTTAACTGGGAATGACCTGAAGTCATGGGAAATATTTTAGTCAGGAAATGGGATAATTTAACATTTAATAATCTTTTGGGCTAGGGCACAGAGAACACACTGAAGTGAGCTACTGCAATGATCTGAGTGAAGTGATGGTATATTGGACCACAAGGAGTTTAGACCAATGAAAGAGGTAAAGAGAAGTGATTGGAAAGTCCAGCTCAGAAGTGTTTATAAATGGTATGTGGGGTGTAAGAGAAAGACTGACTCGAAGTTTTGGCTCAATAAAGTAAATATGAAATTGCTATTAATTTAGAACAGGTAAGTGGATGAATAGGTTTGGATCAGGGAGATCAGGAGCTCAATATTAGACAAGTATATACATAAGTACGTACATATTCAGCCACAAACTGGAGAGGAAAGTTTGTTTTTTGTTTTTGTGTTCAGTAGCAAAATCATGAGCTTTGAATTGAAAATGCTAAACTTTATCATTAGTTAACACTTATTAACTTTGTGACCACAAGTGAAACTAAACCTCTGTCCCTCACTTAAATGATCTGGCCAAAGAATATAAAGCCATACATTTTTTTATGTAGTAATAACAATAACCATATTTGACTTTTACAGTGAATCTGTACTAAGTGGTTTTAGTACTTAATAGCCAGATTCCAAAATGTCCCCCCAAATTTTCCCCTTTCCGGCATTCACACTCTCCTGTAGTTCCTCCTTACACTGTGCCAGGATTTGTCCATGTGATCAGCTGCATACAATGGAAGTGATATATGTTTATTTTCAAGATTAGGTTATAAAGACTGGCTTCTGTCTTGGTTACTTCTGTCTCTGTGTTAAGTCAAGAAAATAGCAAGTGACATGCCAAAATTCAAAAGAAAATATTAAATACTAATTGAATAAAATGTTCTAAAACATCACTAGAGAAAGCATAAAGTAAATGCCAAAATTCTGTGATCCACAGTGGATTATTCCCATGGGATTATTCCCGTGTGATATTGCTGAACAATATTTGTTTTAGCTTTGTCCTATTGATTTTTTAACAATATAATATTTGATGCTACATCAGCCTCCTTCACAACTTTGTCAATCTCACACATCCATCTGTATGGTTCTGGCTTGTGCTTCTGAGCAGCAGTCTGCATTTTTTCTGGATGTACAGGATTAATATATAATGTGAGTTGCTGAAAATAGCTTATAGACTTGTAGTACTACATTTTTAGGAAAATAAGGTAATCAGTAATCAAAAACCTCTCAACAAAAAAAAGTACAGGACCAGATGTCTTCACTGGTGAATTGTACCCAGCATTTAAAAAAGAATATCAATTCTTCTCAAACTCTTTCAAAAACAGAAGAGGGAACATTTCCACACTTATATTATGAGGCTAGAATTAGCCTGATACCAAAGCCAGATGAGGACATCATAAAGAAAATTCTAGGTCAACAAATCTGATGAATAAAGATGCAAAAGCCTTCAACAAAATATTAACAAATTGAATCCAACACTACGTTAAAAGGATCATACACCATAATCAAGTGGGATTTATCCAGGGATGGAAGGATGGTTCAACATCCACAAATCAATGTGATATATTACATCAACAAAATAAAAAATAAAATCATTAACATAGATGCAGAAAACACACTTGGTAAAACTTAACATCTACTTATGATAAAAACTCTCAAAATGTGTATAGAGGGAACATCTCTCAACATAATGAAGGCCATGTATGACAAGCCCACAAATAAAACATACTTAAGAGTGAAAAGCTGAAAGTATTTCCTCTAAGTTCAGAAACAAGACAAAGATTCCCACTCTCACTAATTTTATTCAGAGGATTTCACTAAATAGTGAGTTATCAACATTATGTTTAGAACATAACTTACTGAATAAAAATAAAAAGAA
The DNA here is from genome assembly GCF_949752795.1 of Hyperoodon ampullatus. Taxonomy (NCBI): domain Eukaryota; kingdom Metazoa; phylum Chordata; class Mammalia; order Artiodactyla; family Ziphiidae; genus Hyperoodon; species Hyperoodon ampullatus. The sequence goes on along the minus strand of NC_136916.1, from coordinate 122,789,686 downwards.
TTACTTTTCTGTGATGATATCAAATAAACATAGGAATGTTCCTATTACACATAATATTTAATACCTATTTCCTGATGTTGTATTATACTCCTGCCAATAGATATCCAATAAATTCTATGTTTTACAGGTAAATATTCAGAGGGTAATTTGTACTTGGCCTATATAGTTAACAGTATCCACAAAATTGCATTATTTCTAATAGGAATTCTGTGAAGACTTATATAAAAGCTATATACTTTAAAATTTTGGAAACATAGAATATTAAAAATTCACAGGTCCACAAAACATAATGCATACAACACAAACAATAAAAAAGCATTTTAAAAAAATTCAGAATAATGATAGTAAAGATGATGCAAAATCTTAGAAATAAAATGGAGAAAATACAAGAGACATTTAACAAGGACCTAGAAGAACTAAAGAGTAAACAAAGAGTGATGAACAAAATAAGTGAAATTAAAAATTCTCTAGAAGACATCAATAGCAGAATAACTGAGGCAGAAGAACGGATAAGTGACCTGGAAGATAAAATAATGGAAATAACTACTGCAGAGCAGAATAAAGAAAGAAGAATGAAAAGAATTGAGAACAATCTCAGAGACTTCTGGGACAATGTTAAAGGCCCCCACATTCGAATTATAGGGGTCCCAGAAGAAGATGAGAAAAAGAAAGGGGACTGAGAAAATATTTGAAGAGATTATAGTTGAAAATTTCCCTAATATGGGAAAGGAAATAATCAATCAAGTCCAGGAAGCACAGAGAGTCCCATACAGGATAAATCCAAGGAGAAACATGCCAAGACACATATTAATCAAACTATCAAAAATTAAATAAAAAGAAAATATATTAAAAGCAACAAGGGAAAAACAACAAATAACACACAAGGGAATCCCCATAAGGTTCACAGCTGACCTTTCAGAACAAACTCTGCAAGCCGGAAGGGAGTGGCAGGACATATTTAAAGAGATGAAGGAGAAAAACCTACAACCAAGATTACTATACCCAGCAGGGATCTCTTTCAGATTTGACGGAGAAATTAAAACCCTTACAGACAAGCAAAAGCTAAGACAATTTAGCACCACCAAACCAGCTTTACAACAAATGCTAAACACATTTAGCAGGAAACACAAGAGAAGGAAAAGACTTACAATAACAAACCCAAAACAATTAAGAAAAAGGTAAAAGGAACATACATATCGATAACTGCCTTAAATGTAAATGGATTAAATGCTCCAACCAAAAGACAAAGACTGGCTGAATGGATACAAAAACAAGACCCATATATATGCTGTCTATAAGAGACCCACCTCACACTTACGCACACATAAAGACTGAAAGTGAGGGGATGGAAAAAGATATTCCATGCAAATGGAAATCAAAAGAAAGCTGGAGTACCATTTCCCATATCAGACAAAATAAACTTTAAAACAAAGACTATTAGAACAGACAAGGAAGGACACTACATAATGATCAAGGCATCAATCCAAGAAGAAGATATAAAAATTGTAAATATTTGTGCATGCAACTTAGGAGCACCTCAATACATAAGGCAAATACTAACAGCCATAAAAGGGGAAATCTACAGTAACAAAATCATAGTAGGGGACTTTAACACCCCACTTTCACCAATGGACAGATCATCCAAAATGAAAATAAATAAGGAAACACAAGCTTTAAATGTTATATTAAAAAAGATGGACTTAATTGATATTTATAGGACATTCCATCCAAAAACAACAGAATACACTTTCTTCTCAAGTGCTCATGGAACATTCTCCAGGATAGATCATATATTGGGTCACAAATCAAGCCTTAGTAAATTTAAGAAAATTGAAATTGTATCAAGTATCTTTTTTGACCACAATGCTATGAGGCTAGACATCAATTACAGGAAAAAATCTGTAAAAAATACAAACACATGGAGGCTAAACAATACACTATTAAATAACAAAGAGATCACTGAAGAAGTCAAAGAGGAAATCAAAAAATACCTAGAGACAAATGACAATGAAAACACGATGACCCAAAACCTATGGGATGCAGCAAAAGCAGTCCAAGAGGGAAGTTTACAGCAGTACAATCCTACCTTAAGAAACAAGAAACATCTCAAATAAACAACCCAAACTTACACCTAAAGCAATTAGAGAAAGAAGAACCAAAAAACCCCAACGTTAGCAGAAGGAAAGAAATCATAAAGATCAGATCAGAAATAAATGAAAAAAAAATAAGGAAACGAGAACAAAGATCAATAAAACTAAAAACTGTTTTTTGAGAAGGTAAACAAAATTAATAAACCATTAGCCAGACTCATCAAGAAAAGAAGGGAGAAGACTCAAATCAATAGGATTAGAAATGAAAAAGGAGAAGTAACAACTGACACTGCAGAAATACAAAGGATTATGAGAGATTACTACAAGCAACTATATGCCAATAAAATGGACAACCTGGAAGAAATGGACGCATTCTTAGAAAAGCACACCCTTCCGAGACTGAGCCAGAAAGAAACAGAAAATATAAACACACCAATCACAAGCACTGAAATTGAAACTGTAATTAAAAATATTCCAACAAACCAAAGCCCAGGACCAGAGGGCTTCACATGCAAATTCTATCAAATATTTAGAGAAGAGCTAACACCTATCCTTCTCAAACTCTTCCAAAATATAGCAGAGGGAGGAACACCCCCAAACTCATTCTACAAGGCCACCATCACCCTGATACCAAAAGCAGAAAAAGATGTCACAAAGAAAGAAAACTACAGGAAAATATCACTGATGAATATAGATGCAAAAATCCTCAACAAAATACTAGCAAACAGAATCCAATAGCACATTAAAAGGATCATACACCATGATGAAGTGGGGTTTATCCCAGGAATGCAAGGATTCTTCAATATATGCAAATCAAGCAATGTGATACACCATATTAAAAATTAAAGGATAAAAACCATACTATCATCTCAATAGATGCAGAGAAAACTTTCAACACACATTTATCATAAAAACCCTGCAGAAAGTAGGCATAGAGGGAACTTTCCTCAACATAATAAAGGCCATATATGACAAACCTACAGCCAACATCATCCTCAATGGTGAAAAACTGAAATCATTTCCACTAAGATCAGGAACAAGACAAGCGTTGCCCACTCTCAGCACTATTATTCAACATAGTTTTGGAAATTTGAGTCATAGCAATCAGAGGAGAAAAAGAAATAAAAGGAATCCAAATCAGAAAAGAAGAAGTAAAGCTGTCACTGTTTGCAGATGACATGATAGTATACATAGAGAATCCTAAATATGCTACCAGAAAATTACTAGAGCTAATCAGTGAATTTGGTAAAGTAGCAGGATACAAAATTAAATTAATTAGCAGGATACAGAAATCTCTTGCACTCCTATACACTAATGATGAAAAATCTGAAAGTGAAATTAAGAAAACACTCCCATTTACCATTGCAAGAAAAGAATAAAATATCTAGGAATAAACCTACCTTAGGAGGGAAAAGACCTGTATGCAGAAATACTATAAGACACTGATGAAAGAAATTAAAGATAATACAAATAGATGGAGAGCTATACCATGTTCTTGGATTGGAAGAATCAACACTGAAAATGACTATACTACCCAAAGCAATCTACAGATTCAATGCAATACCTATCAAACTACCACAGGCATTTTTCACAGAACTAGAACAAAAAATTTCATAATTTGTATGGAAATACCAAAGACCCCCCAAAGAGCCAAAGCAATCTTGAGAAAGAAAACCTGAGCTGGAGGAATCAGGCTCCCTGACTTCAGACTATGCTACAAAGCTACAGTAATCAATACAGGAACAGGATAGAAAGCCCTGAGATAAACCCACACACATATGGTCACCTTATCTTTGATAAAGGAGGCAAGAATATACAGGGGAGAAAAGACAGCCTCTTCAATAAGTGGTGCTGGGAAAGCTGCACAGCTACATGTAAAATAATGAAATTAGAACACTCCCTAACACCATACACAAAAATAAACTCAAAATGGATTAAAGACCTAAATGTAAAGCCAGACACTATCAAACTCTTAGAGGAAAACATAGGCAGAACACTCTATGACATAAATCACAGCAAGATCCTTTTGGACCCACCTCCTAGAGAAATGGAAATAAAGACAAAAATAAACAAATGGGACCTAGTGAAACTTAAAAGCTTTTGCACAGCATAGGAAACAATAAACAAGACGAAAAGACAACCCTCAGTATGGGAGAAAATATTTGCAAATGAAGCAACTGCCAAAAGATTAATCTCCAAAATTTACAAGGAGCTCATAGAGCTCAATATAAAAAACAAACAAACAAACACCCCAATCTACAAATGGGCAGAAGACCTAAATAGACATTTTTCCAAAGAAGATATACAGATTGCCAACAAACACATGAAGGAATACTCAACAATATTAATCATTAGAGAAATGTAAATCAAAACTACAATGATATCATCTCACTCTGGTCAGAATGGCTACCATCAAAAAATCTACAAAGAATAAATGCTGGAGAGGGTGTGGAGAAAAGGGTACCCTTTGCACTGTTGGTGGGAATGTTCATTGATACAGCCACTATGGAGAACAGTATGGAGGTTCCTTAAAAAACTTAAAATAGAACTACCAGGTGACCCAGCAATCTCACTACTGGCGTGTACCCTGAGAAAACCATAATTCAAAAGGGTCATGTACCAAAATGTTCATTGCAGCTTTATTTACAATAGCCAAGACATGGAAGCAACCTATGTGTCCATCGACAGATGAATGGATAAAGAAGATGTGGCACATATATAGAATGGAATCTTACTCAGCCATTAAAAGAAACAGAATTGAGTTATTTGTAATGAGGTGGATGGACCTAGAGTCTGTCATACAGAGTGAAGTAAATCAGAAAGAGAAAAACATATACTGTATGCTAACACATATATATGAAATCTAAAACAACAAAAACATGGTCATGAAGAACCTAGGGGCAATACGGGAATAAAGACACAGACTTACTAGAGAATGGACTTGAGGATACGGGGAGGGGAAGGATAAACTGGGACAAAGTGAGAGAGTGGCATGGACATATATACACTGAAACGTAAAAATATATAGCTAGTGGGAAGCAGCCACATAGCACAGGGAGATCAGCTCGGTGCTTTGTGACCATCTAGTGGAATGGGATAAGGAGGGTGGGAGGGAGACGCAAGAGGGAGGAGATATGGGGATATATTTATATGTATAGCTGATTCACTTTGTTATAAAGCAGAAACTAACACACCATTGTAAAGCAATTATACTCCAATAAAGATGTTAAAAAAATGAAAAATAACAATTTCTTTTAAGAGTTAAATTATCAGATTCTAACAAGCAGAAGTGCATCCTTGGGTAAGCAAAGATAGTAGCCAAGGGAGCAAATAGAAAATTGCTTGACACGTAGATTGTAGCTCTGTTTTCTTTGGCTGCCTCAGATTGGTGTTAGGTATGGCAGAGCCATGCCTCCTACTGTAGAACTCACAGGAGGTCAGATATTATGACTCCCTCCTCCCTTTCCTAAATTTTGTGTCATAAACTTGGGAACTGAAAGCGCCACTGGAGATTTTAAATAAATGAAACCATGCAAAGAAACAAGAAAGTTCAAAAGTGATACCCTTGAGTTGCATTCCCTTCTGAGTTAGTCACACTTCTACTTCCTTTCTGTGTTCCATTTATTGAAATTTTATTGCATGCTTATCCATTCCACCCTTTTCTTTGTCATAGTAAATTAATCTATTTTTATTGCATTTTGCTAGGGTACTGGTAGACAAAGGAAATAAGTATGTATGGGAGATAACTACAATTAAACAGTCTCCAATATATGAAGTTTCTATCCTTACCATTTAAATATTTTCTATTATCAATAAAAACTTGTTGTAAGATAATTTTAATCACTTTATTATTACATCAAATGGGTGTAAAATATTTCAGTACTTAAGCTACTAGTGTTGAAAGTTTTTGACTGTTGGAAGTTTTTGACTGTTCGTAAACTCCTCCACTAAATGTGACATTTGGTTGGTTATTATTGTACATAAAGGGTTTCTTATGAAGAAAAATATACTATGTGCTTAAAAACAAAGTTAAGTTACCAGCAGAGTATGCATAATTGAATGATCTTGATATGTATTGCCAATTCCTTCTCTGACGAATTTTGTAATTTCCACTGTTACCCTAAGAAAGTGCTGCGGTGGTCAGTTGTGTAAGGTGATACTATAAAACTCTAGGGGGATTCATTCCCATTATGGTCTATTTCAGTGGAATCCACTGGAGACAGAAAATTCCAACATGGAATTCCTTTTGATATTAATTTGTGAGATGAACATGTAAATGTTCAATTTATTTCCAAACAGATAATCAACTATCACAGAATCATTTATTGAATAATACTTTTTCTTGTTAAACATAAAATAAACACAATTTTTTATTAAACTTATATATAAAATAGGTTCATTCCTGGGTGTGCAAGAATGACCCCCAAAGATGTCAATTCCTAGAACCTGTGAATGTGTTGCTTCACATGGTAAAAGAGACTGATAATTAAGTAAAAAAAATATTGAGGTGAGGAGAATATCATTGACTGTCAGGCATGCCCAATGTAATCACAAAGGTCCTAAGAATAAAGAGAAAGATGTAACTACAGAGAGTGACAGACACAGAGGAAGGGGCCATGAGTCAAGGAATATAAGCAGCCTCTACATGCTAGAAAATGAATGATACAAATTCACCGCTCAAGCCAGGCAGGCAGGCCTGGAAGCCTATTTCAGACTTATTAACTCCAGAGCAGAAGAGAGTAAGTTGTTTCAAGCCACCAAACTTGTGACAATTTGTTACAGGCTCAATAGGAAATGAATACACTATGTTATAAATTCCATTCCATTAAGTGGTACTGCCTAAGTGCTCTGAAGGCACACTATACTTCTACCATCATAGCAATTAACATCCATTATACTAATTGCCTACTTGCTTTTCAATGCACCCAACTCCCAACACCAAGCAAAATATGGTAAGCTCTGAAGCAAGATCTCCATTCTATAGTTTATTTTCAATGCCCAGTAAAATGTAATACACATTGAGGGTAACTAATATTTAAATGGATGAACTGATAGCACTTTTTGATACTGTGAAGGTATTTTTTCATAAATTTCAATTTTTTATTGCTCATCTTAAAATATAACCTATGCCATTTTAAAAGTTCTATAAAGAGGAAATAATCATTGTGAAGAAAATCTGTAGAGAAATGTTAGACAGGTTTTATTTATATGCTAAATTTTATTATTGGATCAAATGAGACCATCAGAAAGTTTTGTAATTACAAGGTAGATCTGTAGCCTTCTCATTGTTTGTTTTCACTGATTTGATTTTTTGCATTTTTTTAAGTGAGGTAGACTATAAGAAATAAACTCATGCAAACTTTCCCTGCATGTGCTATTGGAATTTGTCTTGCTCTCTCATTGCTATGGAAGTTTTGCTCTTTTGGCACTGTAATTGTGTGCTTGTTAGGTGTGGGCTGTGTTTTGCTTGGGGTTTATTTTTTTATCTCTTGCACACAAGACATCTCCAAGTGATCATATTTCCATTTTCATTTTATCCACCATGAAAGAGTATATCTAAGTTGCAACTCAAATTCAGTAACTATAGAGGACATGATCATTGTATAATTACAAATGTAGGCTCAACATTTTCTTGAACTTATATTTCATATTAAACTATGTACATTACAGTTAGTCAGTGAAATAATTTGTTGTCCAAAATAAAGACATAAAATAAACTCCAAATTGAATATTACTGTAAAAAAGAGCTTTTGATGTCTACAGTTTAGCTTATATCTAGCCACTTTACCAGATGTCTTAATTTTGACAGTTGTACATTTTATTGGTTTCTAGATATGCACTTTTACTTACTGAATGATAATCTGAATGTATTGCCTATTTTTATACCTTATTGTTTTAGAATTTGTGTTTAAGATAAATAATAGTGAACACAGTGGTGATTTTTGTAAGCTTTGTAGAGAAACTCTTTTATGGACATCCATTTATATTGCAAAACATTTATATTTACATTTGATCTTTAATTTTAAATGCTGTTCTAGTTCAAATGTGAGCTCACAGGGGGACGGAATAATACCTCGATTATTTTATTCAGCAAGCATTTACAGAACTCGGATCATAAGTCAAAGATGGTCAACAAATTCAGTTAAAGTAACTGTCACTTCTCACAGGAAATTCACAGGCTACTTGACAATTGCATTACAGATTGCTGTGATCAACATCACTGATAATACATCTCAGATTATGGTTCTAATCCTGGACCAGCAGGAGAGCAGGAAGGTATAGAAAACTTTTCCTTGAATCCATCCTGTTTTAAGCTATATGTGCCATCGCTGTACTGTTCACTGTAATATGGCTGATTAACTGACAGTAAAATTGTATAGTAATATGTTTCCTGTAATAAAATTTAAGACTCTAGTTATCTGAGAGTTTAATTGTGAAAAATTGAATGTTAATTTTATTCTATTTTCAATTCTTTTTCATTAGAATTATCTGCTGATATCAGCCTTGATATTTTAACATGTTCATTTTTGGAATTAAACCAAAGAGAACAAGTATTATCATGGCAGCTTTACAAATGAGGTAGATGAGTATCAGGGAATTTGGATACTATGACCAAGGTTAAATAAAATTAGAGTAGTTCATAGAATTTATATTGAACTATTATCACCATTCTAGATACTAATTATTTATTTACACTCTATTTTGATTACAGTTTCCAAATTTATCTCCGTACCTATATAGTTGTTCCTTGAGGGAAAACTATGTTACATATACAAGTATGTTAAATATATAAATAGTGAATACACATGTAATATATACATATGATTATATACATAGTTAGATATAAAAACACTTCCAGTTGAAAACAGTAAATGTCAAAAGCTTGTATAAAACTGAATTCTTCATTTGCTCCCCCAGACCTGAGCCACCTACAGTCTTTCTCATCTCAGTTATTGGCAAATTCATTCTTTCACTTGCTGCAGGCCAAATCTGAGTCAACCTTGGAGTCTCTATCTCACACTTTGTACCCTTTCTATCAGAAAATACTGGGGACTCTATATTCAAAATGTATCCATTAATCCCAACACTTCTCACAACTCTGGTCCCCATTGTATTCTATCTTCAAGAGAACAGCTATAGTGATCCTTTAAAAAAATGTATATCAGATTAAGATACTCCTCTGCATACAACTCACCCTTACTCCATAATTCAGTCAGAATAAGAGCCATTTCAAGGCCCTGACATTTCCTTCCCTTCCATCTGATAGCATTTCCTACTACTCTCTTAAGGGTTCTGTGTTCCAGCCTTATCTTATATTTCCTGGTACCTGCCAAGCATGTTCCCATCTTCAGGCCTTTGCACTTACTGACTCTGCTTGTACCACTCTGCTCCCCCATATCCAGATGCTAATTCCCTCACCTCCTTCAAGTCTTTGCTTAAGTACTATCATTTCAATCATCATATGTAACATTGCACCTACTCTCCCATAGCATTTCCCTGGTCTTTTTAGCACTTATTTTGCAAAATACTATCAAGTGTATAGTTTAATATTTTACATAGTAACTGAGGAGACATAGTAAGCTTCTTAAGGGCAAGAATTCTGATCTGGTTCCTTGACATAGCCCAAGGATCTGGTCTGCACTTGGCATAGTTAGGTTCTCTATTAGTACTGTATGAATAAGTGAATTTTAAAAGGTATTGCAATGTGGTAGTGCCTATTGGTTCCAATTCTGAAATAGTGAACATTTTAACAAAACATGATAAAGAATTCTCTTGGGAGATATTTTCTGAATGAAAAAAAATTGAAACAAGTACAGATCATTCTTTTAATGTTAAATATACAAATTATACTCATCTGACAATTTATAAAATTAAATCTTTTATATTGTAATAATTAGACTCTGCCCATACTTCAAATTTTCATCTCCAAATACCAAACTGAAAAAACTCATACATCCTACTACCTTAGGAAGGTAAAAAAGACACCACTTGGTCCTTTGGATCATATAATCCATGACCGTTTAGTTTCATGCAGTTTCAATAGCCATGTCTGCCAAACTGAAGACAGAAAATCAATTCCACCTCCTGCCGTTGCTGCTCAGGACTATATCACTGAGACTTTGAAAGGACACCTTCTCAAAAACGGCATGGGGTAAACTGCTTCCTAATACAAGTAAAACAACCTTGACTCTGAACATCACTTGGGGGTGAATCTAATTCTCTGGGCTCTTTGCTTCATTTTGAAAGAATTTTTCAGAGTTATAGATATAGTCTCTCTGTCTCTCTCTCTTTCTCTCTCTCACACACACACACACTCACACACACACCTGAAATAGGATTTTTGCTTACACTGCCTATAAATTTGCATTTTAAATCCAAGTATGAGTCTTAAAAATTTGGCACAAATCATCTCTCCCCTTGTTCTTCTTCATTTTGCAACCAGAAATAACTGGACTTAGAGCCCTTACACTTATTCATGACTGCAAAATATGAATTGCCCTCTGAAGTGTATATTACTCATGATGGCCAGCAAAGCTGATGTATTGACTCTGCACTTGTTTGCTGTGGTTGTTTCCTCCTTAAACTCCATTATAATCATGCAGCTGTGTGTGTCTTTGACAGCAACACACATTGCTTTTCATTTGGGTCATTTAAAAGAAATTTGCCACTATTTAGATGTTTGACTAATAGCTATATTTCTCAAATCTTCAAAAGCAATTCTGTCCAGCTGTCAGTTTTTAGTTTATTTTAAAAAGGAATATTTTTGCCAGACACAATATCAACAGACCATGTGATAAAACTCAAGACTCATACTAAGAAAAATTCTACATAAAATGCAAATAGAAAATGAACACACTTAATTTAAAAATAAAAAGCAAATATCTTAAGTGAGAAGACACTATGATAACCTTAAAATTAATAAGATAATTTGATAAAGTATCTGGCTCCAAGATAAGTGTTAAAAATTTTTTTGTTCTGCACTATTTTAGGAAAAAATACTAACTATGGCAAAGGAAAACATTCAATTAAAATAACAACCAAAAGTTAAAACACTCGGGCATTAATTTAACACAGAAGATATAGGACCTATATGAAGAATGATATTAAGAGATGCAACACATTTTCTGAACAAATGAAAAGGTAGATCATGTTCTTGGATGAAAAGTCTAAATTTAAAATTGTCATTTTATCATTTTAGTATACGAAGTTAGTAAAATTTCCACTTGCATTGCAGTTGAGTTTCTTAGAATTGGGTTAGATGACCTTAAAGATCTTAGCCCCCAAATAGCTTTAAGAAATTAAAACAACAGTGAGGGTCAATTTGTCATGTGTCAACACACCTTATGAAGACACTTTCATCACTTGATAAGGGCCAAAGAATAGTAAAGCATTGGGAAACTGAACACTTTCATCTTCCATCAGATAGAAAAATATATTCCAGTCTGTTTAATAAATTAGATGCCAAAAATTGAGCAAAAAAATCTTGCATAGAAAACTAGAATACTAAATTTATAATATAATAAGTACCTTACTTCAACAATACAAAATTATAAGCTACAAAGTGAACATGTGTAAGTGTTCTTTTAAAATTGTTTATGATGTATTCTCCACTGTTATGGTTAAACAAATTTTGTAATATCCTATTGGAGAATAATTGTTTTACAATGGTGTGTTAGTTTTTGCTGTATAACAAAGTAAATCAGCTATACGTATACATATATCCTCATATCCCCTCCCTCTTGGTTCTTCCTCCAGCTCTCACTATCCCACCCCTCTAGGTGGTCACAGAGCACTGAGCTGATCTCCCTGTGCTATGTGGCTGCTTCCCACTAGCTATTTTACATTTCGTAGTGCATATATGTCCATGCCACTCTCTCACTTCCTTCCAGCTTACTCTTCCCCATCCCAGTGTCCTCAAGTCATTCTCTACATCATTTCTTTATTCCTGTCCTGCCCCTAGGTTCATCGGAAACTTGTGTGTTTTTTTTTAGATTCCATAAACATGTGTTAGCGTATGGTATTTGTTTTTCTCTTTCTGACTTACTTCACTCTGTATGACAGATTATAGGTCCATCCACCTCACTACAAATAACTCAATTTTGTTTCTTTTTATGGCTGAGTAATATTCCATTGTAAATATGTGCCACATCTTCTTTATCCATTCACCTGTAGATGGACACTTAGGGTGCTTCCATGTCCTGGCTATTGTAAATACAGCTGTAATGAACATTGTGGTACATGACTCTTTTTGAATTCTGGTTTCTCAGGGTATATGCCCAGTAGTGGGATTGCTGTGTCATATGGTAGTTCTATTTTTAGTTTTTTAAAGAACCTCTATACTGTTCTCCATAGTGGCTGTATCAGTTTACGTTCCCACCAACAGTGCAAGAGGGTACCCTTTTCTCCACACCCTATCCAGCATTTATTCTTTGTAGATTTTTTGATGGTGGCCATTCTGACTCGTGAAGTGATAACTCATTGCAGTTTTGATTTGCATTTCTCTAATGATTAGTGATGTTGAGCATCCTTTCATATGCTTCTTGACAATCTGTGTATTTTCTTTGGAGAAATGTCTATTTAGGTCTTCTGCCTATCTTTGAATGGGTTTTTATTTTTGATATTGAGCTGCATGAACTGCTTGTAAAGTTTGGAGATTAATCCTTTGTCAGTTGTTTCATTTGCAAATATTTTCTCCCATTCTGAGGGCTGTCTTTTCAAATTGTGTATGGTTTCCATTGCTGTGCAAAAGCTTTTAAGTTTCATTAGGTCCAATTGTTTATTTTTGTCTTTTTTTCCATTTCTCTAAGAGGTGGGTCCAAAAGAATCTTGCTGTGATTTATGTTATAGAGTGTTCTGCCTATGTTTTCCTCTAAGAGTTTGATAGTGTCTAGCCTTACATTTAGGTCTTTAATCCATTTGAGTTTACTTTTGTGTATGGTGTTAGGGAGTGTCCTAATTTCATTCTTTTACATGTAGCTGTGCAGTTTTCCCAGCACCACTTATTGAAGAGGCTGTCTTTTCTCCATTGTATATTCTTGCCTCCTTTATCAAAGATAAGGTGACCTTATATGCGTGGGTTTATCTCTAGGCTTTCTATCCTGTTCCATTGATCTATATTTCTGTTTTTGTGCCAGTACCATACTGTCTTGATTACTGTAGCTTTGTAGTATAGTCTGAAGTCAGGGAGCCTGATTCCTCCAGCTCCATTTTTCGTTCTCAAGATTGCTTTGGCTATTCGGGGTCTTTTGTGTTTCCATACAAATTGTGAAATATTTTGTTCTAGTTCTGTGAAAAATGCCATTATTTGGACAGGGATTGCATTGAATCTGTAGATTGCTTTGGGTAGTATAGTCGTTTTCACGATGCTGTTTCTTCCAATCCAAGAACATGGTATATCTCTCCATATGTTTGTATCACCTTTTTTTAAATTCCTTTCATCAGTGTGTTATGGTTTTCTGCATGCAGTCTTTTGTCTCCTTAGGTAGGTTTATTCCTAGGAATTTTATTCTTTCTGTTGCAATGGTAAATGGGAGTGTTTTCTTAATTTCTCTTTCATACTTTTCACATTAGTGTATAGGAATGCAAGAGATTTCTGGGCATTAATTTTGTATCCTGCTACTTTACCAAATTCACTGATTAGCTCTAGTAGTTTTCTGGTAGCACTTTTAGGATTCTCTATGTATAGTATTTTGTCATCTGCAAATAGTGACAGCTTTACTTCTTCTTTTCCAATTTGGATTCCTTTTATTTCTTATCCTTCTCTGATTGTTGTGGCTAAAACTTCCAAAACTATGTTGAATAATAGTGGTGAGAGTGGACAAGCTTGTCTTGTTCCTGATTTTCGAGGAGATGGTTTCAGTTTTTCACCATTGAGGACGATGTCGGCTGTGCGTTTGTCATATATGGCCTTTATTATGTTGAGGTAAGTTCCCTCTATGCCTACTTTCTGGTAGGTTTTTGTCATAAATCGGTGCTTAATTTTGTTGAAAGCTTTTTCTGCATCTATTGAGAGGATCAAATGGCTTTTATCCTTCAATTTGTTAATATGGTTTATCACATTGATTGTGTTGCATATATTGAAGAATCCTTGCATTCCTGGGATAATCCCTACTTCATCATGGTGTATGATCCTTTTAATGTGCTGTTGGATTTTGTTTGCTTGTATTTTGTTGAGGATTTTTGCATCTATGTTCATCAGTGATATTGGCCTGTAGTTTTATTTCTTTGTGACATCTTTGTCTGGTTTTGGTATCAGGGTGATGGTGAACTCATAATATGAATTTGGGATTTTCCTCCCTCTGCTATATTTTGGAAGAGTTTGAGAAGGATAGGTGTTAGCTCTTCTCTAAATATTTGATAGAATTCTCCTGTGAAGCCATCTGGTCCTGGGCTTTGGTTTGTTGAAAGAATTTTAATCACAATTTCAAATTCAGTGCTTGTGACTGGTCTGTTTATATTTTATGTTTCTTCCAGGTTCAGTTTTGGAAGGTTATGCTTTTCTAACAATTTGTCTATTTCTTCCAGGTTGTCCATTTTATTGGCATAGTTGCTTGTGTTAACCTCTCATGATCCTTTGTATTTCTGCTGTGTCAGTTGTTACTTCTCCTTTTTCATTTCTAATTCTATTGATTTGATTCTTCTCCCTTTTTTTCTTCATGAGTCTGGTTAATGGTTTGTCAATTTTGTTTATCTTCTCAAAGAACCAGCTTTTAGTTTTATTTTTTTTTTTTTTTTTTTTTTATTTTTTTTTTTTTTTGCGGTACGCGGGCCTCTCACTGTTGTGGCCTCTCCCGTTGCGGAGCACAGGCTCCGGATGCGCAGGCTCAGCGGCCATGGCTCACGGGCCCAGCCGCTCCGCGGCATATGGGATCCTCCCAGACCGGGGCACGAACCCGTATCCCCTGCATCGGCAGGCGGACTCTCAACCACTGCGCCACCAGGGAGGCCCGCAGCTTTTAGTTTTATTGATCTTTGCTATTGTTTCTTTCATGTCTTTTTCATTTATTTCTGATCTGATCTTTATGATTTCTTTCCTTCTGCTATCTTTGGGGTTTTTTGTTCTTCTTTCTCTAATTGCTTTAGGTGTAAGTTTGGGTTGTTTATTTGAGATGTTCCTTGTTTATTTAGATAGGGGTGTATTGTTATAAACTTCCCTCTTAGAAGCGCTTTTGCTGCATCCAATAGGTTTAGGGTCATCGTATTTTGTCATTTGCTTTTAGGTATTTTTTTATTTCCTCAGTAATCTTTTTTTTTTTTTTTTTTTTTGTGGTACGCGGGCCTCTCACTGTTGTGGCCTCTCCCGTTGCGGAGCACAGGCTCCGGACGCGCAGGCTCAGCAGCCATGGCTCACGGGCCCAGCCGCTCCGCGGCATATGGGATCCTCCCAGACCGGGGCACGAACCCGTATCCCCTGCATCGGCAGGCGGACTCTCAACCACTGCGCCACCAGGGAGGCCCTTCCTCAGTAATCTTTTGCTTAGTAAGTAGTGTATTGTTTAGCCTCCATGTGTTTGTATTTTTAACAGATTTTTTCCTGTAATCGATATCTAGTGTCATAGCATTGTGGTCAGAAAAGATACTTGATACGATTTCAATTTTCTTAAATTAACCAAGGCTTGATTTTTGACCCAAGATATGATCTATCCTGGAGAATATTCCATGTGCACTTGAGAAGAAAGTGTATTCTGTTTTTGTTGGATGGAATGTCCAATAAATATCAGTTATGTCCATCTTGTTTAATGTGTCATTTAAAGCTTGTGTTTCTTTATTTTCATTTTGGATGATCTGTCCATTGTTGAAAGTGGGGTTTTAAAGTCCCCTACTGTGATTGTGTTAGTGTCGATTTCCCCTTTTATGGCTGTTAGCAGTTGCCTTATGTAATGAGGTGCTCCTCTGTTGGTTGCATAAATATTTACAATTGTTATATCTTCTTCCTGGATTGATTCCTTGATCATTAAGTAGTGTTCTTCTCTGTCCTTTGTAATATTCTTTATTTTAAAATCTATTTTGTCTGATACGAGAATTGCTACTCCAGCTTTCTTTTGATTTCCATTTGTATGGAATATCTTTTTCCATCCCCTCACTTTCAGTCTGTATGTGTCCCTAGGTCTGAAGTGGGTCTCTTGTAGACTGCATATATATGGGTCTTTTTTTCTATCCATTCAGTCAGTCTATGTCTTTTAGTTGGAGCATTTAATCTGTTTACATATAAGGTAATTATCGATATGTATGTTCCTTTTAGCATTTTCTTAATTGTTGTGGGTTTGTTATTATAGTTATTTTCCCTCTCTTGTGTTTCCTGCTTAGAGAAGTTCCTTTAGAGTTGGTTGTAAAGCTGGTTTGGTGGTGCTGGATTCTCTTAACTTTTGCTTCTCTGTAACGGTTTTAACTTCTCCATCAAATCTGAATGAGATCCTTGCTGGGTAGAGTAATCTTGGTTGTAGGTGTTTCCCTTTCATTACTTTAAATATGTCCTGCCACACCCTTCTGGCTTGCAGAGTTTTTGCTGAAAGATCATCTGGTAACCTGATGGGGATTCCCTTGTATGTTATTTGTTACCTTTCCTTGGTGATTTTGATATTTTTTCTTTGCATTTAATTTTTGATAATTTGATTAATATGTGTCTTGTCATGTTTCTGTTTGGATTTATCCTGTATGGGACTCTCTGTGCTCCCTGGACTTGATTGACTATTTCCTTTCCCATATTAGGAAGTTTTCTACTATAATCTCACTAATCATATCATTCTTCCCATAACCGAGACATGGAACCCAATATGCTTTAATGATCTTAGATGATGTGGCCCACTTTTCCTTCATTAGCCTCCTGATTTCATCTTCTATTCACTCTGTTTAAGCTTCACTGGGATACCTCTGGTAGTTTCTCACCTTATGGCCATTTACCAACTGTTTTCTCTGTGTTACCTTTTTTCCAGTTATGAACATGGCTTGCTCCCTCACCTCCTCTAAGGCTTATCTCTATGTCACTTTCTCAGGGGGGCCTACTGTAACAACCCAATGTAGAACTGCACTCATCATACCTATCCCCATGTTTACTATTTACAAAATAAATTCCATATAGGTTTTAAAGGAAAAGGCAAAAATAGAAAATATGAACATCTACATATCCGTATGTCCTAAGAAAAGAGAACATGATTGTCATTAGACTTCAAACCTCAAGTTATAAAAGAAATAAAACTTCTGGCATGATAAATATTAAATCTTTTTTGACATCAACCCCATAAGCTAAATTAAGAGACATTAAATTTGACTTTTACTCAGGAGATAGCTGAGGTATTAATAGCCACAATTTGCAAAGAAATTTTTCAAATTAAAAATAAAACCAGTCCAGTAGAGAATGGACAAAGGTTATAGATAAGCAATTCATAGATTAGCACAAACGTCCAATTAAAACTATGAAACAACACTCAAAGTCAGTGTAGTCAGTAAATAACGACATCCCTTCAATTCTATCCCATGGAAGTAAAATCACTTTGTAAAGATTTAACAAATGTATTCATGCACATTGCTATCCTAGGAGGATAAACCTAGAAGTAAATAATAAGGGAACATATGAACATATCTTGGTAGGCACACACTATAGAATATTCTGCAGCCATTAAGAAAAGTGAGTTTAATACTCAAGTTGACTTGGTAGAGTTTTCATGAGTCTTTGTTGAGAAAAGTAAGATGTAGAAACATATAATTTAAATTTGGTAGATTAATGGCTAAAAACCTATGTGTGTGTGTGTGTATGTATACATTTGTGTATAAGTGTTGTATATATATAATGTATGTCATATATAATATCAATTATATATATTTATATAAACATGGAGTTAATAGAGTAGTATGCATAGTACATTAACATGGTTTATAGAGGTGTATCTGGAGGTGAGTTGCTAAGGTAAATGGATTGCTGATATGGCAAAACAGTAAGGAGAGAGGTGGAAATAGATATAGGGAAAAATGAATATACCTAAACATGGAATGTATGATTCATTGTTGAAAGCATGTGTATATATTTGTATGACATTTAAAAAATTTTAAAGATGAGAAAGTTAGGCTTAGAAATATAAACATTAATATCAAAAAGTAGTTGTTACCAGGTGATCTTTGAAGTATTTCTTCAAAGGAATCTTGATCAATATATTCTAAGTGAAATGACCAGTAAATGAATGTGTTGCAAAGATCAATAAGAAACATGGACTAACAGAAAATAAAAAGCATATCAAACACTACAAAACCAGCAGACAATGATAAAGACTCATCATGAGGACATAACAAAACTATTCACTCATGTATCATAAAATTTTCATCAGTATTGTAATGAATAAGAGTTGATACTTGTCAAACCTCACTCAGACATGTTTTTTATGTATATATACTTATTATTTTATATGATGTTCATATAATATACAATTTCATTCCAAAGAATGAATTTAATTATTTCAGTGAGATAAGTTTGATTTTATAATCCTAAATTCTGGATTCCATTTAAAAAACACTTAAAGCTTTGTTAAGAAGTATAACATGACCACATGCATCAAATGACCTCTGCATTCACTTACCCTTTGTTATGCTTAGGTTTTCTACTTTTATTTTTTCATGTCCCATGTATGTATCTTATATCTCAAACTCAATGTATTTATCACCTTTCAAAATACTCTCATGCATGGATTTCTAAAGCAAATTGAACTCTCATTTTGAAAGTTATTTATTATTTTGGAAATGCATTTGTTTTAATGAACTCCAGTTCCAAAAAAATCCACATATACTTAAGTGATAATCTCATTATTCTTAGAACTCAGAAAGATGTAACTGCATTCTGAAGACATCAGTTCAATGTATTATTGCTTAATGAACCCTATACTGAAATAATTAGCAAGATGTAGTACTGGCATTTAATCAAAGTATGGCATCGTGAGTCTTATTTAGGTTGTTGATTCATTGCAAAACACATACAACACAAAGTTTCACGCTGAAATTGAATTTTTCATAATACTCATGAGCTCACCTGCCTAACCCACTGTTTTCTATTTTGCTAATTATTAATTAGCTAAAAAAGGCTCAGCACTATTAAGGGTCACATTTAAATTCTCACTGGCAAGTAATTGGAAGTTGAAGAGATTCTTACTCTTTCCTTCTCCATACAGCTCTGATTACAATTAACACCAGCTGAAAACTATTGTCATTGAAAAATGTTATCCACCTGCTGACAAAACTTCAATGACTACCTCATTGTGTGTTCCTTTGAGTGAACTCCACAACTAAACATTCACTGCTCTACACAGCTACAACTGACTTGGCAATCTTATTTCCACTGTTAGATTTCATGTACTTTGTATTCACTGGTCATACCCTATTCATTTCAACCTTTTAATCTTGCAGTGGAATTCCTTAATGGATGATTACCCACTCCTTCTGTATCTGGCCCTACCTATCCTGCAGCTGCAGCTAATATGTAACTTCTTTCAGGAAGCTGTTTTTTTGCCTTTTGTCCGTTGCTGCCTATGGATAACCCTCCTTTTTATTCTGATAGATATTTGTTTTTATCTCTCTTAAAGATGGTTTCATATTCTCCTCTTTAGTCCAACTATCAGCACAATTGCTTTAGTCCACCTCAACTAAACTGTAAGCTCATGGAACAAAGTTATCCTGTTTTATCCAGATTTGTATTATATCTCACATAAGGCCTAGTTCAGTGCTGTGCATCTACTCAAAAGTCAATGATAAATGTCTATCAGGACTAATAGAAAATTGTATTCTAGAATGTCAGCAAATATCTGGGCATGAAAAAATTAATGGACATTGGGTAGGGGTTTTGAGTTTCTTAGTATTATTAATTAAGGATTTTTTCCAGATCATTAAATTTTGTATAGCATTTTATTGTGGAGGAAAACACACTTATATCAACACCTATAAATTGGTAGATATTGTATTAAAAGTATAGTCTGCTTACAAACCCACTAGAGAATAGACTTGAGGATATGGGAAGGAGAAGGGTAAGCTGTGACAAAGCGAGAGAGTGGCATGGACATATATACACTACCAAACATAAAATAGACAGGTAGTGGGAAGCAGCCGCACAGGGAGATCAGCTCAGTGCTTTGTGACCACCTAGAGGGGTGGGATAGGGAGGGTGGGAGGGAGGGAGATGCAAGAGGGAAGAGATATGGGAACATATGTATATGTATAACTGATTCACTTTGTTATAAAGCAGAAACTAACACACCATTGTAAAGCAATTATACTCCAATAAAGATGTAAAAACAAAACAAAACACAAAGACACACACAGTCAGTTTCATAATTTGAAAGCAATTTACCTAGACATTCTTCCTGGAGATCTTTACCTGAAGCTCGAAAAGAAGTATATATTCAGACATAAATTATGTTTTTCTTAGCACTCTAAGAACAGTTATTGTGATTTCATCTACACGCTGAGTTTATTGAGTATCACACTGCCCTGGACAGAGCCATTAGTTCCTTGGGTCTATTTAAATTTAAGTTATTTAACATTAAAAAGTAAGAATTCCTCAGTTGCACTAACAACATGTCAAAAAAAAAAAGTATAGTCTACTTAATATATACACAAGCTCCCATGTAAGTTATTTTCTGTGAGTTTAGTTCAAAAACTGTAACCAAATTTGAAGTTACTACTGTGACAAATGTAAAATAATGATAATACAAGCTAGCCAAAATGGACCCAAGTTGTGTTTCTTCCTGACCAGGGTAACAGATGATACAGAATTTAAATTTAAAATCATCACCAAATTCTACACGTTTGAAATTTTAATAATAGGTATGAATATTTCCATGACATGTTATATATAGTAGGAGCAGGGGAAAGATGTATTGAGTATCCTGGCAAACACTAGAATAGACTATTAGATCCTCATGAAAAGTCTACGCACTAGGTATTTTCACTCCTTTTGCAGATGTGGAAAAGGGAAATTATACTCAAGATCACACAACGAACGCATGGCAGAGCCAGGATTAGGTCCCGAGTCAAAATCATGTCAAACCTCTTTGTAGAGTTTTTAACACGCCTGGCCTACACCATGGCTGGCTTCTTAGATTTCAGGCCTCAAGATGACCACTACCTAGTCAGAGAGACTCTCTCTGGACATGCTGGTTAATAGAATCTTTAACTACCACTCCGCTTAATTTCTATGACCATGGTTTCTTTCACAATATTCATGACTTCTTACTGTTTTGGCTCTTATAACAAAATACCACAAACTGAGTAGTTTATAAAAAACAGAAATGTATTACAGTTCTGGAGATTGGAAGTCTGAGATCAGGGTGCCAGCATGGTCGGGCGAGAGCCCACTTCTTTTTGGTCACAGATTTCCCATAGAAGAGGCAAGGGAGCCCACTCAGGCCTCTCTTATAAGGGTGTTAATCTTATTCATGAGGGCAGAGCCCTCAAGACATACTCACCTCTCAAAGGGCCCATCTACTGTTAGCATCACATTGGGTATTAGGATTTGAACACGTGAATTTGAGGGGGACACAAATATTCAGACCACAGCAATGCCCATCAGTATCTTCCTTGTTTGTTTAGTTATCTGGTGTCTATATCTCCCAAAGAAACATAATATCCATGAGGACAAGGACTATGTTTTTGATCACTGCTACACCCACAATGCCTAGACCAGTGGCTATCTTGACCAGCAACATTAATATCACCTGGAACTTGTTATAAATGCAAATTTGTGGGTGCCACCCCAGGTCTACTAAATCAGAACCTCTAGGGAAGAGATTAGTAATCAGTGTGTGCTGTCTCAAGCCCTCAAAATTATTTTGATGCTTGGTGAAATTTAAGAACCACTGGTCTAGAATAAGGCTTAATAAACGTGATGGGTAAAAAAACATATGAATGAATTTAAGTAACATAATAAGTAAAAATTTCAAACATATGTAATAATATAAAAGAATATATTATGAAAATAAAACAGTAAAATAGTATAAACTAAACAATATCATTTGTATATAATTGATTGAGATAAATGTTAATACCATAGTTTTTTTTTTGTTTTTTGTTTTTTTATGTTTTTTGTCTATTTCCCTCTCTTTAGCAACTGGGAATTCTAAGAAAAAAAAACTTTGTATCCTTACAGGTGATTAGTCCCAACTTGAACAGACCAGATTAAATATGTAATTTCTGGTTCAATCGCTTGGTCTTAGTTTTCTTTCAGGAAGTATGAAGTTATGTGCTTCAGCACAGAGTGTGAAAAAACTAGCCAAGCCCTGTTCTCAGTCCTTCTCATAGGCTGGCATTTGAAAGGCTACCTTTCATAAGACTGTTGAAGAACTGGTAAGGAATACCTGCATGAGCATCCCCGAAGCTTGAATTCTGATGAAGAATGAAATTAATTATACAGATTCAACAAGATTTAAATGATTTATGTGGCTTCCTCCTGAAGCAGCAAATTCTCATTATAATAAAATTAGATGAATTTCAAATTAATCAAGCAGGTCAATTACAAGACTATAAGACCAGCTGATCAGCTCCATCCTTGGGAAGTAGAATGAAGTTAGTTTTATAAATTATAAGGAAAATGATTAAATGCTTCAGTTCTGACACACAGAGCCCTTGGAGATCAGTGCTTCTCTTCACCAATATGTCTTTATTGAATGATACAACATAGTATAATTATTTTTCTCTTTAATCAATGATGTAATGGCCTTATACATCATAAATATGGTACAGGATCCTATGTCTAAATTTAAGATAGGCTTTGAAAATAAAACAGTTTAAACAAGAATCAGCACACCAGAACTCAAACAGCTATTTGTCTATTTTTCAGTAACAGGCAGGCAGTTTCAATTGTAAGCAAAACGACTCGTTATTTTGAGTCTAGAAATAATTATATATGATGGCAATGATTTAGCATTCATTTAAGATATCTTGGTGAAGTATTTTTATCATCCTTTGCAAATGAATAACACAAAATCATCCAGGTTAGGTAATAAGAATAAGAAGGCAACAATATCTTTGAGTTTGATTTTGTAAGGATTTTCTACCCCTGAGGTCTGCTCTCGTTGGGAATTTTCATGTTTTCCTGGAGTGTGAGTGCTGTACCCAATCACACCAACAAGCAATCCTTCAACACGGCCACAACTCTAACAGTATGTCACCTCCACACCCCGGAGGCACACACTCTATCTCAGTCAGAGTAACAAGGTCTGAAGAAATTTGAGAGAATCTTTTATTGTGAGTGGCATCATCACATTTTTTCTCTCTTTTTTTTAAATCAGTATAAAATGGTCTGTTTATTTTCTTTTCTTTAATTAATTTTTTTTCTTTTCTTTTTTTTTTTTTTTTTTTTTTTTGCGGTATGTGGGCCTCTTACTGTTGTGGCCTCTCCCGTTGCGGAGCACAGGCTCTGGACGCTCAGGCTCAGTGGCCATGGCTCACGGGCCCAGCCACTCCACGGCATGTGGGATCCTCCCGGACTGGTGCACGAATCCGTGTCCCCTGCATCGGCAGGCGGACTCTCAACCACTGTGTCACCAGGGGAACACTTAATTATTATTGGAGTATAGTAACTTTACAATGTTGTGTTAGTTTCTGCTGTACAGTGAAGTGAATCAGCTATATGTATACATATATCCCCTCTTTTTTGGATTTCCTTCCCATTTAGATCACCACAGAGCACTGAGTAGAGTTCCCTGTGCTATACAGGAGGTTCTCATTAGTTATCTATTTTATACATAGTAGGGTGTGTATGTCAATCTCGATCTCCCAGTTCATCCCACCCCCTTTTCCTCTATTTCTAATGGGAAATATAGTTTTAAATGTTTGTATAAAAAGTATTTTTACTGTTATCTAACAATTATTTCTCACAAATCCCTTTTCTTCTTTACTACACATAACATTTCTGCATGTACACCCATTCAGTGACCAATTTTTACATTCCCAACATCTTCAGCCAAGAGGAGTTAGCTGCTGCTAACTCCAGTAGGATTTCAGGCAATTTCAGGATAATATGAAGGTACTAATTTTGTTTCTGTCCAAAATGCTTTACTGCCAGTTTGGCTACACTGACTATTATATGATGCCAGGCCTTGATAGATTATTTGGAGTTGATATCTGTCACAGAATGTATTCACTTCTTTTTCAGTAAATAAATTTATTTGAGTTACTTGCAATCAACTTGAAGACTAATAAAAGTAGAATATTAATCATTTGCCATAGATTCAAATTTTGAAAGAGTTGTCAATAAAACTTACCTCTTACCTTAAATACTATATATATATATATAATTTATGTATATAAATTTTAAAGAGCTAATTTAGTCATGGTATTAAAAAAAAAAATAACAGTAAGTACACCAGCTGTGAGGTAGTTGAGCAGGAGGTATTTGGTGGAAGATCGCTTCATCTGTCTTGGCACCAACATGGAAAGGTTATACATGTTTCCTGCTTGTACCACACACACACACACGTCATACATAAACAAGCAACTTGAAGACACACCAACAATCTCACCCAAAGGCAGACTAGATGCATTGTTTTAGATCATTTGTGGAAAGGGTCCTGCCTAAATCAGTTAAATAAATCTCTTCAAAACTTGGCTAAAAGTACGTTTACTTTCCCAGCAATAAGAAAGCTTTGAAAATGGAATCTCAAATAAAAATATTATACTTTAAAACTTATTTTTTCCAACAATGGTATAACTTCTTAGAAATGATTTTAAGACATGAAAATAAATGAAGTTATTTCAAGACACAAAGAAATAAGGGCAGTTGATATAACAGAATTGGCAAGTACATCACTGCATACAAAATATTTGTGGTTCAACAGGACAACATTTTTGTAGCTTTTAGTAAACATTTATTTCACACTTACTTGTGTTAAGTCCTTATGCCTGGGGTACACTGATGATCAAGATTCACAGGTTTCCTGGCTTTCTTAATCTTACAGTCTAGTAAGAAAGAGAGAACAACCAAAAAAATGTTTCTAAATATAACGTTATGGGAAATAAATGATGTAAGTAAAAAGGAAAAAAAACCAAAAAAAACCTAAAACAAAAAAAAGCAAACATGTTCATACCAACTAAGAAATAAGTTTGACCTGACACCATAAAATTTCCAGAAGAAAACATAGGCAGAAAACTCATTAACATCAGTCTTGGAAATGATATTTTGGATTTGACACCAAAAACAAACACAACAAAAGCAAAAAAAAAAAAAAAAGAAAAGAAAGTTGGGACTATATCAAACTAAAAAAAGCTTTTGCACAGCAAAGGAAACCATCAACAAAATATAAAGACAAACTACTGAGTGGGAGAAAATATTTGTAATCATTCAGCTGACAAGGGGTTAACATCCAAAGTATACAAAGAGCTCATACAACTCAATAGCAAAAAAACTAAACAATTCAATTTAAAAAATGGGCAGAGTAACTGAATAGACATATTTTTTTTCTGAAGAAGACATACAGACAGCTGACAGGCACATGAAAATATGCTCAACATCACTAACCATCAGAGAAATGCAAATCAAAACCACAATGAGATATCACCTCACACCTGTCAGAATGGCTATCATCAAAAAGACAAGAAAGGGCTTCCCTGGTGGCGCAGTGGTTGAGAGTCCACCTGCCGATGCAGAGGATGCGGGTTCGTGCCCTGGGCTGGGAAGATCCCACGTGCCATGGAGCGGCTGGGCCCGTGAGCCATGGCCACTGAGCCTGCACGTCTGGAGCCTGTGCTCCGCAACGGGAGAGGCCACAACAGTGAGAGGCCCGCGTACCGCAGAAAAAAATAAAAATAAATAAATAAATAAAAAGACAAGAAATAACAAGTGTTGGTGAGGATGTGGAGAAAAGGGAATCCTTGTGCACTGTTAGTGGAATATAACTTGATGGAGCCACTGTGCAAAACAGGATGGAAGTTGCTGAAATCATTAAAAATAGAACTACCATATGATCCAGCAACTTCACTTTGACTATTTATCCAAGGAAAATGAAAACACTAATTCAAAAAGATATGTGGTCCCCCATGTTTATTGAAGCACTTTTTACAATAACCAATATATGGAACAACTTAATGTCTACCAATGGATGAATGAATAGTGTGGTACAGGCACGGTTTGTTTTATTATACTTTAAACTGTGCAATAAATTGTGCTTCACAGATAATGTATTTTCTACAAATTGAAGATTTGTAGCAACACTGCAGTGTCAGGTGATGGTTAGCATTTTTTATCAATAAAGTATTTTTTTAATTAAGATCTGAACATTGTTTTTTAGACACAATGCTATTGCACTGCTAATAGACTACAGTACATTGTAAACATAACTTTTATAAGCACTGGGAAACCAAAAAATTCATGTGATTTGCTTTATTGAGATATTCACTTTATTGTGATATTCGCTTTATTGCAGTGGTTTGAACCGGCAATAACTCAGAGGTATGCTTGTACACACACACACACACACACACACACACATACATAGCAGAATATTATTTAGCCATAAAGAAAAGAATGAAATTTTGCCATTTGTAACAACATGGATGAAACTTGAGGGCATTATTCTAAGTAAAATAAACCAGGCATAGAAAGAAAAATACCCTTATTATCTCACTTATATATGGACTCTAAAACAAAATAACAAAACACAGAGTTCATAGATACAGAGAACAGGTTGGTGATTGCCGGAAGTGGGAAGGTGGGGAGTGGGAGAAATGAGTGAAAGGGGTCAAAAGGTAGAAATTTCCAGTTAAAAAATAAGTAAGTCATGAGGATGTAATGTACAGCATGGTGACTATAGTTAAAAATACTATATCAAATATTTGAAAACTGATAAGAGAGCAGATCTTAAAGTTCTAATCACACACAAAAATTTGTAACTAAAATATCAGGGCATTTTTACAACAAAGCTTTTGCCCTGATTTGACAGGAAATAAATTTTTTTCTGGAAACAAAAGAAAGAAATTTAGAGATTTCAGAATAAAACAATAGGGATAGTTTACATACATCTCAAAATTATTTGCTTTTTACTTTGTAAATGAAGTACCCAACTGTGTTCTAAAATGATTCTTTTGGACAAAGTAACTATACATACAACTTTTCACAAATTCATATAATCATTAAAGTTAGAAACACCTGAGAAGTTTATAAAATCATAATCTTCCGAAACCAGTTTCTGTTTGAGGAAAAATGCTTTCTGATAAGAGCATATTAAATTATTTTTAAAAAGAAAGTTTATAAAATGTAAATTATCCTTCCTTGTTTCTTTGATTTGAGTCCACCTACTTAGGTTTTCAGGGAAGAGCTGATGTAAATGAGAAAATCGTTTCCACAAATCCTAGCCCAAATCATTGTAGCTAGCTTTCTCTTTTCCAATAATGCTGAGAAATTATCATGAGAAAAAAGTTCAAGCATCTACAGTAGAATAGGAATAATACTGAAAAGCTTCTGTGAATGAAGACTATTTCTTTTCAAAAAGTGTACGGAAGAGTGAAGAAAAAAAATGAAGTAGTAATATGGGGGAAGGCACAGATCAGTTTCCCAGTTTCACTATAAAGGGTTTGACAAAAGAGCAAGTTACCTGTAAAATTGATTTTCTACATTTTACCTCTTTTCTAATCTATAAAATAGTAAGGTAGCTGTAAATCATAGGGTGTTGTAAAGAAAATGAAAAAAGAAATAGCAAGTAAAGTACTTCGAACAATACATGATATTAAACAATGGTTATTTATTGAGCATAATGTAATTAAGCAACATCTATCTACTCCCTTGTTTTCATCCTCCCTAACAGAAATCTAGCTTTATTAGGATATCCACACTTTTCTACTCACTGCCTTTGAACATTTGCTGCCAAGTGACCATCCCTAACCTCCTGAGAGATTTCTGAATGATCTGAAGCACTCATGGAGTTCTATTTTACCTGTCAGTGATTGGATTGGCTAGGAGTGAGGAATAAAATCTGTACAGTGACATGTTAGTGTAATTCTAGGAAAGGTTTACTCATTCTTTTTCTTTTAATAAATTTATATTTTTTAATTTATTTATTTTTGGCTGCACTGGGTCTTTGTTGCTGCGTGTGGGCTTTCTCTAGTTGCAGCAAGTGGGAGCTACTCTTCGTTGTGGTGCACAGGCTTCTCATTGTGGTGGCTTCTCTTGTTGCAGAGCACAGGCTCTAGGGGAGTGGGCTTCAGTTGTTGTGGCTCACGGGCTCAGTAGTTGTGTCTCACGGGCTCTAGAGGGCAGGCTCAGTAGTTGTGGTGCACAGGATTAGCTGCTCCACAACATGTGGGATCTTCCTGGAGCAGGGACTGAACCCATGTCCCCTGCATTGGAAGGAGGATTCTTTAACACTGCACCACCAGGGAAGTCCCAAGGAAAGGTTTACTCATTCTTAAAAAGGATACATTGGAAATGATTGCCTCTGAGCAGTGCTGATTCAGTATGAAATGCCTAGATTGGGGGGAGGGGTAGTAATATTGTAAACACAGGGGGAGGCATCTTTTTATGGAACTTCTATTGAGGTTGCTAAAATGGACAAATGGAAGGAACTTGGGACTTTAATGACATAACTGTACCATATTTTACTTTAAGTTGTATAAAATAATACATTTCTTATTTGTGTAAGCCAGTCTGAAATGGAATGTACTTTTACCAACCTAAAATCACAAACATCTGGGGACTTCCCTGGTGGTCCAGTGGTTAAGACTCTGCACTTCCTGCAGGGGGTGCGGGTTCCATCCCTGGTGAGGGAACTAAGATCCCATATGCCAGGTGGCATGGCCAAAAAAATTAAAAAATAAATTGAATTAAATTAAAAAGATGTATATTGTGTGAAAACAGTTTTTAAAAACACAAACATCTGAAGTAGTACATTATATTAGCAAAAATATATATTCAATACATATGAAAATTAGCATATATCCATATGTAATGAATACATTTTATAGTCTTCAAGTAAAGAGATCACACAAATATAATACTGGGATTTGCATTAGCCTGAATTCTTAAAACAGTAGTGTTATTGAGACTATTTTAAAATGTATACATGTTTTAAGTAGGCTTAATATTTAGTAGTGGAGACTATTCTTTAAAAGTGCAAAAATCCCTATTGGAAGTCATTCATTCTCACCTATAAACAACATAGTTCTTAGACTTTTTTTTTCAAATTCAACAATGAATTCTTTTCATTGAGCATAATTTTCTTGAATAAGGAGTGTTCAGAACTTCTGATAGGGAACATGACTGGATCTAAACT